>NC_139969.1:10535486-11255486 GCF_963993115.1 Abramis brama
TTCATACTATGTTTACATATGACTCAGTAAAGCCCTGACATTCGGTACTATTTATTTAATGAATCATAACGATCGTATTATTAAACACGCTATTATTATGTTTGAGACATCAACCACTGGTCGATGACCATAATGTTTGTATAAACTGTAGGTAACAACTGGTAAAATGTACATTTAGGTCATAAAAACCGTAATATTTTCTTCTCAGCCATGTCAACAATTATCCGTCAGTGAAATCTCCTCCCATCTGTTGTCTGATTGGCCTTTCGCAAGGATTCCTGGGTAGTTAAAGTGCGTGGAGCCTGCTTCTATGCGGGCTTCGCGGAAGACCGCTTCAAGGGTACAAAGGGGGCGCTGCTGAGCACACTTCAGAGCGGTAAAATGCTGAATGGGACGGCCTACGGACTCGTAGACTCAGCGAGCACGCGCAATTCAAGTCCACGAGACCGAAAGTCCGCATGAAGTGCGCCATTTGGGACAGGGCCTAATACTCCAGTCTTCAGTGTCACATGAACCTTCTAATGTGCTGATTTTTTTATCATCACTGATGAAAACAGTTGTGCTGCTTAATATTTTTGTGGAAACGACAATACATTTTTTCAGTACTCTTCGATAGATAGAAAGTTTAGATAGAAAGAACCACATTTCTTTAAAATGTACAAGTCTGTACTGTGACTTTTGATCAATTTAACGCATTTAATGCGATAAATAGAAGTTTTTAAAAAAATCCTACTAAGCCTAGATTGTTTAATTGTAGTGTAGGTTTACAGAAACCAATCAGCATTCAATCAAGTCCACTAAAACACATGTGTTCATGAACTAAAGCATCCACTGAAAACCAGTCTTTGAAAGATATCATCATAGTAATAATAATAATAATAATAATAATATTCAAAAAAATCTTTGAGCTCTTTTATCTCAAACCCAGTGACATCATAGTAGACTCAATTTCAAAAATAAGCTCCTCAATGCACAATGTACTCCAAGTGACCTCATTGGTCATGTATTTGACAGATCCTCATTTATAAGTCTCGCTGGCGCAGAGGCAGATTGAGCTGCGAGACAGCTGCTTCTTTAGCCTGCCGTTTTATTCTCAGTGGTTCTGTGTAACACTATCTTCAGAGAGTATGTGTGTGGGAGAGACCGAGTCAGTTCTCAATTCAGCCTTGTCTGCCTTCCCCAAGGCTGTGTTGTGTGTCAAGGCCTTGAAAATGCAGCCCTGAGGTCTGGGTGTTTCTAGATGTAAATTTAGTGTGTGTGTGTGTGTGTGTGTGTGTGTGTGTGTGTGTGTGTGTGTGTGTGTGTGTGATAAACACTCCTTCAGCTGCCTGGAGCGTCTTTGATACTTAATGTTCCAAAGCTCTGCCCACATTAACCACACACCAGTCAGATCACAGTTCTGCTTCAAGCACACATTCTCTTGGCAATGTTTAGCACAAATACATGTCAATAGCACAAACGTTATGGTAAGAGAGAAATATGAACAGACTGAAAACTTATTATTTTCAGTCCGTATTAAAAACAAAGCAACTCATTCAGTAACCACTCTGATAGATTCAGTTCAGATTAAATTTGAATTAATTAATTGATTGAATTGTCTTTTGAACTATTCATTAAAAGAACTTGATTCAAGAACTGTAATTTGGGAATCAGATTACACTGGTTGCACTGTTTTTGATTCACTACAAAGAACCAATCATAAGATTAATTTTTACTACTACTTTTTATTTTATTTTTTATTGCATCACATTCAATACAGACTGCAAGCATCACTAATACAAACACATAAAGATGTGTCAAAACTGTATGCCTCTCAGTTGGAACTTTAAAATGGTCTCTTAGCTTTATGATGCTTTTAAACAGGAATTCTTAAATCGCTGTTCTCGGTTATCCACTACTTGATTATTTAAGTAACTGTCCCGACAAACATGCACACAGAGTGGCCATTAACCCTCCACAGCAGGACGGCCATTTCCTTAATTAAACTGCCTCACCCTGCCAACCCCCTCCATCACACGCACATTGCTGAGTGACCGGCAGACAGACTGGGGAAACTCCACCTTCACAAAAGTGAGGCAGACTCACACTGCAGTAAAGGCCTTCCTAATACGTTAAAGGTACAGTGTCAATTTCAAATATCCTAAGCAAGGCATTCATATGTTGATATACCATTAAATGAAAACATTATCAGAACATTTGATCAGCCAGTCATATCAGCTTCTAGATCAACCAATGGTGTGAGTTTTGGGGCGGGGCCTTTTCTTTCAGAACAATGGCAGACAGAGGAGTGTGTGAGAAACGGTTTTGTTCTAAACCCCAACTCTAAGTATATATATTCATTCTGCATGTAACTCATTGAGCATCTATCCATCCATCCATCCTTAAAACTCTCAGGTTTGTAGCTTTTAAAACTACTTCAAACTCAAAACTCTTTCGATCTTATAACTTTCAAACTTCAAGCTTTTTAAACTGCTTTAAACTTTCTAGCCATGGCCAAAATAAATGTACTTCATCTATTTATAGGGGTGTAACGATACCCTAATTTCACGATTCAATACATATCACGATACTGAACTCACGATACGATATTATTGCGATACTCCAAGACATATAATAAAAGGTTAAGAAAAAATGTACTGTTGATTAAATGCTAAATTTGATATAACATTGTGGGTGTAAATGAATAGGCTTGGACAATGTTGACACCAGAATAAATATATTCATGATTCTGAACCTGAAAATACAGAATTATTTTAGATGAATATGCTTCCACTCTGTCACTGGCTAGATATATTTAAAATAATGTAGGCCACTTTTTACTGGTAACATAAGACTTATAACATAAGCATTATCAGGACCCACTAATATTCCCCCATTATTATACATTATATTCAACATAATATATTGTAGTTTAATGTAGTACTGACTCTGAAAACTTAAATTTTTTCTCACAGGGTAATTTTTATTTTGGGTGAACTATTCACGATACATATTGTCACCATCCACGTTGCATTTTTGTATTGCGATATATTGTGACACGATATATTGTTACACCCCTATCCATTTATAATGCTGTTCACTGTAGCAGAAATAACAGACTTTAGTTTTAAACTAGATTTTAATATAAATGTCCGCTTCCTCTTCACAGTAAGCTGTAACTATTACAGCAGATGCAACCCTCTTAGCACTTTTAGAAAAGTCTAGCTCTAGGCCCTTTAGATTATAATGACCAATTTGTTTTCAATGCCTGGCTGCCCTGCCCCCATTTTATCTCATTGTTAATTTGTCATAACAGCTGAGGCGACAGGAAGTGAGTCAAAACAACAGTCTGGAGCAAAGAATACATATCAGAATCAAACAATCTGACTCAGTCTCTACACTCACCTTTATGACCAACACTGACCTTTGATTGTCATATCTGCAATGGCAGGTTACATGATGCCAGCCTGCTTACAGTATATAGATGCCAAAAATAATGGCTGACCCTGAACACCCACATCAAAGGATTAGTTCACTCCAGAATTAACTCACCTCCATGTCATCCAAGATGTTGATGTCTTTCTTTCTTCAGTCGAAAAGAAATTAAGGTTTTTGAGGAAAACATTCCAGGATTTTTCTCTATATAGTGGACTTTAACAGGAACCATGGGTTGAAGGTCCAAATTGCAGTTTCAATGCAGCTTCAAAGGGCTCTACACGATCCCAGCCGTGGAATAAGGGTCTTATCTAGCGAAACGGTCTGTCATTTTCACAATTTTTTTTTTAAAAACTTTATATACTTTTTAACTTTAAAAGGTCACACGTGACGTAGGCGGAAGTACAGACCCAGTCCCCGTTGAAGTCCGCTATATGGAGAAAAATCCTGGAATGTTTTCCTCATGAACCTTAATTTCTTTTCGACTGAAGAAAGACAGACATGAACATCTTGGATGACACAGGGGTGAGCAAATTATCAGGAAATTTAGATTCTGGAGTGAGCTAATCCTTTAAAGTTGCGATGAAATGGAAGCAGCAACATTTTTTCCGTATTATGACGTACATCCAAGTGTAATAACAGGTTATTGAAAATAAAAAGGTAGGGAGACAGACATTGGTTGTTAACTGAATTTTGAAATGGCAAATGAGCTGGTGGCAGGGGCAGTTTTAATTGGACTAAACAAAGTGTCATTTTCACCGGAAAATCCAGTTATGACATTTTAATTAAAAGTTACGAGGTCAGGAAAAATTTAAAAAGGGGGGGGGGGGGGGGGGGGAGAAACATACATAAATAAGTCTTTCACAATATAACATGCATTTAGAAAATAGATGCATTTTCATTTAATGCTGACTTTAACATTCAGCACTTGGTGGATCTTATAAATCAACAGTCTTTAATTCATTAAAGCTGTATGATTCAAACACAGACTCTTTATCCTGTTCCCCTTATACTGTATGTTCAGATCCAACCCCTTTCTTATCTCTCGCAGTGAAAAACGTTGCTGTTAACAGAGCACTGCCAAGACACAAACGTGCGCACACATGTACAAACACACAGGAAAAAAATATATCCTAAATATGTCCTTACAAAAATGTACCATTCAGTCTTCCATCACATGGTTTTATAAATCTTTGTATAGAGTTGGTACTCTGCAATTCCTACCCATGTAAAATTTTTATGTCGACAACATTTTACATTTGTTGTAATTTTTTTATTTTAGCCATTCCAAATTACAAATAACTGATATTGCAACTACAGCTTTGATATTAGGCTACTGTTACTATTAAACCATAATAAATATGGACCTCCCTTGAAACAGTGTACTAAGCTTTGGATTTTGTCACTTTTTTTGTTTTGTTGAGTCTGACATTAAATTCCCAATTTTACTGTAGCAACAACAGCTGTAGAAACAATAGCATTTTTGGCAGACTACCATTTTCTATAAATGTTCTGTCAGGATATGCAAGCAGACATTCCACCCTGCAAAAACTAATTTCCAGGAGATTTAAAAAAATATATATTATAAGCTACTATTATATTCATTCAAGCAAATCGCATAACACGGGATCGTTCATTCGATAGTATTCGTACGCCGAAAGTGATGTAGTTGAGTGTGACGAAAAAAGAGTCGAGTCTCCAAATGCAGGTAAGAGACACATTTAAAAATGTATAATACTACACCAGTTCAACAATACAGTCAACAATACAACAATACTTTAGCAGTCACCTACATGTAGAGTACTTACAGATTACTCTTGATAACAGATTACACTTAATTGTAACGTCGAAACATGCATTTTTCCTGTAAAGCTGCTTTATGTATTGTAAAAAGTGCTATAAATTAATATGAATTGAATTAAAAGGTGCACTCTATTTTTATTTTGCTTGCTAGTCAACAGTTCTACGTTTCTACGTTACAATTAAGAGTAATCTGTTTTGTGTCATCTGTAAAATGACACAAAATGACATCAATGCAGCATCATGAAACCAATTTTCAGTTGCCACTGCAGGAATGTGCTATTTACAGTTAGCCAAGATTAATTAAAGAGCAAAATAATTTAACTGGTCACGTGACGTTGCCCCGTTGAGGCGACCCACTCTAAGTACAATAAATCAGCTTTTATTAGGCTGAAATCTTGAATTAATGTACGTGAACATAACTTTAAAATATACATCAAAAGCACTCTTCATACTTTTATATGGGAAACATTTTAGTGAGAAAAAAATTACTGTGTGAGTGCAACTTTAAGACATCCGGCAAAAAATACAACATTCTTCCACGCGATCACGTGACCCGAATATGTTGGGTTGGATGTGAGAGTTAATGCAGATCCGCTGTGGGATCTTTCCTTGTAAAATTGGCCCGTTAGCATTCCACAGATCTGCCCATGTCTATAATGCCATGATTCAGTTTCTCCTAAAACATCACAATGGACGAGCATGATACTTTTCATCACATAACCGCAGCCATATTTATTTCTGGTGCTGTAAGAATGCCAAACTTCTCCCAGCCGATGCGCTATGAAACTCAATTATATGATTCTTTAATGTGTTCGCATCCGCCAGATCATAGGTGGTCTAATGTGTTCAGCATGTCCTAAAGAGGATCATGACTCACGCAAAAACGGCCACATCATTTCGACTTCCAGCAAGGCATATTTACACAAGCAACTACCAAATAAAGCATTGTTTATGGGAAAGTTAACCCCCCACAGCCCCCCTCGGACCCGACGCGATTCTCTCAGGCTTGGACCTGGAGATGACTTACAACAACAGATGTTGGCGACACATAAGACGCAACAAATAGATCAAAGATAACAGACGTCTTGGAAATACAGCCTGAAGGGACATTGTTTGCATATGATCTGTGAAACACGTTTGGGGCAGATCCACGTCTGTCCTTTGAAGTGAAATGGATGGGACAGGATCCCCACCCAAAGTTCGTGACCCAAAGATCCTTTTCCAGATCGAACCCTAAAGCTCATGGTTTATCTCAAGACAGTAAGAAATACCCCTTTCAACAAAAGGCCCTAAACCAAAGTTCTTTGAAAACGTATTGTGATGACCCTTACCTTAACACGTGTTCCCCGGCAATTCTTCAATCTTTCACACGCTCTTTTAAACCCACATTTGTTATGGAAATAACCCTCCGACAACGTTTGGTCCAGTTGCCCGTCCGTGGAGTCTTTGTTTCCGTGGGGCACTTCGAATCAACAGCTGGTTGCAAAGTACTAAAACACGCAATTCCTTTGCCTACAACAACCAAATCTTGGATATTGAGGGAAATAAAAGACTAAATGTGGGCAGAGAGTCCAGCTCGCCCTTCCACACTCGGCGTGTCCTCGGTCCGGATGGGGGGGTAATGTGTGTTCGGTAGACCGTGAGATGGGTTGGGTTTGCAGTGGCAGCCTCTCCCTTCCTCCGCCCACAGGAAATAATGATAATGTTTTAAAGGTCCCGTTCTTCGTGATCCCATTTTTCAAACTTTAGTTAGTGTGTAATGTTGCTGTTAGAGCATAAATAATATCTGTAAAATTATAAAGCTCAAAGTTCAATGCCAAGCGAGATATTTTATTAAAAAGAAGTCGCCTACATCGAAAGGCCCGTTTGGACTACATCCCTCTACTTCCTTCTTTAATGACGTCACTAGAACCGTTTTTTGACTAACCTCCGCCCACAGGAATGCTCCCTCAACTCTACCGAAATTCGTTTATGTACTTAAACTTCTTATAACTTACTGTGTTTACTCAGCTCTTACGGTGATTTTCTGAAGTAAAACTGACGCTTCATCTTTTGTGTGATGTAACGTTACAATAAACTTTATTAAACTCATCAGTATATGTTTGATCATCATTCAGACAGCAGACTTGTAGGCTATTAATAAATAATGGATACATACAAGCAGATGACAAATACGTTATAATAACCGTAATTAAACTACTAAACTATACCTGTTTCATCTCTATACAGCACTCTGACTCTGTAGGCATTATTGTCCGACTCGAAATGAACACCGTTACTGAGAGTTTCTGATATTATCATTCTGTGAGATGAAATTGTCCTGACAGACTGAGCGCGAGCTCGTGAAGCTCCGCCCCCTGGGTCGTCCAGCAGCAGCTTATTTGCATCAAAGAGTATAGAAGCCTATAAATACTATAGCAGCTTTAAAATATTATAGAGGTATTACAGAACATCACAGAAGTATGTTATGTTCTGTAATACCTCTATAATATCCTAGAGCCGCTATAGTATTTCTATAGTAGTCTTATAAGTACTTCTATAGTAATATTTTGTCCCAAAATACTATTTTCCTAAGGGTAATTAGGCCATGCATAACCAACACATAGACGTATATTTTCTGTCATTTAACGTCGGTCATCCTCATTAATGTATTTGAAATTGTTTTCATATTTAGATATGACGGCCAGAAAAATTAAGTTATGTTAAGTTTTTGTTATGTTAAGTTTTTCAGTGCCATTGACTCCCATTATTTTTCGGCGTTTTCCTTCAGTTTTCAGTCCATAATGGCGGCCGCGCCGTCACGTCATGGGGGCAACTGTTGCTATGGAGCGTTCTATTGAGTTTCGCCTCTTGGGCTTCTATACTCTTTATAGTTTGCATTTAAAGGGCACACACTAAAACAGCGCGTTTTTCTGTGCCCCAAAAAATGACAATTTAAACATGCTGTAAAAAATGATCTGTTGGGTATTTTGAGCTGAAACTTCACATACACACTCTGGGGACATCAGAGACTTATTTTACATCTTGTGAAAAGGGGCATAATACGGGACCTTTAACACTCCATCCACACTGCGACCAAACTGTGGAGAAGATTCTGATTCAAATGATTCATCTAAGTGATTCGAGTCTTTTGAATCAATTCACAAAAAGATTCATTCAGCGACTTTCTGCAGGACGCAGACGGTGACAAGTATTTTGTATATTATGAGCGAGCCATTTTACTGGAGGAGTTGAATCGGTCTCCAGTGGACCGAAACAAATGTATTTAGAGTACTTAAGCGGTTTCCTCACAACAAACAACTGAGATCTTTTTTAATTTATTTTGAAAGCTGCCGCGCATAGCTCTACGTTACCTATAAAAAAGCAATAGTCTATTAAGAATATTAGTCGGCGATCTTTATATATGCGCTGTCTCGAGCGTTTTCCAAACAAATGATGCTACAAACAACAAGGACAATATTTTATCGTCTAGTTGGAAGCTGTAACTTACATTGTATCTAATTTCACAGATAAGATTCTTTCATGAAGCTCATAACCCGGTTTACACTGGCTCATTTTGTCTGTTCAGTTACAGACTTTTCCCACCTCGAGCAAAAAAATGCTTTTTTTACTGGATGCTATGCGAAACGCCTCGAGTGATCCCGCATTTAATACCGTGTTAGAGAACCATAGACTGTAAAAACGTTAGAACGTTCTCTGTCTCATAATACAATGTTTAGTTTTTCTCAAATCTGAATGATTATGGTCGTATCATCTCAAATGTATTGATTATAGATAGTGCCAGTCTACTTTTGATCAAGGTTTCACAGACAGAGAGCTCCTTTGTTTACTTTTTTAATGTACAAATACAGTTCAACTCGGTTTTATTGCTGTTCAATGATCAGTCAGGGGTGCGTTTCCCGAAAGCATCGTTGGCCAACTATGGTCACAAGTTCATCGCAATTTCCATTGAACTCTATTGGTAACGAGGGAACTTGCGACCATAGTTGGCTAACGATGCTTTCGGGAAACGCACCCCAGAGCGTGAGAGTCTGGACAGTTTCCGGTGCGTGTGTCCCAAATAAGATGGACTGATTAGACGTCATTACTCACCAGTGATTAAGAACTCATATGGGTGATTCTTAGACTATGGGCACTTTTATGTACTTTGGTCATATTTTTAAAAATACATACAATTTTGGACAAAATCCTCTTTCTTTTTCAAACTAACAATAAAACCTCCTTAAAAACTTTTTACTACCTTTCTATTATGATTTCTTCATACTTTTCAACCTCCTTATAGGTGTCAAAATCACTGTTTTCTCCTTGTCGCACACCCAGACTTTTTAACTTCAACAATGAAAATACAGTTTAAAAGTATGACTTATCTGGTAACTATTAATATACTTAAATTAAGCACTAGTAAAATAATTAAAATACATTATAGTATTTAATGTGAGACCACCATCAATATTACTTTTTATACAAAATATAGCTGTCGCACAGTATTGGTGTCATTTCCACCACAACACTGTAATGTCCCTTTAAAAAGTTTGTGTGAAAGATTGTTTAGGTGGTTTCTATGGAAATGTTCAGAGACATCAGAGCACATGTTGGACATGGAGGCAATTTTAAATTTTCATCAAGAACAAATAAGAAAAATCAAGGTAAATATTGCTTGATCAGTTAATATATTTATTCTACGTCATTTCCAAACATGCTGTACCTTCAAGGGTGTTTTTAAAAAGTTAAAAATTTTAAGTTAAATAAGAGTATTTTACATACATGAAATGCTAAGTATTAATTCAAAGCTAATCAGTGCAGCTATCTTCCATTTTTTCACAAAAAACTACAGAAATGTAATTTCCACCACAGTCATTTCCACCACACTGCCCTCTGTGGTGGAAATGACAGCATGTGGTGGAAACATGCTGTACCTTCAAGGGTGTTTTTAAAAAGTAAAATTTTTTAAGTTAAATAAGAGTATTTTGCATGCATGAAATGCTGAGTATTAATTCAAAGCTGATCAGTGAAGCTATCTTCCCTTTTTTCACAAAAAACTACAGAAATGTCATTTCCACCACACTGCCCTCTGTGGTGGAAATGACAGCATGTGGTGGAAATGACATTTATGATTACAAAGTACAATTGATATGGATTGCAAGAGTATTCTCTTGTAAGTTATTCTGTTTTTAAATAACAGCTGTATATAGAGATGTGGTGGAAATGACATTTGTTCATTGCAGGTCGGAAAAAATGTAAAATATTAACAATTTCTCTTGTAATCTAAGTTTGTCCTCTTACAGACCTTAAAACTAGACAAATTATTTAAACTTATGAGACTGTGTTACGTGACTTTTGAACAAGTTTTTTTTAATCAACTTCACAAGCCTAAAAGTGCCCCTAGCTGAAGAAACGCCCATATACGAGGAAAAATTAACTTTATGGAACTAGTCAAGAAAACTGTCCAAGCACTGATGAGCAAACCCCCCCCCCCCCCCCCCCCCAAACCCCCCAAAAACAACACAAACTGTCATTATAAGGGCGACTGCTGTGGTAAAATGCTATCTGCCTTTGCATGCAAACAGCACCTGGTGTGAAAATATGAACCGCAATGCATTTCCTGTAGCTTATAGTTCACTTGAGAAACTTTACATCACTGTCCTTTACTAAGTCTCTTGTGTGTGGAAATTCAAATATGATTTGAAAATACCTTAATAAACACACACGCACACACACACTTGTTTCATTATATTAGTGAAGACATTGCATAGACTTTTATTGATTTTTTTTATCAGGTTAATGATATTTTCTATTGCCTATATAGACACAGTTTAAAAAAACAGTTACTGTTTTTTTTTTTTAAAATTCTCTTCACCAGCTTTGCATAACAAGAGAATTTATTTTTTTTTTTTTTAAAGATCTTTGACAGGGAGGTTGCCGATTTACTCTAAAAATAGCTGTGGAATGACTGGACTTCATCTGGCTTGATGTTGAGGAGCAGTTCACATTTAGGACATTCCTGAGAGAGGGGGGAGAGAGGGAAAAATAATAAGAGAGGAGAGGAGGAGAGATGACAGTCATTCTATGGATAGACATGATGGTGTAGGCCTACTAAGAGTTTGACTGTTAGTGGAAAGAAATATGTCAACCATATGAGCCAGTGTTTACAGACGGACAATGATGAAGGTTAACTGGAATGAGATCATATTCCAGTGCTCACCCAGTGTAGCTGAGCTGCATTCAGAAAGAGCATATGCATCACAGAGAATTAATATTATGCTAGTAACAGTATGAGGAATCGTGCTGTCTCTGTGGGTGCTGTTTTCTCTGAGTGTTTTTGTTTGTTTGAAATATATAAATGAGAAGTATAGGCTAAATAAATTACCTCATCTCATGTCAGCTGATTGAGCTGGGTTTGTGAGGTTTATCTGTGGCAGCACAGGAAGTGGCACAGTGGTCACATTTTTAGTAGTGAACTAACATGAAAACACACACACACACACACACACACACACACACACACACTGTGAACTCAGTGGTTCATATGCAGAAGTGTTGAAACAGCGGTTGGATGTGAAACCACACCTTTTCCTCTCATCTTTAAGAAACCGTGTTACCACGACGACAACACAACGAACGTTCAAAACAACAGGCCTATGTGTTGTCACTGTTCTGTCTAGTTCCACTCAGACTGTAAGGTTCCACTGCACAAAACTGCATGTGGATTGTAATTGGATCTGGGAGGGACGTTTAGTTTCGGAAATGGAGAGTATATGCCCTCTAGTGTCAACGATAAAGAACAACTTGGTCGAACAGCTTTATCTGTAAGAGCTGTTAATAACTGGAATCCTTTACCAATTAATATTAGACAGTGTCCTACCTTTGCACAGTTTAAGTTACATTTGAAAAAATGTAAATTGTGATCAGTGAATACTTTTGTGTTTTGTTTTGTTTTTATAATTTTGGGGGATTGAATTTGTAACATTGTGTGATGTCTTGTAGACTAGTATGTATATTGGTGGATATTCGGTAGTACTTTGGATTGCAGTTTTTATTGTTATGTGATGGACTATATGTCGTACGTTATATATTTTTCATTTGTGGGGGGATTTTATCGTATGTAATAATCTTTTGGCATACAATGTGATTTGGTAGGCTACTCTCCTACCCAGGGACAGCAGATGAAATTTAGCTTTGTAGCTAATTCTGGGGTAGTTTTTTCTTACTGTCCATTGTCCCTGTCAAATAAAGAATAAAATAAAATAAACAAATAAATAAACTACAGCCCCTTTTAATTTATAGAGCAGCGCCATCTAATGGCAGAAGAGAGGAAACAGCATGTCTGAAAGAAGTTGGAAGACGACGGGACAAGTTGTCACACAAGTCTATATTCAAGTGATTTTAAGTATTTGAGACAAAAATCCAATTGCACAAATGTGTATTTTCTCCAAGAGTGATTATGTTTTAAATTTGAATGCTTTTTGTGAAATCTGTTCACCAAACTAAAATCCAGCAGTGTAAACAAGTGAACACAATTAAACCACACTGGCATAGGCTTAAGACAAGGGTCAACATTAACTTGAAGTTATAATTTAACTAAAAACTTAAGCTGCTTTCTGTTTTATATTTCAAAAGGCCAGTTTGGGGCAAGTCCTATGAATTATTAATTGGCTTGTAATACACCTTAAAAACAGATATATGCTGTGAAAGATATAGATATTCTCAATAAACAGCAAGTTCTTATTGCAACAATGTAACGTTACCCAATATAGTTGACACTGTGCCCCATTATAAAATTTTACTGTTGCTTTTTTTTGTAGCCAGTATTTGCTGTCATTAATGTTAAAGGGATAGTTCACAGAAAAATTTAAATTCTGTAATTTACTCACCCTCAAGTTGTTGATGGAGCACGTTGACTTCCAAATGGATAAAATACTATGGAGTTATACTATACAGTTAAAACATCAACTGTTTGGTTACTGACATTCTTCAAAATATCTTCTTTTGTGTTCAACAGTAGAAAGAAATTCATACAGGTTTGGAACAACTTGAGGGTGAGTAAATGAAGACAGAATTTATATTTTTGGGTGAGCTAAACAAATAAAGATGCAATCTAACAGTGTTTATACATGAATTCACATAGTTTCCCGATATGGAGACAGTTATTTAAAACCAAATCTTTATAAAAACTTTATTTACTTCGCTCTTTGGAATGTTGTTGTCATTGAGAAATCCGTAAATCTGAATAAATCTGACAATTGAATTAGTTGATGCAAATTGGAAAAGAGCCACCAGACAGATTGGACTTTATAACATCTAAACTTCAAGTGAAATTGAGTTTTCTTGTGAGAGTAAAAGCAAGTTGAGTGTCACTTCAGCTCCTCTGGACACAAAAACAACTATTACAATTAAGAAAAATACCATTTCATTTTAAATAGCATTAAAAAAGTGAGTTGTTACACTGACAGTTGGATTTCTCCGTACTATTTAAAGTAGTTAACACTTTTATTACTATCTAAATCTTTCATTAAATATAATTCTCAGTGCAAAATGACATGCGTTGATTCATTTGAGTGGGAGATAAGTTTCTGGGAAACTCCTTCAAGCTGCTGAAAACGAACTGCATTTCTTCATTGTGTGTGAAATAGACCAAGATGCCTTTGTCAGCACTTGTGTCATCTCGTCTTTCTTGTCCTGCCAGTGCTTAAGAGCACGGATCAGTTTGTGCCTTTCACGTCCTTCAAATATAATTAATTTCCTTAGGGAGATGCTTCTACATTAGCGCTCTGAGATGCTTCATTTGCTTTGTCTCCACTTCCATTGCCAGACGTTCCCAGAGTGAGCGTCTCCTGATCGGGAGGGGTCCAGTCTAGGAGACACCATTTTCACAGATGGTCCGCAGACATTGTGATGTCGTTCTGAAATATGACGTCACTCAATACCATGACAACACAAGTTTACAGACATATGTCATATGGGCAGCTGAAAGAAATAACGATTTCCACATTACTATTCCATTGTTTAAAAAAGCATTGACCCAAGAAATGTCTTCTGACCTGTTGTTTTACAATATATAGAGTGAGGATGGATCAAATAAAGTGGTAAAATCTCTTCGCTATTTAACATTGAGATAGATGTACGTCCTGTTGAGATTGCTGCAGTGATGATGTATTTTTAGGCCAACCTGGAAGTTGCCTGGAACAAAAACTCAATAGGATTTTTCCATTGGCTTTCGGATTATTGTAGAAAATAAGCTCTGTTACCAGCAAAAGTTTTCATCATGACAATATTCACAAATGAACACAAATCTGATGGATTTTGAAGCTTAAATATGATCGCTAGAGGTAAAAAGCTAAACATAGGCTATAAATCAACAACTTCACAAGACTTAAATGTCACCATCACTAAGCTTCTAACAACTCTTTCAGACACGTTCCCTAAAGTTTAAGTTAGAATGGTTTGCAAGAGCACGATTATATAAAAAAAGTTCACTATGTGAACTATTATAGTGGACTAGTGAGTAGGTGAGTTTTCCTGTTCAGTACGATGAAGTTTTATGTCCCCACTGTAGTCCCATTTAGCCACTTTTTAGCAACCACCTTTTTCAAGACTGATACATTTTATGTTGTAGAATAAAACGTGCAAACATCTTGAGCTTGTGTTCACCACAGACCTTATTTCAAGCATTTAACCAAAAACCATTCAAAAAACCCCATTAAGCTGCATCCGAAATTACGTACTGAATAGGCACTACGTTTGAATTTGAATTTACTTCACGACCATTTAAAAAGTATATTCTATTTAGTATCAATATGGGTAGTATGAATGAAATTGGGACGTACAACATCTGCCTCGTTACTGTCACGTGACCTACCAGCATCAGCATTCAACTTCATGAATTGGCCTCATGGGATAGTAACATGTATATCGAATGCGCAGTTCAGTATCTCGCCGGAAGTAGTAGGTCATCCGGATACTTTTTGACTACTCTTTTTCGAATACTATGAATTTGGAAATACTACTCTGTTGGCGTACTGATTTTCACATACTAATGGTAGAGAAGTATTCAATTTCGGACACAGCGATTGTCTTCAGGACAATTTTTGGTCTATGAAAACACATCATCCCTGCAGCACTCTATTAGATGTATTATTATGTATTTAAAACTTGACCTCTGACCTGTGTCAGGCCTGTGTCTGTGAACAGTTTGTGCTCAAGAGCAAACGACTGTCTGTCTAAGGGCAGGAGTCCATGTGTGAAAAGGCAACAAAAACACGTTTAAAGGCACCATTGGAATGAAGTGTGAGTTAACAACTGAACAAACACGTCTCCAAACATAAACGAGCACAATAAACACTAAAAAACCCAGTTGTGTGTACAGCTCTGAAAAACGGGTTTGTAGAAAAAGATATCCAACTGTGTGAGAGGATACATAGTTTTGTCTTGGTCTCATCACCAGCAACAAAATGTACAAACAAGTAGACAATCATCGTCTGGCTGTACAATTTATACAAGGCGCCCTCTAGAGGCCAGTCCCTCGTCCTGCACGTCCTGAGAATAACGCTCAGTCTCGACCTTGAGAAACGTCGCAACAACGTTCTAAAAACGTTCCTCCAACATTGTCCGGCAAATGTTTCCTGGGTTCGTCCAGCAATTCCTCATGCCTCTGTGTAAGATTTCTGTGCACTAAGTTTTTCTTTCTTTAGTTTGACTCCGTCCACCAGCTCAAAGTTGTAGTTCTCCAGAGCGGAGAGGTTCCTGTTTGTAGTGTGAGCGCAGGCGCAGTAGAACAGCACCCCGCACACGGCACCCAGCAGGACTCCCACAGCGCTCATCACGATGATGGTGATCAAGATGGGGTCTAAACTCTTCAGCATGGAGCCGCGTCCAAAACTCCACAGGGTGTTATCAGACCCCTCACAGTTCACTAGAGAGAGAGAGAAAGACAGAGGCAGACTGAGCAAAACCTGCATCGGTAAACAAGCTCAATTATATTATACAAGAGATCATTTACAGTCAGCTGGTCATTATGGCAAAATAATGGCGATCAGGACCCTGAAGTAGGAATGGAATTATATAGTTTAGCGGTCATTATACCAAAATATTTGATTGCAGAATGCCAAGGGCGATTTCAAAGCTGCCAACAACAACAACAAAAAATCTTGATTTATTAGTATTTTTGTCTTGTTCCAGCAAAAATATCTAAACATCCTTGAAACAAGATCATGTAATTCAATATATATACATATATATAAAAATCAACTTGTTTTCAGAGAATATATCTTGAATTATTTTTCTTATGCTATTAGCAATTAAAGGAGAAGTTCACTTTTAAAATGAAAATTCTGTCATCATATAATCACCCTCATGTTGTTTCAAACCTGTATGAATTTCTTTCTTCTGCTGAACAGAAAGGAAGATATTTAGAAGAATATCAGTAACCAGACAGTTTCTGGGTCCCATTGACTTCCATAGTATATTTTTTTCCTAGAACTGCCTGGTTACTGACATTCTTCTAAATATCTTCCTTTCTGTTCAGCAGAAGAAAGAAATTCATACAGGTTTGAAACAACATGAGGGTGATTATATGATGACAGAATTTTCATTTTAAAAGTGAACTTCTCCTTTAAGGTTTAAATGTGTATCAGTAAAACAAATTTTATCCATAAAACATGAACAATAATTTTCTATTGGCTTAATATCTTAATTTTGTTTGTCAAGTAAAAGTATAAATTTTTTTTGCAGTGTAGAGAGAATTTTAATCTTTGGGTTTTTATTATAATGCTTTTCGAATAAAAAGTGGGTCTTACCGATCTCATCAACTTCATCTTCATCACCTTCTGGATTCTCTGGGTCTGAAACACAAACACAAACACATTTAATCAAGGAGATGAATTGTCATTCAGAATCCTCAGAGATATTTTCAACATATAAATGTTAAAAACGTGTCATCTTGGAGCGGATTGGTTTGGTTCAAAGGTAGAAACGCTTAATTAGATTTTTTTGTAAAATGCCTGAAGGAAATGAATGAATCTGGAGGGATAGTTCAATCAATAATAAAAATTTGACCATGATCAATCATCATCCTCATGCCGTTACAAACCTGTATGACTTTCTTTCCTCTGTGGAACATAAAATAACATTGGTAGACAAACAGCTTTGGTTCCCGTTAAATGGACAAAAATACAATGAAAGACAGTGGGAACCGAAACTGTTTGGTTTCAAACATTCTTTAAAATATCTTCTTTTATGTTCTGCAGAAGAAAGAAATGTATACAGGTTTGGAACACCATGAAGATGAGTAAATGATGACAGAATTTTCATTTGTTGATGGCCAAACAGAAAAGGGAGGGACTTAAACAGAAGGGGCGTGGCTTAACATACCCTTGCACTCTTCAGGATTCACTTCAGCCAGTATCTTTATATCATCCAGTGAGATGAAACCAGATTCTGTAGGATCCACTTGGGCCTCGATGATCACCTACCATGCAAACACAGGAAGAGAATTAGTATTATGCTGTAATAATGATATTTGACTCATAAAGTGGGCATCGGTACCTGATAAGGTGTGTCGGCACTGGGGATCACAACTCTTCCCTCCCTCCATCTGCTTTTGAAGTGTCCGCTCACAGAGCGGATCAGATGCTCAGAGTCCTCTCTCTCCTCCTCCTCATCCTTCACATCTTCTCGCTCTATCTTCTGTTTGATGTTCAGAGTTCCCATGTGTTTCTCAGAGAAGTGGTACCAGAAAGACATGCACAGATCTGAATCTGGAGCCGTGACCGGCAAACTGGCTAGCCTCGCCACCCTTCCTTTTCTCGCCAGCTCTTCATCTGTTTCCATATCGGCCTTTCTTTTGATCTCAATCTGTGCATTTCTGTTAGAAGCTGCGTAAATGAAGTTGTGAGGCATTCCTGAAACAGAGGAGAGGAGTGCATCTGTTTATTCAATTACTCCCTCTTCCCGCAGTCGCGGCAAATAAGCATTTTATCTCAATCTTTTGCATTTAGGAATTTATTAATCTAAATTTAAGCCATCTCTTACCTGTGTGGTCCAGATTAGGCAGTTTGTGATCAGCGTGTTTGCTGTTGTTGTTTATATGCCATTCGGCTCCTTCGCCACCTTCTTGACTCCACCCACAGTAGGAAGGGTTATCAGCCCAGCCAAAGTCACAGGCAAACCAGATGTATGCTAAACAGAAACACAAACAACACTGAATCGACCTTATAGTCCTCCGTTCTGATATTGCTTTCCACTCAACCCACTTTCAGTCGTTTTACTAATTTAGTCAAAGCAGTATCGTACTGAACACCCACTACCCTTTTTGGACTGGCAGTAGCTTATTAGTCAAAGCTTTGGGCATGTATTCAAAAGGTTATATAGGCTTAAACCCCAGAGGGGAGTGAAGTGACAATAGTTCCTCTAGTAAAATCTGCTAAATCACCAGAAACCACTGGCCAATCTAGATATCACATTCTCCCAAGACTCTGGCTGCAGTAAATCTCATGTTCTTGTATAGAAAGGTAGTTTTTAGGAACCATGAAATTTTCACATCCAGTGTTTTCTGTGGTGTTGCTGTTTTAAATATTTTATGTTAGGTACCTTAACAATAGCAAAGCAAAATATAAAAAATTGTTTTCAGAGGATATATCTTGAATTAAGTATTGAGTCATTCACACACACACGATTTTATGCTTAAAATCAGAAAAACATGTAAACCTCATGATCTATTTTAGAAACTATGAACTTTTCACAACCGATGTGTTTCTGTGGTGCTGATGTTTATAAGTGTAATTTAGTCATCCTGAAGGTGACAGTAAGAACAGTCTGCCATCAATGTGTTTGAAACCCTTTATCCAGAATTCACAAAATTCAGTTTAACAGCTGCAGATTATTTCATGTAATTATGCAGCACAACACTTGAGGGCAGTAGAGATTTTGTTGTGTGCACTACATGGAAAACGCCAAAGATTATGTTTCAATGTCCTCAAAAATCAGATCCTCCCTCGAAATGGGGTCTCCAACAACCATCAGTTAACAGTTACACTAAGTATAAACAAATTACATTAACTTACAATATGTATATTATTTCTCACTATATAGTGCATTATAAAACTAAATGGACATAATGTAATTTCTTTCACTTGATTAATAATAATAATTGTCAATACATGTAGGGTAAGTGCAAATGCGTAGTGTTAAAGGCCAAGCTATCAGGCTACTTAAGCTAATCTGTGTGCTATGCTAGTACGATAACTAAAATAAACATTAATGGTCATTTGAACATAGACTAGTTCAAATGACATGAGAAGTTTCTCACCAGGTACTGCTTCCATGTCCAGAAATGGCTCTGCTACTGCAGTTTCTGCGGAAAACAAATTGCAGAAACTGCTATCAAAGTCAAAGCTAAAGAGTTTATAAAATACAGACAGGTTTAATTCCATTGTAAATTCTGTGCGTTTACGTATTTGTTTCATGTTGAGTCTCTGGGTCTCTTGTGCAGAAAGCCCTTAAATGGAGATGGTTTTGGTGTGCTTTATGCAAATGAATAACTTCAAAAACATATAGTCGCTCAATACTCCAAACTCATTAACATTAGAACGAGGTTAAGCATGTGCGTATACATGTGTTGTGAATTAGCTATACGATTAGCTATAAATACGATGCCGTTATTAATGAATGAGACATTGTCTTTGTGTGTGTTTTAGATGATAAACACGTATTTGTGTGTTTGGATAATCTGATAGGTCACAGAGTCTACGTCTTTGTTTTTGTGTAACCTCTGGTTCATAGCATGTTACTGTTTTGCTAGGCGTATGTAACCTGCTGGGTCGTAGTTGGTGTGTGTTTCACTGTGTGGGTGTTTGTTTTTGTAACCTTAAGGGTCATAGTCTGTCTCTTTGTGGATGTTTTGGAGGTTTTGCTCTCATAGTGGAGAACTAAATGTCCCACAGTGATAGTAAAACCTGAAATTACCAACATTATTGGGACCTCCCAAAAGTCCTTATAATGAAAACAGCATAGTAAAGAGAGTAACTAATGTCTTAATTAAAATCTAAAAATACCATAAGGTTAGGTATGTATCATAATACCATAAGGTTATGTTAATGATATAAAAACATATAAGTGTAAAGTATGTGTCTCTAACCTGTTGTGTCATAGTCTGTCACTGCTTCGCTATGGCAGTTGCCGTCATCATCGCAACTCTCGGCTGTCGGTGGAATAATGGTGCTTGTTGGATTATTCCCTGGAGCGCTGGTGACGGTAGCTACTGTAGTTTCCATGGTGGTGGTGAGGGGAAGAGGTGTTGTGGGCTCTGAAAAGCATTTTATTTTAGATAAATGAATTATACATAATTTAAAAATCTTCTTAACATGTATTAGGGAGCCTGAGAACGAGATTGCTGTGAGCTCTGTGACTGGTTGGTTTGGTGTCACTCACCTTGCAGGTCACACCCTAAAACCTCCAGCCTTAACCCTATGCCGTCAGGAGAGCCACGCTCAGGGTACACACGCAGGAAACGCATCAGCACTGGATCAAAAGTACGAACTTCTGGTGTGTCATGGTTCTGATTTCCCATAAACACCTGGATGGGTGAAAATAATACATTTTTTAGTTTTGTGTCTGTCCAGTTAAATGAAAGAAAAAGAAAAATGGCATTTTTTTCTTGCTCTAAAGGGACGTTCACCCCAAGGATGATAAAGAAATACCTTCTCTCTGTTGCTGTTCTCCTGTATGTTACTCCAGTCTGTTCCAGTCGTGCTGTATGTAACTCTGAAGCGCTTGATGAAAATATTCACGTCTCTGTATTTCCCTCCCTGCAGAATGAGACCCGTTACCATCCGCTGCGCCCCCAGATCGATCTCCAGTGATTGGTTCTTCACGGGACCCTGCGGGTGAGCGACCACCCAGCCCGTTCTGCCGGTCAGCAGCCGGGCCTGTTCAGGGAGCCAGCCCCTCTCTGCCGATGGCCACACTGAGATCTGAGAGTCCGAAATCTGACCCGAAACCATCCCTAACATACTGGAGCATTGAGCATCTGAAAGACGGAGAGAGAGACAGAAAATGTGAGCTATCCTCATGAAAGAAGCACCAATATTTTGAACCATGGGAAACAGGACATACAGGCTACTTCGTCTGACTCTAGCTGTCAGAAATGGTGAGGATTTATTAAAATAAACACACACACACACGCAGGTGGCACCTCTTGATGTCAGTATTAGGTGTCTGTGAATAAAGAGGGGAGTCATTCTGTAATGATCACACATGGAGCGAGCGAATCTGAGTGACTCAGTGCTGTAAACCACTGCTGGGATTTCACAGTGATGTCATGGCTGAAACTCAGTGTATGTGCGTGACGGGATACCTGATATTTTACAGCCGTACACTTCGAAACGCATGCAGATCCCCTGTTCCCAAGTCATAGGTCGTATCCGTAGGTAACGGGTGAGGGTGGGTTTGGGTAGCATGACGCGTTCCTCATCCGTGGGATTTTTATTTCCATGGAACACCTGAGAAAAAGAGAGATGACACATGTGTCACTTTCCTTCCTTTTTTCCTCTGCTTTTCTTAACCAACGTTCGATTTCAAAGCGTTTTACACACAATATTGCCAAATCATCAATCAACAAAACAATGAGCTGTGAAGATTGCGGCCGACCCCTCTCATCCTGCCAATAGTCTGTTTAATCTTCTCCCCTCTGGAAAGCGGTACAGGGCCTTTTTGCCCAAAACATCACGCCACCACCACAGTTTTTTCCCCCAAGCAATACCCCTCCTAAATTACTCTTAAACCTGGAATTCATTGCACTTTATTTTTATTTAACACAACACTATCTACATTCATGTTAACTTATTGCTCATAATGTCTCTGTTTGTCCTTGTATTGTGTTTTTGTCCTTGTTTTCTTTGTCTTTCTGTTTTACTGTGTGTTGCCTGCATGGAGAAGACCAAATAAAATTCCTAGTATCTGTATACATGGCGAAATAAAGTTGAATTGAATTGAACTGAACAAAGATAGAAAAATGTGCAAGTAATAGTAATTAAAGCAATAACAACACATATAAAATAAAAACAATAAACAAAATATATCATCATTTTTAATCAAATCAAATAAAAAACAGGAAAATAAAATATATCAAAAACAATATCAAAATCTCTTATGCTCAACAAGGCTGCAGTTTTATTTTCCAAAAATACAGTAAAAACAGCAATATTGTTAAATATTATTACAACATAAAATATTTGTTTTCTATGTAATTAATTCCTGTGATGCAAAGCTGAATTTTTAGCATCATTACTCCAGTCTTCAGTGTCACATGATCCTTCAGAAACCATTCTAATATGCTGATTTGGTGCTCAAAAAAGTACCTTATTATCAATATTTTTGTGGGAACTATGATATTTGAATTTAGATTTATTTGACATATATATTTTTCTAACATTATAAATGTCTTTACTTCACTTTTAACCAATGCATCCTTGCTGAATTAAAACTATTAATTTCTTAATAAATAAAAAACCAAGCACAATAAATAAATACTCACCATCTGTTTGGTTTTGTCTTTTATGGTTATCCAGTCCTCTCCGTTTGAGCTCACACTGATCTTGTATGTTTTGACGTAGTATGATTTTTTTGTTTCCTTTGATATGGCACCTTGTGTTCCAATGGCCGTCACGTACCGCAAGAAACCCAAGTCCACCTGTGAGAGACAGAAAAAGATCGTAAGAGAAGTGCTGTTACTCTCTAGTGAGTGTTTATATATGTGTGTATACATGTATGCGGGTTGTTTTGGACTCTGTGTTGGAGCAGTTGTCATGTAACTGCTAGTTAATCACAGTCAGACACACTGCACTGATTCACTGTCAGACCGTTAGTGTGATCTATGATGTGTTCTCTGTCTGGACAGAGAGGTTAAAAGCTTAACACGATTTACCAAAGTAGGACATGTTCCTGGATCAGCGTCCTTGTTGCTCATTGTACAACATTCCTAAAATCCCAAACAATCAGGATTTTAGGCTTATGGCTGGGATTCCCTCTGCGCGCACACACACACACACACACACACACACACACACACACACACACACACACGTTGATACTCCTATCATTATGAGGACAAGTTGAAATCTTGTAATTACGGTTCACCGAAAACGTTCTGCATTTAGTATGTTTATTTTGCGTTTTGAATTAGAAGGACATCAGCATGTCCCCATAATGTAGAGGACATGGCCTGAAGCATGAATGCACAATATTTGAATTTATTATGTGTGTTGAATGTACACTTGTGCATTTTGAATTTATGTACACAATTATGTATATTTACATGAAATGCTAGACTCCCCAATATATAGTTTGTAATTGAAAAATAAGTAGGAGTTTGGTCCTTATAATGTAGGTCAAACCAGTACACGCACGCACGCACGCACACACACACACACACAGTAAGTAAAGTACAGCACAAGCAGCTATGTAAATATGGTTCAATTACAGCCAGAAAATTGCTGGAAGAAACATGAGGTTCCCACTGTAAAACTATGACTTCAACTACACCTTGAACAAATTAGACACAATTATCAAATGTATACAATTTGAAAGCCTTGGCAGCCACTTGTTCAAATTAAACAGTTCTCAATTTATTTTATTTTATATTTTATCTATATTATCTATAGATCTTGTTGTAAAAAAGGTCAGGTAATCAAAAGCTTAGGTCAGGTAATCACACGACCGAACTGAACTTTCTAATCTCATTTCTAGTGTGTGAAACAAAACTTTTACCACTTACTCTGTCATAATCTGAATCACTTACAACAACAACAACTGTCCAATGAAACCAAACACGCACTCATCACTTTAGAAGCATCTATCATGGTCTTATATTGTGTTTCAGGTTCCGGGAATCTCCATTTCCTTCCCTTCTCGATAATTACAAGAAGTCTGTTCTAAGGGTTTAGTGACCGTCAATAACCTTACAGTAACAATGATCACATATAACACTAAAACACGGTCACAGATCCAGAAATGTTGACACATGCTCTGGGCCAGGATGACAAATCATGTTGTCGTGGAGCAATTCCTGCATTAAATCTAGCCTGTCAGTTATTGTCTGTCTCTCGAGTGCCTGTGTGCGTGACTCTTGAGATAAATTAAACTCAACTGACGCAACAGAAGTGTGCATAAATAGCCTATTGAGAGAGTTTGGCTCAATACGAGCATTCCTGGCACAAAAGTTCACATCTCTCTCCCACTGATTTCCACCCAAGTCTGAGTGAGCAGATGCTGCCATCTCTTTCTCTCTCGCTCTCGGCCTCTCTCTCAACAGGAAGGTATTATGAGGCTAATTGCTTTTCAATATTGTGCCGTATCAGAAGCGTTCGACCTGCCAACTGGAGCCAGTCATGCTAACAAGCTGAAACAAGTGTTAACAACCTTTAGCGAGGGAACAATGGCAGGGCAGAAGCAGAGCCCCTCAAATGCCAGGATCTAAGACAAACATGGACACTTTTTGTAGAAAACAGGATATTGGTGGGTGCATGTGTGTGAGAGAGAAGTAAAGAATTTAAACAGGAAAGGGAAGAGGAATAAGGAAAAAGGAAGACGGCACTTTACTGACCCTCATGTTGCTTTGCTTTCTTGGGATAGTTGCCAGACTGAGGCCAAAAGACAAGACATAGTTTGATTCAAAAGTGCCCCAGGACAAGGATCACTTGTTCAAAGGCAGGAATATGAAGACGTTGGACAGGGAAGACAGATGGGTTGAGAGAAGAAAGAAAGAGGCCATCTAAGGGAAAACGGAGCAGCAATTTCTGAAAAAAGCTTTGACATTGCTTGCCAGATTCGCAGACACCCTTGCCACGGCGGTTTAGCCTCAATTCACACATCCGTTGTGCTTGTTACCAACAGGGTGATGACTCAAACAGCAATTCAACATTCTTATGACAACCGGCTGAGTAGTAAGGTTAACAGTATAGTTTACCCAAACATAAAAATTCTGCCCTTTGTCTTCTCACCCTCTTGTCATTTGATTTTTTTTTTCTTCTGTGAACTGCCAAAAGAATATGTCTAGGTTGCCTTTCCTTACAATGAAAGTTGGGGACCAGTTGCTGTAAGCTCTGAAAAGAACATATTTTTTAGGATGCACTATGTAACTTTGTTCAAAAGTTTGGGGTCAGTATCAGTATTTTGATTCAGAATTAAATGAATCAAAGTGACCATAAAGAAATTTGTTATAAAAGATTTATATTTCAAATAAATGCTGTTATTTTAACTTTCGATTTATCAAAGAATAATTTTTTTTAAATAATTCCCAGAAAAATATTCAGCAGCTCAACTGTTCAACACTGATAATAATAAGAAATGTTGCTTGAGCACCAAATCATCATATTAGACTGATTTCTGAAGGATCATGTGACACTGAAGTCTGGAGTAATTCAGCTTTGCCATCAGAAGATTAAGCTACTTTTAAAAATATATAAAATAGAAAACAGGCATTATAAATTATAATAATATTTCACATATGTACACTTAATTATAGTCTTAAATATCAAACATATAACTTGATATACTTAATAGTCCAAATCTTAGGCTCATGCCCAAAGGAAAGCAAAAACCTTTAAATATTAGTTCAGTTCTCACTCCTGCTGCTAAAAAAGAAATCTGTGCTTGAACATCTTGTTCAGATACGGAGCTCTTTCTCTGTCTGTCTGAGTCAGAATGAAATGTGTTGTCCAGATGTGAGTATGTTTTTCTGGTAACGTCAGAAACGCTGGCCTACTGTCAGAGCAAGCACTCCAAAAATGTCCTCTTTCAGAGAGGAAACCCTTCCTGCGTGCACTGCTGTGAGAATGACAACATGTCAATCAAATTCATTGTAGAAATAAAGAGGCAGGAAAACCCCTTTGTATACGTATGAGTGTGTCCAACTAAAGTGATAATGCAGGATAAAATGTATCACATACAAAAATATTAAGCAGCACAACTGTCTTCAAAATTGATAAAAATAAGAAATGTTTCTTGAGAAACAAATTAGCATATTATAATGAAACGATTATGTGAAAATTCAGCTTTGCCGTCGCAAGAATAAATTACATTTTAAACTATATTAAAATAGGAAACTGTTATTTTAAATTGTAGTAACATTTCTCTATATTACTGTTTTATGGTGTTTTTGATCAAATAAATGCAGCCTAATATGTATGTGTGTGTGTCTATAATATATATATATATATATATATATACGTATATATATATATATATATATACACATATATATATATATATATATATATATATATATATATATATATATATATATATATATACACACAAAATGTATTAAATATATATATAATGTAAGCAATAAGGTACGAGAGGCTGTCCTTCAGCCGTGAC
Source organism: Abramis brama (assembly GCF_963993115.1). Lineage (NCBI taxonomy): Eukaryota > Metazoa > Chordata > Actinopteri > Cypriniformes > Leuciscidae > Abramis > Abramis brama. The sequence continues at coordinate 10,562,076 of NC_139969.1, forward strand.
TTATTCACGTGTAGCACAGCCTCTCGTACCTTATTGCTTTTATAAAACGGTTACCACACAATACAAATATTAAAGCCGAAAAATATGTATCTATGCAACTTTCATGAAGTAAAAATCACTAAAAGCATTCCTTTCACTGGAAAAAATAGTCCCTGACTGTAAACAGCAACAGAAGTTACATACATTATTTCGCCAATAGATAGCGGCAAAGACTGTCTTAATGAGTGAGTCAGTCAGTACTGAAGACTTTTACATTGAAAGGACTCAAACGTGTGTTTCTTCACGGAGAAGGAAGACGCAACTGACAAATGACTAGTGCACCGGAGAACTAACCATTTTATAAATATATATATATGTGATTTAATATTAATTTGGATTAATACTGAGTGTTGACTTTGATTTAATGCCCAATTTGTAGATGGAGGTTTGAGTCTGGCCAATGACGTGTCTCTATCCCATCTCCCCCTCTCTATTTCAAGATGCTGTCTACTGTCCACTACAAAGCTAAAAATAAACAGCAGGTTTATTAAGTAAACTCTTTAAGGTCAAACACAAGTACACACCCAAGACCGGCAAGCACTGTTTTCACCTTCTTATATAACCTTATAATTATTTTTAAATATTTTGTCTATGTCCACATCCGTGTGTGCATGTGTGACTTTCCACGTGTAAAGGTCATGTATTGTTGTCTGGTAAAATGAAACAGTCTTTCCCTATAAAATTAGAGTGTGTGTGTGTTTGTACCTGTATCCACTCCCGAGCGGAATCCTCCGATGGCGTCCAGCCGTTGTCAGGGTAATGCAGTCTGGAGCGCAGTGGAGACCAGCTGGGATTATACTGTGATGATGCAGTTATCATGTCTTCTGTGATTTCACCGCTTTCCATCCCTAAAGGAGACATGCACTCACCTACACTCACACACATACATACATACAAAAAGATGTACTGTGAGCAGCAGTGTCGTGTTTTTGTAGTTATAAACAGCAAATCATAAAATTTAAACTGACTGAAATTTGAAGTGGACCACACCATCTGACAGGCTCATTTATTTTAAATCTGATACAATAGTGTGTGTGTGTGTGAGAGAGAGAGAGTGAGAGAGAGAGAGAGAGAGAGAGAGTGTGTCCGATTTGCGTTCTTCTCACAATAGGAAGTTAATATTAGCCTTTCATGTTTGGCCTCAGATGTAGTGACCCACGTGACCCTCCTGCCCTGTGTGGCCGTGTGATGAAGATTAATTATAAACGGACAACCTCTTTGCACTTTATTACACTGAACTGAAAGCACACACATACACAATTTTGTGAAGTGAATCTGAGCTGGGTTCAGGTCTCAATGGATCATGGGTGTTTCCTCAGTGCCATCAAGCACATTATTGCCACATTATTGCTAACAGTCTCAGTTAGCGTGTGACTCTCTGAAAACATGATGGATGGGTTTAATAAAAGCCCCAGACTGAGTGAGCTGAGAGCCAGAGAAATATCAGCAGTTCCCATGTCACTCTCATCTTTACATTGACCAGAGATAAATAAAAAATAATATAAAAAATGTAATTAAATAAACTGCATGTATAAAATGTGTTACAATTATGTCATGCAATGAACATTTTAATTTCATGTTATTTGAAATAAAAGTTCTAAAAGAGATTCTGGTTATACTTTTCACACCATTTTTGAACCCAAATTTTGGGTTTTAGCATGTGCTTATACACAACATGGCAAGGTAATAAATACAATTTAACTTCTAGCTACATTTCCCACAATTGTTTTAATTTGAAATGAAATTAAATATTTCATTTTAAACTTAATTTTCCTTTTAAAATCGGCATGGCACAGAAGTTGAGATCTTTCTTCCCTATTGTGACGTATATTCGAGCGAAACAGCTTCTCGAACAAGAAAAATGGAATTGATTTTGTCCATCGGGAATAAATTGGATGGTTTGACGGTTGCTGTGATGTCATGTGAGTGACAGGTTGTCCCGCCCTCACGCCAGTAAACACATCATCAGTGAGGAGAAGAGATATTGCTGCAAGAGGGAGGGGAAGTTATTTTGACTAAAGATAAGGGCACATGAATAAAAAATTATTTATAATAAATACTGCAATATTCCATAAAAACAAGAATTGTCCATTTTGATTTCATGGTGACTTTAATTGATGAACTAACCCTTTTTGGATGAACTAACCCTTTAAAGTAGTTCAGTGTCTTACTTTTCCCATAAAGCAATGCAAATGAGTCTTTCTAAGACAGCATGTGCATACTGTATGAAACAAGCTTTCCTCAGTGATTCAAAGCCCTGAAACTAATCTGCAAAAACAAATTTCACAAAGGTGCAGTCCCATTAGCGAAATTTCATGGGCAAAAAGGGGTCTATTGTCTAATGTCTGTAGTGTAGCTATGTATGAAGCAGAACCCACAAAGAAGTCACTTTCAAACCAAGCAGCTTTTTTTTGGTCAACGCCGCAAACTAAATATTTCGCCCTCACGTGACATTCCCGATCACGTGGATTCCTTTTGAAATGCCCTGATTTCGCTCTGGTAAATGTGACCACACTTTAATGGTTGTAGCGGCACAGTCATCAAGACATTAACATCCAACTGCAATTTACATATCTTCCATGTACTACTGAACCCTAACCCTTATGAGCACAGTAAAAGCAGTGTTTAATCAGAGAGAGGTGGGAAAAAAGCAGTCCAAGAGTTCTTGAAAAAACATAATAAATAGAAAAATTATTTATAAAAATGTACAAAATGAACGCTTTTAAATGAAACTGAAGAGGCCTCATTTACCAAATGTTACGTAGAAATTTCGCTACATTTGATCTTACGGTCATTTCTCAAATGTGTAATTAATGAAAAAATAATGTCATTAACATATAAAAGAGGCTTCGACTTTTAGTATACGCATCTCTAAGATCAAATTCGTTCACACGTTTTATGAATGAGGCCCAAGGTCTCACACTAACCTTGGTGATGCTGAGGTGGGTCTGGGCTGGTTCGGATGCTGTAATTTGCTGAAAAACCCTCCTTGGTGATGGCATTGTCTGTGTGGATGGTGAGAGAGAGAATGCCGGTGTACGAGATGACACGACTTGGTGGTCTGGAACCACAGTATCGACCAATATGAGGCCCCACTGAGAGAAAGAGAGAGAGAGAGAGAGAGAGAGAGATGGAGATTTAAGCAATTCAATTCACATCTCAATCGAAAACTCTGCCTTTCATCATGCAGTACAATTCTAATAACCATATAATGAGCTATAATGATTGAGTTTTGTGTGTGTGTGTTTATGTGTGTCTGTCTTTGGCTGTTCTGTTGTCTGTCGATATTTTCTAAAAAGCTTTTCCTCCGGCTCTAAAGATTTACTTCAAGCGAAATTGAAGAACAAACTAGTGTGACGTTATTTCGAACAAAATCGGGCTAAAACGAAGTTCGTTTGGAGTTTGTTTCGGGAGTTCAAAACAGCTTGCCAATGCAAACTTTCCATAAAAGTTTGCTCTGGCTGGTAAACACGTACGTAATAGGTAGGTGTGTTCTGAGGCATTTACGTACACAAGTAAAAACATGAACACACTGGAGAGCTGCTTTATAGTAGAAATTGAAGTTGTAAAGTTTTCCAGTAGCTCAAACAGTAGAGCGTTGGCGCTTCCAACGTCAAGGTCATGGGTTCGATTCCCAGGAAAAGCAAGAACTGATAAGAATGTAAAATGTGTACCTTGAAATGCAATGTAAGTTGCTTTGGATAAAAGCATCTGCCAAATGCATAAACATAAAATGTAATCCTAACTGAAAGAGACACTGGCATTATGTTTTCATATATAATACTGTAAAGCTGCTTGATTTAAAGCAGTCTATTGTATAAATTGCTATATAAATAAACGTGACGTGACTGGACTGGAGCGCTGATTGCAGAGCTCGTGCAAACATATCCACATCGCTATGATCAAATGCTTTCTTAACTGTTGTTTTCTCCTTACCGTCATTTTTGTAGTGTGTTTATATTGTTATAGAGAGGAAAGCGCAGCACATATTTACATACAGGATGTCCGCTAACAGTATATGGCTACAAAGGTATTTCGAATTTCTTTTCACCCCTAATCAAAGAACGGAAAAGAACTTTGCAGAGGAGATGCTCTTTGTATTGAGCCCTTAAGACCTGCTGCTCTCAGCATGAAGTCTAAAAGTTAGCACTGTTTTTACCCTTAAGTTTACCCTTAATTTTTTTTTCTCGTCTCTACCTGTATGATATCCATCCCATATCTCCAGATAGTCAAATCTGCAGACGGCCCCCACAGGTGCAGACGGGTCCGACTCCATATCGAAGCGCTGGAAGTCCAAAACGATCTCTGCCATCTTGGGTGCAAAGATGATGAAGGTGCACTCCAGGTTGTTTGGATAATTATCAGGGAATCCAGGGGTTTGGAATACTCCGTTTGGTTCAGTGAAGTTTCTGGAACATTCAGTACCTGCACGAAAAGAAAAGTGTCACTGAACCACCACAGGAACTGAACAGCATATGTCAGAGAATATAGTCATTTACATGCATACATTACAAGAGAATCAATATTTTGATTAAAAGACCCTCTTTGTCTTTGTGTGTGAGCATGTGCATTATAAGATCTTTGACTGTGTGTGTGTTTGTTTTGTGGTACCTGTGCGGTGTATCTCATAGCGGATGCTGAATCCGGCTCCAGAGCTTTCATAGTCGGAGGTGAATTTGATGAGTAAAGAGTTTCCAGTAGAGGTAATCGGAGATGGAGCGATTTTGCCGCAGAATCTCCCAGGAGAGGGAGCGTTCTCATCCACACCATCAAACACCTGTACAAAATCATACCTGCACACACACACACACACACACACATTATTGAAAATACTGTGCTTATGTGTTCTGTAATACTTTTACAAGTGATATAATGTAAAAAGTGTTCTGTGGTCTGTAATGGGCAATATAATATATGATATGATATATGATATGAAGATAAATATGATCAAATAATAAACATATGGATATTCGTCATGCTTTGACTACATTCATAATCCCTTTAAAAAAAAACATTATAATCAGTTTCATGTTCTTGTCAATAACTGTAATACACTGATATAATGTACACAAATATAAAAAAAACATTATGATACACAATTATTTATGTTTAATCCATAATGCATTTAACACACCATATGTCAATTTAATTTTATACTGCTTTATATTTTTGATGTGACAATGAGTACATATTATAATGTATTATGAATAACTTTGAAATGCCTTTATTATATATACGCTTACATAGTGTAACTGGAAACTCTTCCCCCTGGTTTCATTTCATATTGACTAACTTTTGCATGACTCATTTAGATTTATTTTGATGACTCCTACAGCATCAGCTCCAACAAAACCACCCGAAACATGAGGCATTTCCTGCTGACCTGACACTGGTTTTACACACAACACCCCCTCTGAGTACATTGGTGCTCTCTTGCTCTCCTGTAACCCAAGACACTGACGGTCAGTATGATCTCTGACCTCTCACCACGACACGACCCTCTGTGGGAGCCGAAGCGTGCTTCCTGCCATTCAGACAGATCGCTCCATCCCTGGACTCAAGTTAGACTGATGATCTGGGTAATTTAATGAATCATTTACTTTATAACAGGAACCCTGGTAGAAAAAGGTGTCCCAGCTTCTTGAAGAAATGTATATTTTTCTAGGTTTCTGACAAAAATACCTCAAGAAATTTGTTAATTCGATTAGTTCTTTTCAATTGAATTAACATGATTTAATACAGAAAATGTACTCAAATAGATTAATCGCAATTAATCGCATCTAACATAAAAGTTTGTTAATATATCATATGTGTTAGAGTTATACCGACTTGGTACCAAGTCAGTATTGAAATTTAGAAAATGTGACGCTTTGAGCGCTGTTGAGTGGAATCGTAAACACCTCTGATTGGCCATTGTACTCACGCGCTCATCGGATATGTCTGTGATTGGCTACAATGATCAGCGCTTCAAAAACATGTTGTAAATATACATCAATGACGCTCTTCATTGAGCGCTTAGATTCAGACGGGAGCGTTTGAAAGCAGGCGTCTATCAGAGGACCATTACTTTTTGACAACTCTAATATGTGTGTGTACACACACACACACACACACACGTTTCTGATTAATTGAATGAGAGTTCAGTTCTGCAGGGTGTTTTAACTGATAAGAGACAGAGAAACAGTGATTACAACAGAGTCTGCACTTTCTACTAAGACAGAAACTGTGTGTTTTTCTGCACAATGTCACAATGTCTGTTTTGGATACAAAAATATCCTGCTATTGAGCAAGACACACATGAGGATGTGAAAGCTACTGATGTAGTGACTTATTGAGAGTAAAATAAACCAACAATGAAACTTTTGAACATTGCCAGGAACAATGGCTCGATTCTGGAGGTTTGCAGCTGATTCAGTCCTCACATAAATGAGAATGGAGAATGAGGAAAATGATAAAGTGTGAGAGTCTGATTATGTTTAAAAGTAAAACCCTGAGTGATAGAGGTGGAAATAATAAGGAATAAAACAACTCATCAATACAATAGGTCATAACATTAAGTCATTAAAATCATGAAAATAAAATGGCGAATGCTTCTGGGTGTTGAGGGTGGCTGATATGTGGTCATTAGGGTGTTCGGAGTAGTTTTTTTAACACGTTGCTATCCGGTTGCTAGGGTGTTCTGAGTTTTTTCTTTGCACATTGCCAGGATGGTATCATTCATAGCACAAATAGTGAAATGCCAATGTTTAATACTTAAGAGTTAGTAGTTTGTTTAAATCTCTAACACTACTTATGAGTAATAGTTATGGTGATGCTTGTCTTAGCAATAATGTGTATGTGTGTGTGTGTGTGGCTGTTCGGAAGGGTTGTTAAGGAGGAGGAGAGAGAGAAAAAGGGTGTCATTAATGATTAATATGTGCAGAATTATTAAAGCATTCCCACACAACAAAGCCATTAATGATGAACATTATTTCAACTCCGTAAGTGTGTGTGTAGAGGAACTGAGAGGAATCAATCCTCATGAATGCTGCAGGAAAATACTAGTGTTTTCTCTCCTGGAACACACATCATAAAACGACAAGCAAAACTGAAATGGAAAACTGCATCTCTGTCTCTATGAGGATGAAGGATATAGATGTGTGTGTGTGTGTGGTGTGCCACAGGAACATATGTGACTGATTTCACACTAATTACAGAGGCATTTGTAGGACCCCCATCTCCAACTTCCCCTTAGATAAGACAAGAATGCTCTAGAAACACACGAACCCTCTAAGACACTAGATTAAACAAGTACACCACAACTACTGTAAACAAATCACGCTAGCCGAGCTCAATAAACTTTCACATGACAAAAAACGAACTATAACAGCAAGACTCCACGCTCCTGAACCCGAAACATCTGATCTCCCAGCATGGATGTGCTCCTCTCTCTTTGGTCCTTCTCAATCAACATGGGACTTTATTTTACAGTTTTTTAGAACCTATGGCGCTTTATCAATGAGTACCTAAGAGAACCGTTTTTAATGCTTTAGATTAATGCTGCGTTCATACCATGTGGGAATTACTATAATTACAAGATGACAACTTGGAGATTCTACTCTGAGCTGTTCACATCCTCGGGCTCAGATATAATTTGTTTCCATGGCAACGCTCATAACGCCAAAATTGATCCATGTGCAGCTTTGTTGTTGATGACAGCAAAATAATGAAGTACTACTTTAATTCATCAGTCTAAGAATAAAGAAAGCGCACTATAACACTGGCTATAATAAAATGGCATATCAAATATGAATATTAATATGTAGTGCAATCTAACTACATTTAAAAGCTAAAGCCACTAGCATTTTGTCATCACAATGATCAAATCTGAGTTACAACTTGTAAGTTCAATGAAGACAGGAATGTTTTTTTGCCAGTCAGAAACTGTTAACGCAGCATCTCAAGCATTCTCATAGGATGCATGTACCAGCTCTGCTCTGTTATATAATATGTTGAAATAAAAGGCTGTTAGATTGTCCGATGCGTTTGTTCTCTGCAGTGCAGCGCAGGAAGGAATGAATACCGTGTTTCGCTGTGGTCTCTTGGGCTTTTCCGCAGGGTTCGTTTAATAATGTTCACCATAAACTCTGCAGTTTTGCCACAGCTAAAAAACTGAAACCAGTCCAAAAACAACACAGCGGCATCTGGTCCAAGTTAAAGTGAAGTTCTGATTAACCTTCCAGTTCTGAGACTCACACTCATGGTAGTCTGTCCAAAACACACCAGACATTCCACAGCATGCATTGACAGTCACACTCTTATTGTTGGCATCTGGCTTTAGCATTTTGAGGCAGAACATTTAAGCTCGCTGAATGTTTCTGAATGGAAAGGAACGTTCTGGAAATCTGGGAGAAAATAAAGTAATACCAGTAACTAATGCTCAGGGTGAGCATGGTTGTTTTCAAATATTCTTGATTAATCTGTCTATCTGTCCAAATTACAGAGATGCAATATATCTATATCTATGTCTCTCTTCCTGGCAGGTTTTTGTATTTCTTGTGAAGCATGGAAGCTTTCAAAGATCTCTGTTACAAGACTGATAAACATCTGCAGCTGGAATCTTGCACATTTATAATCCAAAACAAACACATCATGTGTGATTGAACATGTGGTTCATTTCTAACATGCTAAAACATTAGTCACTTAAACCCAACACCAAATTTGTTGACCTCCAGTCCAGAGGACAGAGTTTCTGTTACGAATGATGATTCAGCCTGATTCATCATTGAAGACTATTTAGATTCTTGTCTTTATATAGCCTACAGTAGTTTTGATTGTTTTGAATTTTGATCTTTTTTAAACATTTCTTAAACGAGGGATGGTTTTTAACCAAAAATGTATGCTTAAAATGGAATACTAGAATACTGCTTTCAAACTTAAAGAGACACCCCAAAATGTATTTTATTTTACTCACCCTCATATCGTTCCAAACCTGTATGACTTTTTTTTTCTGTGCAACACGATAGATCTTTTTTTTTTTCTTTAAATGTCTCTTTTCCCCGTCAATACAATGAAAGTCAGTTGTCTCCAACGTTGTTTTGGATGCGAATGATTTTCATTGTATAGACAAAAATGGTTCAAATATTTTTCAAAATATATGCGTTTGTGTTCCACAGATGAAAGAAAGTCATACAGGTTTGAAACGACGTAAGGTGGAGTTTTTTGGTGAACTATGCCTTTAAAACTTGTGCAGTCTGATCAAATATTTTTCATACTGGATATAGAAGAATTTGAGTGCATTGTGTTGTGGCGTGGGATACAGTTTTAATGTGCAATGTGTTGTGATTGTATACTGAACATTTTGAAAAAAAAGTAGTAGGACAATCTGATATTCTATTCACAAAAAGTATATATAGAAACAGAATCTGCATTCTATTTGCATATATGTATGGTATACGTACTGCACACTTCAAAAATAGTATGCGTGGTATATAGCATGCCACACACAAACTAAATAAGATGAACTGAAAGAGAAAGGGATGGTCATGGTCTGTCTGTTGCTCTTTCATGCCCCCTCAGGGTCCAACAGCAGGGCATTCAGCTTAAGGGTCTTTTCATTGGTCCCCTGACGCTGAAATATAACCCAATAGTAAAGTCAAGCCTGTGTGACTGACAGCTGCTGATTTACGCCCCATTTATGAGCTGTTTACAATGACAGAGAGAGTCATCAAATCCATCTCATTTATGAGATTCAGTCCACACAAAGCCTTGTGAGTGTTTGAGTGCCGATGCTGTTAACTAAAACCACTGAAATGCTCCACAAGGCAATAACAAGCTCTGCCTCCAACCTCACTATCATTTAATGTCATTGTCTGTCAGCCTCCTCGTTAAGAAAACAATCAGCTTAATTACTCATGTGATGCTGGAAGCCTCATCAAACTGATGAAAATTAAACCATAAACAGAGCGTTCTCAGATCATATGTGCCTTTCACGTTTTGACTCTTCGCATTCTTCTCATTCTGGGAGATTTCCTCTTGGGAAAACCATCCCCCCTTTTTTTTCTCGGGAAAAACATCCCTTTGAGTGATAAATGCAGATCCATTATCACAGCCTGGGACGTTTGTTCTTAAACAGATCTAGTTCACCTCCTAAATTTAGCTTCATGAATCTGAAATATTTCATTTTCAACCAACAGGTGGCAGACCTCAAGATCTGAGCGCCAAACTGATCTGCTTTGAAACCAGGTAGATGTTTTGTGAGACCAGAGAGAGTAAAGTAGAAGACCACTTGTAGAAAATGAACTGGAGAAATGGCTGTAGGAACGCAAGTTCTGGTTTCCTGTTCAACAAATCAATTGCCTAATCCAGTCTTTCACAATTCAAGCCAGTAGAAGACTAGAAGTTATATACGGATGCCAAGAAAACAGCTCATAAACAGACAAACAATCTGATATCTATCATTTACGACACCCATTTTTCTTCAAGGACAGGAAGGTTGGTTAGACTTACTTGCATTCACGACTTTCCAGGTCAAAATGCGGATTGAAGTTGATGAGGATCTTCTGCTGTGGATCAGGCGCCTGGATCAGCCAGGTGCATTGGTGGTTCACCGGGTATGCAGTCGGGTAACCAGGAGAGGTCACATACCCGGCCCTGGAGATAGTGATTTTCCCACCGCAGGGACTTTCTAAAAACCAGAGTTGCACATTTATCATTTTAAAAGGGTGTCATAACTAAAATCAGTCATAGTACTGTACATTAAATGCATCTCATATACTAGCCTACAGATAAGTACACAAAGGTAACACGACAACCATAATCAGTCATACATAGTACTGTACATTAAATGCATCTCATATACTAGCCTACAGATAAGTACAAAAAGGTAACACGACAACCATAATGTCACACACAGAGCACTCTGATCATACACGCTGTACGACAGACGATCGAACAGATCAGAGAATCGATTATGCGCCGTGAAATCGATCAATGTATCTGAGATGAACACAACAGGCAGTGGACTAAGGGTCACTGTATATGGGTGTGCAGACGTGGTGGACAGATATGCCTCTGTGTCTGAGTGTTTGAGCCTGATAACACACACCCAACTCTCTCGCGAACACGCGTATACAACACAGGCGCACACACACGGAGCATCTTTCGTCCGAGCGCTGCCATGAATTGACCAATCTACTTGTTTTACACATATTACCAAATACATAGCCTAGATAAAAATATAAAAAAAACCCCCCAAATAACTGAAAAATGAAAATAAAAATACACAAATTAAGTCAATTTAAGAAAAATTAAGTAAATACAAAACCAACATAAACAAAAATGTCTAGGAAACATCTAAATTAACTGGTTTTATTCATAAAAAATAATACTATTAATTACACAATAAAACCTGTACATTAGTTTAAACCAAATGAATTTTAAGGGGCAGATCAAATATATCCTTATTGTAACAAACTGCACATTTTCCCTTTTTACAGTGTAGAAACACGCTGGTTAGAACTTATTTGTAGCAATTCATTTTGTAGGGTTGTGCGTAACGAATGATTTCTCCCTTCACGAAATACGGTTTCTACTTGTTTCCCTTCTGAAGCAGCAGTCCTACAGGTGAGCATCAACAACAAACGACAGTAATACACATAAATAGAGCTCTCCTGTGCGCAGAGAACCCGTGCCGAACCGACACAATTAACACACCAATATCCAACTCACCCGTTAGAGCGCGAGCCACGGACAACCCCGTTAGAGTCACACAGAGCAAAAGCCAGTACATCCTCAAAGAAATCTGTTCTGTTATATCCTCAGGATTTCGTGTAATAATTATTTCTGAATCCACGAGCTAGTTAGCTGGAGAATTCCTGTCACTCAGACCCAGGGAACCGCTGTCTCCTCTTCTATTAGGTGAAGAAGAAGAAAGTCACAGCACTGTAAAGCGGGAGATTCTCACAGTCAGTGCTGTTGCTGTTTGAATTTCATAATCCAAAGTCTAGAGAGGTTTGACAGCGCGTCCTCGGCTCGTTGGCAACGGGCTGTGTGCGCTTCTGCGGGCGCGCGGTCGGGTCACTCCCTTAAATTACTGATTTCCGCCCTCTCTGTCGCGCGTAGACGGGCACTGGTGGGTAAATTTAGCAGGTTCTCACTGGTGTGAAGGTGTCAGCATCCGATGTGAAGACTGTGGGTGTCAAAACTCTCGCAGCACTGGTTGCTCCCGTCCCTCCTCCTTGAGAAAGAATGGGCAGGACTGGAAACGAGCAAACCCTCTAACCCTTTCCAGGCAGAGACGCGCTGTCTCTCTGCCAACCAGACACGGAGACTGTGGGGCCAAACCAAAGAGACTTTGCGCTCATCTGCGTGGGAGCGCAGTGCTGAAAAAAGATGCTCCTCAATGCATGCGAATTATGAGGGGTTTTGGTAGGCTACTCCTAATTAACGCCTAGACCTCCTAAAACCCTTTAGATGTTTTTGTTTTTGTTTTTTTTGTATATAAAATTATACGTTTTAACAGCGCTTTTAAACAACGTTTCAGCTACCACAGGAGTAAGTTGACACGTTAAGGCCCGTTCACACCACGAATGATAACTATAAAGGTAACAATAGCGTCCACACCAATGAACGCTGTTTATTAATCGCGCGCTGCAGGCTGACCTCTTCCACTTTAAATGCTCGCTCTTTAAAGTAGGATAGATTCTGATTGGCTGTCAATGTGTTTATCGTTCATCAGCTGGAAAAAAATATTCTATATAGCAATATTGTTTCTCTGTGCCGTTGTCGTTATAGTTACGGTGTGGACTCTGCTATTCTTTTATATTTAGAACGATTATTAGAACGGTAGCCTATCGTTATCGTTATAGTCGTCGGTTCTTGGTGTGAAGGGCCTGTCAAAGTGCGCAAAAAAAAGACAAATCGCGAAATAGGTAGGTTAAAATATATTTAAGTTATCCAACAAAACAATGCACTGTTGCTTGAAAAAACCTCAACCATACATTTAGCCTCCCTAAAACAGGCTGAGATTGCTAACACTACCATTAAATCTTGCACTTTATTTAGGCTATTAAATGCTACACATGTACATATGGATATGTAATGTTTTTTTTGTAAGACTTATGAGAGGAACTCATTAAGCATTAATGTGTATTTGCACATCGCAATAAGGATTATCGTGCGCCAACTCCAGGAATCTGTTTCTCTGGCTGGTGACACAGTGACATAAAAATGTGTAGCACGTAGTCACTTTCAAGCTCCAGAGCAGTGCTGCAATCTGATCATCCACTGGGAGAGAGAGAGAGAGAGAGAGAGAGAGAGAGAGAGAAAGAAAGAGAGAGAGAAAGAGAGAGAGAGAGAGAGAGAGAGAGAGAGAGAGAGAGAGAGATTTTTTCAGTGCAGTCTGCTCACAAAAGGATATGGCTATTAAAGAATCCAGAGAGTGCCATTGACCCTCATCTCAGCTCTAATCCACCACCATTTAAAATAATATTTCACCCAATAATGAAAGTTTTGTCTTTGGGCAGAAAAATTATTATGCCATTCCAAAGCTATTTTACTTTCCTGATCATGTGCAACACAAAAGGAGATTTATGATAGAAAGTCCATGCTGCTCTTTTCAAAAAGGTGGTCCAAATGACTTATTCAAAGTCATCTCACGTCATGATAGATTGTGTGATTAACAGATCACCATTCTTGCAACTTACATCATCAGTTGTGAAGTTTTGCCAAACATCTGCTTTTGTGTTCCTCATGAAAATTAAGTCCTATGCGTTTGTAATAACATTAGGGTAAGTGACAGACACTGATTGTTATAAGCCCTAGGCGATAATTAATCAAATAATTATCCTAAGATAACTGAGCAGTTAATAAAAGACATGCCTCTGAAGTCAAGGTGTAAATGCTATAAACCAATCAGAGGACTCTTATGTGCATGTCATTACAATACAGAATAACGGTTCACTGAAGATACTGGAAGGAAATAACGTAGCACTTTAAATATATATCACAGCACTGAATGATTTTTGCTATTCATACATGAAAAAATTATGTAATTATTTACTCATATTTATGCATTTCTTTCTTCAGTTTGAACACAAAAGAAAGTATTTAAAAAAAATTACGTTTTTTTTTTTTGTCCACAAAAACAGTTGAAACATTCTTTAAAATATCTGCAAGTTATACAGATTTAGAAATTATACAAGGCTGAGTAGCTTAAGACAGAATTGTGTAGTTTTGAATACACACATACACTCTTAAAAATAAAGGTTGAAAATTTCAGTTTCCCCCAAAATCTTTCAGTGAACAATTCTTAAAAGAAACTTTTGTGCTATAGAAAGGTTCCTTGGTTGATAAAGGTTCTTCATGATACCACAGATGCCAAATAAAAACCCTTTATGTAGGAAAAGCAGCTTGTAATCAAGCTCATGTGCTTCTATTTTACATGTACACATTCTTATGCATGCTGTGCATGTGTCGTGGTGATGAATGTCTACTGATAACACTGCGCTGGTCAGATAACACCATAACCGCTCACTGATTCAGACAAGTTTTTGAAAAGAAGATAAAGAGTCGTCACACACACACACGCACACACACACACACACATTGTTACATCTTTCTAGGACAATTTTCAGCAGCTGGTAAAGAATTAGAATAAGGCTAAAGACTGTTGTCATGAATCTGCAGCTTACAGTGCACTCTGACTGTGTCCGTATGCTTCGGATGGGCTTTTCAGTCAGACACTGAGTGTGTGTGTGTTTGGCGGAGCAGCTGAAATCCCCTAACACACAGTGTGTTAATCTGCTCACAAACACTCACTCTCTGTCTCTCTGTCTCTCTCTTCTCCAGCCTGTTTTATGATGCCACGCTCAACAGCGCCTCGGGCCCCTGTACGCAGAGATGTCTGCAACCCTGAGTGAGAAAGACAGAATGAAAGAGGGAGAGAGACAGAGAGATTTAGAGTTAGTCTGCCCAGATATGAGCTCCTGCCAAACCTGATATTTTAAAGTCACGTATAGCTGAAAAAACAAAAGCACAGTTTAATATCCTGATCGTTTTTTTCATGCACCGCTGAATCAGATGAAAACACGTTCAGGTCACATTTCACCTCATAATAAAAGAAGAAGAAAAGAAATCATATTTTGCATAATGAAAGAAGCCTATTTATTTATTTATTTAGTATTGTGATATTTTATGACGATAAGTTCTCATTATTCTCAATAGTGATTCTCATTTTCTGTAATACAAAATATTTTTTTTATTTAAATCAGCGTAGATTAAAGACAATTAAATACACAATATTACGGTATATAAACACTATTTAAATATTTAAGCAATATATCAGTATTTATGCATAAAAGTAATGAAAATGAGGGGAGAGGTGTTTAACTGTCATGAAAAAATAGGCTTTATTTTCTTTGTTTTCATTATTTATTTATTTTGATTTTGGGCTGAAATATGAGCATGCACTGTAAAAATGTTTTTCACATAACATCATGGGGTAACATCTGAATGAACTGGTTTTGCTAAAAAAATATTTTCTATAATATTTAATATTTAACAAGATCAAACCGTAATAAATAAAAAAATAATAATAACCGTAATAAATAATAAAAATGTAATAAATAAAAATGTAAATATTTAAAAATATTTTATTGGTTTACTTGAAAGTCGTGTGACCTTTAACTGACATCAGAGATAAGTGAACGTACTGAAATAACTTAAAATCTTCAGGGATACTTCAAGTAAATATTTAGGGTCAAAGGGGTTTGGCTGACAATAAAACAATGAAAGTGAAGGTCAGGTCAGATAGAAATAGCTCCTTAAAGTAACAAATGCACATATCCACTTTTTACAGTGAGATTAATTTGCATAATCTTCAAACCATTTACAACAAAATCAGGAATTCCTATTCTTTCGGCCTTTCTTTCATACTTTCACCATTTGACATCCCCTCCCCAATCATTCATACATGCTTAAAGGCAGTTCTGTTATTCTTTCCTAGTCTGTTATTAAACAAGAAAGCCCTCCACAGCCACAGGAAGTCTGCTCAGCGGACGGAGCTGATTGGCTATCGCTCAGAATCTACATCTGCTGGGACCAAAATCCAAAACCAGATCATTTACATAGTTTGACCTTCCACACAGTCCTGTGTGTGTGTATGAGTGAGTGTTACACACTGGTTTCATAAAGCTATTTATCATTCTTTCATGCAGAAAGAGGGAGGCTAGGGCGGAGGGGGTTGGACATGTTGCCGCTCTGTTGCTTCAGGCCGTTGTGCATGTGGAGAAATTTCTGAAATTACATCATATATCACACAGCGAACACACATAGTCATACACACCCAGTCAATCAAATGCACGCACAGACACTTTTGATAGATGGCTGAGACGGAAAGATACTTTACCGGTCCCTGAAGAGAAACGCAGTCATTTTGTATTTAGAAATGTGATATTTTGTGTCTCCCCCGTCAAGATTCCCGTCGTTCTGATATTGGGCAGCTGTGAAGGGAGCGGGATAATGCTTTATGGAAACTCAACTGATCGGTCAGAGCAACAGAAAAGCCTCACAAACACATACACACATAGGATCATGTTGTGCCCCTGAAAACCACCCCATGTCACCATAGGAACACAGCTTGTTTCCATGGTGACAACTGAAGTTTGTAATTATGACCCAGCATCAACAGGTGAGAGTCAATTACTGTCACCCCCTGTTCTGCCCCTCTCCTTCTCCCTCACACTCACATTCATGCACTGCCTTCTGTTGTTTCCAGCTTTTATGTGAGTGACACTTTGTGCTTTTAAAAAAACAGATATTCCAGATGCCGAATCCAGCTTGTTTTTGTTTCTGGGGCTCAAACTGCTCTGGGATAATAAAAGTAACTTTAGATAAAAGCTTGAATCTCCTGACTCTGGATTCCTTTCATTCCTGATTGAGTAGCTTTAACACTATAAAGCCTATACTGTATCATATTTGATACATGGAATTCAAAGGTCTCTAAATTAACCAACATGATCTTCTTCACATTTTTCAACACTTTCTTTAGCAAGTAAGGCCCTGTTTACACATCCTATTAAGATGCGTTTTGGTCGATCGGATCACAAGGAGACGAGGGAGACACATTCCAGTTTACACCTGGTGTTTAAACCGTCTCTTTTGTCCACTTTCGACCACTTCTGTCCTGATTTCTTCGAGTGGAGGGTCTATGGGCGGGTAAGTGTATGGGTTTTTTCAGATCTTTCGATCTAATGGACAAAATAAGCTTGTGCAAGAACGCGCAGACGATGGAAAAACATACAGAGAGCAGCAGCTTTCGTTTGTGCTCCGACAGCCGTAATACCAGCCAAACGCTGTGAGAACATTGAGCTTGGCATGCTTTTTTTGTCTTCAAACCAAATTTGGGTCTTCAGCCGACAGTTGAAATCCCATCTGGCTAGCGCTTCCAATAATGTTTACGCATTAGGTCAGTAGGCGGAGAGTAGACGGTCTTATACTAGTTGTCTGCTATACTGTTATAAATATCTCATTGATTTTCATTACAATCTATCTTTTTCGTGATATAAATACCAGCAATTGCACCAAATGGCATATTTTTGCTCAGTTTGTGTCTCTGAATAAAAAGTGTGATTTCCATATTCTCACAATATCATACTATATTGGCCATAAAATCCTGATGTATCAAATACACATACGCAGGATGTTCAACCATCATATACCCTTAAAATCAGAGGGATATAATAGATTGAGTTCTTTGAGCCCCAAATTGCGTATATGTATAACATCAAAATCAAACTTTCATTTTTAAAAGATCAAGAAAAATCCAGTTCTTTAGTAATACGATCCCATTATCTTCATAAATCATCAATGACCAATATTGCAATAAAACAATCAGATCTTTTATTTCAGAAAAAAAAAGTCTAGAAATATAAAATGTCATGAGAGAATATCATCAATATTTCTCAAAGGATATGAATCATGTGGAGTGACCATCTCAGCTCTGTCACTAGCTTTATCTCCGCTTTACTGCAGTAATATCATCTAATTCCACAGAAATCTCCTCAAATGTCAAATAAATGTCACATCAAGAACACGTGTCACCCGACTGATGTGCACTATCTGGAAATCTGGATTTACATTCGGATGCCTCTAAATTCTTATCCTCAGAAAATTCGTATCCTTTATTGAGTTCAATCAATAAAGCAAAGAGAAATGCACAGGGATCTATGTAGTCTTCTATGATCTAAGTGACAGATGTCAATGCATGTCTATACGTCTATGCAGATACGAATGCTAATGTCCTGAAAAAGAACGATGAGCATATTTTCACATAATCATTCCATTTCTTTCTTCCTCTTTCTGTGTTTTACACTCACATATACACACACAAACAATGCTGGAACAGCATGAAATAAGCAGAGCATGCTGGGATTTTTTGTTCATCGCATACACGGGAGAATGCTTGAGAAGACTTTCATTAAAGGCTTTAATACATCAAGGGTTTTTAGCTGAAGGATTTCTTTCTGAACAAACACATACACGGGTGACATCTACAAATGCCTGTGGCGCGAAAGCTAACATTTACACATTTTTACCATCTTATCACATGTTGTCTTTGCATTCATCAACTCCCACAAACAAAGTCTCGGTAAACAGCCAAACACATCCATCCATTCATCCATCCTATCTTTCTTAGAAGCCAATTCAAACAAAAGCCAATGTCACCACAGAAACCTCAGGGTTCCTCTCTGTGCTCTGAGAAAACAGTCTCCGCTCTCCAAACATCTGCTGCTGTAGATACAGATGCAGATACTGATAGAGTGAGTGATTCTTTACTGGGGTTGTTCTGTTTTACTTATTTATATTTTTACAGATAAAATACTAAATAAAAAAGTAGATTTTTACATTTTCTGGAAAAATGTAAATATATAAAAAACAATTGTGTGTGTGTATATATATATATATATATATATATTATTATATATATATATATATATATATATATATATATATATATATATATATATATATATATATATATATATCCACTTATATAGATATTAAAAACAGTTTTAAAAATATATTTTCTGTCTAATATACTGTATTTATATTGTCCAAAAAAATAAATTTCTTCGCCATGAACTACATTTAGCCTACAGTTTTTCTGAATTGCTAAAACACATTTCTTAAAACCATCACTCACTTTCTCAAAACACGAAACAAAATTTTCAAACCACATTCAGAGAACCTCTGACTCTTCGGGCAAAAACAAACAATTGCCTCAAAACCATTTTATCTGTGCTCAAAATCAAACAATGCTTTCAGATCATACACACAGCGAGTCAATTTATCATTAGAAACTACATCAAATAATGGAGAACACAGAATCCAAAGCATGCAGTTACAGGAAAAAAGTATATTGTAACAAAGTAAACAAACTGTGCAATTACGTAAAAAAGTATAGTAATGACAACTGACAGTAGTATGATGAATACATTTTATACAGTATGCACTGCAAGTAGTATTGTACTGAATATTTGATAGTATTGAATGTCTGTATATTCAGCACTTGAATACCATGAAAATATGGCTGCCCAACTGCAAAAGCCAAAAAGGTTACTGTAAAAAACTCTAAATGAAAAGTGTGGTAGATTTTTCCCTAAACCTAACTATGTACCTGGGTCTCGTCTACAATCGGTGTACCCTAACGTCTACAGTCGACGTTTACTCTATATGGGTCTCGTCTACAATTGACGTCCCCGTTCAATAAGATTTAAACTCTAGCGCGTCTACAGTCAACGTTGGTCGAGTCACCTAACTAACTTGTTCCCCTAGCTTGCTCCCCTATCTGACTTGCTGGACAGCAAAAATCGACAAACAGACTTCAGCAAACGTCCTTTAAATGCTTTAATCACAGCCGGGGGATCTCAGAGCAGTTCTCCGGAGAATCTCCCAAGAAGAAGCAAGGCCGGAGGATCTCAGACAAATTCCATTGAGAATCCCACCAGAAAACACGGATACAACAGTTTTTATAAAACAGGGGTATGGGTGAAAATGACATGAAACATTACATAATTTGATTGGTTCTTCATAGACAAGCCCTCTTGTTACTGGGTCACCACAAGGTTTCAAGTTTAGACATATGTCTAGTTTCATTTCCCTTATTTGTTATTTTTACACACACACAACCAAAGTAAAAGGTGTATGGCAACATTCAAAAACAAAGAACAGAATGTTTAAGTACATTGTGTTTCAAAGTGTTAGTTTTGTTAGGCCTAAAAAGAGAAATAAGGTTAGATGTTAGAAACATGGTTAGTTTAATATACAGTTTACTATTTTATTGATTAAAAAAATCCATCACAAAAGCATGTTACAGTACACTCAGAAGAGTTGTGCAACTGTAAAATCAAGGTCAGTGAGAGATTCATTCTGCCTCAGCATCATGTCTTCATGTTGGTCTGGCTGGAGGACTTTGACCACATCACAGACAATCTCTGCAGGCAAAGAGAAAAACCCTGAAGCCAGAACCAGCCTTGACAACATTCTCCACATCTTGCTCTTTCTCATCCTCTTCCTCCTTGTTCACCATCTCTTATACACCTACTCTTCCTCGTCTCCCTCTTATATTTTTTCCATCCATTGTTGGTATCAACATTCAGTGCAACATTGAGTCAATTTTGGGACTGACTTTTGAGAACTGACTTGTATTATGTACAGTTGGTTTGGTCACATAATTAGAAGTAATTATAAGTGTGAACAATTTTGAGTTGTTGTGTGTAAACGATGACAACTGTGTTGTAGTTGTGTTTAACTTTTGCCTGCCTGTGTTTAGCATTTTGAAACTTTAGTGTATCACAGTGTGAAATGTGTTTTAGTGAGTGAGAATGTGTTTAGAGTTTTGCAAAAAGAGTGCATGAGATTTGCAAACAGTGTCTTAACTACCTGAACTTGTTTAATGTTTTACAGATTTATTCAACAAATTGGTTTAGGCTATTGAGAATTTGGTTCAGAGAATGGGGTTTACTGTTTCAATTCAGAAAAAAATGTAATAGCATTTGTGGAGTGCTTTGCCATATATTCACCATCACAGTGTTAAAGTGTTACGGGTGGTTGCCGGGGCTTTGCTATATGGTTGCTAAGGTGTTCTGAGCAATTGTTAGGCATAACTATGTGGTTGTCTACTTGTCCAAGTCAAAATAGCACACCCTATAAATCCATAGAAATGACATGTGTCCCTCTTTTAATGTAAATAAACATCAATAGCATCAGGTAAAAATTGTCCACTTAGTAAAGTACTAGCACACCTCACCTTAACAAGTCACATAATTTGAGGTGTCATTCACATCTGTAGCACAAACAGTGTGGGACTAGTTATGAACCAAAGTTTAATTCTTTGATCAAATGATCAAATCCCAAACCCTAGTGTGAGCAATAGTGCAACTGATGATTGTTTGTCATTTAAAAATACTGTAATTGTTGCTAAACCTCTGTCAAAGAGTTCTTCTACATGAACAAATTATCACATAGAGTTGAGTTTCATCTGTCTTCAGTAAAACTGATGACAATATATTGCAAAACTCTGTTAACAAAAACAGTCCTGGAGATGCTGGGTATTGCATCACATCTGAAGAAACTCATAGGGGGGGTTGTGCTTGCATGACAATATGGAGGACTTTTCTAAGGCCAACTATGATTTGTAGACACTTCACACATCTCCAGAAACTTTTGAATTTCTCATGTGGTTACAGTCATAGATTTGAACAGGGGAGACAACATTTCCACTAATCACGTATCTCATCAATATTCATGTTATTAACTTTCTTGAAGAACTGATTAGCTGCACCCACAACATTTGTTAGTCTCCAATCAATGTCCAAACGAAATCTACATCAGAGGGTTACAATGAGCAATATATCCTCTCAATGAATTGTAGAATCATACTAAATGAAAGCTAATATGATGCTTTGATATGATTTCCTTTTCCTTTGTTGCTATGATTAGACAGTTGTTTCTTAATTTATTACGGCATACTGGGACAATTCACACTGACCTAATAAACAGTAAGCAAAGTCTTAGTCAACATGCACTGGGTATGTATGAGAATATCATTGTGAGAGTGAATGAGCAAGAGAGCTTCTCTCAGCATGTCATGGTTCCAGTGAACAAAAGGCTCATTAGCATGGTCATGTTCTCTGGAGAGAGGCAGAAAGAGAGAGAGACAGACAGAGAGAGGGAGGGAGGAACCTGTGGGAATAGTCTTTTCTCAGAGGACACTGCCTTGATGCAACGTCCTGACATACCCCCCAGCCCAGCCCCTCAGCCCCTCAGCCCCAAACCCCACCCGCTACAGAACAGCGGATTTCAAACCCACAGCAACCGCTCTAAAAATAAACCTTTACACTAACAGACTTCTAATCATCATTAATTCATCTAAATGTATTCATGGTGTTCATTAAATCCTCAAAGATCTGGAAATAATTCGCCATTTGTGGTACTTTTTGTTTTTTTTTGTTTTTTTTTTACTTAAAGGGGAACTATTATGCCCGTTTTCACAAGATGTAAGTCTCTGGTGTCCCCAGAATGTGTCTGTGAAGTTTCAGCATAGCTTATAGCTATCAAATTTGCCCTTATTTGGATGTGAGCAAAAACACTTGTGTTTTTTTAGCCAATTTTTGTGTCCTTTCGAATGCACATGAGCTGCTGCTCCCGGCCCCTTTCCAAAAGAGGGCGGAGTCTTTACACATCTCATACTTCATATACTCCTGCAACAACAAAACTGGAGAGTCTCACACACCCAAAATGTCAGAAATTGTCAGTAGAGATGTTCAGCCTAACATGTTCAAACCGGACACTGATGGAGAGACTCAGGAAGAAGTTACAACTTTTAGAATGCAACTGGATGTTTCTGAATGGTTAGTGGATAAATGTATGTAGTTGTTGTGGAGTTAAGTTGATTCAACTCATCGACTAGCATGTATCGTCACGAAAATCTAAAAATCTTTCAGAAACAATTTATGCAAATGCAGAGTTGAACTGACCCTCGTTTGTGAGGCAATCCGGAGTAAAATAATTTGCGCAAATATATAACACTTTTCTCATTTCCTTCATAAGTGAAATTCAACTACGGTGTCCTCAGTGGCTCAGATGCCGGGAGTCTATGGAGACTCTTATGTTTGTTGGTACATCCAATAACAGAACATTTGTAATGTTTTTTGGCGCAGACAGTGTATATCTCCAACTTCTACGGGGAAAGCGAAATGGCGGACTGCTGCGGCTCACTCAGGGCGGATCTATGCTAATAGGGCAGATCGTCACCAGTCATGGGCGGGGCTTCCCTACTCTTACGTAAGAGTATAGTGGGAAATCTGGAACCGCTCGTTTGGAGAGACATTTTATGATTTATGGGGATTATAAAAAAGGAGTGGGTGGATTTTTACCATTATAGACTGGTTACACAATGTGGACACACATCTGTGTTCAAACACCTTATAGAAGTGAACTTTGCATAATAGGTCCCCTTTAAAAGGTTAGTTCACCCAAAAATGAAAACTAGCATGTAGATCTTTGATGCAGTTCTAGCAGCATAACTTTATCGTTATATAGCATTCATTGTATTATGTAGCACTAGCAAATCTTTAGTTATGTGCACTAGCAGTGCTTGGCTAGCGCACTAGCAGTTTGTTATAGTTATGTAAGGCTCTAGCAAATTTTTAAAGATCTGCTAGTGCGCTACATAACTAAACAGATCTGCTAGTTCACTACATAACTATAAAGAACCACTAGATCACTATACTATAAAGAGCTGCTAGTGTATAGTATAATGATCTAGCGGTTCTTTGTAGTGCACTAGGACATTTTTATATTTAAATGTGGTGCACTAGCAGTTGGATACTTATGTAGTGCACTAGTAGATCTTTATAATTAAGCCTATGTAACGCACTAACAGTTCTTTATAGTGAAGTATTCTAGCAGTTCTTATGTTGTTCACTAGCAGTTCTTTATTGTATACCTAACAGATCTTTATACAGTGAGGAAAATAAGTATTTGAACACCCTGCTATTTTGCAAGTTCTCCCACTTGGAAATCATGGAGGGGTCTGAAATTGTCATCGTAGGTGCATGTCCACTGTGAGAGACATAATCTAAAAAAAAAAAATCCAGAAATCACAATGTATGATTTTTTAACTATTTATTTGTATGATACAGCTGCAAATAAGTATTTGAACACCTGTCTATCAGCTAGAATTCTGACCCTCAAATACCTGTTAGTCTGCCTTTAAAATGTCCACCTCCACTCCATTTATTATCCTAAATTAGATGCACCTGTTTGAGGTCGTTAGCTGCATAAAGAGCTGTCCACCCCATACAATCAGTAAGAATCCAACTAACATGACCAAGACCAAAGAGCTGTCCAAAGACACTAGAGACAAAATTGTACACCTCCACAAGGCTGGAAAGGGCTACGGGGAAATTGCCAAGCAGCTTGGTGAATAAAGGTCCACTGTTGGAGCAATCATTAGAAAATGGAAGAAGCTAAACATGACTGTCAATCTCCCTCGGACTGGGGCTCCATGCAAGATCTCACCTCGTGGGGTCTCAATGATCCTAAGAAAGGTGAGAAATCAGCCCAGAACTACACGGGAGGAGCTGGTCAATGACCTGAAAAGAGCTGGGACCACCGTTTCCAAGGTTACTGTTGGTAATACACTAAGACGTCATGGTTTGAAATCATGCATGGCATGGAAGGTTCCCCTGCTTAAACCAGCACATGTCAAGGCCCGTCTTAAGTTTGCCAATGACCATTTGGATGATCCAGAGGAGTCATGGGAGAAAGTCATGTGGTCAGATGAGACAAAATTGTGAACGTCACGAGCCATGAGAGGCCCATGAGAGGCCACCAGAATCGTTGCTTGACCAAAAATTTAGTGCGATTAACTCCTGGATGGCAAGCCACATTGGAACAATGTCCCCACTGAATCACGCTGGACTGTAAACCCTCAGGCACAAATAAACGATTCGGTGGACAACGAGTCGGAGGCGTTACCCCTTCTAAGGCCTTCTTGACCTTCGATTCGATCTCCCATGTGAGTGTAGAGACGAATAGAGACTCTGGTAAAATGCACTCGGGAGTAGACGGGCGTTCGGAACGGTCAAAAATACGCGATAAAGAATCGGGTTTGATGTTTTTGGAACCCGGGCGGTACGAGAGAGTAAAATCAAAACGACCGAAAAAAAGAGCCCACCGAGCCTGCCTGGAGTTTAGTCTTTTAGCTGTCCGAATATATTCCAAGTTCTTGTGATCGGTCCAGACGATAAAAGGTACCCCCGACCCTTCTAACCAGTGGCGCCATTCCTCCAATGCTAACTTGACTGCCAATAACTCTCTGTTGCCAATGTCATAATTGCGCTCCGCAGGGGATAAACGATGAGACAAAAACGCGCAAGGATGCATCTTATCGTCTGAGGAAGAGCGCTGGGATAACACTGCACCTACCCCCACCTCTGACGCATCGACCTCCACCACGAACTGACGTGATGGATCAGGGGTTATCAGAATGGGGGCTGAAACGAAGCAACCCTTTAGTTTGGCAAACGCAGCCTCGGCTGCGTCTGACCACCTGAACGTCGTTCTGGGGGAGGTCAAGGCGGTCAGAGGTGCGGCTAGTTGGCTGAAATTGCGAATGAAACGCCGGTAGAAATTGGCGAACCCCAGAAACCTCTGTAGGGCCTTACGGGAATCTGGACTTGGCCATTCTACCACAGCCTTAATCTTCTCAGGATCCATGCGCATTCCCTCAACCGACACGATGTAACCTAAGAAAGGAACAGACTGTGCATGAAAATCGCATTTCTCCGCCTTGACAAAAAGCCCATTCTCTAGCAATCTCTGGAGCACTTGTCGGACGTGTTGCACATGTTCCTGGAGAGACGAAGAAAAAATCAATATGTCATCCAGGTAGACATATATGAACTGATCGACCATGTCTCGCAACACGTCGTTGACAAGTGCTTGGAAGACCGCTGGGGAGTTGGACAGCCCGAAGGGCATGACCAAGTATTCAAAGTGCCCCCTGGGGGTGTTAAAAGCGGTCTTCCATTCATCCCCCTCCCTGATGCGGACCAAATGATAAGCATTACGTAAATCCAATTTCGTGAAGATGGACGCTCCCTGCAACCTCTCGAAGGCTGAAGACATCAACGGCAAAGGATAAGTATTCTTTACCGTGATGCTGTTCAGCCCCCGGTAGTCAATACAAGGTCGCAGAGACCCGTCCTTCTTCCCCACAAAAAAGAACCCCGCCCCCGCTGGAGAAGAGGAAGGACGGATGAACCCTGTTGCTAGAGAATCAGAAATATATTTCTCCATGGCCTCTGGAACAGAGAGTGAATATAACTTGCCCTTGGGCGGAGACGTACCTGGCAGTAAATCTATGGCACAGTCATAGGGACGATGCGGGGGAAGAGAAGCAGCCCGAGACTTACTGAACACCTCCTTCAGGTCCAGGTACTCCGCGGGCACGTTAGATAAATCCACTGCCTCCTCCTGAAACACAGGGACAGAAACAGACGGACAAGCAGACACAAGACAAGACTTATGACAAAAACTGCTCCACGCAGACACAGAATTGGTTAGCCAGTCCACTCTAGGATTGTGACGGGTGAGCCAGGGGTGACCAAGGACGATGGGTGCGAGGGGAGTGTCCAGAATGTAAAAGGAGATGATTTCTGTGTGATTTCCTGATGTGATGAGAGTGATGTCTTCGGTGATGAGTGAGATGGTGGGAAGTTCCTGGCCGTTAAGAGCGTGTACTGAGATCTTGGGTGTGAGGGGTCTGAGGGGAACTTGGAGTTTGCGTGCAAATGAATGGTCCATGAAATTACCTTCTGCCCCAGAATCCAGCAGTGCTCGACAGTCGTGAAGGTGAGTTGACCATCTCAGTCTTACCGGAAGGAGAGTAGATGTGGATGAGGACTTCTCGGCGGAGATCCCACCCGATAGTAGCCTCATACTTACTATCGGGCTGGGCCTTTTAACGGGCAGTTATAGGCGAAGTGGCCCGCTCCTCCACAGTACATGCAGAGGCCCTGGGATCTCCGCCTCTCCTTCTCCTCCCGGGAAAGCCGGGCTCGACCCACCTGCATGGGCTCGTGATCGCAGACAGGGCTGACCGCGTCCCCGCCTCCGAATCGTTGGCCCTCGAACCCTCCTGTGGGGCGACTGGGCAAAGTGCGTCGATTCATTCGTGATAACCGTGCGTCCACTCTTAATGCCAACGCAATCAGGTCGTTGAGAGAAGCTGGCAGGTCCATGGCATAAATCTCCTTCTGGACGCGGTCAGCCAGCCCATGCAGGAACATATCCCACTGCGCCTCCTCGTTCCATTGGCTCTCCGCCGCTAGAGTCCGAAACTCGATGGAGAAGTCTGAAACGGATCTCTCTCCCTGTCGCAAATCGGCCAGCATCCTTGCTGCCTCACGTCCAGCGACGGCCCGGTCGAAAACTCGTTTCATTTCGGCGGAGAGCTCCTGGAACGAGGCACAGCATGGGTCTTGATTCTCCCACACCGCTGTTCCCCAGAGTGCCGCCCTCCCAGTCAGCAGCGTCAGCACAAAGGCGACCTTGGTTTGCTCGTTGTTGAATGTTCTGGGCTGAAGAGAGAAGTGCATGGAGCATCGTGTTAAGAAAGCTCGACAGAAGTTGGGTTCACCTGCATAGGACTCAGGAACTGGTAGGCGGGGCTCCGACTGGGAGGGATTCTCTGGTGGTGGTGGGGGAACCGGCGGTGTGGGGGGCGCAGCGGGACCTCGCAGATGTTGAAGCTGTTGGGTGAGCCCGGACACCTGCGCCACTAGAGCCTGAACAGCGCGAGCTGTATCGCTGAGGTTCTTCTCCTGGGAGTCCATTCGAAGTATGCTGCTGTTCACGAATTCCTCCAGCGATCTGGTGGAGCTACTCGCTGCTTCCATCGAACGGTCAGATCGTTCTGTCATGATAGAAACACGGAAGCAAATGCAAGTTAACTCTTTTCTCTTTATTGTAAACAAGTTGATGATAGATAATGTCCAGGGCGAAACAGGATAGTGGCGCAGGGACTTCGATGGTCAGATGTGCCGTGATGAAGGGTGATGACATGACGTGACAAATCCAGGGTGAACATCCACGGGGACACGAACAGGAACGAGGAGACACCGAGACTGGAACAAGACGAGATCACACACCGGGAACCACATACAACGATCTGACAAAGGAGATGAGAATTGAGTGAGCATATATAGGTGCTGAGATGAGCTGCAGCTGGTGACGGAGTGATGAACTTGATTGTTGATGAGTGCTGATCAGCCGACACGCCCACACAATCAGCACGCAACATACAACAACAGAAACACGAGACAAGAAAGAGGCATAGGATTTATGAACCGTGACACCTCCATGATTTCTAAGTGGGAGAACTTGCAAAATAGCAGGGTGTTCAAATACTTATTTTCCTCACTGTATTTATACAAAGAATAGTGCCTTAGATAAAGATAAACTCCCTAAGATGGTAAGAGCATTAGGAGGAACCAAGACTTATTTGGGAATCCCACCTCTTTTCCGGCTGGCACGAATTTTATACAAAGCATTCAAACATATGTAAATGTTAAACATAGATAAAAGGAACAAACAACATCTCCCATGATCAAATTTACAGTGAGATGTGTGTGTATCACATTAAAGGTGTAGAGCGCATATTTTTTAGCATATAGTTAGCATATATTTTGCCTTTCATTGTGTAGAATCCAGAAAACCAGTTACTGTAAAAAAAAATCCTTCTGGTTTGATGCGCTATAAGTGAAAAGAAAAGAGAATGTCAATCTGCACAGAATGTAATCCAATTATTGAACTAAACATTTAATGTCAAAATGAAGTAAATAACAAATGGAACTAAAATCTAAGATATCTTGAATAAAAAAAAAAAGAATCAAGAAAGAGCAAAGAAAAGAACGGACATCTTTGCCAGCTGGCTGTGATCTTTGCAGCTTTAGTAATTACTGTGAATTTCAGGTATAACGTTTAAGATTCACACATTCATACTTGCTTATTAATGTACAGCAGGTCAAATCTGTGTGCATTAGAGTGAGGTAGAGAGTGATATTATATGTGTGCCGTGTTTTATGCTAATTGTGCAAAAGATGGATGTGCAGCGCAGGTAACAACCTCCCTTGGGTACTACCCTTAAAAATGTGTGTGTGTTTGAGAGAGAGAGATACTCTGGTAGTGTATGTTGTCTCTGCACATATTCAAGTAAGAGTGTGGGAAAATAGTGTTAGTGTGTTGTCATAAAACTGATAAATGCTGACTTCGTGCTTCTCTTCCACCTAAGCGCCTAACCACACACAAATTCTGCAAAACAAACACAACTATACATTAAATAACACAATACTGTTAACACAACTTCACTCAGCTTTAGCCAAAAAATACCAAAAATTACCAAGTTTTTGTTATACGTAATATGGTATTCATATGATGTACACTTGCAAAAATAAATTGGCCTATACCATGGTACTAAAAGTCAAGTACTATGGTATTCCAGTGTACTTCCAAGAATTCAGAAGTTTGTATACCAAGGTACTTGTCCAAAATCAATGTACCATTCCATGTAACAAAAATATGTTTAAAAAATATTTTGATAACGTTCACATTAAGTTAATAACTAAAATGATGTATAAATATTTTTTTGTGCTAATGTTTTGAAAACAATATTAAAGACCAGATTACTTTGAATGAACATTCTGTTAACATTACTGGAATTATGTTTGTTTGTAACTTTGAGAGAACATTCTCTGTTAGCTAGGATAGTAGATGCACACAAAAAACAAAAACAAAAACATAGTACAAAAGTGATTGATGGTACTAGCATGGATAATTTAACATGTACCAAGTAAATCTAAATGTAAATCTGATGCAATGGTACCACCACAGTACCTTTTTTTTATAAGGGAGACAACCTACGCAGTAAACGGCAGTCATCTTCTCTGTAAAATAAAGTGAACTTTACAGCCGCAGAATCATTAGTATTCACATGATGCAACACCTTCATTAATATATAATATTATTTTGTTTCCAGTCATGCAGTAAAATCTGGTTATAGCATTAATTGTTAATCCATTCAGCTCGTTAAAACGCAGTTTAATTAACGATATAATCAGTGGAGCAGGGCACCAAAGTCTGATATTATTAAGCTTCTTAATTCTGTAGTCTCATTAAGATAACGTGTTGTTTTTAATCTAATTACAAAAGAGACTGAAGCCATCATTAAAAACAGACACACAAGAGAGCGAGAGAATCTGTGCGTTCTTAAGTCTGTTATTCGGCCTACTTCAGTTGTTGTGGCAGGGGAAGCTCTTAACAACTGTTTGTGTGTTCAGGCTGATAAGTTAATTGAGATATCAGTGTGTTTTATAGCTTAAAAAAATAGAATGGTCAGTTTGTTTTCAGTGCGGAACACAGAATTATGTCACCCGTACAGATTTGCTTACCACCTCATCAACAATAAGAGGGTGCAACAAAGATCCCTTTATATTTAATGAAGCTGTCTACAAGGCACTTCTCATTGCATTTTTGCATTGACTGCATTCATCACATTCAACCATTCATTCTTGTTACAAAAGTTAGTGTAAAAATACCCAAACAAACACTTTTACTTGTGAAATATACATTTAGCATTAATTACAAAACAACATGTGGTGTCAAACTAGCAAGCCTGTACAAAGTGACATGCTAATTTAGGCTATATCTGCAAAAATGTTACCCACAGTGAAGATTATAGTTGAGTTTTTAATTAGATCCTTAGAAATAAAGCTGAAAATACATATGCTAAAATAACACTGGACAGCACATTAATCAAGGTTTTAAACCTTGTTGCATATGAAATAAAACAAGACATACAATATTTAGTTTTACTTTCAGAGGATGACGAACAGCATTTTCTCAAGGTTCAGTGATTCCTTTCACTTTACTAATATATATATATATATATATATATATATATATATATATATAATTTCTCAAAGACCCCATGAAATGTTCTGATGAGACACATAAGCTGCTTGGTATTCCTGTCAGTGGCAGGTGGTCGACGCCTCTGAATTCAAGATATGGCTAATATTCACCCATATTTTTGGTCTATTTTGCATGCAGTGAAAGACTGTTAAAAGTTTGTTTTGTCAACTTTTACAGTAGGAGTACGCTATAGACCTCAAACCAAACAGACATGGACTATTAACTTTTAATAAAACAGAAAAACTCCAGGGGTTTCAAACCCTATTTGGGCTCCATCTGTGGAAAGCGCCAACCAGACACATGACAGAGAAAGAGAGACAGCCAGACAGAAAGACAGAGATAAGGGCCAATACGTGAAATTGCTCATTCGTCCCATTTCAGCACGATGACTGGATGACGTACAGAGCTGATGTATCTCTCAGGTAACTAAGACCAGCTGCTTCTTCTACATTTAGCCTCAAGCATTCTGTGACAGAGACACAATATCTGCCAAACGAGCTTTTAATTCAGTTCAGTTTGGAGGCAGAAGAAATGTCAGGAAAAGGGGAGAGAAAGGAAGAAAGATTCCTCTCTGTATGAGGGGGAATAATTTCATTTACCAAATCCAGACACCCTGCAGGGACTGGAAGCTGTAAGGCTGTTCCATGTGTGTGTGTGTGTGTGTGTGTGTGTGTGTGTGTGTGTGTTTGTGGGGAGTATGTAGGTGGCGAGTTCTATATTGGACTGTTCCAAGGCTCAACTCGAGGAGTTCTCACACTCTGTGCTAAATCTGTCTGTTAAATAACACTGAACACACAATCAGCCCAAGAACCAGAACAGCGAGATCATTCCCCAACAGTGATGACACAAGACTGACCCAGGATTGGCTCCTCTCGAACTGGGAAACACACAGACATTATAACAGAGAGCACAAGACAGCTCTGGAATCAGTAGATCAGCACAAAACATAATTAGTGAGTGGCCTGATGGTGATTTGCAGAGGTTCTGATTTATTGGAAGGGTGGAAGATGCCATGATGCTGTAGTTATGTTTTGGGAAGGTTATAGAGGAGACAGGGGCTAGTTTTCACTATGTTTAAAACTAAATGAAAACATTTTGTTAACTGAAATAAAAACTAACATGACTGTGGATAAGACTAAATACATTTTTGTGGCTTCTGAACTAACCGAAATAAAAATAAAAGTAATTTGTGGCCATTTTATTTTATTTATGGTATATCATAGCTAAAATGTAATACCTTTACTTACATTAGTTACTACACCCTAAAACCCATACAGCCCTAAAATAAAACTAAATAAAGTGAAACTATAAAATTAGGGTCACTCTATTACATTTATAGAGTGAAGTCTAAGTAAATTGAAAAAAAAATATTAAAGTTAAATTAAAAACGTATATGACAAAAAGATTATATGACAATAGGCTAACTTTGGCAGCCCTAAAATACTGAAAACTAGCTAAAAACTAAATTAAATGGGAAAAAAACTAAACTAACAATTGTAGAGTGAAGACTAACTGAATTGAAAATAAAATATAAAAACTTTAAAAAAAAAATTGTATAACATTTGTGAAATATTTAATAATATCATCATAGAAAATAAATTTAATGAAACCAACATTGATAATCACACAACAACCGCTTTTGATTCAAAACCCTTGTGACAATCTCCTTGAGGTGAGAAAATCAGGCCGATCAGACCCAAAGCAGTGTCTTAAAGCTCCTATAGTCCACAGGAAGTGATTGGACCCCATTTCCTGTCCTGGTCCTGAGATAACATTGTATCCAGCTGCAAGAGCACTTCCTGTCTCTCTCTCTCTCTCTCTATATATGTGTGTGTCCCTGAGCTCTGTCTTAAGTACAAACCAAAAATAATCTACAGATGCTTTGTTCATCAGCTGTCCTTCTTGAAGAGGTGATGTCAGACCAGCAATTAGTTCAGCACAATGGGATAAATATAGCTGGGGGTTGAAGGTAAAACCCGCTGTGGAGGGCTTCCCCTTCAGCCTGAGCATGAAAAATCCATAAGACAAATGAAGGAACAGGGGAAGGACGTTAGAAGGACTTTAGAGAGAGGTAAACGCTCTTCCTCTCTTTCACATGACATCCAAGCCCTGCTGGTATCGTCTTTAAGTGGACGTGAAGGCCTCTTAATGAGCCGTGCCAAACGTTCACTATCGTTACCCTAGTTAAAGCATGTCACATAGATGCGTTAGAGACATTTTTAGCAAATCAGAGGACTGAATGAAAACACTTATTTCATTCAACTGTGGGCTGAATGGTTGAGCGTATCAAACACATTGGGGTCAAATGTCTAAATGCGCTAGTGGAAAAAAAGCTTTGCACTTTTTCATTTAATACATTTTTATTACAAATTACATTGTGCTAATTAAGTTTTTTTTTTAAACGTGATTTTCAGAATGTTTTATTATTATGTACACCCCCCTTTTCCGTTCATAACAGCATCACTTGAGCTCACACATGAAACTGGACCTCATGATTCATGCTATTCAGCATTCAGTTCACCTAAAAATGAAAATCATTTACTCACTCTCATGTCATTCCAAACATGTATGACTTATGTTCTTCTACAAAAGGATTTTCAGAAATATCAAAATATCTTTGTGTTCCACAGAAAAAAAAATACAGGTTTGGAATGACGATGATGAGCAAATGACAGATTTATATATATATATATATATATATATATATATATACAGTGAGGAAAATAAGTATTTGAACACCCTGCTATTTTGCAAGTTCTCCCACTTAGAAATCATGGAGGGGTCTGAAATTGTCATCGTAGGTGCATGTCCACATGTCCACTGTGAGAGACATAATCTAAAAAAAAAAAATCCAGAAATCACAATGTATGATTTTTTAACTATTTATTTGTATGATACAGCTGCAAATAAGTATTTGAACACCTGTCTATCAGCTAGAATTCTGACCCTCAAAGACCTGTTAGTCTGCCTTTAAAATGTCCACCTCCACTCCATTTATTATCCTAAATTAGATGCACCTGTTTGAGGTCCTTAGCTGCATAAAGACACCTGTCCACCCCATACAATCAGTAAGAATCCAACTACTAACATGGCCAAGACCAAAGAGCTGTCCAAAGACACTAGAGACAAAATTGTACACCTCCACAAGGCTGGAAAGGGCTATGGGGAAATTGCCAAGCAGCTTGGTGAAAAAAGGTCCACTGTTGGAGCAATCATTAGAAAATGGAAGAAGCTAAACATGACTGTCAATCTCCCTCGGACTGGGGCTCCATGCAAGATCTCACCTCGTGGGGTCTCAATGATCCTAAGAAAGGTGAGAAATCAGCCCAGAACTACACAGGATGAGCTGGTCAATGACCTGAAAAGAGCTGGGACCACCGTTTCCAAGGTTACTGTTGGTAATACACTAAGACGTCATGGTTTGAAATCATGCATGGCACGGAAGGTTCCCCTGCTTAAACCAGCACATGTCAAGGCCCGTCTTAAGTTTGCCAATGACCATTTGGATGATCCAGAGGAGTCATGGGAGAAAGTCATGTGGTCAGATGAGACCAAAATAGAACTTTTTGGTCATAATTCCACTAACCGTGTTTGGAGGAAGAAGAATGATGAGTACCATCCCAAGAACACCATCCCTACTGTGAAGCATGGGGGTGGTAGCATCATGCTTTGGGGGTGTTTTTCTGCACATGGGACAGGGCGACTGCACTGTATTAAGGAGAGGATGACCGGGGTCATGTATTGTGAGATTTTGGGGAACAACCTCCTTCCCTCAGTTAGAGCATTGAAGATGGGTCGAGGCTGGGTCTTCCAACATGACAATGACCCGAAGCACACAGCCAGGATAACCAAGGAGTGGCTCTGTAAGAAGCATATCAAGGTTCTGGCGTGGCCTAGCCAGTCTCCAGACCTAAACCCAATAGAGAATCTTTGGAGGGAGCTCAAACTCCGTGTTTCTCAGCGACAGCCCAGAAACCTGACTGATCTAGAGAAGATCTGTGTGGAGGAGTGGGCCAAAATCCCTCCTGCAGTGTGTGCAAACCTGGTGAAAAACTACAGGAAACGTTTGACCTCTGTAATCGCAAACAAAGGCTACTGTACCAAATATTAACATTGATTTTCTCAGGTGTTCAAAAACTTATTTGCAGCTGTATCATACAAATAAATAGTTAAAAAATCATACATTGTGATTTCTGGATTTTTTTTTTTAGATTATGTCTCTCACAGTGGACATGCACCTACGATGACAATTTCAGACCCCTCCATGATTTCTAAGTGGGAGAACTTGCAAAATAGCAGGGTGTTCAAATACTTATTTTCCTCACTGTATATATATATATATATATATATTTGGGTCAACTATCTCTTAAAACATGTTTTTTTTTTCCATTTAATGTCATATCTGTTCAATGCTTTTCAAAATTCGAGAATTTATTGCAAGGTTTTTAAATGGGGAAAAAAAATCTCATATTTTCAATGTCACCTCAGACTTTTGAATCTTACTCTATCTCTCAGAGCTGATCTCCAGAAAACATTTAGATGTGCGAGTATGTGAAAGGTTTGTATTTGGCTCATGCGTCTTGTCTGTCTATATTAAGCATCGTTTTCTTCCGCCCAAGGATCATTTATCCTCCATCACAGCCATATAACCGCATATATGTGGAGATCTAGTCTGTCATTTCTCATGGTACGAGGCACAATAATCACTCACAGTAATGTTTCTGTATGTACACACAGTCACGCACAAAATAGGCTGTGCTGCGCTGAATCGATCGTAGTCAGAAATGTAGTTGTACTATTCAGACGTGTCTGAATAGCTCAATGAGAAATAAGTGACAAGACAAATGAAGAAATTGCATATTGCTGTTTTTAAATAAAATTAGAAGAACAAATGCCTTTGGTTCATGTCCGCCTATGGTATAATGGTTATTTTAGAGTATATTTTGACATTAATTACTGACTGCATGTAAAAAGGGTGACTATGAATGTGAAAAGAAACTTTAAGATGGATTCATATTTCTATTCAAGACACACACAGAAAATTCTCTGAGGATATGACATTGAAAAGAAAGAGGGATGCAAGAATGGAGGGAGAGAGACAGAAAAGGAGACAGAGAGGCAGAAGAAGAAAGACGTGCTGATTGACGGACTCACTGGGTGGTATGGTATTGCTTTGACTTCCTGCATTAAGTTCTGACTTCATTTATTTAAATACAGCCTAAAGCTAAAGAAACACAAAGGAGCGTGTGTCTGTGTGTGTCTTTATCTAATGCTCTTTTGTTTTTTGCCACATTGTGATGTGGCAAAAGACACAAGCTATTATTTATCCGAAACAATGCAACAGATGGTTTGTTGAGGCACCTGATGTGTCAGTCTGCTTCAGTACTACTTTGATTTCCCATCTGATTCCAGTGTTGGAGGTCAGAAATAATGTGCATCACGCTGAACCTGGAGATTTGTGCAGTCTGTGTTTATCATTAACATGGTGAGTCACTGCAATTAATCCAGCCTGCACTGCCTCTACACAAGCAGCTCATTTTAAACGACAACAAATGTGAAAATCCTTCGCTTAGATCGTTATTGCAAAGCAAATGTCATTTCAGCCAGAATCGACGTGTTTTCTGCCAGTTGCCATAGAAACATCTTTCTGCCAGACTGGAGCTTGGTCACTCGGAAAAGTCAGAATGAAATGACTGAAGGTGAATAATTAAAGTGAATGTGTGTGTTGACAGTCCAAATAATCAAAAAGGGTCTATGAAAAATTGAGCTTAAAAAAATAAACAAATTTAACATTTACAGAAATAACATGGAGATGTTCCCTGCTCCCTTTGTATCTCTCCTACCTTCTATCTATCTATCTAGGCATTTTCAGCAATTATAGACGTGATGAAATGGAAGTATCTACATATCTTTTCTTCCGCATTGTGATGCACATCCAAGTGAAATGTTGGGTTATGATATTTTGATTAAAAATGACAAGGTCAGTTTTTTTATACATGAATGCATAGATGAATCGTTCACATTAAGATCAAAAACAAGCATTTAGAAAATAGATAAGGTGAATTTTTATTTCATGCCAGCTTTAAAAGTACATCTTAGACATTTTTCCTTTGTAATTTAAATTTGATTTAATTCTACTTCCTTTCAATTCAGTGAATTCTGCATCCTGTTTGCTACCTCAGTTCAAATTCAGCAATTAAACTGGAATTAAAAAGGTAAAATCGATTCTGATTGGTGCACAAATATTGAGTACTAATTGTAAATAGATATCAATACTGCAAAATAGTTCATTGTAAATAAAAATAATTTGTATTCAATGTTTGTGTGTGTGTGGCTCCATTATCTTAGCAACATGTAAACTACCCATGCAGTGCATTTCAAATTGGTCACTTATGACCCATCCAACATTGCATGGTGGGGCCAATGTAGGCACAATAGGGACTTGAGGTATGAGCCCTACATGGGTTTGTCCATGGGTTTCTTGGGCTAATTCACATAGGGCCATCATGGAACCCGTGGACAAACACATGTAGGGCTCATACCTTAAGTCCCTATTGTTCCTACATTGGCCCCACCATGCAATGTTGGCTGGGGAGGTTCCCCAATGTGTAGGATGTTACCTTAATAGGCAGCACACAATATTTTGGAACAGAGATGTTTCGTGTGTTTGTAAAACTCCTAAAAGAGGGATTTACACAAAAATCACAAAAAAGCTGCAGTTAAAATAACCCCTGTAAATATTTATGAGCCTCAAAAAAAAAAAAAAAAAATGAAAACGACTATAAATCCAAAAATGCTGCTAACCCATAAGCACAATGCTTTTAAAACAAATAGACCTCTGACTCCCATAATAATCTATAAATCTCCAAACACGTCCATGTTCCTGTCATTGCCAAACAGAAGACATAAGAGCACTCCTTTAGTGCTGAACAAGGTTCAGCTGTTAAATTATCCACTTATGAGATGGTAGCATGTTTGTGGAAATACGAATTCTCTCGCACTCTTTCTATCATACGATGACCTCCGAGCTCACAGTGGTGGGAAATAAAATGTTTACAGCAAGTGGAGAGCATCATCGAACAGCTGACAAACAGCACTACGCACACACACGCCACTTTTCAGACAGTTCATCGGCTCTAGGCAGTGATAAACACAGTTGAGAGTCTCTCTGTCGAGTGTTTAAATAATGAGGATGAGGGAAAGAAAGCCAGGACTCAGTGTGTTGCAATATCCTGGCATGTCCGTTAGCATTAACATTTTACCTCTTTCCTGTGGGTCACAAGTTTACAGACAATAGACAGGCATTTAAATCACTGGATCACGTGATATACACTTGATCATGACCAAACCACAAGAGAATTGCTCTTAAAGACAGATCTGATTGCAGCAGCCGGTCCAGTATGTGAGAATGAGAAACACAGTTAGTTACTAACCTGCTGAAAAGGGACTTTCCATGCTGGTCCAGGCTGGCCTATGCTGGTTTGGCGCTGGTATATTAGCAAAACTTGGCTGGTAAAGCTGTTCCGTCAGCATGCTCAATATAATTTTTAGCTGGTTAAACCTATTAAACAGAAAACCAGCATTTCATACACTTTGCACATTCGTTTACAAAGGATGTTTCCCCTGGAGCAACATGAGGTTAAGTTTCTTGATCTAAGGAGCAATGGTAATCTCCATTAATCACTCTTTGAATCACGTCTAATTACTATTAGCCCAGGCCTATAGCCACTAGGTTAAGCCCAAATCAGCGGTTTTGTTTTTCACCTCTGTAACTGGTTGTTTTCTCTCCGTTGTGTGTTTTATTTGATTGAATAAAGAGACTGACGGCAACTGGGCCAACTCTTGGTTTACTCTGACATACAACACAAACAAGCGGCTGCTGAGTGAATTGCCCTTAATGTTATCTCTCCCATGAGATTACAATGCTTAGGGGCAGAGGAGCATGAATCAAAAATTGAGTAAAGAAAAATCACATTAAACAAGAAAATAGTATAAATCAGAAAACATACCTGACATAAAGCACAAACAAAAGGCCTCTGAGTGAATTGCCCTTAATGTTATCTATAAAATAAATCACCATGTGCTCTTATTTCTACATATTTAGGCAAAAGGCAAGAATAGAACTTAAAAAAAGGGTAAAATGACAAAAAATAATCACACGGGTAAGTAAAATAACATTTTACACATAATAGGCTATAGATATAAAAGCAGTAATTACAATAGAGATTAAATACGATTATAAGGAAATCAAAAGAAACCTACCTCTAAAGGGAAAGGGAAGAGGAGGAGACAGATCAGGAAGTTATGTTGGCTTGTGACATCACAACAATTAAAGGGGAAAGCACTCATTTCGATCAGGGCCCTGTCCCAAAAGGCACCCTAAACACTTGCAGTCTACCTATGAGTCTGCACTTTCGTTGGGTAACGCCGCTTTGACTGTCGGGAAGAAGTCTCGGCACAAGGGCGCATATCGACCGCAAAGGGGGAGCTCGCGAACACCCTTCTGAAACCTAAAATGACAAATGAGACACCCTACGGTCTCATGGACTTAACGGACACGTACACACGGCAGCCATTGTAAGTCCACAAGAAAGATAAGTGTGCATAAGAAGTGTGCTATTTGG
Source organism: Abramis brama (assembly GCF_963993115.1). Classification (NCBI taxonomy): domain Eukaryota; kingdom Metazoa; phylum Chordata; class Actinopteri; order Cypriniformes; family Leuciscidae; genus Abramis; species Abramis brama. Next base: position 10,601,759 of record NC_139969.1, read on the forward strand.
GACAGGGTCATGTATATGAATGAACCATTTTGTGTGAATTATACTTAACAATACATATATTTAACAGTATTATTTCTATACCCGTTACACCTCAAGAATGATCCAGTACCTGTCTAATCCAATGTAAATGGCCAAATTGTGATTGAATATTTGTCAAATTAAGCAAACAGAACAACTATATTAGAAATAAAATCATGTTTTTGTGTGTTAGTTGGAGTTAATCTGTAGAGAGATGATCCGTATGGTTTCACACACATACGCAAGGAAAAAACAGAACAGCTAAATAATTTAATTGTCAGAATAACAAAAATATATTATTTTCTAATAAAAATAATGCAAAATACTATTTTGTGTCTCGTAAGAAATATTGATAGTAAATTCTCTCAACTCCTTTGCCATCGGCAAATAGGTAAATTGGACCTTGACTGCAAAACAGCAGAACAAGAAAACATGTATGATCTCTGGAAACATGTCTCCCCCCGTGATATTGACAAATTTCCATGACAAACACTTACTTATTCCATTATTTAAAGAAATATTTCACCACAAAACTTTTGTTTACTCACCCTCATGTCTTTCTAAATCATGTAGCTTATGGGTTTCTTTCTTTCAAAAAATACAAAAAAGAGAAACTTTAAAGACTTTTTTTCATGCTCTTATATTCCATTCAATGAAAGGCATATCATAAAAAAGCATACGACAGTTTTGTGAGAGGGACAGAATGAACAGAAGCAAAATGTTTACATAATGATGCCCTAGTTCTTCTTGCCGAGTTTATGAAAGAAGTAGCCTTCCTATGAACAAATCATTCCTTTGAGTTAGATCTTTTCAGTGGATCACTGATCTGCTTCACAAAACTGGTCTGAATGAATCATTCATACAAAGATTTATCCCCAAATGAAATAGAAGAGTCTAATGACAAAGACAAAATCAAAAGCCAGTATAGAGGATGGTAAGCCCCAAAACAGACATCACAAAGTGATTTCACATCATTATTCAGGACTGTAACCCTGAGTTATTCAGGGGTTAGTGGCCTTCTGCTGACTTCTTGTGTTAGAGCTGATGCTAGCATGAATGCTAATCAACCTGACAGGTTTCATAGCTAGTCTGTTTGATTATTTGTCAAAAACATATCCATCCTTTGAGTGTGTGAGACAGAGAGATGTGGACATCTGATAAGACAGTGTCAAAGTTAGTTTGAATATTAGCATTCAGTGTGCGACAATATGTTTGTGTCTGTGTGCCACAGGAGCTCAGTCTTAAAGCCTTTTTCCCTAGAGCAGGAGTGGACTCATACAACATAGATAATAATAGAATTATTCACAAATATGTCAATTAAAATGCTTTATCGCCTCACAGCCAAAGAGAATAATTTTCTGCAAGCTTAAAGACATTTTAGTTTTAAGCATTCTAGCGTTGTACTGCTAAATCAAGTCCTGAATATTTGATAGACAGAAATAAGAAACAGCCCTCAAGATATACTAGATCTAAATCTGCTGCATTCTTCATGCGGTGCACATTTGCATGCGTTTTTCAAAACTCAAGTGCCTCTCTTGGGCAAAATCTGCTGTTTGTCAGAGTATTCTATGTTCTCTGTAACTGCTTGAGAGTCGTTAACCTGTCAGTCTTTGCCCTTGGCCCTCTGTCTCTTGTGTCCTGCTTATTCCAAAATGAAAGGAAATATGACTATAATATATAATATATAAGTCTAATGGTAAATGTGGGCAAACCCTTTGGTCTCTTTTTTTCAGTTTCTTAAATAGCCAACACTATAGCTGCCTACTGTTCAAGAGTTTGGGGTCGGAATGATTGAATGTTTTTTTTAAAGAAGTCTCTAATGCTGCAATTATTTGATCAAAACCACAGTTTTTTAAACGGCAATATTGAGAAACATTATTACAATTAAAATAATGGGCTTTTGTGATAATATATTTTAAAATGTAATTTATTCCTGTGATGTCAAAGATGAATTTTCAGCATGTTTACTCCAGTCTTCAGTGTCACATGATCCTTCAGAAATCAATGATATTAATAATATTTAGCATATGACCAGATGTTTTATTATTATTAAAAACAAGGCTAAACATTATGGAGCGCTAAACACTCATGTATGTTTCATTCGAAGTAAAGTTATGGCGTTCCAGATAAATACTTTATAGACAAAGGCTATCCCTGAAGCTCAATATAAACATGGTTTTGGTTGTGCTTCGGCTCTGCGTGACTGTGCGGATGACCTTTCACGAATCATGATAGATAATGCTTTTGCTTTACAAAATCTAAACCTTTTCAGGTTTTACAAGGAACTCTTTTAGAGAGCAGCAGCGATTTATCTGTTCAATAAAAGTAGTTACTCACCTTTTGAGTTATAAAAATGCCATCTCCGGGTCGCTTTTACAACATTTTAAATCCCTCAGTTCTCGCCATCTCCGAGAAGCCAAGCCGACGTTGATTCTTGTATTATTACGAGCTCTGTCATAGGCCTACTCTTTTTGCCATCAGACAGTTCGGCGTTTACTTTTTAACGGCTGATTCCCATATTTGTCGCGCTCATATGTCAATCTTTCTCGCTGGTTGTGACAACTAACCTATGCCACTCCCACACCATGCGCCAAAGTAACCAGAACAACTTTTCTATATATTTACGGATAATGAGGCAGGCGTCACTGGGGAGTGATGTTTGTACGTAATTTCCCACGAAAACCATCCCGTCAGGTCAACACTTATAATAGGCGTAGATTCACTAGTAGCCTACCGTAGTAGCCTAGTGAATCAGGATCAGGGTAAGACAAAAACACGTTTTGGAAGAAGAGCTGATGATGTATTGTTTCATTATTTAAAATGTATTAATTTTGAGCCAAAAAGTTACATAGTGTAGGCTACCTTTAAATTTAATTTAAAAAATGAACAAAAAGTATTATTATTATTATTATTTTAATCTAATGACCCCAAAGTTTTGAACAATAGTGTAGATTTAATGTTCAAGTTGTACACATGGTTCTGGTAGCCAACAGGAAAAAAAACCAAGCAGATTATATCCTACATAAAGACAACCTTCTACACTGCAAAACATTCTTAATGAGTTTTTTTACTTGTTTACTTAAATATCTAAAAATCATCAACACAAGATGTTATTTACTTGAAAAGGAACAGTGCATAATATAAATTATATCTTGCATACTTTGTCTTTAATTTATTTATTTTTAAAGTCTGCCAGTGCAGTAAGACAAAAAACACAGATACATTTTTAATATTGTATGCCATGTTGCTTCTCGAGTAAGCTGATCTTGTTTCAAGCATTTTTAGATATTTCAAGTGAAAAATAATAAAAAAAATAAAAAAAGGATACTTTGCAGTCCAAAAGAACAATATCATCATTGGCCCAGACACATTGGTGATGTAATGTAATATACACTGTTGGAATGCAGTCTCCCCTACAAAAAAAAAAAGTATACTTCAAGATCATTTTATTAAGTAGGCTATATACTTAAGTAAAGTTCAAGTATATTTTTAAGTATACTTTATGTAGTAAGTACACTAATATCAATGTACTACTGTTGTGAGGAAAAGTCATCTCTTTCTTGCAAATGAAGCTCAAAAGCAGAGTTCCAGAAGTCAAAAAAAGTCAAAGCCGAAATGCCTGCAGGACATCTGAATTTATCTCTGGCCAGGGTGCCATTCTTATACATTTTTCATATCTGTTATTTCACAATAACCAAGTGACTTAATTCTCTGGTAAGATTCAGCCCTCCTGTTTCCCACCATTAAGTTTCACTTCTCTTGCCTATTTCTCTAATTGTGGAAACCTGCCAATTGATGGTCAACCCTTTCTCAGAGGCAAAATGTAACATTTTCCAAGGACAATCAACTCTTTCCCAAAGGCAAGAAGCCTCCAAATGACACCTCTTAACCTATTTCTTTCACAGTTTTGTTAACTGGAAAACCCCTGACTAAGCAAAAACTGCTCAGTGGTCACACAAACATCTCAAACACACTTGACCTTTATAATCACAGTCACGTAGGCCCTGATAGGATAAATAAAATATTTCGATACTACTTACTAAATTGGCCCACTTTTAGTGTATAAAAGTATATTTTTAAGTATACCCCATGGCCCCCAGAATATTTTGTTGTATGAATACCTGAACATGAAAGAACTGAGCCTCTGCTTTTAAACAAAAAGAAAAGAAAAAAGCACTTTATTCTAGCTTCATGCATTCTTTTTTTAATCAAAGCTTGAATGTTGGTATGTTTCATAAAAATAACCAACATTTTTTATCAAAAAGCTTACGTTTTTGTCAAAGACTACGCCCGGATCGGATTCAGAACGATTATAATTAAAAACAGAGATTCATAGAGAGTCAATCAACACCCCCAAAACTTGCACCTGGACCGATGTTTGATGATTGCGCTATTTTACATGTGCATAAGTAATGCTTTTATCGCTTGTTTCTGTATCGGTTTTATTTATAAATCAATACTTTCAAACAATGCAAGTTTATAAAACAGTATGTAAAACTGTGAAAAAAGTATTGGTTTCACTTCATTTTGATGGTCCCTTTAATACATTCTGTTGAGTAACGTTGCACCTATGTCTAACTCTCATTAGAGTGTTAGTAGAGTATTAGTAGGCTGGGTTAAAATAAGTTGACAGTAGTTGCAAAGTTACTTATAGTCAGTAGAATGTCTTTTGGGGGACCATCACAATAAAGAGTTGGCAGATATTAAGCAGACAAGCTACTAATACTCCAATGGGAGTCAGTTGACATGCAGTTGCAAAATTACTTACAGTCAACAGAATGTTCAAAAGGGAGCATCAAAGGGACCATCTAGGCTACAAGCCAAGTATACATAGAATACTTAATCTTTTGATTTAGATACAGTATACTTAAGGTATGAGTACAAGTATAGGCCAAGTCAGTATAAGTCAAGTATACTGAAGTGTGATTTTACATATATTTCTGAGAAGTACATAACAAGTAGACTGACTTTCTTATTTTTTTGATAAAAGAAGTATACCACACTTGAATAAACTTCTCTTTTGTAAGGGCTGCTAAGTCCACACCAGTGCAGGTTCAAAGGGCACAGTGTGGCTGTAAAGAAGCGCTTGTAAACACTTACCGGTATGTTAAGCTTAAAATGATAAATTGGACACCCTACAATGCCACAGACTTCTTGGCCACGCTTGAGCAGAAATTACGAGACCGCTAGTCCACATCAAGTGTGAGATTAGGGATGGGGCCATCATGTTGAACGTCATATAACCAAGACTGGTACAATCCCGGTATAAAACCTGTCTGCTAAATGCACTGCATGTGCTCTTTAAATGTGAAAACACTGATTTGCTAAACAGAAGGATGTGACAGCAGCCGGTAGTGTGTGAGTTATGGCTCTTGTCTTGTGTCTCAGCCCGAGGTCACGATCAAAGCCGTTTTCATTTCCCCTCTCAGGCAGAGAGCAGCAGTCCCATTGCTAACATGATGTAATTCCAGTTAAGACTGACATATTTGAATGCGACCTTTGAGTTTAAGCACAAGGGCTGACCTTTTGATCCATATGCAAAGAACAGTGAGGCCTCCGACATATTTCAGAGTTTAAAGAGGTAATACATCAGGTCAGAGAATCTCCTTACGACAGCCGCACATACCACAAAAACACAGAGGGTTGTCGAACTGCAAGCAGAGCCTGTTCCAAGACAACAGAATAAGAGTGTGTGAGATAAAAAAAAAAAACATGAGAAGGAAAGAGAAAGAAAGGTTTAAGCATATGATATATCTCCGGAGATTGAAACAGGTGCTTTAACAGGTGTTAACTTCACAGCGGAAAAGTACCAGATGATTTCTGACTGATGTGTCCGTATGGAGGCAGGATGGTCACTTAAGCTCAGGGATTCCCATTTTTCTGAGGCAGATGTTCAGATTGTTTTAGTTCTTTGTGGGCTGAATAGTTGATGCATAATATTGTGTTCTAAGTTTCCAGCAACAAGGAATATGGCTACCCACACTGAATGTGAAACTACCGCGCAATGTATTACAGACGATTAGAATGTTTATGTGGAGCGCAATGCTACAGAAATATATCTTGTCTCTCTTCGTGGTCGAGATTGGTTGGGACAAAAGGTCGTCATGTTATTGCAACAATGGACATGTAATATGTTCCTTAATGTTTTATTTTTTTCTATGTTTCAATCAAGATTTTAGGTTTAAATATTTATAAACCTAATTAATTAATATGATTAATATGTTTTGAAAGGTATATGAATATAAAAAAATATAGACAATTTTAATTAATATGACATACAGTTTAAAAGTTTGGGGTTGGTCATTTTTTTTAAATGTTTTTGAAAGAAGTCTCATATGCTCATCTAAACTTTATTTGATCAAAAAAAAATTATTTTAGTATTATAAAATGTAATTTATTCCTGTGATATCAAAGCTGAATTTTCAGCATCATTACTCCAGTCTTCAGTGTCAAATATGCTGATTTTGTGCTCAAGAAACATTTCTTGTTATTATCAATGTTGAAAAAAGTTGTGCTGCTTAATATTTTTGTGGAAACTGATACTTTTTTTCATGATACTTTGATGAATAGAAAGTTCAAGAGAATATTATCTATTTTAAATAGTAATCTTTTGTAAATTTATAAATGTCTTTACTCCTTGCTGAATAAAATTATTAATTTTTATAATAAAAAAATCTTACAGACCCGAAACTTTTGGATGGTAGTATGATGGGGTTTTTCCCCATCATTTTTTAAACACCTTTTAACCTTCACTACTTCATCTAAATGGTCCTGCAGTGTGAAAAAAAATGTTTTTAAAAGTATTTCAATCAATATGGCCCTAAACGCTGCATGAGTAGCCTAATAGTTATAAAAAAATAAAATAGAAAATGCTGTTGAAAATAGTTTTGAATGGAACAAAGCACGTCACACTGCGGGACACGTCAACTTCCCACCTGCATTACAGCTATAATTGCGGGTTAGTGTAAGAGACAGTTTTAGACAAATATTCAAAACTTGCTGACTGAAAAAGTGAAGTAGACTTCTGTAAAACAAAAGACACAAATTTTGTTGTCTTGTCAGTGTATGAAGAATATCTGTGTCACGATCTGGCCAGCTGGCAGGTTTCTCCTCCAGACTGTGAGTGACACACAAAGCTGTCATGTAACTGGTGACACAGTCGTCCATGCGTGAGCGGTGGCGGGTCGTCTGTGTAAAACATAGCAGTCGGCACTCAGCACAAACAGACCTATTATCAGTGTCCTGTGCTTTTAGCATAGCAGAAGAAAAAATCCATCGTCATTTACTGATCATACATTTACCCCGGGGTGGAATATTCTCTCTGCTCCAATCCTGGACTCGCTTTCCATCACTCTATGTACAGCAAAACTGATCCCTGATCAGACGAAAACAGCACTTTAACCCAACAGAAACTGTGTCATGATCCTAAAGCACTTCCTGCATCACATGACTATAACTTTTGCCTGAAGACATCGCAAATGAGGACAAATTCCTGCCGGTGAAAGAGATGGTGGCGCAAAAATGGGTTGTAGGCCTACATCTTTTCTGAACCCCTTAATTTAAGTACAATCAACTTGGATGTTTAAGTCATTTCAACTTAAATTAATCATCACTTAAAAATTAGTTAAATATTCTATAACTTAATTATTTTGATGAGTTAAAGCAATGAAAAACATGTTGTCATAACCTATTGATCATATTTTTACAGTGTATTATTATTATAAATGTATTTATTAGTTTGATTTTAAGGCTTATTTGTTTTATTAACCTTTGTACAATAACATTTTGGCTATGTTGGGTCGCCGCTTGATGATGGTGGAAAACCATTGAAATAACGCTCTTAAAAACATTTTACAGGTGCTGAATGCAATTTTATAGATAGGCCTACGCATTTATTTTCCGCCGACTGTACATTATCCTGCGTAATCAAATAAGGGCAACTTATCAAATAAATAAGATATGAAATATTGCTTCGAGTTGAAATTATTTTATGTCAGAAGAAAGACCACTGAGGGATACGAGAGACATGAATCTAGCCAGCCATTATAATATCTGAAAGCTGAAATTGTCCAATCAGAATCAAGTGCTCCAGTGAGCAGTGTAATAAAATCATGTATTATGAAGCTGGAAATTAGAGATTTGTTCTTTTTATATGCACTACCATGTGTCCGCCCCCTTCCCCCATGTCATAAATGGTTTTCTGAGCAAAGCTGAAATTGGAAATCTAATAAGAGCACTTTTCATTGACAACCGCTGGCTGAGGACTGAAGCTATTGGCTGCGTTACAGCTGTGAGAGTCAATCTCTTCAAGTGGAGTGAATGGCCACTGAGAGTCTTAGACAATACCACGCCGACAGAGAGACTATTTCAGCGTGGAGCGAGAGAGCGAGGCGTACCGTGGTGGGCTGATTGTCTCCGACTCGTTGTGGACGTGTTCATTAACCTCTGAAATCTCTCTCTGCGGCCCACAATAGCATGACTATTCATTCACTGGCTGGATGGTGTGATAAATGAAGGGCAGAGATAAACAGAAAGACCGCGCTGCTCTGACAGGATGAATGAAGCTACAATGTGTCCAATCAGGAGCTGAAAACAAGATGCATCTTCATTAAATCTGTGGTGTGTATGGAAAACACTAGGAGGAAATGTGAATAAACGGTAATGAATGGTGATTTTGAGAATGTAGGTCACTCTTTCTCTCCGTCACTCTCTATCGCTCTCTTTTTTTCCCCCACTGCATTGTCCTCTAACTATACAATTCTTAGCTTCTTTATCCTTTTTGACCCTCACATGACAGATCACTCACCCCTCAGTATCTCCTTTTTCTGTGTGAGATCTCCGGAGAAAATGACAAGAGTTGAATGCTGAATTAATCTTTTTCTAGTTTCAAACTCAAGTTATAAATGAACCCCGGTTAGGGGCCGTTCAAACAGAAAGCGTTTCCAATTGTTTTTCCATCTAAACTCATGCTAGACTGATGTCTTTAACAGACGCGGAATTCTAAAAACGCGGCGCTCAAGTTAAAAGAAGTTCAACTTTTAAAAAAAAGCGTTTCTAGACCTTGTTTTCTACTTCCACTGACCCGAGTCTCGCGTTTTTAACAGCATCAAACACATTCTGTTAATTAGAGTTTAAAATGTGAAGGGTCAAAAATGACTATATCAACTATAAATAAAAGTCTGACTTCCCTTATGAAAATTAACCATTACACACGTCCCTAACTACTACAAATAAAGCCAAAAAAACATGGTTATTGCAGCTAAACCATGGCAACTACAAATGAACTTTGCTACACTAACCATATAGTTTAACCACGGTATTTTTTAGTAAAACTGTGATTAGTGGTAATCAATCCGGCAAAAAAACAAAACAAAAAAACAGTTACTAACTACACTTAAGACCATGGTTAATTTTCGTAAGGGTGACCTTATTGATTTTATTATGATTTTTATTAAAGCTCCTTAATTCCAGTTTGCCCCTCTTTAAAATGTCTTAAAGTAAAAAAAGAAGCAGCATGTGACCAGTGGAAAAATTAAGAGCTACATTTTTTAATATTGATTCAATCCATTATAAAAAAGAAAAAAAAGTCTGCTGGTATTAAAATATTACAGTCATGTTACTTTATTGTTTGCAATTTTCTTTTGGGTCTTATTGAGCAACTGAGCAAATTTTGCTTCTTTCTCTCTGTTATTTCCCACCGGTTACAACTGTGACCAAAAATAATCCACATATGCTTTCACTAACATCTTAAAAACATTTTCAGAAAAACCATGAAGGCTTATTTCATTGGTCTATCCAAGGAGTAATATACAAATCTCTATTTTCCAGCTTCATACATCATTTTATTACACTGCTCACTGGAGCACTTGATTCCGATTTGACAATTTCAGTTTTCAGATATTTTTTATATAATGACTGGCTAGATTCATGTCTTTCATATGATATATCCCTCAGTGGTCTTTCTTCTGACATAAAATAATTTCAACTTGAAACAATTTCATATTTTATTTATTTGATAAGAAGCCCTTATTTGATTAATTTGGGATCAGTGTTGTTATTGTTAACTAAAAAGTTTTCAGTAATTGAAATAAGCTGAAATAAAAAGAATGCAAATATAAGATAAAAAACAAACAAACATTTAAACGCCTTGGCAACCAAATTAAATAAGTTATAGTATATTAATGCATTAATTGTTCATTAAAAACCACATAATGTTTCTGCTCTATCTGAACTAACAGTTGATCAAGCCACTGATCCAGTAAAGCAGAAACAACGAGTCTCTGCTAAACGTGAACCCATTCAGGTAGTGTGGCAGAACACTTGCCTCGGCTTCTCCTGAATTTGCTCTCCTGCACACCACTTTGTCTCACAGATGAGTCTGTCAGACTCTCCTGCAGTGAGTGTGTGTGTGTGTGTGTGTGTGTGTGTGTGCACGCTCTGCCCCACGGTCAGAATAAGATCTTTTTCATTTACGAATTATAAACCTCAAACTCAAGCAAACACATCTACTATGCTGAAACACACACACACACTCTCATAAATACTTAAAAAATTAAAGTCAGGAACGCTTTTGGGTGCGTGAGAACTATTCACTGTTCTTTTTATCTAGTTGTTTGTGTGAGAGAGAAAGCACAAGAAGAAGAAAAAATTGATGTGAGAAAAAAAAGTGTGTGTGTGTCCGTGTGTGTAATTAGCACATCTGTTGCTAGGTTCCAGGTGAGAGTGGCACCTTCAAAAACATCTGGAGGAAGGGCTGCTCCATCTGCTCCGGCCCAGCACTCTCTGCCTCTTTCTTTCTCTCTCTCCATCTTTTTCTTTCCATTTTTATCCTGGTGAACATGCACATTTTTAAATATTAAAATAATGCACCAGTCGTTTCAATAGCAATAAGAATCGTATGGAATTGAATGATATTCCACTAATCAGTGTTTCAGGCTAAAAGGGAAGGTGATGTACAATACATTCAAAAGTTTGAGGTCAGAGAGATTTTTAAAGGAATTAATATTTTTACTCAGCACGGATGCATTAAATTGATCAAAAGTGACAGTAAATACATTTATGTTACAAAAGATTTTTATTTCAAATAAACTGGATTAATGGTGCTGAAAATTCTGCTTTGCCATCACAGAAATAAAACATTTATTAAATTAGAATTTAGTTATTTTAAATTGTAACAATATTTCACTGTTTTACCATTTCACTGTATTTTTTATTCTATTTTTGTATTCTTACTGACCCCAAACTTTTGAATATATGCATATTAATTGTCTTTGTATTATCTTGCAGTGGAAAAATGTCTTAAAACATAATTTCACCCAGAAAACCCCATCAGACCATTTTAGTATGTCGTTTTGTCTACATCAAGTCATTAATGCAACCAAATGTGGAGTATGTGTGGCATATCTGGAGGAAAGGAAGTGAAAGCTTGACAACCTTTCTATTTTGACTGACCTCTGACCCTGGTGACCTTCTCTCCATCAATGACAGAATGACTAATTATGCAAAGCAAATGAAAATTCTAGAAAAAAAGGCTAGAAGGTGGAAACAAGATCAGCAAAATGTCATGATCAGGACAGCTGGCGTCAGAATAACTCCAGCACAAACGAAAACTCGGCAGATGATTTTGCTAAACTAAAACAAAACAGCAAGACTAAGGAGTCAGCTGACACGACATTAAAAAGTTACCGTAGTAAAAGTAAAAACATTGAAAAGTAGTAATATTGAGTTAATACAAATAAAAACACATTCTCTCCTGTGAATTCAAATCTTTGCGGTTTCATAACCAGAAGCTGCACAATGTTGTGGCATCATTGAGTCTTATTGTGAGTGACGACACGCTGACCTTTTGCAAGATGGCGGGCATGCCGACGTGTCTAGAGTGGTTGAATGTGGCATCTACGTATACATTTCTATGGATCTCTCCCTCACAGACACACACACACACATATGTGAAAACACAGAGTGTACAGCAAACAGAAGAGCATCCCCTTCCTTTATTTTACAAGAGTTTTGTACAGTCCAAAGTTAAACAGCTGCTGTGTTTCTAAACATCACCAATTTCTCAACAGCGTATAAACAACACAAAATAACAGACACAGGCAGAAACAAAAAGCAAAAAACCCTGTACAGAGTCCTGTAAACAAACTAACACAAAATATCCAGAAAATCATACATTAGTCCATTGGAGACCCCATATCTCTGCCCGCTCATGACCTCTGACCTTTAGAACACTTATGGAGATGGTTGCTATCCTAGGATACACACACACATAAATAAAAGAATCAAAAGGCTTTTAAAAGGTATTTAACGCTTCTTCATTAAAATTGTCACAATCTGGAAATTTGACATTTAAAAAGGTGCAAAAGAGGTTTTGTTCATTTGAAAAGGTTAAAAAGGGTTGAATGTACAAAACAGGATGAGCAGGGCAAGATCAGGAGCAAATTTCCATACTGGATACGGAGGAACAAAGAAGAAAACAAAGTGTCTTGATTGTTTAGTCGTGTCGTACTGAGGCTCTTTTCATGCTATCATCTTGATATCCTCATACACACACACACAGACACACCAAACGCACCCAACCATCTGTGCCTGGGCAGTAGAGTGTGTTGCGCACCATGTGTCCCACTGTTATGTGTCAAGCGAGCATGGGCTGGCTCATATGGCACTGCCCCCGTGCACGTACACACACAACGCTGACCTAGCCTCTTACACTCCAGTCTGAGAGAGTCTCAGCTCAACGGGAGCTCTTGACTCAAAGCCCAGAACTATCAGAGACTCAAAGTTCTAGTCTGAGAACTCAAACGCATCACTCTCATGCAGATTCACTATATCGGCAGCTGTCGGGGGGCGGAGCTAATATGCAAAGAGGCGGGGCTTAAGTGATGCTTCTGGCACAGGCTGTAAGACCGCGAGTGGGTAAGGACTTTCTATTTAAATGATCAATAAAATCCATCAATCTATCATGTGCTCCAGAGGAGTGTGTGGCTGTTTTTGAAATGGAATACTAATGTACTGCATACTGTGCAGAGTGCAGTATGCACTGAATACTGCTTATATGTGGAAAAAGTGCATTATTAAATTTAATACTCGTTTTGTATGTATTTTGTATTTATAAAATTATTTTATATCCAATTATGTGTAAGAAAGTCTCAAGTTTTGGTAGTCTAAACAAATGAGATGACACTGGGGGCCATATGACATAGCATTATAAGCTATATGTGTACAGAGTTATACATATACACTTACATATGCATATGCATATATATATATATATATATATATATATATATATATATATATATATATATATATATATATATATATATATATATATATATATGCATGTATATATGTATATGTACTGTACATATATACTCTGCGTATATATGTGTGTGTGTCTACACAAGCTATACATGCTTTTATTACATTCCATGTGTATAATCACATCGCTAGGTTTTTTTACCCATACACACACAGTGCTCGGCAACCCAGTATACACACATACATACAGTTAATAGTATATATATATACTACAGAAATGGTAGCATGTCATTTCAAACACAGTCTCTGTGTGTGTGTGTGTGTGTGTGTGTGTGTGTGTGTGCGCGCGCATTTATGCATGTTTAAGGGAGAAGGGAAGACAATCTTTTTGTCTGAACTTTCACAGAGCGCTGTGGCCTGTCAATACAGGGGCAGCTGGTGTGGGTGATGAAAAATTCAGTGTGTGTCATCTGGGAGACAGGAACTCACACACACACACCTGGCAGACAGCAGTGGGTCGTGGGTTCTGTGTCTGTGTGTGAAAGAGCTCTGAAAATTTAATGAGGAGCATCAATTAATGACCTGCTATCTGTGACCCCATTTCCTTTCTCTCTTCTTTTCCTTTGAATTTTTGGGATTTTCTCTTTTCACTGGATTCCCAGGAGTCTCTGACTGTGTATTTTGTACCTAGATTTGTCGAGTTCTTCAAACATATGACTACATCCAGTGGTGTCGCTAGGTTTTCTGGGCCCCCTGTAACTCAGTCCCTTTTTTCCCCAAAACTAGCGACTCCCCTGACTACATCAAATACAAGTTTAACTGACAACTTTTACCTGATGTGTAAGAATGAATCTGATAAATCCTAAAAAAAAGCTCTACTTCACAAAACTTCATTAAAACCTGTGCAAACTGCAAGTTCTACATGGTTCTAGAGAGGAACAGGTCTGTGTCAGGCTGATTGTCAGAGCATGAAGGTCTTCAGAGCGAACCAAGAGACTTCTTGCCTCTGGACGCACCAATGAGCCAATGTCGATCTGGGCAGGACCACTGTGACCTCATAAAGAAAAGGCACTCGGGGAGTCTGTGTACAAGTGGCACACAAATATATGTTTGTAAGAGAGCCTTTGTTTGCGATTGCCTCTTTGTTCTCATGACAAAAACGGGTGCGTTTTCTCAGGTGTGTGTATGCGGCTGAGTCGGACAACCTGTGAAGGGGACGGTGGGACGTCCTGTCTGTGGGGCCCTTTAGAATCCTGTGATTCGTAGTCCAGCCGCATCGATGGGCATCTTCCTTTGATTTCCTGTTCCCTGCGTCTCTGCTCCTGTCGCAGGAGCTCCTGGGCCTCCAGAAGGACGCGTGCATTATACACTCCACCCACCGAGGTACCGCCGGCTCCCGGGGGAACGGAGAGGCCATTCCTGCAGCCGTGACGAGGAACGGTGCGCGGGACGGAACGATGTCCCTGGTAGCTGGAGTAACGCCCGCTGTCCTTCGCTGCCTGGAAACTGTCTCCGGCTGGACACGTCCTCGTCCAATCGCTCTCTGACGCCGGGGTGGGCGTCTTACGAGGGTGGCTACACATGCGGAGAAATGGGAAAGGTGAAAAGCTTAGTGTATATGTTTAAAGACATTCATAGTTTGTTCATATTGAAACTGGAAACAGGGGGCGGGACATATCAAAGAACTGCTTCCTTTTTTTTTGTGCCAATATCCTTTAGTTTTCATCACAGTCCAGCAAAAACACTTGACAGCTTGTATTATAGACGAGCACAATGAAGACACTTTCAAAATGAATAAAATCCAGTCAATTCCTTCATAATCACGAGGAGGAATTTATTGGATGAATTTTTCAACAACAAAAAAAATTAACTTTTTACATTTTATTTAAAAAAAAAAAAAATCTACATTTTGTCTATTTTTCTTATAGAGAGAGAATATAAAGTTGCTAAAACTGAATTTTGTCAACTTTTTGGTGTACATTAGCATATAAACTACCATTCAAAAAAAATTGGGGTCAGTATTTTTGCTCATCAAGGCTGCATTTATTTGGTCAAAAATACTGTAAAAACAGCAATATTGTGAAATATTATTACAATTTAAAAGATCTGTTTTCAATATACCTATATTTAGAAAATATTTTATTCCTGTGGTGTCAGAGCTGAATTTTCAGCATCATTACTCCAGTCTTCAGTGTCACATGATCCTTCAGAAATCATTCTAATTTGATGATTTGCTGCACAAGAAACATTTCTGTGCTGCTTGAATTTTTTTTGGAAAGCATGATTCATCATTTATTTGAAACAGAAATCTTTTGTAACATTATAAATGTATTTACTGTCACTTTTTTCAATTGAATGCATCCTTACAGAATAAGTATTATTTTAAAAAACAAATCATACTGACCCTTTCTTACAGCTAATAGACATGGACTACAAGCCACAAGCCACCTAATTTTGATTTCACATGGTTGTTTAAGTGCTTCGACCAATAGGCCTAAATAACGAAAAAGCACCATTGGCATAGATTCCACACAAACGCGTACCGTGGCAGAGAGCTGTACTGTCTCTGAGCATGTGTGAAAGCATCTCGGGCTTCCTGCCTCTGTAACTGCACCTCCACAGACACCGAGTGACGGCCAGATGAAGCCTGCGAGTGCGAGCTGCAGTTCGACTGTAACAGAAACAAGAGTTATTACCATGTTACTTAAACACAAACAGGTAAAAGTTCAGTAGAGAACGACTTTATGGAGTTATGGAAGGAGCATACAGACAAACAAACACTTAAGCTAAGCACTTACCAGGTTTCACTGATGTTTTTTTTGTGTAGAGGTCTGTGACATTAGTGCAGAAATGTGTTTGAATGCAACATTATTACCAGTCCTATGACCTTTAGCGTATTACTGCGGTTAATGAAACCATTAGAGTAGATTATAACCTATAAAATATTCATGGAGTTGGTTATTACTCTTCATAACAAAATTACAGCTACATTACAGTCCTCAATAGTTATTATAAAATTATCCATTATTCAAATGACCACATCATTAAAAATATGTGCAATTATTCCAGATCTATTTATCTCTATATTCTGCTCTACGTTAATTCCCAAAATCAATGCGAAACAAAAACTGAAGTATATATTTATTTTTAGATGTAACTATATTTATTACATAAACAGGCTTTTTTAACAATAAAATTCTACTTAAAATATGTTTTAGTTCTAAACCCTCATACATTTTTCATCTCCAGTGGTGCTAGTTTTATTCCTTCAGATTCAGTGACTTAAAGCGGTTTATGTGATCCTTGGCAATCAAACCCATGACCTTGGCATTGCTAGAGACATGCTCTACTAGTTGAGGTATACGTCTACATACATTATGCACTGGAATGAGGGGGTCACAGCAGACGTTAGGTGAATGTTAGATAAATGTTAGCTGGATGTTAGGTGAATGCTAAATGAACATTGAGTGAATATTAGCTCATTTTATGGTGAGGGGTGGATTTGTAGTGATAACATAATTAAGCACTTCTGTAATGTAATTCATTAAGAAATCACACACACACACACACACTAACACTTGGTCGGCACGGAACATAAGGGTGTAATTATAAACAATAAAAGACTCATTTAACACCGCCTCTCTCTCTCTCACACACACACTGACGGCTTTGTTCCACACTCAGAACAGTGTAACTGCGGTAAATTGCTCATGACCCATAAGAATCCATTTCTTTTATGGCAACATTTACATTGAGTTCCCTGCTCTCGTCACGCTCGGTCAAACAGATGAATGCCGTCCCAGGCATGCTCAATCAAGAGCCGATCCACACGGAGAATTCCATTAACTCTAATGAAGGAGAACAGCATGCTGGGATTGATTGACACAGCTTGCCAGCCATGTTGCCGTGGAGACAGAGGTGTTGAAGGATGAAGGATGTGTGGAGCCGGGTCATTTAGCCCAGTTCATTAACACACACACACACACTTCACTGCCTAAAACAACATCAGCGTCACAGGAACGTACCATTTGTTTGCTAAACAGATTACGGCATTAAAGGTCTGATACGAATGCAGTAACGCTATCTGATTTATAACAGCCAATGATGTTAATGTTGACTCACAAACACTCACGAAAAATGGTTAGTGGTCAAAAGTGGAAATTTTTCTGTTTATTCTCACCTGTCATCTCTTGAAGAGAAAAACTCCAAGAAGAAATGATGGACATGTTTGAAACACACCTGAATTGGATTTGATTTGGCTAGAGAAACAAAACTGACTCATTAAAGAAAACCACCCACCTTTATTCTGTCGCCTTTTGTTTTACAAAAAAATAAAGGGGTTTTAGGCATAATAAAAATAAAAAAAGGCCTTAGAATTATCATGGGGGTTTTGGACGTTTGGAAACTGGGAAAAATTTTGGGACTTACAAGGGGGAAGGTAAAAGACATTGAAGACGTTATTTAATACAGTTACATAATCACTACCATTACAAATTAAAACAACAAAAATAATTCCATACATTAAAGGTGTTTGAAAAAGTTGAGAAGATGAAAAAGTTTAAAAGACAAATTTACATTAAGGAAAATACACACAATACTGTGTGTAACAGTTCATTGAAACTCTCTCCCTGGAAAGATGATTACAAATGAATAATGTTAAAAATATTCCACACAGAAGAGTTTCTGAAATGGACAAGACCCCTTTTTAAGGAAGATCATTATCAAGTGCAACTCATTCCTGACTTAAAGGAATAGTTCACCCAAAAAAGACAATTCTGTCATCATTTACTCTTGTTGCAACACAAAAAAAGACATTTTAGGAATGTCTGAACTGTTTTGCCCATACAAATGAAAGTCAATGGGGTCCACAACAACTGACCTTCATTGTATGGACAATTTTGTGTCCATAAAAAGAAAATCAGTCATACAGGTT
This sequence comes from Abramis brama, assembly GCF_963993115.1. NCBI lineage: Eukaryota > Metazoa > Chordata > Actinopteri > Cypriniformes > Leuciscidae > Abramis > Abramis brama. The sequence continues at coordinate 10,619,970 of NC_139969.1, forward strand.
TGGAACGACAGAACTTTCATTTTTGAGGTGAACAATCCCTTTATTAGGACCTTCTGCACAAGCTTAAAGGCATAAGGGTTTTAAATTTACCTCAATCCAGATCATCATATTGAGTTCACACTCAATCCAGATTCTAATGATCTGGATTTAAATTCAATAGCTTAAATACTAAACAATTTCAGTCAAAAAAACGTTGATTTTTACTCTCAGACACACATTCACTCTTTCATGCCACAAACACACACATACTCAGCCAATCACAGTTCTTGCCTTAATTCATGATCTGCCGAAGCCATGGCTGCGGTGATATGGTTGAACAGATGAATGGATGGGTGAACAGTCCAGATGGATGAACACATGTGATGTTAGCATTGTTAGCGGATAATGTCAGTGTCAAAAGTGACATGCTCCTGCATGCAGTGGTCTCAGGTTAGCAGTTAGCGTTATCCCAGGCCTGGGGGTCATGCACGTAACCGCCCCAGTCCTCAGACTGTCTTATCCTTCTTGGGAGTTCCCAGAGACCATGGGCGTACGTCCAGTGATCATGGGTGCACACACACAGCTCACACACTCACCCAGGTCTGCTCCAAGCTGTAGGAGCGCTGGTGATCATCTGGCTCTACCTCTTCTTGCCTGATCTGCTGGAACTCCTGGCGTAAGCGCTGAATTCGGTCGTGGTTGCTCGGCGTCAGCCTGTTTGAACAGGAGGAAGAGGTCACATGATGAGACATTACAACATTACATCATAATCCCTTTGATCCTATACTCTCCGGGATGACAGGTGTTGGAACTGCGACCCTGTCTAAAAGGTCGCCTAGTTACGCTCCACTAACTTTATGAGAACAAAGGTCAAGGTGTCACACACGGTGCACAGATGGTCCAGATACCTCAATAGGCAAAAGACATGGACTCTCTGGGCTCCTATGGTCCACAAGATCAGATCAGGAAAACCCATAGGAGAAATCACCAGACACGGACAGTATACGTATAGTACAGACGTGAATGTGTGTGCTTGTGAGAAGGAACCAGACAGATTTCCTCTTATTAAAATTCCATGATCACATGTTGAGTGTTTACGATATAGAAGACAGCAACTGGGGATTTTTACACATGAGCAGATGCCCAGTTTTAAAACACACAGATGCAGTATAAATTCTGTCATAGGAAATGACTGAAGATAATTTGAGAACACAGTCGCAGACTACTCAGCACATATGGATGTGTCTCAAGTACATACATACATACATACATATATAGATACATATACATACATACATACATACATACATATACACATATATATATGTATGTGTGTGTGTTATAATATATGATATACAATATTATATATATAAATTAGAGATGCACCGATTACAATTTTCTTGGCCGATTCCTATTTCCGATTTGTGTGACCAGCCAATACCGATTTTTGTACTGATTTTAAGAACTATATTTGACAGTATACACAAACAAAAATCTACTTTTCTTCAATGCAAACTTTTATTTTCATAATAAAAGAAATGAATAAACATTACAAATTTTCCCCACACTGCACTAAATTACAGGATCTTATCTCACTTAAATAACTCTCATTCTGTCAAATAAAGTGCTCTAGGACTGGAAAGATGTACAAATAACAATGAACTGAAAATGAGTTGCTTAACGTTAGAAGTCCAAATATCAGTCAGCTGTAAAACTGATTGCTGCTTCGGGATCGGCTTGTAACAGGCTGCGTGTGTAACATGACACGAGATTAAACAACTCAGGTAACGCTATGTCGTAAAAGTACCGCCTACTCGGTATTGTATATTTTGGGCAATTTATCAGATTTCTGAAGCCTCTGTCCTGAAATATGGAGAACGGCTGGTCTTCCAGGGCCATAAATTCAATAATTTTCCTCATAATTGCTTTGGTCTTTTCACTGCTCATACCAAGGAAAGACAGGAGACTGCTGACTTGTGGCTGGCTCCGAGCTCTGGCTAGCTTTAGCCGCTTTCCCTTTTTAACTTCTTCAAACTAGGCATGTTCAGCTGATGGTATTTTAAGTGTCTAATAGAGTAGTGCGGGTATGACCTAAATTTGTAATACTGATGTATTTTATGTCGTAGAATAAAACGTGAAAGTATCTTGAGTTTGTGTTAACCACAGACCTTGTTTCAGCCATTTACTTTGGGACGATGGAACCGGAAGTGCTAAAATGCTAACTCGTTTCTGTGTTTTGGCCTAAACATGCAGATCCATGCATGTTATTAATTCAGTGTTCACTCTGATGGATTCAATTAGTTTCTGAGAAGAAAAAATTTGAATGATTCAAACCGACTGTAATGCGTGAGTCTTTTTGTGCATTTAAAAAAAAAAAAAACGACTGGCTCGTAAGAGTAATCTGTTCATGATTCAGACTACACTAGTCACAATGTATTGTTGTTTTTGAGCCCAGCAATGGTTAGCATTATTTGGCGGCACCCAGGGTTTTGTAACTCGTCACATTTCAGACTGTGCAAACTCACAACAGAATTATAATTTCACACATTTGACGTGTCAGTGCAGATTCAGCAGCGGCTGAGCGGCGCCACTGACACATACAGAAAAATACATATAGGTCAAACACTCATTCCAAAACCACCACTGAACTCTTACTCTTGGCATTGAAACACTTAGACCTGATCTAATACATACACCAATCAATACAAACTCATCAAAAACACACAAATACATCAACACCATGGAGCCATTTAATCCAATAAGAGGAATCAATGAAGAACTGCTGTAATGTTTCCGGAAAGTCTAAAAGAATAACCGTGCAACATCTAAATGCATTACAATGCCCAGACGAGCAAAGAAAGCCAGTGCGAGTGTGTGTGTATGTGCTGACACGGCAGTAACAGTACCTGTGTGAAATTACATTTCCATTGTCAGCTGCATTGACTTAAACACATTTGTTATGTCCTGACATATTTCTTTTTTTCATGTGCACACACAGATACAGTTTGAGCCAAACAGGATGTCCCTCTGACCTCATCATAGGATTACTTCTTTCACTGCCAACAGCTGGAGCCATTTAAAACAGTGGCATAACTCTTAGATCAGATTGAGAGACTCACAGGATTACACACATTCATTCTACACACGATGTGGACACACAGGGGAGTATAAAGGTTCACGTGACCAGTTGAAGTTACTCTGCAAACCTACAAAGCATAACACTCAATAATAGTACTCACTCAGTACTTTCAATATGATTAATCACCATAAACGAATTACAACAGAATGACACAAAGCCAGAAAATCCAATACATTTATGAAAATGCAACATTCGTAATGTCCTAAAATTGCTATTTGTGCAGACTAGCTATTTGTCTTCACAAATAGCTAGTTTCTTTGCTTGTGTGGGAGACATTAGACAGAAACATTAACAAAAAAAATGTGATCTATTTTTGAAACCACCCCTCCCCCCCCAAACTCAAGGGCAAACAGCTTTTACACTAGAACTATTGTGTTACGAATGAAAGCACTGTATATTTACGTGTATTGATTACATTTTTTTAAATTTTAAATCATATAAAATGCACAATATAAAGTATTATAAAAATCATTCCAAACCTGTATGACTTACTTTCTTCTGCGGAACACAAAAGAAAAATAATTCTGAAGGACAGTGGAAACCAAACAACATTTGAGACATTTCTCAAAATATCTTGAGTGTGAGTAAATTACAGAATTTTCTTTTTTGGATGGATTCATTTTTTTTTATCCCCTTAAAAGATCATCACCACTGTCAACACTGCTCTACTTCCTCCTGGCATTTTTATCTAACAGATGTGAGCTCAAAGCACCAGAATCAGGTCAAAATAATCAATACGCACCAACCATGGATAAAAATCACAGCATAGTAATAACTTGACTGTTTTATCACTTTAAATGAACAGAAAGGGAGTTGGGAGTAAGAAGGGATGAAACCAGATCTGTTTAAACTGACTTCTCACAGGTAAACACACATGCTTATGAAAAACACAGTTTAAGTGGGCACTTGAAGTTAATTTACCCCATTATTTTTCCTCAGCTCTATAAGAGCTGCCATTCTGTGGTCAAGAAAGTGCGTCACAATCAAAAGTGCACTTCACTGTAAATTCATCATTGATATGATTAACGGTCCAACCCACTATAACAACCTGACATTCACTCTCTCACAGCCTCATTTACAATCCTTCCTCACACAGCCTCATCTACCACTGACTCTCAGAGCCTCATCTAGCATTCACTCTCTCACAGCCTCATCTACCATTCTCTCTCTCACAGCCTCATTTAGTATTCAGCCTCTCCTGACATTCATCCTCTCATAGGCTCATCTTGAATTCACCCTCTCACAGCCCCATCTTGCATTCACTCTCTCACAGCCTCATCCAGTATTCATCCTCTCACAGCCTCATTTGCAATTCATTTTCTCACAGCCAGATCTACCTTTCACCCTCTCAGTCTCATCTAGTATTCAGCCTCTCACAGCCTAATCTGACATTCACCCTCTCACAGCCTCACCTATAATTCTTCTTCTAACTGTCATCTACCATTCACTCTCTCACAGCCTCATCTAAAATTCAGCCTCTCCTGACATTCATCTTCTCATAGCCTCATCTAGCATTCACCCTCTCACAGCCTCATCTTGCATTCACTCTCTCAATGCCTCATCCAGTATTCATCCTCTAATAGCCAAATCTACCATTCACTCTCTCACAGCCTCATCCAATATTAATCCTCTCACAGCCTCATTTACAATTCATCCTCTTACAGCCAAATCTACCATTCACTCTCTCAGAGCCGCATCTAGTATTCATCCTCTAATAGCCTCATCTAGCATTCACCCTCTCACAGCCTCATCTATAATTCTTCTAACAGCCTCATTAAGCATTCACTCTCTCTCATTTACAAATTACCCTCTTACAGTCTCATCTAGTATTCAGCCTCTCACCGCCTCATCTGACATTCATCCTCTTATAACCTTATCTACCATTCACTCTCTCACAGCCTCATCTAGTAACCAGCCTCATCTAACATTCATCCTCACAGCTTCATCTAGAATTCACTCTCTCAGTCTCATTTACAAATGACCCTCTCACAGCCTCATCTAGCATCTGCCTTCCGCATAAAGTAATATGCAGAGAGGGAGAAGTCTGATTATAATGACTGTTATGATCTGCAGGACTCATTACTAAAATAGCACATCTAGAGGATGCAAAGCCTCTGCGTACAGTCATGCAGCAAAGCTTTTAAAACCACTGATACACAAAAAGATAGATATGAGCAGATAAAAATCTTTCTCTCTTCATAAAAGGAATGAGTGTTCCACCTGAGCATATAATGCAGCATCTAATATCCATATGTAAACAGCTTCTGCCTCGTGAAAGAGATTTGGAGACATATGGTCTCCTCACGGGTCATAATTTGTTTTGAGAGTAGTGTGCATGTGATGTGAGGAATTGTGATAACGTCGGTTTTAATGTACTTTAAAAGAGCTCCAGTCGCTATTAGAGCATATAAGAATCACTATTGCCGTGGTAACCATGCTTTCCTGCTGAAATGGATAGACCACATTATTTTGGGCAGTTCAGGGCTTGCTATAAGTGCACAAATGTGTCAGAAATGCTGCTGTGCACTCAAACACCTTATTGAGAATATAAACATGAAAGCACAAAACAAAAACATTCCCTATGAACAGACAATATATCTATATCCATATCAGGATTGACCAATATTATAACTTTTTTTTTTTTTTTTTTTTAATTGATGGAGTCTGATTAGGTTGATAGATTAGAAGCTAATATCAAGTCTTGTTTTTGAAACAGTCATACTGCCCACCTCCAAACTCTTGTAAAGCTTTTCTGCAAGTCACAGCTGCCTGAAGGGACTGACGGGGTCTCTGTTCAATCTCTCTCAATCTCTGAGTGAAACAATATGTGCGGACATTACTGTAGCCACTGATACGCACTTAAACACAAACAGACACAAATGGGTGGGCATGTGTGTATTTGTGCTCACTGGAAATTGAGAACAGGCATAAAGTCCTGCCAGCTAACACTGAGAGGTGACAAAAAAAAAAAAAAAAAAAAAAAAAAAAAAAAACAGGCGCCAAGACTGTGGCAAACAGTTTCACAATGCAGAGCAGCTTACACACACACATATACATGAGGCTTTTGAGGCTCTTCCTGCTTATTTTTATTGTACAAGCAGCTTTTACATGAGAGTTATTTATCCATCTACAGTACATACTTTTTTGATCAAACAAATACAGACAAAAAATATTAAAATGCACACATCTCAGACTGTTTTTGTAAGTTACTATTTTTTGCCTTTTCCTCCCCTATGTTTAAACATGCAGGCACATGAAGTTGTATTTCAGTACTAACAGCTTCAATTAACCATTGTTAATAACTCTTAGTAATGTTAGAGCTGTCAGGGTTTTAATTGTGTTTCAACACTGTTCAGACTCTGAATTAATAAAGAGTTTAATAAAGCTCTTTTTAATAAAGCGTTTAACTCTGCAATTGACTTTCAGAGAGTCGAGTTACTCCGCTTAAAAGGGATCGACACAGTAGGAAAACGTCTTTAAAGGAGATTGAAGGTTATAGTGAGTATCTGTTTAAACGATGGTGTTGTGTTTATGTCAGATGTGCTGCTAATTTGAAACATACGGGAGCATAAACTCTTCAGGCAGTGTGTGAGGAATGACTCTAGTGGTCCATTGGGCTTCGAGTTTAAGTCACATCAAAGAATGACCTTCACATAAACACTCTCTCTCTCTCGTGCACACACACACACACACATACACAGATGGTCGAGGTCCAGAGGTGCTGTTTAGGCTTGTGTGGGATCTGTCTTGTAAATGGCTCAAGAGGCCTTTGCACACTCACACACAGAGTCACAGAGACCTGTGTGTGTGGATAAACAGTTATGATTGATTTCAGCACTGTCAGAGTCAGTGTGGTTCATCTCCCACGAGACACTGGTAGCAAAGTGGCAGTCAGACTTCACCTTTGAAGATAGGAGATTGTGTACATATGCCTTTCTGATCTGTTTATTGCGGAAACACTTGCAGGATTCACTCACTTTAAGTCCAACTGAACCTTTTCACAGACTGTGATGACACGTTTACACAGTTATCAACACTTGTGAAACAGTTTTTCATAATCTTTTTTTAAATTTTTTTTTTATACATTAACAATGCTATACTTATCGTTATCATTGCAATAACAATGCGTTATCTTACATTGGCAGTAAATTACAAAAAACAAATTAACACTGCTGAAAATTTGACATCTCTATTTTATTCCCTCTTTGGGAAAGTCATAGAAATGCCTTTCTGTGGATTTCTTTATTTAGCTGTTGGGGAAAGTAGGCAGCAGGGAGAGTCATGGCCTAGTGGTTAGAGAGTCAGACTGGTAACCTGTTGGTTGCAGGTTCGATTCTCAATACCGACAGAAAATGACTGAAGGTGCCCTTGAGCAAGTCACCTAACCCCCAATCTCTCCCCGGGCACCACAGCAAAATGGATGGTCCACGGTTTGCAGTGTGTGAGTCTGTGTGTTCACTACTCCTAATGTGTGTGCACTAACTTGGATTGGTTAAATGCAGAGGACAAACCCTGAGTATGGGTTTACCATAATTGGCCTAAACGTCACTTTCACTATTGGAGCAAATAGGCTACAATACATATTCTCTTCAACCCGTGGATTTGAAAAAAAAAAAAACCCCACGGCAACAGTGTAAAACTTGGCAACAATGACCACAGACAGCAAATATGTGAATATACAGACTATAGACTTTTGGAAACAATCAAAAGAACATATTAAACTGCAGTACAACAACCACAACAAATAGTGTATGAAAAAAACATTTTTTTACAAACCCACAGACACCATTTTTTCACCCACACAGAGACCTAGATACACTTACAAAAATGTACATTTCCATCCACAGTTTCTTACTACTAAGACTGTAATACTTTGTAACATCAGAAAACACCAAAGTATATGCATTAAAAATGCCATTTGGTAACTAAAACTGAATGTTTCTGTAAGTGTAAAATTCTTTGGCCTACACTTTTTTTGTGTTGAACTCCCATGCGACTGAGAAAGTATAGCGCACCTCAGCTCAACAGGCTGCACCATTTGAGGTATCATTCATGTCAAGGATGCCTTAAAATGTAATATTTATTATGTGCAATAATAATGATGCAAGAGGCAGCAAAAACGGGAGGGAGGTGGACTGCTTCTAAACAACTGACTAGAAAATGTACTTCGATTTGAAAGAATTCAATGATTATAAAAGAAAATTCCCTTCAGCATGAAAGACCTTCACAGTAGTATAGACTCTTATGGCATTCGGGGGACAATAGGAACTTTTGGAGCAAGAGAGGTGACATTTCCGCAAATGTCCATCAACGCTTCTTCCTGAATTGTATGAGCGAGACTGAAAAAAGAGCAGAGAAACTCTAGATGACCTACTTTCACCCTGACTGGAGTAAAGTCATCAGGAAACCACCGGACCATGGAACTATCACATACACAGTGCACAAGGGATACACACACACTTTACGTACAAACACATAAGAGTGGACCATACATCCTCTTTTTCCTAGATATGTCTGGATTTGTAAATTGGCTAAAACGTCCAGGTTTTTTTGCATTGTTTAAAGAAAAAAAAAAAAACTTCTGGAACCAACGCTGCTGAAAAAGGGGGCGGGAACTGTTGAACTCTATGGGGATCATATAGTGGTTTACACGTGGTTGCCATGGTTACAGAAGTCAATGATGTGAGTGAAGGGTGTGTGGTTTCCATGGTTACCGTCAGGCATAGGTGGGCACATTAGTGTGGTGTGGTTGCCAGGGTTACGGCACTGTGCATTGCGGGTAAAGAGCTTTCATTAATGTGACCAAAAGATAAGGCTAATGGACTGGCGGTTCACGAGCAAGGAGTGTGTGTTTGTGTATGGGAGTGTGGTTGTGTGTGTGTACGAAGCATACTGACTCCTAATAGTATTAATCCTGTGCATTTAAGGGAGTCAGTACTTATTGATTTCTCATTACTTCTGCTAACAGAATCATGTGTGAGATGTGTGTGTGTCAGATCGATAAGGCCAGAGTGATTCCCCGTTCTGATCATTAGATCTGCTTTGCCGATCAGTATCTTGACATAGGAGAGGTTTTACATTCAGAAACATTTTTAATGTCTATGACACAGCCCTGTAAACTTTAACATGAGGCCAGTTTAACAAGTCTAGACACCAAAGTAAGACAAACAAAGAGACAATGTGAATGCAGGGATGAGTATTAAGTGAAAAAGAAAAGTTTTTTCAAACCTCTATGCTTCTAATCGTCTTCCAAGGCAGCAGGAGACTCAACTAGTGCTGGTTGACTTCAATATAGTTCAGAGTTAGCATGTTAAAGTAGCAATGAAATGGAAGTAGTGACAGATTTGAGTGTACAGATTACCAAAAAAGAAAAAATGAAAGGTGGGTACTTGGTTCTAGTCTTGCAGGGGTGAGTTTAGACTAAATATTGGGAGTCCTGCATAAGTCACCAGAGAGAAGTCTTGTTTTACTGGAAGACCAAGTTATAACATTTTGATTAAAAATAACGAGAGAAAAAAAAAGAATCCATATGTATGGATGAATCGTAAGCAATAAGATCCATAACATGGATTTATAAAATAGATCTTCATTTCATGCCGACTTTAATGGAATTCTTGGAACTAAAGTTCTTCCACAATGATCTATAAATCTGCAAACTTCAAGACTTTAAGTTTTTCTTGACAAACATTCCTTTTTCTTGGTAATTATTGTAATAGGTCACCCTAAAATGAAAATTAAGTCATCATTTACCCACCCTGGTGTTGTTCTACTGCAGTATGCCCTTCTTTCTTTTTCAGACCACAAAAGGAAAAATGTTCTGCTCGCACTCATCCATATACTGTAATGGCAGTGAATAGCGACCAGCATCAAGCTTTGAAAAAAGAAGAAAAATCTACATAGCACACAGAGACATTGTCTGAAATAAGTCCATTGTGAACCATTTCATAAAAAAAATTCAGAACTGAATGATTTCACTGAGCATTCTGGGATTTCTTCTTGAAGCATATATCTAATGCTGCCTGCAATTTTGGCCAAAATGAGCATAATGGCTAAGTAGGCAGTTCGCTAGGGTTTGGAACAGACATAATGTCTTCACAGGAGAGATTGAGTAGGTGTGTGTGTGAGTATGTGATCTGTTGGCATGAATGCTCTAATTGGCTCTCTGTACTTCCTGTAACTCAAGCAGTCAGTCTTGTTAGCGGCACCTCACACACTTCACTGTACCTTTCTACATGTCAGTCAGGACATGTGACGCGAACAGACCTACAGAAAAACTCTGTTAACCATCATACACGGGCTGAGGAAACTCCCACTAAGTGTGCCTGAAAAAATCAGCTCATATTTATATCCAAGCCATGATTATGAGTTACGACGTTTGAATATGAACTCATAATGACTCATTCATCTGAGTGACACATTCTACAGCAGCCATTAACAACACAGAGAGTGAGATAATATTTCTAAGCTAATGTCTTATAAACGCACGCATACACGCAGAGCTCACAGCATGACTGGGCATGAGCGTCGACAACAGAACCAATTAAATCTGAACATGTAGCCGTGCGCACAGGGGGACAGTTTTAATGTCACACTGGAGTCACTTCTCTCTGAAATATGAAGTCGCCTCACACCAGTAAAACTGTCGGCAGCCTAACGTGGTTTAACAAAAACCTCTGACAAATCGCTAACTTATGAGGTGCCATTTCTGTTAGGAAGTTACTTTAGATACAGTGACTAAAACAATTAAAGAGTTTTCATTAACTAAATAAAGCTGAAATAAAATCAAATATAAATTAGATGAAAAATTGTGCCTTGGTGTGGGAAGAGTGGGAGAAAGAAAGTGTGCTTTCCATAGATAATAAAAGGTAATAGATAATAAAATGTAATTTAATGGGAAAAACATGGAAATAGTTGTTAATTTTTATCCTGTTGTTTTGCTTGGTCAGTGTCTTTGAGGATTTTGGTTCTTTTGCTGTTGTAGGCTGTAAGGACCTTTGATAACTGAAATGTGTAGAAGTTACAGACCCTTTCCAAAAAATTTGAATATCATGGAAAAGTTTATTTATTTCCATAATTCCATTCAAAACGTTAAACTTACATAGATTATAGATTCAGGGCCCACAACTTAAACGATTTCAAGTATTTAGTTGTTTATTTGTAACTAATTTGGGCTTCCAGCTCATAAAACCCACGAAAACAGGATTTCAAAAAATTAGAATATTACATGAAATCACACAGTAATTACACAGTGATACCATGGTCATTGAACCAGGTTTTGGTTCTTTTGGCAGTGTGGGCAGGTGCAAATCCTGCTGGAAAATGAAGGAAGCATGAAGTGCTCTGAAAATGTCCTGGTAGACGGAGACGCAGCCGTCTACCAGGACATTTTCAGAGCACTTCATGCTTCCTTCAGCAGACAAGCTTTATGGAGATGCTGACTTCATTTTCCAGCAGGATTTGCACCTGCCCACACTGCCAAAAGAACCAAAACCTGGTTATAAAATATTAAAAAATTTTGAAATCCTGTTTTCGTGGGTTTTATGAGCTGGAAGCCAAAATTATGTACAAATAAACAACTAAATACTTGAAATCGTTTAAGTTGTGGGCCCTGAATCTATAATATATGGAAGTTTAACGTTTTGAATGGAATTATGGAAATAAATACATTTTTCCATGATATTCTAATTTTTTGGAAAGGGTCTATATATGGAACTGTAATGCGGACAAGACTTGCCTGAAACTAATTTAGCTGTGCATTTCCTGAATAATAACTGCACACCTTAGAAAGTTTGTCAACCATAGCCTGTAAAAAAAAGATGGACGACAAGTCTCCACTTTCTTTCATTGTAGAAAAATGAAGCCAAAATATCCCAGAAACAGTCGTTGCCCATTACGTCATTTGGAACCTGAATGCGGAGTTGCGGTATCAAAGTCATACGCAAACACAGCTGTCCATCATGACGTTACACCCCATTTTTATAGCATCAAAGAACTAACTAAATCCAAACTTCTTGGAAAAACAAACACTTAAACATTGGCCAGCGTGATCAGAACTACCTAAAATGATAGAAACCAGTGTAATTGGATTTTTTTTAGTTTGGCTTGCGGCAGACATCAAGACAGCTTAGTTTTGGAACAGAGTCGCTATTCATTCCTTCACATGCTCAAGCCTGGTGTTTTCACGCCAGATGCAAGATCTACTTTACAAACAGTCGCACATGACACCCTAGAATAAGGAGGAGGAGAACAAACCACACGCAAATTTGGTTCTTAAGTGTAGAATGCTAAATACACTGAGAAACTAGCCTACTTGCAGTGGAGCTATATCCTGAAAAAACTAAGGCGTATAAAAAGACAGGGAGAGGAGAGGCACGTTCCCGACAGAAGAACAATGTTCTGTCAGTAAAGTAGGTCATCTTGTTGAGGGGTCAGAGAGAGGGCATCCACTCATTTCAGCGGAACTCTTCAATTCACACACACACACACACGCACGAACGAACGAACGCACAGCACACACACAAACACATTTACATACTGATCCTATCCTATCCTCATTTTCTACTTTCTAATAAAGAGACAAATGTCAACAAACCCACTCCTATTCTAGACACAGTGCAAAGCATGTCCTGTTTACACCTGGTATTAACATCAGTTTAAAAACACAATTTTGTGTTTATGTTTTTATTTCTGGATATTTAGGGATAATAATTGGCAAGCCAAAAATAGCATGTTGCTACCAGGTGTAAACAGGGCCATAGAAGTCATCAAGCAATTACCTTCTAATAAAAGCTACAGAGACAGTCCCAGAAGCAATTAAGGGCATAGTGGTGATCGAGGAGGTCTGGGATCTCAGTAACTCTGGTTTTTTGGGTCACCCTGACTCAGTTCTGAACTTTCGACCTCTATTTGATGTCACATCTCCAGTGATTACAAGTTTAGGCACACAAAACCGAGAAGATCTTAAACCATATGCCACATCACACAAAATACACAATCTGATGTCTCAGTGGAACATTCAGCTTTTAACAGATGGTTATTATCTGCTAATGTCTGTTTATTGTAGTGCTCAAGATTGTCGTCTGCATGTGTGGCCCCTTAATTAATAATCACAAGTTGTGGCAGATTAAATCCATTAGATGACACTGCAAATACTGGATTTAGCTACATTATGGGAGGCCTGTTTGAGCTCACTAAGTGAAAGAGAAAGATTTCTTCTGTTTGTGTCACTTGTCAATGTTAATCTACGCAATATTTTCATCAATAACAGACGCACAAGCTCAGAGACAGAGTTCTGCATGAAAGAAGAATTCTTTCTTTTGTGTTCCACAAAAGAAAGACAGTCATGAATAATTTATGACAGAATATTCATTTTTGGCTGAATTATTCCTTTAAATGAGCATTCACTGACTAGCCAGAGCGAGAAGGAAAGCGAAGGAGAGAAAATTACTGAGAAAACTTATCTCAGTAATTGTCTCAGAGAAAAAACAACATGAAAAGGGTAATGTAGCTCTATATTGTGTTGAACGTCTTCTGATCCATTCATCATTAGAGCATGTAAGTTGGCCCAAATGAGAGATGGTTCAACCACCAGCGCTGTTGGGCTTCATTAATGTCACCCCCCTGCTGTTCATTTATAAACATTAAACCACAATCAGACACAAACTCTCAGCGGCTGGGACCACAGACCACCAGCCTCTACAAACACACTGACCCCTCAGCGGATCTTTCCAAAACAAACCATGAGTGGAGTGTGTGGAACAGCCGCAGGGTCTGGAATATCAGCTGTGTTATGCTCACAGAAAAAATAACTTCCAATATAAACCTAAAGGACGTAGCATGCAAAAAAAAGTATATTTTACTTCTATCCTAAGATTTTGATGTGCTATATATAACACTCACAACAGAAAGCTCCCTTTCCCAGTCCTCCCAGAGCAAATATTCAAAATAAGGCCTGTTTAAAAGTAGAGTTTCAGCCTATTTCTGCTTCAGAAAATGCATGATAAACCCATTTAGCTAGTTTATCTTTTACTATACAGGATTAAAACAACAAAGCGACAGGCAAACAAACACTTTCTGTACAGTAAATCAGAATCTAAGACTTCATTTAGCAAATGCTTTTAAATAAAAGATAACATTTCAGATAAACAGACTTCTCAGAATTCTCTAGAATGTACTACACACTTATAAACATAAGAATCTAGCTGATTTATAAGCAGGTTACAATTACAGTTTGGGGTCTGTGTCATGATTTAGATATGAGGATCTAAATGCAAATTCCTCATCCTCATGCAAATTATGATTCATGACAGTTGTCATCAAGTTTTTACTTAAAAGGGTTTGTCCATAAAGACAATTTTCCAATTTTGTTATTAAAGGATATACAAAAATACATGTATTTTCTGTATTTTACCCGTATTTTCTGACTACGGTTGGTTATGCTCTACTTGCCTATGGGGTGTGAAACGATTATATCAGAAGTCATTACGATACTGCATTCATAAAGTATATTAACGTCTACTTTTACATACAAGATCTAGTAATATTCAACAACTCGGCCCATTCCGTTTAAAGAGATAGTTCACACAAGACTGAAAGTTCTGTCATTATTTACTCACTCGCATGTTGTTCTTAACCTGTATGCCTTCCTTTCTTCTGTAAAACATAAAAGCAGATATTTTGAGAATATCTGAATAATATTTTTTGTGTTGTTTGGTTCTCAATGCTCTTCAAAATATCGTTTGTGCTCCACTGAATTTTTACAGAACTTTCCTTTTTGGGTGAACTATCCCTTTAAAATACTGTGAACTACACTGCACACATTCAGAGGACGTTAAGCAAAAGCAAATCAAAAGTCTTAAATGTACAGAAGCACAAACAGCTTATTCAAACCTAAAGGTTAGAGGGTAGTGTAGACAACGATCAGGTAAAAAAAACAAAAAAAACACCTTGACTAACATTTTCCACTCAACTTGAGAGAGAAAAGAAATGTGTAGAATATGTTGCTTTTAACTGAAATCAATCTATTTAAAAACCTACATAGGTGGCATTTCCTTACAGTGGCACATCTGAATTTCGCTACCACTCATTGCTTTCCTCTTTACTCATTTATTTCTTTTAATTAGCAGTGGTGTCACACTCTCTTTACCCATCTATAAGCTGTGAGTTTGTTTCTGACGCTTTGGTTTTTCTTAATCCCAGCTTTTTTTTTTCCACGCAGCGTGCCAGGGAATGCTGATAATGAGCTTAAACTTGTGTGTGTGTGCATGTGTGTGTGTGTGTGTGTGTGTGTGTGAGTTCTCAGCGTGAATGCTGTGGGATTAGTCAGATGTTTACCCTCTGTGTGCGTTTGGCTGCTTTAATTGGCCTCTGCAACGTTCATTCTTTAAAATTCTCTACAGGGCTCACAGTCAACTCAGCAAGAGTACACAAACACACACACACACACTAAAGATCGGCAGGAGAAGGGAGGAATGTTGATTACACAGGGTGGTGGGAGACCTGAGACATGGACAGCGGCCCCATGGTCATCAGCTCAGATGTGAACAGCAAGGGCTCAGATATCCTTGCTCATAAAGACAGAGAGAAAAAAACCTACATAAATGGTGTGTGTGCGCACGTTGTCGCTCTCTGACTCAAATATAAGAAGTCAATTTAATAAAACCTGAGAGAATCAAATCCCAGCTCAGAGAGGAGGGGTCAGGAGTGGAAATGAATAAGAGAGATTGAGTTTAATTCATTTAAACAGCCCGTCTTACACACACACACAGCGCAAGGCATTCATCCCTCTTATTTTCTCTGATCCTTCCATTAACAATAAAATCCTCAGAGTGAGTCAAGAAAGAAAAAAAACCCATACCAACAGATCACAATAACAGAGATTAAACAGATTACGAGTCGAAGATCACAAACACACGTTCAAACAAAGCCGCATGCAGTCTGGTGGGTGGACAGAGACCCCAGAGAGAGAGATATTTATAATTGAACTCACACCTTCAGACATCAGCCACCGCTCTGATCTCCACACACTCCACACATATATATATATAAACATACAACGGACAAAGAGAGAGAAACATATAGAGAACCTTTTAGTATGCACAAACATCTCCTAAGACTCCTCACCTTGCATCTTAATGCATCATTACACCTCAACTGGACTTGAACTGCGTTGGTTTGTGTGTGTATAAGCCCTTTATCAGGCTTCAAAAAGTAGTTCTGCTGACTGAACAGATATATTTCTCATTTACGTAAAGTTCTGCACTGATGGTCTTAAACCATACTGCAGCTGACAGCCAGAACGCTGCAACGCTCTGATTTCTAGGTCAGATGCTCGGTATATGTATGTGTGTGTGTGTACGTGTGTGTCCAGCTAAAGCAGTTACATTGTAAAAATGAGACTATTATAGTTGGATTTCCACTGTGACCTCTTTCACCTCTTTCTCTGGCGTTGTCCTGAGAGTTTAGAAACTAACTGATGCCTCCAGATTGCTCATTTTCCGGACCCAACTGTGCATTTCAATGGTTTTCACAATACAAGTTTACTCAAGAAAAAGGACTTGGTCTGAAACTAGCCAAAGTCTCTTCTGTGAAATGTGTGAATGTGTGCGCTTTAGTTTAGGGTCTGAAAATGTGGGAAAAAAACAACTTGCAGGAGTCCTCACTAGGAAAAAGTTTAATAAATGTATGAAAAATGTTTTAATTAAAATCTAAAATCTAAAAAGTTGTGTGCATAATGCTGATGCAAAAAATAAATCAATAAAATAATTAAAGCTGAATGAAAAACAAGAAACATGTTTCTGTACAACCTTATTTAAAATGCCGCACTCATTGTCTCATTCTCAATGTCTATGGATGATGTAGACCGATTAAAAGATTTAAATAAAAGATTAATCATAGTTGCTAAAGAAAAACTGTTACAATAGGTTACAGGGATAGATGTTTTTTCCTGCCAATTTAATGACACTAAAAATGACTTCATGTTGATGCCAATGTCATCATCTTGCCATTATATGACATAACAGCTTCAATTCGCCTAAATATCCTAAAACATCACATCGGGCATTTCAGTCTTTTCAGACTGCCACAGCAACAACAACTTGGTTTTAACTAAAATGACCTGACAGTTTGAAAGAAAGCTGATTGGCTGAAACCCAGAAAACAGGAAGCTGTAAGATCACTATATATGCTATACTGTTTGCACACACACACACACACACACACACACACACACCCACACAATGGTCTCTAAAGACCATAAAAGCACACCCACCCACACATTGTGCCCCCTTTAAGATCCCCTTCCCTGTGCAGAGTTGTGAGGATAATTCCCACAGTCCCGTTTTCTGCATCTCTGTGGAATGACACCCACTTCCTGTTCCCTGAGGGTTCTTACAGGAAGTGGCCTTCCTGTCTCTCTCCGCCTGTGTTTGTTTTAGTCTCAGAAAAAACATGCAACCCTCACACAACCCAAACAAAACATTCTCACAAACTGGGTTTTATGAAAGCCCTCGAGAATACTTTCAACACTTTATACGACTTAAGGAGAAACACCTCAGACAGAGTGTTTAGAATAGCATCTTGACTTCAAAATGGCAGGTTAATCCATTAATAACTCAGGAAGTGGAAGGACTATGATATTTAGAAATGAGTGTCGTTACAGTAAATACCTGTCTGGCGTGGAGGGGTGCCCGTTGCGGCCGTTCTGTTTGTGTGTGTACGGTGAGTCCGGAGGTGTGTGGATCCGATGGTACCCGCCGTGCTCCAGCGAGCCGATGCCGGCGTACGGGGGCTCCTCGGGAGGAAGCGAGGTCAGGGTGGACTGGCTAAAGTCCTGGATCTCAGCATAGTCTCGTTCTCTGGCCTGACGCTGGCGAATCTCTCGCGTTTTAGCCTGGATCCTGCATTGAAAAAGCAATAACAGAACACATATTAAAAATAACAGAAAAACAAACAAGGAATAACAGATAGATCAAGATGAACGAAACACTAAAAATGACGAAATGAAAAATTTTTTTTTTTCCAGATTTATGTTGTTCAGTTTGGTACTAACCTAAACACTCGCCACTTGTTATAATGTTATTTATAAAGTCTTATATTTTGGCATCTTATTTGTTTCTTTTTCATGTCACTGTTTTTTGTGTATATTGATGCTTTGACAACACGTTATGCAAATAAACACAAAAGATGATTTTGGAAAATGTCAATTTTTTTGTCCATACAATGAAGATCAGTAGGGTCTCATGTTGTTTTGGACCCCATTGAGAGCTAGTTTCTTCACACGGGACCTTAAAAAAACACCTATATAACCTCCATCAAAAGCAAGATGATGAATGAGTGTACGAGTAGGAGATTAAGAAAGAAATTGAAAGAGTGGTGATATCTCAGCAGGGTCTCACAGGACAGAAGGGAAAACGGGAGGGGGTTCACATGGCATTATTAATAAAACAACATGAACACACACACCTGCAGGCAAACATACACACAATGAACTTTAAATGACAAACCTATTACACAAACATATAAAAAATATCAAAGTATCATAGTGCTTTAACAAAACACATTGACAAAACAAACAGGACTCAAACAATCATGAAGGAAGAGGGTTTGAGGAAGTGGGTACGGCTGGCAGGTAAAGTGTCAGGAAATGCCTCTGATTAAAGGCTGATGATGGGGGAGATTAGCTCTGACTGTGTGTGTGTGTGTGTGTGTGCACCTCTCTTGTTCTTGTCTCATTCTGCGCATCTCCTCCTCCGATACATGAGTTTCCTCTGGCTTCCACTTTGCACCATCCAAACGCTCGTCCTTACGGTACTTCCCAAACCTTGAAAACACATTTCAGGTTGATGAAACGGTTTCAACATCAATTAAAAAGCTAAATAACAGTGCATCTTAATTATAAAAAACATAAATCAATTTTTTTGGAAGCTGCATTCAAACGCTACTTGGCTCAAAAATACTGAGTATTCAACAAAAACACCGCTTCAATTTTAATGGGCACTTCTCCTTAAAATAAAAGCTCTTAAACCTGTCTGCTCTATTTAAACCGACATTAAAGCTCTTAAACCATCTATTCTAATTCATTTAACAAACTAATCACTGTTTTGCAACTCTGCAAAGCTTTTCTGCAAATCTTTGCTTTATCAAGCATATAGATTCATTATTATTCCGCTGACATGTGCATGTGAGCTGACTGAGGTGTGTGTGAGAAAGCTGAGTTTTTCAATACGTTTGTATGCGTATGAGTTCTGATATTCGGCAGAGCTCATTAATATGTAGAGTGCTCATTAATATGTAGCAGGTAGCTTTGGCTCAGTGAGGCAGATGACAGCCATTAAAACACTCCACTGCCCCAGCAGCAGTCTAAAATATCAGACTTTTCAAAAATGATTTATCTATTGCTGACAGATTCAAAAACCTGCGTTCTTGCTCTCTCTCCCCTCTAGTCTTCTCGTATCTCTCTAAATAACTTCATGGAAACTCAAACTTTTCTTCTGTGTCTTAGATTTGACTGTCCATTCTGCCTAGAGCTCAGGAACATACTGTCACTCCACAGAGCACACAAACTCACAGCCCATTAATATTATTCATTATCAACCACATTATTCTTTTTATTAATAGTACAGGTAATCTAGTTAGATGCATTGTGGTTGACCGTCTATATATACTACTGTTCAAAAGTTTGGGGTCAGTCATTTTTTTAAAAGAAATGTATTCTTTTATTAGGCAAAGATGCATTAAAGTGATATTACAGATATTTGTAATGCACCAAATCAGCATATTATAATGATTTCTGAAGGATCATGTGACACTGAATGCTGGATTAATGATGCTGAAAATTCAGCTTCGCCATCACAGGAATGAATTAGTATTTAGTATTTTGGTATTTATTTATTTAGAAAGCAGCTTTCAGGCTACACAGTAACTCCAAAGTGCTGTACATTACAAATAATGTAAACAAAAGAATACATACACTACAGAAGACAACAGAACACCCACCAATAAAACACCCATTAATGTATTAAAATGTAATAGAGAACAGGTATGACTTTAGACGGCACTTAAAGGTGTTTAAAGATGGGGGAGATCTAAACACAAAGGGCAGGTTGTTCCATAATCTTGGGCCAGTGACAGAGAAAGTGCGATCACCGTTCAATTTAAGACGCACTTGGGGAATACTTCTTTTTTTTTTTTTTTACAATTACATTTTAAAATATATTCAAATAGAAAACTGTTATTTTAAATTGTAATAATATTTCACTGTTATTAATATATTACTGTTTTTACTAGGCTATATTAATGTTATCACACAAATGTGGCCTTGAGCATAAGGGACTTCTTTCAAAAACATTAAAAATTCTTACTGACCAAGTGATGTAAGCACTGAAAATACTCAAATATTGTATGCAATTTAGAATTTTTCCATTAGATATTTTCCATCAACAGTCTTCAGTAATTAATACTAAAAAAACAACAAAGTTTCTCTTGAGTTTCATGCATTCTGGGACTACATAAACTGAAACAGACATTTAATGTTTTGACTAAAACAAAGTCTTTTTCATTTATGATTTAGCATAAGTGAAGTTTGCTAAGGCAACTGCAGCGCATATCTAGAAACCAGGATATTAAAACATGTAAAGAAACTTTGCTATTTTAAAGACCCTAGCAACCACCTAGCATAGCTCCAGAAACTAGAAGACCTTTGCAACAACATAGCAACAATGGCCCAGCAAATATCCACCTAAGAAATGTGTTGGCAAGATTTGTATGTGCAAACACCACTCATTTCTTAACTCACTTCTTTCACTAGTTTTGTGTTTTCTGCCTATTGTTGGCAAAGTCTTTGAGTCGGAACATGGTTGCGTCGGTGGGAGGCTCACTAGTCTTTTTATTCTATTGTTGGATTTTGAGCTAATTAAGGACATGAAGAAAAAGTGCTCTGGGCTGATCTGCGCTCTTATCATCATTATTCTTAGTCTCTTTTATCTGACACAAAACACTGCTCAGATCTGCTTTTAATTACCTGAACATCTCTCCAAGGCCCTTGAGCATTCCTTTCTTTGTTTTACCCTTCTCTTTCTCTGGCTTCTTTTTGTCCTTCCCCCCTTTTTCTTTCTTCTTGTCGTTTTGAGGTGGGTTGCCATTGATCAGCTGTTGCTCGGTGACGGGAAGCGGAGTGAGATCAGCTACCGTGGAAACCGAATCCCGCCCTGAACGAGAGCTTCCTTCTGTGTCCTCATCCACTACAGGAAGAAAAAGGGAGGGGAAATGCTATTATCAGTCGCAAAAAACAAAACAAAAAAGCAAAAATCAACATCAATTAATCAAATTGGCAGCCGTTATCACTACATCTGCTGAATTTTAGTGCGTTTAAACCAATCAGGAGCAGCCGTACATGTGTCCATGCACTCCTCTTCATCTCCATTGGCTGCTGGCTTGTCGTACGATTTGTCGATTGCGGCTCGGAAGCTCTCGTTGCAGCCCCGCCCCCGTATGATGCGTGGCCGCGGCCGGTGAAAGGGCATGTCGCCGTTGAGAGTTACCTCGGCGACAGCCGTCTGTAAACTTTCCAGAGAGCTGGACTTCTTTAGGCCAAGAGATGGGCCAACGTCATATGAAGAAGAGCCTGAGGAAGAGTTTGTTAGTTAAACCACAAAGTACAATCGAGCAGTTAGCATGCAGTCCGCACAAATCTCAACCATAACCCAGATAAAAGTTTATTAAAGAGTGTGTGCTTCTATTGTATGTAGTCAGCCATGGAAGCAAAGGTGTGTTTCTGTATTAAGTGATGAAGATAAATGAATGTAAGTGGAGGACAGGAAAGATTGCATGAATTTATCTTCATCACGCAGCACGGTCTTACTGAAGCGTGTCAGAGCTCCCCTGCTATTTTAAATATAATACAGCTGTGTGTTTGTAATACTGCAATATTAAGATAAGATAAATTTTCACAACAAAATGCTTTACAATAAAACTAAAAACTGTTGTGCAGGGCAATAATATGTGTAAAGAATATATATAAAATTAACTAAAAGTTTGGGATCAGTATATAGATATATTTTTTATATGAATGGTTTTATTCAGCAAGGATGCCTTAAATTTATAAAAAATGACAGTAAAGACATTGATAATGTTACAAAAGATTTCTAGATTAGTAAAAGCTTCCACAAAAATATTAAGCAGCATTGTTTGCAACATTGATATAAATGTTTCTTGAGCAGCAAAGGAGCATATTAGAATGATTTCTGAAGGATCATGTGACACTTGAGACTGGAGTAATGATGCCGAAAATACAGATTTGACATCACAAGATTAAATTACATATATACATATCGTTATAAAGTATATATATAAAGTGTTGCTTAATAGGTGCTAAAATAAAAATGTTGTGACAAACAGTTGTGACAAACAGGCCTAGGAAAGTAATCAAAGGATGAAACACTGAAGAAGAACAGGCAGGGATGTAACAATCATGTAGTGTGGAAAAGAAGTGAGTGTGTAAGTGGTCATGCTTACCTGGGTGGTTCTCTGTGCATTGTGTGAGGTTAATCTCATCAGCCACTGTGTGAGGGGCACACATACATACACATACATTCACAGGATGGTTAGTTTGACCATTCAACATGCAGCAAGCAACCGGGCAAGTATCACCATCAACAAATCAGAAGACAGAAACAATCAGTCAGTGTTCATTAACAAAACCATGTGTTTCCATAGTGATTCTGCTGAGTCAGAATTACCCTTTTTCTACTGAGACGGTGCCGGTGCCCAAACTGACCTCATTCCACAATTTTCAACCAAAGAAAAGGTGTTTTGGTGGGGTTTTTTTGGTGAGAAAAACATGATTCGTATTTGTCTTATTTAACCTGCTGATATTAAAAGCAGGAATCACTGACATTATGGACCGAAAACATAATAATGCTCAACTCAAGCTAGACAGCTTTAAAAAATAAAAAATGAATATGTAGTTCAGCTCTAGAGTCAGTGGAAACACTGAACGGTTTCTCAGAGAAGACTGCAGAACCCTTGTCTGAGCCCTGGCACCAGCTCCATTTCAGTGGTAAAGTGGTAAGTGAGGAACATCCAGCAGAATTGGATCAGTGGAAACAGTGTTCAGATTAGAAAGCACATGCACAAGGGAGACCAATGCAGACTTAGTGACGGTGGATGGTGAATGGTGAATGGTGATGCTCAGAATGAGAGACATTCTGAGAAGTGCTCTTATAAAAGAGAGGAAAGTAACTTGAGCAAATGGATTGGATTTCAGGGTGGGATTTTATCTACTGGGACTGACCTTTAGAGTATCTAGGTCCAAGCAAGGTGTTTGGGACTGATCTTTAGATAAGGCAAGTACGTCAAACCTCTTGTCTTTGGGACTGACCTTTAGAGTATCTAGGTCCAATCAATGTGTTTGAGATTGACCTTTGGAGTATTTAGGTCCAAGTACTGTGTTGGGAGTTGGGACAGACCCTTAGAGTATATAGGTCTAAGTAATGAGCTTTGAGTTGATCTTTAGAGTATTTAAGTCCAATCACTGTTTTAAGGACTGATGTTTAAAGTATTTACTGTTTTTGAGATTGACCTTTAGAGTTTTTAGGTCCTAGAACACTGTTTGGGAATAATCTGTAGAGTATCTAGGTCCAATCACTGCGTTTGGGACTGACCTTCGCGATATTTATGTCATATTACTGTTTTTGAGATCGACCTTTAGAGTTTTTATGTCCAAAAACTGTGTTTGGGACTAATCTGTACACTAGAGTATCTAGGTCCACCAATTATTGTGTTTGGGACTAATCTTTAGAGCAGGGGTATTCAATTAAAGATGCAAACGGTCCGGTCTCTATTATTTCCTTCCCAGCGGAGGTCCGGACAATACTTTTTTGGAACAGTTATACATTTCAATCGGGCCAGCCATAGTACTTTGTAAAATAAAAAATCCTAACATTCAAAATAAGTAGCTGATCTATTTTTCTGCTCACCGTGTTTCTGCTACTTTTGTTGAAATAGCCGCGTCAACTGCAGCTCTTAATGGTGTGCTAAACGTCTTTAGCGAGAGAGAGAGAGAGAGAGAGAGAGAGAGAGAGAGAGAGAGAGAGAGAGAGAGAGAGAGAGAGAGAGAGAGAGAAGCAATGCGCACGGAACAGAAAGTGCTTGAACGAATCGTGTTTGGCTCCAGATAAATATATTGGAGGATGTAGCTCTGAAAGATCATTACTGTAAATGACCCTGAGCACTTGTGGTGTGAACCGCTCCATGTTTTTATGCACTGCTCACTTTAAACTGTAGAAACGGTAAAATGGCACAATTATGTCTCAAGGATGGAACCAAGTCGATGTCCGGACCACGGTCCGCCATTTGAATACCACTGCTTTAGAGTGTCCCGGTCCAATCACTGTTTCAAACTGATCTTTAGCACTGTGCTGTAGGGTTGATGTTTAGAGTAGCTAAGACCACGCACTGTGTTTTCAAATTGATGTTTAGAGTATCTAGGACCAAGCACTGCATTTAAGATTGATCTTTAGACTACCTAGGTCCATGCTCTTGGACTTGCGGGTCTTGACGATG
This sequence comes from Abramis brama, assembly GCF_963993115.1. NCBI lineage: Eukaryota > Metazoa > Chordata > Actinopteri > Cypriniformes > Leuciscidae > Abramis > Abramis brama. The sequence continues at coordinate 10,644,649 of NC_139969.1, forward strand.
TCGAGTTGGCCTACGTCTCCATACTGCTTGGTGCGTTTCTCAGACATGCTTTGCCTGCCAAAGCCTTCCCTCTGAAACACCCCCTCATCTTTAGCACTGGAAGAGATGAGGAAGGGATCGAGAAAGAGAGAGACATTAAATCACAGCACGGTGTCCAGCCCTTGGCCCTGCTCTAATAACAGAGGCTCCTTTGACAAACAAAGGAAAGGCCATGGACTCAATTACTGCAGGAAGATCGTCAGAAGAGTCGGACAGTTGATGCTCAAAATAGAAACAAAGACAATAGATACTTCAATAAATAAATTGCAAAACTTTCTAAACTGTCCACTTTTATTTACCTGTCGGGAAGCTCTTGGTCCCAGGGTGGCGGTGGTGGTGTCTCCACAGCGAAACCCATGTCATCGTGTGAACTGGATGACGATTGGTCAGACAACTGGGTGGGGAGAACACGTGGCCTGTCGTCTTCAATTATGACCGTGTCATCCTGAGGCATGTTCACCGTCGGTGAGAGCTGATAATGATCTATAATGAGAGATAAGAGCAGGAAGGGGTGTAGGGACAATCAAATTATGTTATTATTATAAAGTAATCAAGTAATTCAGCTAATCCCAATCATGGTGGGGGTTTCATGATGAGCAGATGGTAAAAATAAAGATAACAAAAAAAGTGTAAGTTATAATTTATGCAAAAATAAATCAACTCAGTCTGAGCAAAGCAGATCAAAGTCACAGAGAATCAAGAGCAACAATGAATAATTTCTGTTGTACCCTGCATGTAGTGAGATGTACAAATGAAAGACTTTTAAATGCAGTGCAGGCTGGGTGCAGTTTGCATGACTGCTTTTTCTATATTTGTTTGTGCAGAAACCTTTTGCCTTTTGATTACAGATAGAAAGTATGCATTTTAGACACGGGAAATAGTTCTGTTAGCTTGTTTTTAATCTGTTTAGAAATTTCCCACCCTAGTCTAAAATAAAGCCCATGAGAAACACTTTGCTTTTTCAGTATACTTTGATAAGTGAAACCGCGTGGGATGTAAACGATCACACAATGCACTACGGTTGGGAACAAAGTGCTTTCTTAAAAAAATACTGGACAAAAATGATTCTCTTCATGCCATTTAGTTTGATAATAGTTCTTGAGTATCTTTTTCCACTAAACAATGTACTCGAGATATCGTACACGAGATATCCAAGCAAAACACACACCAGTATGTGCCTTTCCTGGGAATCAAACGCATGACCTTGGCTTTGCAATCATCCGGCTCTACCAATCTACTTGCACCACTTTTTTCATCGGCCTTGGTTCCAGAAGTATTTCTACCATTTATTTTCCCAATAGGGACTTTCGTTAAAATTTTCGTTAAAGCGCTATAAGCCATAAACCAAACCACAACATTTTAAAAATTTGTTTTTAGAAAATTGTCTTTTTGTCCAAGGTTAAAGACAGTGTAACTAATTAACATTCCCTAACATTATTTAGGGAAATAACTACAATCCCATGAAGCCTGGCAAATGACAATCAAATTAAAAACGACAGAGAAATAAAACTATTGATTTAAAAATGTTGATTGTGTACTGTATACATATTTGTAAAATATGCATATACAGCATATAAAAACATTTAAGGTGTTAAAGAGTGTAGTAAGTCCATTATGTCATTTGCAGTGATTCATGGGAGTGGGCAGTCACTAAAGATTTCTTTTGGGCACAATTTGTTTGTTGCGATTCTCTGATTGGGGGAGATTTCTTAGCAGAATCATGGGTAAAGTAGTTTTTCACCAGGAATTCTTCTGTTAAACATGATTATTTAAAAAATAAGTTGTCTGATATCTTCAACAAAAGCACCTACCACCGATTAACAAACCAGTTGCTCACAGTAGGTCTGTCTTTAAAGGTTTACAAGTTATCACTAAAATAAATTCCCCATGGAGAAAATGAAAAGGACTTTTACTTTCGAAAGCCAACCAAATCCACTATACCCCTCCACCAAACAAATGTCTCATAATAAGCCAAGTCACCCAAAAAACAATTCAAATTTTCATAACATTTGTATAAGAGACATTATCCTGCTGTCTGTTTACACCTAACCTCACCCGTGCAGATGCACACCCAGTCAGCACACAAACTACAACATCCTCCTCCTATTATTGACACACATCTTCTGGGGAGTGTTTGAAAACAGGTCTATAGATAGACAGTCACATTCTGATAGAAGTGAGTCTGTATCTCTCTGCACGAGCCTTCGAGTAGAGCGAGCTAATGAAAGCCTGTCTGTGTGAGTGTAAATGGATGGTATGGTATGAGCATGACTCTGCATATATATATGGTGAATGGAAAAGCATATGCACTTCTGTATGTGGCACCCTGCTACTGTCATTTCCCATGAGTGGATTCAGTTGTTGACAGGCGGGATAACAGCTCCGGCTGGGCGCTCTCTCTGTCACACAGAGAGCTCTCAGTGAACCTCCACAGCTCTGCATCTGTTTGTCCAGGGTAACACTCATATGTTTTCTGTTAGACCACATGTTTCTTACACACTGCAGCCCAGAGATGCCAGTTCTTCTTCTGAAACCTGATGCTGCGTTCAAATGTGATCATAGAGAGCATCTGGTGATGGTTAACTTGCAAAATATTGCAAATAATTACTTTCCTGAAAAAAATAACAACGATGCATTTCCCAATGCGTTTTAGTTGATCTGAAGACCATAATATATGTACTTATGCGTGTAATTTTAATAAAATGAGATTAATTTATTAATTAGACTAGACTAATTAGACTAATTAATATATATATATATATATATATATATATATATATATATATATATATAAATAAATAAAGGAAAAGGTTTTATGTATTTGAGGAAAAGTGTCAGTCTAGCATCTGTTGCTGACTCATAGTCTATACAGTCTCAAATTGCCTGTGCTTAGCACTTAGTCTTTAATAACATGAGATTTTGGCCAAAACTGAGCGCCCACATAGCTATAGTAAACTTTATAGCCTCTAAGTTACTGCCTCAGATGCGGCCGTTCTAATGACGGACAAAACATGCATGTCCTAAGTTCTCCATTGAGCTTGATTTTGGTCAAATGTTATTAATGACACATGCAAGTATATATAGTATATCAACTATATTGCCAAAAGTTTTGGGATGTCTGCCTTCTCATGCAGATAAACTTTAATGACATCCCAATCTTAATCCGTAGGGTTTAATATGGAGTTGGCCCACCCTTTGAAGCTATAACAGCTTCAACTCTTCTGGGAAGTTTTCCACAAGGTTTAGGAGTGTGTTTATGGGAATTTTTGACCATTCTTCTAGAAGCACATTTGTGAGGTCAGGCACTGATGTTGGACGAGAAGGCCTGGCTCACAGTCTCCGCTCTAATTCATCCCAAAGGTGTTCTATCGGGTTGAGGTCAGGACTCTGTGCAGGGCAGTCAAGTTCCTCCACACCAAACTCGAACATACATGTCTTTATGGACCTTGCATTGTGCACTGGTGTGCAGTCATGTTGGAACAGGACGGGGCCATCCCCAAACTGTACCCACAAAGCTGGGAGCATGAAATGGTCCAAAATGTCTTGGTATGCTGAGGCATTAAGAGTTCCTTTCACTGGAACTAAGGGGCCAAGCCCAACCCCTGAAAAACAACCCCACACCATCAAACTTTACACATGGCACAATGCAGTCAGGCAAGTACCGTTCTCCTGGCAACCGCCAAACCCAGACTCGTCCATCGGACTGCCAGACAAAGAAGCGTGATTTGTCACTCCAGAGAACACGTCTCCACTGCTCTAGAGTCCAGTGGCGGCACGCTTTACACCACTGCATCCGACGCTTTGCATTGTACTTGGTGATGTAAGGCTTGGATGCAGCTGCTCGGCCATGGAAACCCATTCCATGAAGCTCTCGACGCACTGTTCTTGAGCTAATCTGAAGGCCACATGAAGTTTGAAGGTCTGTAGCTATTGACTCTGCAGAAAGTTGGCCACTATATATATATATTATTAGTTACTAAATATGTAAGTCTTTTGAAATAAATAAACGTTTACAAAACATTTATATTTAGACATTTTAGAGAGGTTCTGGGCACTTTTTAGCTGGTCAGAAATTACACACTTTAAATTTTAAGTGTTATAACTCACTCATTTTTCGGTTATTTGTGCTGGCTTGCGGCCTCAGGTTGTCATCAAGCCCCTCGATTCCGTATAGCGAGTGCGAGATCCGTCGCTCGTGGTCATCAGGGGACGGACTCAGGGTCCGCTCTAACCCCCGGGGACTGCATCGGCTCTCACCCTGACAGAATCCAAAAGAACATGAGGAACATCATGATTCAATTAAAGCACACAACCTAGATCATAGATTTATCTTCTCAGAGATGTAATTGGCTACTGTGGTTTGCGTTGTGGTGACAGAGCGGTCAGAATCAGCTCTGCTGGACTCAAGACTCCTGTCTTGTTCAGACGCAGACACTTGACACAATGGGAAAATCTTGTGCATTTATGATTCTGCTCTGGGTAAGACAATTACCATCAGCCAAACAATTTATAACAGCCCAGTGACAGAAAACAGCAAGAGACCATCATAGTTTCCCCTTCAGAATTACAGAAAATACATCTAGAAGGTCCTTGTGGACAAACTTGAGAAATGCAGTGACCTGATTACCTGCTCTTTAAACGGATCAGACGTTCTCTGGAGAAAAAGAAAAAAAAAGAAAAGAAAAAGAAAACAGCATGCGGACAACCTTAATGTGTGTGTGTGCGCTGAAGTAGAGATGCTCTGAAACTGTGTCTGTTTCTAAATTCAAGGCAAAACTGGAGGATTTCAAATGTGAGCCATGACAAAATACGATCAACAGAGAGAGAGAGAGAGAGATCTGAGATGCAGTGAGCTTTATATTCTGAACCAGGTCAAGTTGAAAATATTTATTAACATTTTATTTCAACCCAAAACACTAATGAATGTCATTTACATAAGTAATACATTAAGCACTATTCACACATTGACATTCACATGAACAATGATCAAAGCTTTCAGGAACTCCTCAGCTTGACTCTTCTCCTCTTTACCTCGAGGCGTTTGTTGATTCTTCTTGCCACGATCAGCTGAATCATCCCTCGCTTGTTGCCCTCCGTTGACATGGACTTGCGCAGCGTTTCCATGGCATCCTGGTTTGTCTTCCCTAACAACGACTCCCCATTGACTGCGATTAGCTGATCGTTGACTCGCAGCCTTCCGTCCTACACCAGAGAATGAGATTATGAAGACCATTCATACATCATTCAAGACATTTAAAATAACAAACTAATAACAAATAAGACAATGAACACTAACAAGTAAACAATTTATATAACAATATTCAAAAACATTAATAAAATATATACGCTACTGTTCAAAAGTTTGGGGTCGGCAAATTTCAAAAAAAAAAAATGAATACTTTTATTCAGCAAGGATGCATTAAATTGATCAAAAGCGAGAGTGAAGACATTACAAAAGAATCTTATTTTAAATAAATATTGTTCAAGGAATCATGAAAAAAATTATTAATTTCCATTTCCACTAAAATATTAAACAGCATAACTGTTTTCAACATTGATAATAATAAATGTTTCTTGAGCAGCAAATCAGCATATTAGAATGATTTCTGAAGGATCATGTGACACTGAAGACTGGAGTAATGATGCTGAAAATTTAGCTCTGTCATCACAGGAATAAATTACAATAAAATTGTTATATACAATTAAATTGTAACAATATTTTACAATATTACTGGTTTTACAGCATTTTTGACCAAATGCCTTGGTGACCATAAGATACTTGCTTCAAAAACAGACCCCAAACTTAAGAACTTAAGTGCTTTTTCATGATGGAAAATAATAATATACAAATATATAATATTAAAAACATTATATAAAATAAATTATTAAAAAATACCCCCCACCACAAAATTACCACAAAGATCATGAAAAAAGCAGATTTCGACTGGATCTGCTAAAAAAAAACATATTGTGTATACATCTAACCTTACATGCTGCTCCTCCATTGATAATAGACTTGACGAAGATGCCCAGGTCAGCGTGGCTCTCCTTTGACCTGTTACCCTTGACACTGACTCCTAATCCCGCCGAGCCAGAATCACTCAGAGGCACTTCCAATGTCAGGAACTCCCGCGTCCCGTCTGGGGTTAAGACCAGCTCCTCCTCTTCTACCTTCTACAAAGAGAGAGAGAGAAAGAGACACACAACTGTAATTGTCATCTGTAGTTTTGAAGATGAAACAGCCATTTAAAAGCAATGATTAAGGTCTCAGGTCAAAAACTGAGGAACAAGGACAGCCTGGAGAGAAAGGTTCATTGGAAAAAACATAAATATCTTCATTTTAAGACACTACCATGGTTTGTGGACTCTGGGGTCGATCACACACTACACATCCGTTGTCCTGAGATTATTTTAAGACATTTTCTCACCCTCAGGTCATTCCAAACCCATTTCTTTCCTCCGTGGAAGACAAAAGGGGAAATCATCAGGAAGCCTCATTGGAAAAGAGTCACCAGTACAATTTTTCAAAATATTCATTTTGTGTCTCACAGAGGAGTATTCCTTTTGTGTCTCACATAAAGCAAGTAAATAATGGCATTGGCTGAATAGTCATTTTTGAACGAATTATCCATTTAAAACATGACAGGATAGCAAGTGTGCAACAGACTTTAATAAACACCATGAATCTCTGCGCTAGTAGTTTTCGATTTAAGTCATTCTCCTGTCCATTACCGTCGCTGACATGCACAGCTGCTACTTTCACCTGCTTTTGAAGGAAAATTCAGCATATGTAAATGAGGCGGGGAGGAAAGCCTTTGTGAGAAATGATGCCTGCCAAACCTCTGCTCTCTGATTCAGACACATAGATAATAAACCCATTACGTCTGATGCTCTCCTGACCTCTCTAGTGACTCCCTCATGTTAGCGTCTGCCAGTGTGTGAGTGTATGTGTGGGAGAGAGAGAGCGAGAGAGAGAGATGTGACGGTTTTAAAAAAACATCTACTGAGTGACTGCTCTAGAAAGTCTATCTTTATTGAGCTTTATTTACCTTCACTTTAATGTAACAACCTCTGACACACACACACACACACACACACACACACACACAACTTGTGTTCAGAAGGTAATGGATGACTTTCATTTAGTTCTCTCCTGCTCTCTGGACTGGCACTGCTAAAGCAGATCTTATCAGCCTTGAGGGGTTAATGCACAAACAGCGGCGAGTGACAGAAAGAGAAAAACAGACAAAAAGGAGAGAGAGAGGCAGGATGAGCTTTCACACTGACAGTGTTTTCTGAAGCGAAACAGCTGCGGCTCTATACAGACAAAATGTGATTTGAATTTAAGGTGCACAATAATAATAATCACATAACCAAAAAAAAGTTCACAATTAGATGCTTATAAATCAATAAAAAATACTTCACTGAGGAGATCACAGCATGATCTGTCTATTAATAAACCAGAGAGACAGACACAAACAGATTGAGATACATAGAGAGAAAGTGAGTCAGAGTAAAGAGATAGATCACCCATACATTTTTGAAAATGAAATAATTTAGTCACCTTTTTGGAATCGAAATTAGTAAACGATAAGAATCAGAATTGATGAAAAGAATTGGAATCGTTATAATTTAAACGATACCCAACCCTAATGGCGAAAAAAAAACTGTGTGTGAAAGGATAAAGTCATGAGTTTTGGAACAACATGAGAGTGAGTACATGAATTTACCATTTTGGGTGAACTATCCCTTAAAGAAAGTGCGCTGGACTGAATCAGAAGTGTTAAAGATCCTCAGAGACACATGTATGTACCTTAGTGACAACTGCACTGAACCTCTCTGTTAACAGTTCCTGCATAAGTGAAAAACCTCACCATGTACAGATGTAGAGAAGTGTGTGTGTGAAAATGCGTGCGCAGTTCTTACCCATTCTCTTGTGTTCTGCATCGCTGGTTCTGTGTTCTAAAGAGAGCGAGGGAGGAGAGGACTATGGTAAAACTGCAACTGAAAAACCATGAATGCTTAGAAACAAACACATGCACACATTGCAACCAAAGATGGGTCCTGAAGATCACTCAAACTGGGGTTAATATCAGAGGGTGAATTCAGTTAAATTGGCTTTTTGCCTTTAATATGAATGTGAAAAGTGACCCAATTTACCTGAATTGACCCTTCTAAAACTAAGAGGGAAAACAACGTAGATGTTTTCAAATCAGTGGTAAAATGAAACTAAACACTAAAAAGGAAAAAGCTAAAACTGCAAATAGTGGTTGAAAATCAACAGAAATAAAATAAGCGAGAAAAATAAATAGTCCTCTTTATAGAGTTTTCACTGAAATGCAAATAGAAATGGTGTGTGAAGAAAATTTGAAACTGCAAAATTTTAATAACCTTGACTCTAACACACTACTTGTGAAAGAAGTGCAGTGAGCCTCAGTTATATGTCGGAGATGCTGTGCGATAGTGATGGACAGTTTTGTGAAGACATTAGCAGGAGGATTTCACACATCTCATAACTGTCACTCAAACACACACAGAGACAGATCCTCACCATCTCTCTGGGTAGAAAGGAGTCTTCCTGTCTCAGTACCAGAAGACTCACAGTCCCACCCATGGGAGTCGCCCTCAACAGAGAAACCACCTCCTCTTGACAACGCCCATTAAGATCCACCCCATTGACCTGTGCCAACCACAAAATCATTTGATCATTTGATAAGTCATTCTATATTCAGACTTTTTTATTCATTTATAAAACTAATTTTATTAATATATTCTTCACCTCTAGCAATCTATCGCCTGCTTTCAGTCGCCCGTCCTGTATGGCAGCGCCTCTCGGCAGAATGTTCTTCACGTAAATAGGGGCGGAGCCTCCAAGAGGGACGTCTCTTGATGTGATGCTGAACCCGAGACCCTCAGGCCCTGTCAGACACAGAGAACACAGTTGAAAGACAAACAAAACCTAAGGACATATACAACTATCCATTTCATTCAGAGAAACAAGCGGTTGTAAAATTAAAGTCCTATTAAATGGCTTTTATGGTTGTGCACAGAACCAATGCAGTATAACACAAGCTTACTGGTTTGGTGTCACTTTCTGGTAAGGCAACAACAACAATTATAAAAAATAAGAATAATAATGGAAATAATAACAATAATAAATGTTTAAAAAAATAAAATAAATGAAAAATAAATGAAAAGTAAATTAATTAATAAAAAAAAAATTAAAAGTAAATAAAAAAAATAAAAAAATAATGATTGTAATAATAAAGAAAATTTAGTCGCAAAAAAAAGAAAAAGTCATGCAGTCCGTGAGGATGTTTACGTCGGGTCCTTGTGGTAAGTACAGTATGTCGGGCAGGAAATCCATCATCCATCCATTTCTGCCGTCTCTGTCTCCGTGAACTGGAGCGCGTCACAAAAATGAACCGAAACAGCGTAAATAGGCTACTTGGCCCCACAGACATGAGAAATATATCTATAGAAAGCTTGAAATGTCTACTTTTAAACAAAACAATTAAAATAAAAAACAAATACACTCTGATTACGTAATCTGTATGAAAGGTGCATTTCTCTCTAAAGGCACATCCACTGAACTGCGAAGATGACAAATTCTTTGCAGCCAACACGGACTCGATACTAGCTTATTAATAAATAATAAAAATGTCTTCCTTGCTACTTTTTCAGACACATTCATAATCATTACTTTTGCCAGTGCTTTGCGGACAGCTTTATGCATGTACTAGGCTATATATTAAGCCTATATTAAATGCTTATTATAGTTTAGTACCCCCCCTCCCCCTCCCCCTCCTCCTCCTATATATTTAAGTAATTAAATTAATATAAATGATTAGTCGACTAATGGCTTAAATGACCAATTACTAGAAAAATCTTTAGTTGGGGGCAGCCCTAATAAATTAGTAAAAAGGCTGACACAGAGTTGAGAATATTTCTGGTGCAAAAACAATATCTATTTTTTATTTATTTAATATTATATACAAAAATGTGTTTAGAAAACTCTTTTAATCAGTTTAAGTCAGTTCCATACTGAAAATAAAAGTACATGTGAAAATACTGCAGTTTAAATGCATTTATTTCGCTCTCTAGATTTTATCCACCCCATTTTTGAGTCTGCTTTCTGTGTCAGATTTCTGTCTGTCTGCGTGTGAGCAACATCAGAAGCTTGCGGCTAATATAAAAAATTGAGCTAGAGCCTGTTGATGGAGACTACAAGGCTGGAACAGAAGCAACCTGGACTATAGGAGGTCTGAATAGCAACACAAGATCGTGACCTATTGACCCAACAGCAAGGGCTATATCTTCCAAGGTTCAGAAATTGGAGCCTGTGTGAGACGGCTGAGCTAACACCATCTGAGCATGAGAGAGAGAGAGAGAGAGAGAGAGAGAGAGAGAGAGAGAGAGAGAGAGAGAGAGAGAGAGAGAGAGAGAGAGAGAGAGAGAGAGAGAGACCCCCACAGGTAGAGTTCAGTCACACTTTACACAAAGAACACTGCAAGATTTCCGGTGTGTGTGACTTGGGTCCAATAAAACACTGAGAGAATCAGACAGGCATATGGAAACACATCACACTGACACGAGGCGCTGCCTAGCAACGATCCCTGCACCGCTGTTCCGTAACCCCGCTGCCACCCCATGCACCCGCTGGGCCACCTGTCCACACACAGGTGCCAAGACTTGTGCCAACTGTTGTCAATCATTTCACATCCCACACCTTTACAGCAGGGACACACACACACACACACAAACAGGAAGGAGCTGTTGGCAGATAACAGAGCAACATTCTCCCAGTTGAGCAGACTCTGCAGGATGGCAAAAATATGCTCAAGAATCCAGGGCATAAACCATATTTTAAAACAACATAATTTAGTAATACATGAAATAAAAACTAACTTGCAATAAAATATAAAATGTATATAATTCATTGGGATTTTCCAAGTTAATTTAGTACAATTAATTATATTAAAAATGTAAAATAAAAAATTGTAATGCCTATTTAATGATTTAATTGTCTCAAACAATAATAAAAAACTGTATCAATCATCTTCAATTTGAGTATCTTTTCAGTAAATATTAATTTATGCAGTCAATTTGATTAAATACCAGTATAACAGTTTTGTTTATCAAGTGACAGCCAACTTGAAGTTTTTACTGATACCTTTTCTAAGCTGGATTCCGAGCTTCCGCCCAACCTTCTTAGTGAAGCCGGATGTAGGGGCGGGGCTTAAGCCTCTTTGGGGAGACGAGGCATGACCTGATGGAGGTTTCCCTGATGAACCAACAGAATGATGAGGGGGAGAGCTAGTGTCCAAATGGTTAATGGGTGGGTGTGGCCTGTGCTGTGCCAGTCGGTGAGCGGCGTGATCCAGTCCGGCATTGTCGACCAGATCATTGGCGAGGGAATCTGGGCTGAAACGTCCAGAAAGGTCAATGTTCGCTCTGGGGTTGTTCTCATTATGGGATATCTGCTCATACTGGGATCTCATGGGGGATGGAACCACGTGGAACAGGATGACGGGAGAACGCATTGCCTGACGAAACATGTTCTGAGCTCTGAGAACATACAAAAACACAAACATTTAGGTTAAGGAATACCTTAGAATTAAATTAAACTTGTGCAATTGTACATTTATGTGTGAGTGGATGGGTTTTAATGCATCACCATTCAGACATACAGCTAAACAGAAAATATAGGAGGCTCATTTAAAGGGATAGTTAACCCTAAATGAAAACTCTGTCATCATTTACTCACCCTCAAGTTGTTCCAAACCTGTATGAATTTCTTTCTTCTGAAATTTCAGAATTTCTATTTTTGGGTGAACTATCCCTTTAACATCAGAGAAAAGGAGACACAAATGGGTGGGTATGGATGGTTGGATGGATGGATAGACGGACGGATGGACAGAGGGAAAAATGGATGGATGAATAAAGGAACAGATGGATGGATGGATAGATAGATGGATGGATGAGTGATGGATGGATGAACAGATGAGGATGGACAGATGGATGGATGATGGATGGGTGGATAGATTGATGATGGATGAACAGACGAACGGATAAACATGAGGATGATGAATAAAGAGATAGATGGATGGATGGATGGATGGATGGATAGATGGATGAACAAATAAAGAGGTGGATGATGAATGGACGGATGAACAAATAAAGAGATGAATGAATAAACAAATAAAGAGATGGATGGATGAATGAACAAAAAAATAGATGGATGGATAGACAAATATATGAATGGAAAGATGAATGAACGGATGGATGGAGCGATGGATGCAAGATGAATGAATGAACAGATGGATGAATGCATGGATAGAGGGGTGAAAGGATGGAGGGAAAGAAGGAATGAAGTAGTAAGTAGAAAATCATCTGTGGTTTTGACTGACCACAATCAGATGATTAATCAATAATAGCGGCAGGCCAACAGAGTTGAAGAGAAAGAGTTAAAGTGACAAACAAGCACTCTGTACACATATCAGAGTTCAGGTCTTACTGCTCAAAGCGGACATTCCGCAGGTCTCCGTTGTTGATCCGAACGATGCAGTCATTCTCCTGAAACAAACCTTGGATATCAGCCTTTCCTCCACGCTCCAATCGCTTCACCAGCAGACCCAACGTCCTGCAACACACACACACACACACACACACACACACACACTCTTGATCTATGCCTGGGAGCCAGAGATTTATTATTCATTTAGTCATAAGCGTCATCCATTTGAAATGAAACATTAATTTGATTGATATCGAATTGAAAGAACTTGAAACTAATGCAGCATCATAAAGCACTTCTGAACGAAAGCTAATTTCTCAAGATAAATAACGCTCTTCATCTTTTTAACTCCGTGTTCTGTTGCTAGCTCGCCGCCTGAAGATAGAAGCAGATCACAGAGATACGAAGCGGCTTTTAGCTAGATTAGTTTGCCTTTTGACCGCTCACATACAGATGCTGTTTAGATACTCCATCTCGTCTGGACAGATTCTTATGGACTCTCTGCAGAGGATTCAATGACTCTTTAGAATCACCTCAAATCAAACAAGAATCACTCAGAACACATACAAGGTGAATTTAGGTGATGCAGAAGGAAGATTTTAAAGTGAACTAAAGCAGAGCTCTTGTTGGGTTAAATTAATATTAAATGTATTAATATAATATTCCATATGCAAACTATTTTAACAGTTCAGGCAAACATACACCAAATATATTACTGGTTTATTGAGTGCTGGCCTCCATGAACAAGCTTTATGTTGAGTTGTTGAGTTTCATCAGCAAAAAACTATTATTTTATTTTTACTTACGGCCCTTTTATTGATATAACATTGGGTTTTGGTGACAGTTACCTGCGGTCTCGTCCGCTGAAGGGCACCACGTGGATGCCGAGTGGACCTCCGTCATTAGACACTTCCACCAATTTCACGATATCACTGAAAGACCAAGACAAAAAAAAAAAAGAAACCGTCACACTCAGAGTAAATATGCATACAGTTCCACATAAAGATCCATGGGGGCGGAGTCACAACATGCAAACAGAACAAATGCTCTGATTTGCTGAGATTCAGCTGTCACACAAACTACACTCTTTTGTGATATAGACATTGACATTGTAGACATTGTATGTTCATGCATCTATATAGACCATAAATGCCTCAAAAATGTCAAAATATGTCCTAAAATGTGAGCTAGCATTTGAGTCATTATCTTTATCAAGAGCCCCTTTCACACAGCAATCCTGGTAAATTACCGTAAAATTACCTGAACGACTTTTCCGGGAAACACACAAATGTGCTGGTCACAAATGCAATGGCGGAGTCTTTTTAACGGTAAGATATCACCAGACCTTGTCATACTACTGATCCTGTTCTTTGTTCACACGCTGCGTCATACCAGTAATTTACTGGTAATATTACTACTTATCATGCAGGGAAATGCAGCCAGAACTGATTACCAGTATTTTTAAAAAGATCCTGTTCACGTATGATCTCTTAACGGTAACTTACCAGTAAAGACTATGTATGAAATGGTTCTAAAGATTCACACCAAAACTCTTTCATTTTGGCATCAATGTCATCATATCTAGAAAGTGTCACACAGAACTGTGAAAGACTCGACTGAGAATATAGATGACAGTTTATAAGAGATTCATCCAAAACATTTCAATCTGATCTCAGTGTTTAGAAAAAAAACTGTCATCTTTTACAATAAAACTCAAGAGCTGAAATGTTTCATTACCTGCAAATCAAACTGACAGCATGAAGGAGAGATTCACATAAAATAAGAGATAACATCACTGTTGCTGTCAGTCAGCGAACGCATGTGTGTGTGTGACACTTACTCCAACGATCTCACTCCCATGTGTTCCAAACATGTATCTGCACGTCCTACAGGCTCTATCCTGCCGTTCTCCTCCTCATCCTGCAACAAGAACAAAACTGTTTTACCCACAATGCATTGCACTCAACAAAACCCCATCCAGCAGGACATTTGACATGACATCAGTGAATAACAAAAGAACACGTATATATGACATGACCTGGGTGAAGACTTCTACTGGAAGCTCTGAAGTTCTTCTTTTTCGAAACAGTTTGAAGGAATTCATCCTCTGTTCATACATGAGATGTTTCACCTGATACACTACGATCAGGTGAGAGAGAGCCCATGCTCACTACGGTCACTTGATTATCCAAGTAGTGCCAGACTACCAGTGACACACACACACTCTCATTAAAGTTTCAGTAAACCAACAGGTCCATGTTCTGCTGCCATGGCACCAATTATATGTTCTCACATACACACTTTCAATGTCTTTGAAGATAGTTTTCATACAATCGAACTATTTTGGACCTTATACTGTCATACAATCTGTAATTAAAGAAGAAAAACAACACACACATGTAACTCTAGGTCCAAACACAACACTGGGCCTGAGACAGTTACATGAATTATTCAGCTCAAGGGAGCGGTGGCAGTGAACAAAAAGGATAGAGAGAAAAAAAACAAAAGAAAAGGACAAAGATTTAAAGCGTCGTTTCTGAAGAGAGTGCATGTGCATACGTGCTCTAGTGTGTAAAAAGAAGCCTATGATTGAATCTGGAAATAAATGCGTATTAGTCCTCAGATGCCATGTCCGAAATTTATAGCAAAAAATCTGCCATTAATTCGATCTCAAATGGATTAATTAATATAAGTTTTAACTCCACCACTCCGTGACATCATTAACCAACTTAGTTGAACGTTGAATGAGTCACATCGTTGAACGGGAAACGCAGCCCTGATTAGTTCGCCTCATGTTGCTTCACTGTTACATTGGTGGTTTATCTAGGGCAGTTGGTCAATCACTCTTTTCCTCCGGGAACAAGGGTTTTCAAAAGTGTAATACAGAGAAAAAAACAATAGAAGGAAGTGGAGAAAATAGCTTTGATACACAATACACCCTCTACGGCAGACATAACCATCCCGTTTTATATAACAGCTGTCTGATATGACAAAGAGTGTGTGTGTTTGACAGCATAACTGTATCAGACCGGCTCTGACAACATCCAACATGCTTGAAATGATCAGATTCGGTTGCCAAGCCATTGTCCTGCTCGGATCTGATCCAAACCTTTCCCTCGCAAACAGAGATTGTTTTTCACGGTGACTGTGTAGCCAAGTATTTTTCTGGGATTTTCTTAAACTGAAATGACTAATATCATAAGAAAGCAGAGCCTGAACAGTCTGTTTTTTCCCCTCACTGAAGCTGCACAATAATACATAAATTCAACGGTAAACCACGATGGGACAAATCCACATTCACAGGATAATGGCCTCGTAATTCAGTCAATTATAAGTATATGGTTGAGTGTTACTCCTGCTCTTATTTTGGAGATGGCAAGCCTCACTTTAATTTGCTGAGGTGTTGCTATGCATGATGAGAAAAAGGCAGAAGTAACAGAGGAAACTGTTTAGTCTTTCATTATTAATCGGTGAGAGACAGACCAACCTCTGGAAGAGGGTGAGAATTTCAGAAAAACATTCCAACCAAAAGGGAGTTGTTTCCATCCATCCATCTGTCTATCCATCCATCCATTCATCTATCTGCTTATCAGTCCATCTGTCCATTTATCCATCCATCCATCCATCCGTCTATCGTCTGTCTGCATTTCAGTCCGCCTGTCTGTCTGTCCATCCATCTGCTTATCAGTCCGACTATCCATCCATCCATCCATCCGTCTGCTTATTAGTCCGACTATCCATCCATCCATCCATCCATCTGCTTATTAGTCTGTCTATCTATCCATCCATCAATCCATCCATCCGCCTGTCTCTCTGATTATCAGTCTATCCATCATCCATCCATCCATTCGTCCGTCCGTCTGCTTATCCGTCTGACTATCTATCTATCTATCTATCTATCTATCTATCTATCTATCTATCTATCTATCTATCTATCTATCCATCCATCCGTCTGGCTGCTTATCAGTCCGACTATCTATCCATCCATCCATCCATCCGCTTATCAGTCCATCTATCCATCCATTCATCTGTCCGTCCGTCCGCTTATCTATCTATCTATCTATCTATCTATCCGTCCGTCCGCTTATCTATCTATCTATCTATCTATCCGTCCGTCCGTCCGTCCGTCCGTCCATCTATCTATCTATCCGTCCGTCCGTCCGTCTGCTTATCCGTCTGACTATCCATCTATCTATCTATCTATCTATCTATCTATTTATCTATCTATCTATCTATCTATCCATCCATCCATCCAGCTGCTTATCAGTCCGACTATCTATCCATCCATCCATCCATCCATCTGCTTATCAGTCCATCTATCCATCCATTCATCCGTCCGTCCGTCCGCTTATCTATCTATCCATCCATCCATCCATCCATCCATCCATCCATCTGCTTATCAGTCCGACTATCTATCCATCCATCCATCCATCTGCTTATCAGTCCATCTATCCATCCATTCATCCGTCCGTCCGTCCGCTTATCTATCCATCCATCCATCCATCCATCCATCCATCCATCCATCCATCCATCCATCCATCCATCCATCCATCCATCCGCTTATTAGTCTGCTTATCAGTCAATCAATCAATCAATCTATCTATCTATCTATCTATCTATCTATCTATCTATCTATCTATCTATCTATCTATCTATCTATCTATCTATCTATCTATCAATCAATCTATCTATCTCTATCTATCTATCTATCTATCTATCTATCTATCTATCTATCTATCCATCCATCTATCCATCCATCCATCCATCCATCCATCCATCCATCCATCCGCTTATTAGTCTGCTTATCAGTCAATCTATCTATCTATCTATCTATCTATCTATCTATCTATCTATCTATCTATCTATCTATCTATCTGTCTGCTAAACACTAAACACAGTGGACTGACAAAGTGAACATGAATGTAAGGAGATACTAAAGAGAAAAAAACAATTACTGTGATACAACTGAACTACAGCAGCACCTACTGGAGAGAAACTGAGATAAGAGGAGAAAGAGAGATCTATATATAGTCTTATCTCATTAGCAGTCTAAAGCTGAGAGTGATTTATAATCGCTGTTTTACCTTTATGATTAATTACAGACACACACTCACTCTCACACTCCCCTCCTCCACACAAACCCTCTCTTGCTGGATCTTCTCTCTGATACACCAGCCTTGTGTCTCTTCTCTCTATACGTGCTCAGCGCAACTGATTCAGAGCTTGCACAATTCTCGGTGTCTAATAAACACAATATAACACAAATAGACAAACATTATCAGCTTTATTCAGACCTCATTCACAAAAATGTTTCTTTTAAACAGTAGAAAATCTTTGCATGTTTCTTTATTAAAAAGATGAACTATTTATATTTCAGGTTTTTTTTCACTAACATTTTTGTTCAATATATTATAAAATGTAATTTATTTGTCACATGATCATTCGTAAATCATTTTAATATACTGCTCAAGAAACATTTTTTATTACAAAATTTGAAAACAGTTTAATATTTTTATTAAATTTAATTAAGCTTAATATTTTTGTGAAAGATGTGATAAATTTTTTTCAGGACTTTCAGAAAGTTTTATTTAAAAATGGAAATCTTTTGCTACATTATAAATGTCTTCACTGATCAATTTAATGCATTGTTCAGAATAAAATAGTTAATTTTTTTCAACAGTAGTGTATATCAAGTTTTGAGGTATGTGGCATTATGTAAGAATTTTGATACAGAAAATCAAATGTAATGGTGCACTTTTGTTAAGAAGATTCTCGTGATCATCTCTGACTACCAGTGGAAATGTTACTAATTAAAATAAAAGTTTTTTGAACATTTTCCTGCCTCAAGAATCAGTGTGCTTTGCCTTCGCATGTGAACTGAAGAACAGTGGTTTTGTTGTCAAGTCGAATATAGCCCCCCATACTTTAATAAGAGCCTGTTTACAAAGCCTGCATTGCATTGTGACAGATTCATGAAACAATCTGTGCTAAAAATGTGCCGCAAAATCTTTTCAAAATTTGGACGTTTAAGCCGTTCTTTCCTAACACTGGGATCTCTCTGAAGAATATGGAGAGCAGCAGGGACCACACACAGCCAGAAAATGCTGAACTTTCACACATTTTATTGTTATTTTCTCTGGTGTTTAACAATAATAGGATCCATCATGCTTTCCACTGATTACCTAACCATTACTGGCCTACCAAAGTATCTGATCTCCCAATAGGAGACACTAAATCACTGACATCTGATTTCGGTCTGAAGTTAAATATTTGTGGAAGTTCACGGATTAATTTTTATAGCCTAGTCTCAATTAATCATTTTTGTGTACTTGACAAAGTTTTAAAATGTAGAATGTACATCGCTGTTTCGCTGCTGGCAAAACCAGCAATGCAAGTTTGAGAGGTGGCGCCCCGACAAATCTCGGGAGAATCACGACTTGCTTTACGGCATGACGTCACATACATCAGCGACATACGAAGCAGCCTCTATGGAAGACACTAGCATGCATTTCAGACGTGAATCATGGCAGAGTCGATGAAGAAAACGAAGAAAGCGCGGTCGGAAGAGCGCAGAAATGGTTCTGCGTGAGTGGTATTTACGACAGTAACGTTAAATACAAGTACTCCACAGCGACTCTAGGGGTCGCTGTTTGAGAAAAACAGAAACTGCATAGTGTGCCTTTAAGGCTGCACAATTAATCAAAATAAAACCGAAATCGCGATATGATACTGTGATTATCAAATTGCAAAGGCAGTGATATTAAATAATAAAATAAATTAATGAGATGCATGTTTCAAGAGTTATTGTTGTTATTTTATAGTCATACTAATATCTAAATTATTTGTTAAAATTGTGCAGCCTTACAAACAAGCAGAGGAAACCTGGAGCTTAATGAAGCGTATTTTAAATCACATTTTTATCAGAAAAATTGCAATTAGATTTTCTTCCCAAATCTTTCAGCCCTACTTAAAAAAATTTTTTTCAATCGTTTCATGATATATGGGAATGTGGATCATTATTGTCCCAACCTGTTCTTGTCGCTCCAGCCAGCAGTCCACCATGGGATGATTGGCGCTGAGTGAGGAACGGGCCTTCTCACGCTGAAACTCTTTCTGATTGGACCACTGCCCAGCATCACGAGGAAGACTACGATATGTGTCAACACTTTGGCCCTGAAGAGAGAGTGACAGAGAAGGAAAGATATATAGAATATTATAATATTTTTAGCTCCCTGTTGATTCTCTACTCAGTAAACTGTTGTAAAGTAATAATAATAATCCAAATATAGATGGAAGGTCAGATTACAATTTAATATACTATACACACACATATATACATATAGTAAACTGCCATGTATGCCCAAATCTTTTTTTTGGTACTGCGCTGACAGATAACAAGAAAAGGCTGTAAATCAATGCCTAATACTGCAATGGAATAACTGAGATGAGAGGGAGTGTGTGTGAGCGAGTGAAATCCATAACTCATTGTCTGGAGAGTTTTATGACTAGCATTGACATAAGCATTACTCTGCTAAAAGGAGAGAAGACAGAGAAATGATGGGCACATCAGCAAACGTATTAAATGAACTCACACACGCACACAATAAATTTAACAAACAGCAGCACAACATTCTCTGCAGTCACATGGCTTGTTTTATAGAGCTCTTACTGTTTGTGAAACGTGGGGTTGTGAACCCATCAGCAATGACAGTAAATATTCATAGAGGTATCATAAAGGGTGATGTGACCTCTGCCACTAAAGATGACAGATTTATCGGATATGATCTGAGAAACGACACCAGCAGGAACCCAATGGCCTCAAAAGCGGCAATACCGCATATCGGCTCCGAGAGCAAATTCAGCCTAAATATCTTTGACAACCTTTGAACATTAATAAGCATCAGAAATGGGCATTAAAGAGATAGTTTACACAAAATACTATGGCTTCATTTACCCTCATGTCATTCCAAACCTGTATGACTTTTTTTTTCTGTGGAACATTAAAGAAGATATTTTGAAGAATGTTTAACTGTTTGGTCTATACAATGAAAGTAAATGGGGTCCAAAACAACACTGGGTCCAAATGACTTTCAATGTATGGACAAAAAAACAACACTGAAGCGTATTTCAAAATATCTTCTTTCGAACAAGAATGTCTTATCGGTTTTTAATGACTTGAGGGTGAAAAAATGATGTCAGAACTGTAATTTTTGGGTAAAGTATCCCTTTAAAAGGCCTGTTCACACCAAGGACGATAACTATAACAATGAATATATAGTTTTAAGAAATCGCTCGAATCGTAAAAGAATAGCACAGTCCACAACACAACTATAAAGATAATGGCAGAGATCATTTGGAATCACTTTCACAAAAACATTTTTTCCAGCTGATGAATGAGATTTTTTTTTTTACAGCCAATCAGAATCCATCCTGCTTTAAAGAGCTTGAGCATTTAAAGCGGAAGACAGCATTACTGCAGTGCGTGCCTAAAATAAACAGGATGATATCGTTCTTGGTGTGAACAGGCCTTAAGTCAATCATGTTCTCCACAGCCGCTTCATACCTTCCTTTCCAGGCTGTTGGTGCCGGTGGAGAAACGTGGTTTCAGGAAGCCAGCGGTGGTGGACCAACGTGTGGGGTTTTTTCTGGAAGGTTCTTCGGGTTGTGCGCTCGGCTCAGAGAAAGACATCGCTGTCAGGTTCAACATCGCCGGGTCGCTACTGCGACGAACATGCAAAGGCATGTCTGTGAGAAAGGAGAGACCAATGAGTGACACAAAAAAGCCAAAACTTCCACAGCAGTGGCACATATCAAAGACCTAGACCATACTATCAGATTGTCTTGGTCTCTTACTGGTTCGAAGCGTGGATGTGGTGACCTCTATCTCGCTATGAGGCAGGTACGGCTGGAAGGCAGATAGTGGGGTGGAGGTGGACGGCTCTCCAGAGAAGATCTCAGGCGACTGTGTGCCCGTGGAACTCGCGCTGGTGCCGTCACCTCCGACATGAGGCTCTTGTTCGTCAAACAACGCAACCAACTGCAAAGAGAAACACAGAGATGGAAAGAGTGAGAATGATGCGTTTACATTTAAGAGGGTTAAAAGTAAAAAGGCTTAACAATAAGGATGGTCCTCTGCCCCAAACTCAGTGAGAGACGTTTTTCAGGCCAGTCACTTCATGCTGTTTCAGATCAGTGCTGCGTTGCCACTAAAAATCATATATCATTGATGGTTTACATCCATTTTTATTCCTTGCAAACTTAAATATTTCGTTTTCTGTGATGTCTACTGCATATTTGTCACTAACATAAATGAGGTTTTGCTAAAATTGCAAAAATGACATGTGAAATACCATATTTTTCCAACAAAAGTGTGTTATAGCTATATAGTTTTTAGATTGTTATAAAGTTTCTATTTGCAGAAAAAAAAAAAAAAAAGTAACACTTTACAGTAAGGTTCAATTTGTTAATATCAGTTAAAGCATCTGGTATCATGAACTAATAACGGAAAAAATTTAATCTAAATTAAATATTTTATTAATCTTATTCATGTTTGTTAATAATGTATTAACTAATGTTAATTTATACAACTTGAAATTATCATGTGACTGAAGACGAGTAATTATGCTGAAAATTCAGCATTGCATCACAGGAATAAATTACATAAAAATATATTAAATTAGAAAGCAGTTCAAATTGTAATAATATTTTACAATATTATTGTTATAACTGTATCTTTGATCAAATAAATGCAGTCTTCGTGAGCGAAAGAAACTTCTGAACAGCACAAAAAAAAAAAACATTTCTGAGCCCTGAGTGATACAAACGATCCCGTACATGTTTATCAATGAGACTGTTTTTATGATGTTGTCAGTAAGAACCAATACGAGCACTTGTCATTAACTGAGATGCAAATGTGAAGTTTAATATGAAAGACAATTGCCGCTTGCTTTACCCGAAATCTCAATGGCATCATATCATACAACCTGACCAGTGCCAGCAATCGTAAAAGACAACAAAAATCACGATCGCCAGCTTTTGACAATATAGAGCTTATAAAAACTTGATTATTCCTGACCACTGGGAGTCATGCAGCTTTAAGAAGTCTGAAGAGAGCTTCAGCATGTGTGTGGTGTCCTCATTTAGAGCAGGACACTCATCTCCGTGTCCCTCAAGACACTCGAGTATTTGGGACAGAAGGAAACATCTCAGCTACAAAGTGAACATCTGGTCTCAATTATGTGTGTGTGTGTGTCAACATGAATGATAATGCTTGCAGCACTGGTTCAGTTGGTGGGTTGAAATGGTTGGACACACCCAGTGAATTTGAGGCTTGGACTGACTGATAGAGGTCCGGACCAATCACAGGAGTGCTGCTGAAGGGCACATTACCCAGAATCCACAGGGATGGTCCCCCTTTGAGGATTTTAGTGAGTATGTTTTGCAATCCAATCTTGGATGTGGGAAATCAAGCACTAAAATGTGCGTGCATGCGTTTCTGCATTTCTTTAAGATGATTGCTAATGTCTGTCAGAAAATGAATGTTAATGTATGTTTTGTATATTATTTTCTGGTCTGGATTATCTCAAACATGACGCTTCTGGAAATACACTCAAGGGAACTACTTGAGCGCGTATATACATTACATTACATATATGTATGTTTATAGCTTTGCATTGTTAGCTTTATATGACCAGCAGTCAGTGAGGCTTCCAGTGTTTCACAGCAGATCTTCTGAGTGCAGCCAGAGGTTCAAACACACACACACACACACACACACACACACACACACACACACACACACACACACACACACACACACACACACACACACACACACACACACACACACACACACACACACACACACACACACACACACACACACACACACACACACACACAATGAAACGGCCCACATAAACCTATTTACCTGTGACACACGTTCCCATGAGACAGATCTGCTCTCAGCACGTTTGAGGCTTAAACACTAAAGCTGCTCTCTCTCTCTCTCTCTCTCTCTCTCTCTCTCATACAGTCAATTATAAATATTACAGACAAACTATAAAACTGTGGGGGAAAAAAACATAATTTACTTTATTTAAATACAAATGGATTACAGATTTTCGCACACACATGATATTTTCCCCACTGTAGAAACAAAAGGGCAGTGCAGAGAAGAAAAAGAGAGATGGAAAAACAATAGAGATGAAGGGGAAAGATATATGAAGATGTGAAGAATGTCTTTAGCTGCAGTGTGTGTGTGTGTGTGTGTGTATGTTTGTTTGTTTCTTGCTGCTTCAAATAATCTAGACCTCAACGAACTTTAACATTACAAATAACACTGCAGTGCTGTTATTCATAGGGTTGAGTAATTCTTTACTGGTTACCTAAACAAACATGACACCTCATGCATTGCTGATATACACAGACTCTCTCTCACACACACACAGACACACACACACACAGAATAGCATTACAGCTGGATAAAAACAGCGGCGTTGAGAAATCCCTCCATGTGTTTCACAATGGCTCTAGTAAAAACAAGAACTCGCTGACCCAAATCGCATCTTAAACATCTTCCACACACACTGGAGGTCAAGAGAGGTTTGTGTGAGCCAAGTGTGCTGACAGGAAGTTCCCAGGAGAACATTTGTATACTTCCTGTGTGGATATTAATTTCCTCTCTTTAAAAGGTTGTGATCTTTGAGCTTCCCAATCTGTTGAACCCACCTCACCCCGACCCACACAAACACACGCTCTGCCCTATAGCTTAGTTTACACATAACTGACCATATGAGTCTGAACCTGACCAAAGGAGAGGAGACCACAGTTCATCTTCAGCTGGACAGTTACGGACAGACTGGACATGTTTTATGGGGACTTTCCATAATGATTTTTATACTGTACAAACTGTATATTTTATCCCCTACCCCTAAAACTACCCATCACAGAAAACTTTTCTGCATTTTGACATTTTCAGAAAGCATCAAAGTATGATTTATAAGCCGATTTCCTCATGGGGATCAAAAATGTTTCCCACAAGGACAGAAATGACTGGTTTTACTATCTTTGCGGAGATCATTTGATCCCCACAATGTAGGGTTTATCAGGAACACACACACACACACACACCAACACACACACACACAAACACAGAAGTGTCTTGTACCCCTTCAGATTAAGATTAATGTAGTAATGCAAAATCCTTTTATTAAGTGCACAAGATTAGCCATTAATATTCTTTGTCCATTTTCCTAAAAGAGAAATTTTAAATGCTTATCAACAAAATGCATGCCATTTCATCAACATTTAAGAGTGTGTTGGCATTTAGATGGCCCCAAAGACTAAAAGCCACAAAATAGCTTTTTATTCATTTCATGGGATCCTTAAAGGATAACTGATGCCAAAATGCAATCTAGGGTCTTTATGTTAATCTACCCGAGGCAAACTTTCGTTTAAAAGCATAATTAGAATGGAAATGCCACTTTTAAGTTTGACCGTATTTTCGTTTTCGGTCAAATTGCCTTTTGAATGGGAGTGCTAGGGGCACGACTATGATAGCATCAAAATCGCTATTTTTAAAACACTAAGGAGGCTCGACACAACATGAAACTTTGCTTGAAGTATCACCAGGGACTCTACATATGAACTCGAGCATTGAGAACATTGCTTGTGTACACAGAGTTTACTAAAGAGAAAGATTTTGAACAACTCACTGTAGCTGTGTCCGCCCGCATTTTGACAGTCAAAAATAGTCAATCTCCGAATGTGAATGAACTGACTCTGAATTTTAGTATTGTTTCTTATATGAGGATCCTTTTTCAAATACAAGGTCAATATTGATTTTCACTAACGACAAAACAACAAATTATCCGTGAATGTATATGGAACTAAGCTTTAGTAGCTTTCCATCTTTACTCTCCTCCCTGTTACGTTGCATTCGGAGATTGACTATTTTTGACTGTCAAAATGCCGGCGGACACAGCTACAGTGAGTGGTTCAAAATCTTTCTCTTTAGTAAACTCTGTGTACACAAGCAATGTTCTCAATGCTCGAGTTCATGTGTAGAGCCCCTGGTGATACTTCAAGCAAAGTTTCATGTTGTGTCGAGCCTCCTTAGTGTTTTAAAAATAGCGATTTTTGATGCTATCATAGAAGTGCCCCTAGCACTCCCATTCAAAAGGCAATTTGACCGAAAACGAAAATAAGGTCAAACTTAAAAGTGGCGTTTCCATTCTAATTATGCTTTTAAACGAAAGGTTGCCTCGGGTAGATTAACATAAAGACCCTAGATTGCATTTTGGCAACAGTTTTTTTTCGCATAGTGCCAAGCCACATCTTTTAACCCGTGTAAACCCACTGTCACTGTAAACACACAGTCTCTCGTGGCTCATTGCTTCAATCCCTCATGAGGCCTGTTGCTAATGGAAACAGGTTTGTGTTTGAGACGGCCACACCAGCTCACTGAACTTAAAGGGTTCGTTCACCCAAAATATTAATAAGTTGTCATCAGTTACTCACCCTCATGTCGCTCCAAAGAAAGACTTTCATTCATCTTCGAAAGATAAATGAAAATATTTTAAATGTAACCTGTGAAATTTCTGTCATTGATCAGCGCACATAAACAAGCTCAACCGTACTTACTGAACACGACAGAAAAAACCTCATTGGTTCTTGCTGAAGCTCAAACGCGCTGCGTAACAAGAATGAACCTCATTGGTTCTCACACGTCAAGGGAACATGCTTGAGCTTCTGTTTACCACAACTGATTTGACTGAGTTGATGAATGTTTATATGTGAATAAAAGCCTAAATTCAATCTGTTCATCATAAAGCGATCAAGTCTCTTTAGAAAATTTGGACTAAACCACTCAATTCATATGGATTAGTTTTACGATCTCTATGAACTTTTTGAAGCGTCAAAGTGTCAGATGCGTAGCTGCCAATGGATAGACAGAAATCTCTTAGATTAAAATATCTTCATTTGTGTTTCATAGACGAACGAAAGTCTTACGAGTTTGGAACGACATGAGGGTGCATAAATCGTGACTCATGAGGTTTATGAACTAAACCTTTAAATTATAACATATATGAAATGATTCACTGGTCATTGTTGGCAGGGTAAATCTCAGTCACACTCTGCATGATCATACACACGTAACAGATCATGTGGTCAGAAGTGAATGCAACACACCCAGCAGCACCAATTCAAGGACACTTCCTGTTAAGACGCCACCACTCACACACTTCCTTAAGCATTGAGGAAAACATCCACACAAACAAGACGTTCACACATACACCGTCTGACCAGAAGCAGCATGATGTTAAGATGCTTTAACGTCCTGTTTATAACCGGCGACCGCTTCCCGTCCAGGAGAAGAGAGAGGACGTTATCACAGAAGGGGGCATAAAAGAGCTTTTGTGTTGCTTAATACCTGACAGAGGGCCAAACATGAGTAGTAGCATTGTTTTAAAACAAGCAATGTTGATTAAAGAAAAAGTGTGGGGGGGGGGGGAGGGGGAGAGAGAGAGAGAGAGAGAGAGAGAGAGAGAGAGAGAGAGAGAGAGAGAGAGGGAGAGATGCATGTCTAGGCAATCACAGCTGAATCGTTGGTGCCCTCTACTGTCCTCTAGCAGACCTAGTCAGTGTTTTTCTTTTTGTTGTGGCCTAAAAAGTTTGATTCACACAGAAATTAATTTCATAATATATAAGAAAATAGAACTTATTCAGTTTAAAAAAAAAAAAAAAAAAAAAAAAACCTAAACAAAATGTGTTTACAATAATGCACTTACAAATGAAATGTATGGGGCAAGGCATTGCACCAAAATAAATGTTAAATAAAAAAAAAATACTTTAAAAGAATATAGGCATAAAACTGAAAAAATTCAATACGAGGCTGATGTGATAAAATTGCTTATCAATCTAGTCAAGTAAAATTGTGGTCTGTAAGAATTGTTTTAGGGTTCTTTTTAAAATAAGTCTCTTATGCTCACCAAGGCTCCATTGATGATCAATAATACAATAAAAACAGTAATATTGTGAAATATTATTAAAATAAAATTATATATATATATATATATATATATTTTAAAGGGGTGGTTGATTATGATTTAACTTTAGTTAGTGTGTAATGTTGCTGTTTAAGCATAAACAACATCTGCAAAGTTACAACGCTCAAAGTTCAAAGCAAAGGAAGATATTTGCTTTTAAAGAAATCGTTTTTTAAGGACTACAACAAACGGCTGGTAGGGACAACACGACATTCCATACACGATTAGTGACATCACCAACCCTAACATTTACATAAACCCCGCCCCCGGGAACGCGATTTATAGATATCATGCATAAATTCTTCAACTAACCATTCAGAAATGTCCTGTTGCAATCTACATGTTGTCACTTCTTCTTGAGTCTCTCCATCATTGTCTGACTCTGGTTTGAACATAAAAGGCTAAAAGTTTTAGAAATTTTCAGTGCATGTCTGTGTGAGGTAAAAGGACACGAGCTGTTGAAGCTTCGCCCCCTGTGCTGGGAGCAGCAGCTCATTTGCATTTAAAGGGACAGACACAAAAACAGTGTGTTTTTGTTCACTCTCAAAAAGTGACAAATTTAACATGCTATATAAAAATATATGTGTGGTATTTTGAGCTAAAACTTCACATACAGACTCTGGGGACATCAGAGACTTATTTTACATCTTGTGAAAAGGGCATTATACCACCCTTTTTAATATATTTTAGTATTTTAAAAAAAAGTATATATATATTTTAATATATTTTTAAAAATGTACTATTTATGAATAAGTAATGAATAATATATATACAAAATTAATTATATTAATTAATTTCAATAATTTATTAATAATTCATAATTCATGATTATTATCAGTTGGACAAGATTAATGTGTTTTGCTTATGTTTATTTGAAATAGACATTTTTGTAACATTGTACATGTCTTTTGATCAATTTATGCATACTTGCTGAATAAAAGTATTAGTTATAAAAAAAGAAGAAGAAATGAAGAGAAAACAAACTACTTGGTACCCTTTCTGACCCCAAACCTTTGAACAGTAGTGTAATAGAGCGGTGCAGGTATGACGTCAATTTGTAAGCCAAAACATTTAGTTAGTTTATAGACTACCTTTAGCTTTTTACTTCTGGCGACTGCATTTAGGCTTCAAAATTCATGAAAGTTCTGTTCATCTGCGACAATTATCTTGATGGACAAAACGTGCAAGTATCACTTTTGTTGATCACAGAGCTTGTTTTATGCTATAATACAAAAAAATGGAAAAATCTAAAATTTAAATGGCATAAAAATGACCACACTAATTTTACTTTAAGTTGTGGATAACTAATGTAATCAACTTACTAAAATAAAATCTAAAATCCCAAAACTAAAATATTGAATAAGAAAAACAAAAAAGCAAAACAAAAAGCTAAAACTTATAGTCATAGAGAAAAAGCTACAGAAAACAAAACTAAAATGAATGGACAAATATAAAAAAATAAATAAGAAATAAATTAAGAATACAAAATGATAAAAACCCCGCTCTAAGTGTGTATCCGTGCTTTCAGCCTGAGAATGGACATTGGTTTACCACAGACCATTATACAATTTTTTTTTTATTAGCCAGTCCACATTTCTGCA
The DNA here is from genome assembly GCF_963993115.1 of Abramis brama. Taxonomy (NCBI): domain Eukaryota; kingdom Metazoa; phylum Chordata; class Actinopteri; order Cypriniformes; family Leuciscidae; genus Abramis; species Abramis brama. Next base: position 10,673,856 of record NC_139969.1, read on the forward strand.
CATACATGTGAGTTTCTGTTCTTTTGTGAGATTGCAGGTTGAATGAGTCACACTAAGCCACATTAAAGCGGTATTGTAGCACTTCCTGTTTGTGGACAGTGTTTCCTGTGACCGCAGGTGCAGTGTGAGTCATTCAGTCAATCTGTGTGAGATACCAGGATGTGACGTAATCACTGGCTGACAGAAAGGATGGCCTTTTTATGGTAAAACTAGACACTATCAGCTCTAAATGTGTGAGCATAACTCTGGTGGTATGATCTCACACGCTCCTTCAGGCACAGATGTGAAGTGTCTTTTATTTCACATAGAGAACTAAAATAACGCACACACGCCCAGACACACCCACCACATCAAACACACAACTACATTCTAGCAAAGTGTCTGTGGTCTCGGTAAGCCGATATCATCTGTTCTGGGTCAGCAACATGTTGAAATGTGGGAAAGACAGCGCACCGCCTGTGTTTGGCCAGAGGGGGGCAGACATTCACCTAAACACAAAGCCAGAAAACAAAATCCCTCCTTGCTGTCTGAACCATTCATTCATTGTGTTTATTAAATGTTTGCAACAGATCAATTTAAAGACTTTTAATATACAGTACTACTAATTAGAGATGCACAAATATTAAAGTTCTGTCTGATACCAATGTAATGAGCCACTATTCAGCAAGGACTCATAAAGTGATCAAAAGACATTTACAATGTTACAAAAATGTCTATTTCAAATAAACTTTTTTATTTATCAAAAACAAAAATATTAAGTAGCACAATATTTTTTCAACTGATAATAATAATAATAAATTATTAATAAATTATAGTAATTAATTTATATAATAAATTATAATAATTTCTAAACAAATATTAAATATTAATAAATAATACTTAAAACAATTAATTGTCTTACATTTTTCTATATTTTAAAATAATATAATAATAGTAATAATATTATATATAAATATATATATATATATATATATATATATATATATATATATATATATATATATAGTTTTTTTTTATTTTATTTTTTATTGAGGGACCCAAGCCATAGGAATGTAGGAAACATCCAGAACATCATAGACTATTATTAATAAAATAATAATAATAATAATAATAATAATCATCAAATAATAACCTAAAGTAATATTCTACATTATTTTGTCAAAAACTAAAATCAATTTATTTAAATATTATGAGTGAATTTAGGCATCACAACATTAATATATATTTTTATTTAGCTTTTTGCTAAGGAATTACACAACAGTGTTATTAAATTATTAGCATTTTTCAGGATTACCTTTAAATTAATCTAAATGTAAAAATAGGGTAATTAATCATGCAAAACTAAATATCCAATATCAACAGTGTGATGTGATATATTTTTAAAAAACTATATCAGGCTGAGAAACAATATTGTACCGATATATCATGCATTTTTACATCTAATGCCTCAGATTAACAATACCAAGTTCCACACAGAATCTACATATTTTCCTTTGTTTTGTTTTGGGAGTCTGTGGAATTCTAAGGAATCCTTATGGTAATCTGTTAAATGGAACTGAGAGTTCTTTACTCCTGTAGGTGAAGCTGAAGGCATTAGCAAGTTGACTCAATTTTTGCAAAACAAACACACAAAAGGAGAGAAATGTGTAGAATTTTCTGAATGACGCAGATTGGAAATTTGTGGAATCTTTCAAACAACCTAGTGATGCCACGCCTCAGTCGAAAGAATCAATTCAGGTCTAGCGATGCCTCAATTGAAATAATTATTGGAGTTTAGAGCAGTGTGTGGATGTGTTTGTGAGTCCATTCTTAAATTAGGTCATGGTTATTGGGAGACAAGAGTCATCTGATACCTGTAACTAAAATACATACTACTAAACCAACACACACACAGGAGCGCTGCTTGTTTTAGAAGAGAATGTGAGCAGTGTGTGTGTGTGTGTGTGTGCGTTTGACAGAGAATGCATGTCTCACTCTGTCTTTGTCATCAGCCACATCACACAGAACATCATCCAGGTCCAGAATTCCTCCATCACCGTGTTCCAGCCGGTACACCTGAACCCAGTACTCTTCACCCTGAGAGAGAAAGAGAGACAGAGAGAACATGTTCAACTTTTGACTGACTTGAACTTAAGTGAAAGTATTCACACCCCGGCAGGACCTTAAACACACTAAACACATACAGACTCCATCAGATACAGGACACTCTAATCAATGAGGAAGAGCACACACACATAATGAAGGTTTAACTAATCAGGATAATGCACCTGAATCTAGACCATCAACCAGACAGAACAACACACACGGGTCATCATTACAACCACTCTACACCCCACACACACACACACACACACAAACACACTGACAGACAGCAGAGAGCAACTGAAGTTCAAAGTCACAGAGAACATGAACTGAACTATTGGACAGCAACATCTGTCAATCAAAAATGAAACACATTTTCCAGTCAGGGGGCCTGTAACAAAAACAAAAATAATAGTCATATTTAATCATATCAAAGTCATATTTAATAATAAAATAATATTTTATATAAATAAAAATAATATATAATAATAATAATAAAAAGGTGATAATTTTCAATAATATCAATAATAAAATTCATAATATTTTATATAAATAATAGTATGTATGTATGTATGTATGTATGTATGTATGTATGTATTTATTTATTTATTTAAAATATGAATTTAAAATTACTTATATATTGATTATTATTACTACTACTACTACTACTATTTAATGAATAAGTAATACTATTATAATCATATTTTATATAAATAATAATAAGTATAATGACTATTAATTTTCAATAGTAAAATTAATATTTTATATAAATATGTTTTATTACTATTACCATTTTAAATATTAAATTAGGCATAACTGTAGTGACCAAAAAAATCATAGATACCATTATTAATATTATTATAATCCTCAAAAATAACAAATAATAATAATAATAATAATAATAATAATAACAACATCAATTTAAATAAAAATAAAAAATAATACAAATTAACACAAGTAAAAATAACAATATTTATTGGGCAAAGATCTGTGTAGTGCTGGGTGAGTCAACTTTTTGGTCACATCTGCTTGACCTCAAAGCTTATGGAGAAAACCTGAAAACCACAAAACTCCATAATTTGATTTTATGAAGCGTTAAAGATGCGGAGAAAAGAAATTGCGCACGTCTATAGCACAAACGGCACAGGTGTAACGTGCCAAAGTTTAGCGGTTTAAAACAACAACAAGCACCTCTAATAAAAGCATTTAAAAATCATTAGAGCATAAATACAGTTTCACCACGGAGTCAAAACAACAATAAATAAGTAAACGAGTCATTTTGCAATAGCCAATCAAAAGTCACGAGTCACAACGTAACAAGGTTATGAACCAATCAGCGCTGACTCTACCTGCTTAGCCCAGCCCTTTTCCTCCCTGAGTCTCTTCTGCAGAGAGAAGTGATGCTTCCACATCTCTAAACATCACGATCTATCTTTCTCCACGCACAAAGAGAACAGACCCGGCTAAACACGCTTTCTGTCTCCTTCTCTTCATTCCTTTCTTCCTCTCAGCTCAGAAGCAAACAGTCCTAAACGAGGACGCGTTCAGTAACGTGAGAAGTTCACTCTCAGAAAGACCCGTGTGTGTAAGCTGAGAGCATTGTGCCTTTAAAGACAAGCGAGTGTATCTGATACGGGAGAGTCCATGTCTTATTGAGCATCCGAGGAGGAGAGACATGTACACAGCAACCGGATATTCAAACTTACTTTACACTGTTTGTGTGGGTGTATATGCGTGTGATGTTTATTAATGCTTTGGTAATGTAATCCCTCACTTATGATGCTAATAAAGCGTGGTAAAATCTCTAGACAGAGAAAGCACATGTCCGCCTACTCAAACAAGGGAACGTCAGTCTCCACCAACAGAGAGCAAAGTGTTTTCATGAGAAAGTCTTTATGAAGCCTCTTTTTTCAACAAACTGGCTCTCTTTCTGCAGGATACAGGAAATAAGAGTCATTTAACATTGCAAACTCACACACACTCATGTTCGGCTTAATGAGTGTTTACTCTAAAGAGGTATGCGGGCATCTGAAATATTTCAAAATGTGACAAAAAAAAACAGTAAGGAATGTGTCCTTACCGTTGTTTGTCACATTCTGAAACATAGAAAATGCCATGTATTTCACAGGCTGGTTCAGAGTGTTTGCAGAGTTATGACAACAGACAGCATATGATATATACAGCAAAATACAGAGTAATTAAGGCTGTGCGATTCATGGAAATCATAATAAAACGATGTAAAAGCATGATTTTTCTGTCGCCTAAATCTAGTGCGAGAACAGAACAGAGTGGGTTTACTGTTACGACATGGAAGAAAGCACAGAAACAGGGAAGGTGAATTCAGGACAGGATAAGGACTTGGCCAACAAAAATCAACATCCATGGTTTGGGTATATTATGGATGCAGGAGAGATGATGTAGTATCATCACAGAGCCAGGTAACATGCAAGACCTGTCACTGAAGCAAAACAGAGAAGGGCCCGTTCACACAGAACGCACTGTTGCGGTTAAAAACACGAGACGTGTCTTTTACAAGTTGAACTTCTTTTCCTGCCGTGGAGAACACTGTGTCACTGTGAGTGCAATGGTCAAAGACGTCAGTCTAGTGCGTTTACATAAGGCACATTCAGAACCAAAAATCCATAATAAAGGCATTTGTGAACTGAAAAACAGAAGAAAAAAAGTTCAAAAAGGCATAAAGAAATAAATACAAAAATTGCAATTTTGATTTAAAAAAAAAAAAAATCACGATTTTTTTTTTTTGCCTTAAATGCCTTAATTTGATTCATTGACGTGATCATATAACATTCAATTACAAATTCTATACAAAATTCAATTAAAATTGACTGGAGATTGATTTGAATTGGACATTTGAATCATTTAAAAAAGGATTCATTTTAATAAGATTCAACATATAAAATTGAATAAGAAATAATTCAAAATAACGGGATTCATTTTAGTTGCAGATTTGATTCAGGAAGAAAACATTCGACTGATAAGATTAAATTTGAGAATAGATTTCATCAGATTCGAGAAGTGATTTAAGCAGCTACATGACTCTACAGAGACTTAGGGTACGTTCACACGACAGCGATGTACTAAAACCAGAAAAGCTTTTCATTTGAGTTTTTAAAAAGTTTTACATACAGAGGACATTGTACATACATTGTCGAAACTATCCCTTTTCACACAGATCCACGAAAATGACTAAAAATGCTGTATTATTCATGCCAAGCCAGTAGTTGACGATGTCACTTTGTAAAGAAACACTAGTCTGAACATGTAATACGCATGCGCATGACATCAACGTTCTCACAAATTCACGTTTTTGTAGTTTACATGGAGACGGTAACGGTAACGTTTTCAAAAACTTGCACTTTGAAACCCATTTTCCCCCCAAAACGCTGTTGTCGTGTAAATTAATGGCCATAATGCATTAAAAAGTGTTCCATTTGTAGTTGGAAACAGTGTTGTGTAAACACCCCCTTATAATCATATTATAATCACAAATAAAATATATGTGTGCGGTCAATGCAACTTACTACCTCATAAAAAATAAAATAAATAAAGTACAGTCCAATGGTCATTCCAGGACAGGCCGAATCTCTCCGTCTTATATTCTTTCAGCTTTTGGCTGAATGTAAAGCATAAATATCAAGATTACACACTGAATATTGTGAAAACGCAACTAATCCCAAACCTGCACTCTTAAAAATAAAGGTTCTTTATTGGCATCTATGGTTCCATGAAGAACCTTTAACATCCATGATGGCACCTTTCCATTCCACAAAGGGTTCTTTATGGATAAAAGTCCTTTACACGAATACAAAAATGGATATTTTCAGAATTGATCACTGAAAGTTTTTTTGGGGGAACAATAATAAAATAAAATGTTTCCTTGTTATCCTGATTTGGGAGCTTTTTCACAGTGAATCCTTTAAACATTTAGGCTATTTATTAATTAATCTGCAAAACCAGTAATTAATTCACACTTAACAACCAAGGCTTAAAACACCTTGTAAATCGCTCCTAAATCTCTATACCTTTGCCCCACTCTTCCTTTCATAAGCATATCTGTACACCAGCACAGTGAAGCAAATCCCTGTAGCACAGCTGCACTCTTACATAACCCACACACAATGCTGTCTGATGTTTTCAGATTTCTGCATTTTATTCTTTCATTCGGTCTTTCTTTGTCCAATGTTTCAGAACAGATGACAATGAATGAACCCATAAACTCGCACTCCATCCGAGCTGCTCTCCCCCAGAGCGCACATACACACACAGTCAAACTCATTTCAGCTAGACTCAATTAAGTCACATCCATTAATGCCTCGTCTAAGAGTTAAAAATAGAACGTGGGTTAACACTCATCATTCTGTCTTCAGCTGGATCTGCAGGCAGAAGGACAGACTCACAAAATGACTGTTAACCTTGTAAAACCAGTCACAGGTTCAGCACAGAAACACAATATTAAAGGGACAGCTCACTCAAAAACCATAAATCTGTCATTATTTAAACAGGTTGATCAAAACACAAATGACTTTTTCTCCTGTGGAATACAAAATGTAATTTAAGAATATCCCAGTCACTTAATAAAAGTGAATGAGGAGTGGGGGTGTCAAGCTGCAAAAAAGACCCAAAAGCACCATATAGCCCACATGAATTATGCGTTATTGTTACATTTTGTGTGGCGAAGAAAATTCAAGTCGTTATTCACTGAAAATCTTGACCAAGCACAGATATTTCTGCAAAAACTTCATTAGTAGCAAAACGGGGACATTCACAATTTGTGTAAAATATTTTCATAAAATAAACGTTTCAAAAGTTTAAGGTATAGCTAAATTATATTGGATGCACTAAAACCAGCCAATACTCATAAACTGTTATGGCCGAAGACAGACAAACCGATAAAAATTCACAATTTTGTCGCCATAAATTAAAAATAAACACTAAAAACTAAAGGCAATTGTTTTAAATGTGAATTTAGGCATTACAATAGTATAATGTACAGTATGAAAAATGGATATTAATTTTGAGATCTGCAAAATTTACATTTAAGAGCGTTAAATTATTTGTGTTTTTAAAGAATAACTTCAAGTAAGCATTAGATGACAAAAAAGGTCATCTAAATGTAAAAACCATGCACAATTAAATCAACTGACATGGTATCAATATATTGTGCATCTCGATTCATACATTAAAAAGCATTTGAAAAGTATACCAATATAAAGTTTCTACGTTTTAATGTGACCTTCATATAACAAAAAGAAAAATGTTAAATCTGTTAGTTTTAATAAAAATGAGCCTCTGGGACATAAAAGTGCCCATATAGCTGACAAAACACCTGTATATACACTGAATCCTGTGTGTTTATACAAACACTTGAAGCTGCTTATAGCAGAAAGCTGCCGTCTTTGACTATTCCAGCGACATTAGAGCTGATGTTTTAAATATCATGACAAAGATCTTACAGACACGACCATATAAAGACACAATCCCTCCATCTCTCCCTCTCTCGCACACACACACACACACACACACGCACATGCAGCGGGAGATTCACACAAATGCAAAAACCGTGCTGCTAAAAGCCGTCTCCTGAGGAATAAGTCCTTTGTGAGCTTCATGCAGCCTGAAATACCCCTCTGTGGATCTCATGCTATTCAGAATAGCTTGGCACCCAGATAAACAACTTGCACAAACACACAGTGTTCACTTGTATGGGCAGGCTTTGCCACCCTTTTGGGGACACATTTCTGAATATGTACCCAAAAGAACAGCATAACCTGTCAAAACTAGTAAAAAATAAGGTCTTGTTTTATATCTGCAAATTACAATAAGAGTTTTGGTTATAGTTCACATTGATACATACTAACACCATGATATTTGTTAGTGTAGTAATCATAGCTTAAAGCAAGAAAATAAATGGAAATTACTGGCAATAACATACAAAGTCATATGTGTCCTAAACAGAAGGTGCAGGGTCGTTCTGACATTTACACCTAAACAGACACTTACTGAATGTTTGACAACTAACCAACTTAATCACGTGGGTCTGTGCTGCCCATCTATAATGTGTGACTGTCACTTTAAGAAGCATTGAACCAATGAACTCATCTGTGTATGTGACCCACAGCAGTAATGAGAACTTTACACCACAGTGTCCACACTGCTGTTTTACAGGCATACTGTGCATTTATGTCAGTTGTGTTCTGTGGGGTTTAAAACACAATTTTACTTTGTAACAATTGGTCACGACTTGCAGTGATATTAAGAATGCCTTCAAGTACAGAAAGATGATCCATAAATATCACAACTCTGTCCATAAATTCACCCAATTCTTCACATTAGATCTGAGATAATCTTTCTGTAAATTTAACAGCTATTTAAGTGTTCTCTTAACATATGCCAAAAATGTACCTATACCCAGGGCTGTACGTTAATGTTTTTGCTCATAGCACTGGTGATCAGTTCATCAGTTCAAAATATAACTGAAATAAGACATTAATGTTCCACACAGGGCACACAAAATACAAACTTTTTTTTTTTTTTTTGCCAAAAATGGCAGACTGCAGGTAACCACCCGGGCTGCGTTCAGCCCCGACAAAACGTTGCACAACGTTTTTTAAACAGAAACGGTGATGCGTTGAACACACTGTTCTGATGACGCAACTATGGCAGCTGAGAAGGCCATTCTTTGTGTTCTTTGTGAAGAATTTTTGGAGCCTGATGAAGTCGGTATAAATATGTGTTTACTACTACAAAATATGCCCGATTACAGTTACTGCACTTGCCGCCCAGAACAAAAGAGAACAGCCCAATCGAGTGAAGGGATTGCTGAAGCTGAAATGGAAGCACACATCTTACCAATTCAGACTAAAACACATTTAGCCTCACATACTGACTTCATTTGTAGTTCATACTGTTTTAATACCCTGTATTTTCTTTCTAATTTTTAGGAAAAGCACTTAATTACCATTGTTTATTTCTATACCAAATGTCATACACTTGCAATGAAGCTAAAAATATAAACAACTACATCATTATGTTGATATCCTATATTTTTACAATAAAACTTACGACAAACATGTCTGTTGTTGCGTATACCGAGCTGCATCGAACACATTTGTAAATTACTTTCCTTGAACCCATTGTGCGAGTTCACTTTAATACCGCGTGCTTTATATACATGTTGCTGCTGATTGGACTGCAGTTCTGACACACCCACCAAACAAGAGAAAACGAATCGCAAACCCCGTTTCCAGGAAACATGACGTTCAACCCGGAAACCGTAGCAAAACGTTGCACACCGTTTTGAACTTGAACGTGCTGCTTAAAGTGCCCCATTATGCTATTTTAAAGTTTCCTAATGTTGTTTTGGAGTCTCCTACAACAGGTTTACATGCATCAAAGGTAAAAAAAAAAATTCGCAAAATTAATTTTCTCATAAAATACACTTGCACATCACCACATTTTCAATGATTCTCAAACGACTCATCAGATGAATCAATCTCTCTAAATCCCGCCTTTCCGCGAGCTGCTCTGATTGGCCAGACAGCTCAGTCTGTTGTGATTGGCCTATCTTGTACAGTGTGTCGATAACAAAAACGTTCATTACCATAACAACGTCGGCTCTGCTTGTCCTGAGGCTTCCTACACCGTAAACTAAACACAGTAACGAACAATGACATCGATTTTACCATATCAGTAAGACAGTAATAATGTGAGTTAACCAGTTAAAAGGAGACCTACACAATATAAAACTCAAAACTAAGTATTATGAACACCATCTTTCAAGAGCAAGCGGTTTGCGAATCCTGCATTGAATTTCGAGATTTGAGAAGCAGTCGTCAGTAAAATAAAGGGAACACAGCAAAGGTTTAGGATTATACTGCTGTGGTATCGTGGTAAAGGTGAATATTAACCACTGATTCTTCACACTTGTCCTTGGGCAGTGAACAAAAAACTGGCTTTAGCTTCACATTATAGAGCACAGCGTCTTCTCGACATGATGCTGTCCAGTATCCACAGGAATCAGCTGCTGGTTTGAGGTTTAAGTTTTCCCTGGTGTCTGCGTGCGCAATAAGTGGGTGGGCAATATGCTAATGTTTCGTCTTGACGTCACAACGAAACGGCTCGTTTGAAAAACAATTAATTTCATTGACTCAAAGTCGACTCTAACTTTTGAAAGACAACAACTTTATATACGGTGCACTTTCAGATTTAAAACTTTGCAGGATGTTTTCATTCACTTAGAGCTATGTTACACACTACATGAAAGGTCATTTTCAAAAATCTATAATAGGTTTAGTTTCTATAGCCCAATATCACTAATCACAATCCAAACAACATCCATCTGTTTTGGTTGAGCACTTGAAAATACTGCTTCATTTTCCTATAAATCATTAGAAAGTTCCACAGTTTTATTATAAAGTATTATAGTATTATGAAAAAAATCTGTGACTGTCAGGAACTTTTGTCAGGAAATCTTATGCATCCATTGGGAGACCAAAAAAAACTCCCTTCTCTACACAGGAGAAAAACCTATGGATTCGCAATCGCATATGTTTACTCCAAATTTCTTTAGAGAAAAATATTACTTTTCTGATTTTTGAACACATTAGTGAATACATTACACACATGTAAAATAACGTCTGTTGCATTCATACGCGTAGCTGGAGGGCATCCTCCTTGCGCATTAAGTCGACAAGTGAGACTTGGAGAAGTCATAAAACTTTATGATGTTCCAGGAAATCATTTATATGGATAAAGACATTCAGAGATTGCTAAAACACAGATAGAGATGTTTTCTGACTGATGAAACATGAAGACAAAAAACAGGATTTTAACAATATCTGGTTTATCTGTGTTTTTCTAGACATCTCAGGTATTTTCATAAGAATAAAGTATATTTATAATGCAATGCAATGCTATAAGTGACTCAAATTCACAGCACTTGCAGAGATGGAGCAGCATTTACTGCAAACCGATCGATCCGCTCTGATATCAGTGAATTTTACGATTTCGGTTTAAATTTGGTTAATCGTGCAGCCCTAGATTAACCTCACAAACAAACAAGCACACAACAAAAACTAAATAAATGCGCAAATTTGTATTAATCGCAAAAAACTAATTTCTTTCACGTACGACATATATATCGGACTGTACTAGTGGCAATAAAAATAAATACCAACAGAACAACTTTTATTCTTTCTCACACAAATTAAGATTAAAAGAGCAGATTATAGAGTAAAAAAAGACTTCACACGGTTCCTTGCACATTGCACAATACAATGTTATGACCTTAAACCTTAAACCTTTCTATGGCTTTTCTGGTGTAGTAAACTTGCTCTGTAATTCACCTGGTACAGCACTGCAATTACGTCCCGTGAAACATGAGTCACGAACAAAGAAGGAAGCTAAAACGACATGGTTGCTTAGAAAATGTATTTATCTCACTTTTGATTTTAACATTACTCGTTAGGTTTATGAAAGGTATGTACTTATTTTTAAATGCAAAAAGCATTACCTGGACATTTCCTTTCCAAACTGACGCAATACGTAGAACAAACAACTTAATAAAATGCTGCCAGATCAACGTTCATCTGTTTAGGATAAAACTGAACATGCTTGTTAGCGCAACATAATATTTATCAGAAATGTCGCCACAGGCACGTTTTTCCCAATGTTTTCTGAAAGGTTACAGCTGAGAGTTTCTCCAAAGAAAGTTTAGCAACAGGCTGAGGGTTTCTTTCCACAGGGAACTTACTAACACTGTGTTTTCCAAAATACATTAGTGCACCAACAGCGTCATTCCCTGTGGAGAAATCTAGGATTCAGTAGAAATAGGAGGATCTACCCCACCCCCACCCCAAAAAAGAGGAAGCCAATCACAACTCAAGGTCAAGATTTTCCTATGCCACAAAACCTTACAAAAACACAACATTCAAAATGTAAACTGACAGATGTTTTCAATCCACACTTATAGGTTATACTTCAGCTAAAAGTTTCTTTCTCTTTTTTCCCTTTTATACAGCAATAAGTACAAATACAAGCTTTACGGTAAGACGAAACCTCTGGTGGCCTGTAGCACAGTGCCTAGTTGTGTCAGGAGGATTGGGAATCACCTAGAACCCCATGCTAATGAGACCTGGGCCTCGGTAGGTTACCTGGTAAAGCTACACAGATTATACATATACAAATATCTATCTATCTATAGATCGATAGATATAAACATTTATACAAAATATATATTTTACTGTATGTTATTATTAAAATTGTACAAAACTAAATTGATTGTTTCACATCAAATTCATGTCATAGTTTTAGCACTATGAGCATGTTGAATAAATATAGCAGTGCTTCAGCAACTTTCTTCAGAGTTTTCATATCACTTTTCTCAAATGAGAGAAGAACATGCTAATTGTGTAGGATGTCTAAAAAGCATGTCTAATCATTTTCATTTATAAAACCTTAATTTAATCAATATAAAAAAAATAAAAAAATAAAATGCATGTATGTATGTGTGTGTGTGTGTGTGTGTGTGTGTGTGTGTGTGTGTGTGTGTGTGTGTGTGTGTATGTATGTATGTATGTATGTATGTATATACATACATATATATACATACCTATATATATACACACACACGCATACTAAAATGAAGATATTTATGATATTGAGCATATAATAAATAAATCACAATTAACAATCAACTCAAAATTAGAACTCCTCCCAGTCATATTCAGATCACAACCATTATAGCTTTCAATTTTTTTTAAGCAATTCTTTATTAGATCCTTATTGGACACAATCCCTAATTTTCACAATTCAGTGGCTTGTGTAACTATTTTTCTGTGTCAGTGTGAGAGCTGAGCCCTCCGTCTACTCGATCACATCCCAGAGATATTACAGATACAGACACCCTCAGTAAGATGAGTGACAGACAATCAACTTCATTGATCAAAGCAGTGATTACAACAATCTATAGGAATCAAAATCTGCTAATGGGCAATTAAATATAACAAATCATGTAAAAACGTGTTATATATTGATGATTTTAGTTCTAATATTCCAGGGGTGAACTATATTTGCTTTTTGGGTCATTATCTGGTCATTATAAAAAGCGCTGGAGACTTTCGAAATGCTTTTTGTGTAGTTCATTATACTTATTTTATGGAATGATGAAGTTTATTTCGTGGCTCAAATAAATTATGTTACTCGGAGACGTAAATTTGTTGAATTTTGAAAATCAATTTCTTTTTTCTTTTTCTTTTTTTTACCAGGAAAGCGGTTATTGTCGCGAATAACAAAAATCTTTTTTAACCCATGAAAATGCAGATCCTGTTGTAAACAATAGTGAAATAACTTTTTTAAAACAGCTGTTGTTCCATTAATAACCTTTAGCAGATTTTGACTCATGGACTCTTTCCCACGCTGATCTGAACTCATTTATGCATGAATCACTGAATGAGGAAAATATGCTGTACTTCCCTCTGCGTTCACATGTATAGAAATCCAATATTCTACAAAACGTTTGATCAATTTCTGTCTTATTATGCATGCATTTCTCAAACAGCGTGTCAACAAAAAGATTTAAGCTGCCGACAGCAAAATGACAGAAAAAAGGCACCATAATACAAAAAAGACAGTCAGAATCCAGTTCTATAGGCACAGCTGCTGCATGAACACTTGTGTCTGAAAACCTGCCAACACACTGCAACAGACCAGAGGAGTGATCAGCTGGGATAGCTCCATTTCATATGCAAGGTTACATTAAATGCCCTTGTTTTCAGTTTGATGCCTTTCCATATTTCTGTTGTAAATCTGTTGTCATATTTGAGATCCAAACAGGGATTATAGGGCCCATTCAATACAGCACACACATACACACAGACTAATAACCCTTCAAATTTAAAACTTACAGAGATTATAAACAGACAGGAATAATGTGTGCTGGTGCTCTGATGGATAATAATTCCAGACAACAGATCAGCCCTAAAACCGAACCCCACAGTCTCACACAGAACACCTTCGTTTGTGTGTTTGGTTTAATGAGCTGCTGAAAGCCTAGAACCTAAAAAGAGAACGAGAGCAATGTGAGCAGAAAGAAAAAAAAGGCGAGCTGAATGGAGTTAAAGAGTAGCAGAGGTATTTGGGGAAAGCAAATGGAAAGAGTGACAATATAACAGAACCAAGGACACCGCAGCAGATCACACATTCACTAACACCGTCCCTGTCTTTCTCTCTCAGAGCACACACACCGTTTTTAATTATTCACATGACTCCATTTCCTGTGATAAACTACAAATGGACACCAGCATATCAGCTACATCACAACAGCACCCCACTTCCTTGTAATAAAGCAACACAACGGCAACATTGTCTCAACGACACTCCACACACCATCACAATTTCAGCTAAATGATCTCAACACCCCAAACATGCCACATCATCATACTGACTTTAGTTTTCCCTCATGATAACAACACTCCAAATCAGCATAATATCAGCGAATTATCATAACAATGCTCCACGCCTCAACAATAAGGATGTGTTTTACTTGTAGGCTACTTGTCTCATCATCAAATACCTGGCCCCATCTAATATGTGTATGTATATATATATATATATATATATATATATATATATATATATATATATATATATATATATATATAACTGTGCCATGAACTTTAATTATTTATTTGTTTATTATATATTAAATATATATTTGACTGTTTTACAAAAAGAAAACAAGCTAAAAAAATTGCAATTACAAAAAAAACATTAAATAATAGAAACCATATTATAGAGACCATAACAAATGTCTTACAAAAATGTCTCATTTGTTAACATTACTTAATGCAATAACTAATATGAAATTAAATTAACAATATTTTTTACAGCATTTATTTTAAAGGACAACATTTGATTTTAAAAATATATTAGTAAATGCTGAGATTAACATTAAATACAATTAATAAATGTCATAATTGTTCATTCATTGTTACTTCATGTTAACTAATGTTAACAAATTAAACCTGATTGTATTAGCAAAATGAGCAAATAATTAACCATTTTATCCATTTCAACCATATTAGCTGGAATTATAGCCTAGTAGAGCTATGATGTGACCTCAAGACAGCGGTAAATGAAGCATTTTGGCTGGAAAATACAGTGATTTATCATTTTCAAACCATTCTAACTGATACTTCTGTTCTTGCTATTTTTGACAAAGCCTCTTCTATATAGCCAGCTAGTTATCTTTAGCTTTGGTGACATTTTTATCAGCGACAACGTTCAATATACAGATCACAATTCCAAATGTTTATGTTTTCAGCGCAGGACAATTGACAGTTGGGTCAACTGGCTCAAACTTCAAAGACAGGCCATCCTTAACTTCATCATATTATTAGATTTTCCATAACAATAACACTCCATAAGACTATAATAACTGCCCCATTACAATAAAACTCTATATCATCATGACAAAAATCTACATCATCACAGCCATATACAACAGCAATGTTCTCTTTTATAGCAAACAAAGTGGCAATAACTTTCATTTAACACTGAATCTTTCACCACACACAAACACACTCACAGGTGGCGAGCACTGTAAACACATGTAAACTATTCTGCTCATACGCTACTAAAGGAGAAAATTATTTATTCATGTGAACAAACATGCTTTTGTCTCTCTCGCTCCTGCTCGTCCTTTGTATATCGAGCTGAATCTCCAGGCCTTGGATCATTTAACTTTAAAAGCTGCGTATTGAACGCTATTACTCTAAGTGCTGCTGATTCTGAATGCTGATTTCCCACCGGCGCAAATCATACTTTGAGGTATTCTGGGAGATCAACTAGTGCAAAAGGTGGTCAAAACACAAATCCAAGCTGTTAACGTCTATTTTCATCTCGGACACACATCTACTGTAGACATTCTTGGATTCAGTCGCAATTAAAGTTATAAAACTAATTCAGTAAAGAGCAGAGAGTGATTTTCTTAGTCTTTTGTTCTTTTATTAACATGACAGCAGCAGGAATATTAGACTGCTGTCACTTTAAGAGTTTATGCACGGATCTAATATACTGTTACACAACATGCGTTACCTTTCTCAACTATTTAACATTCCGAAACTGACTGTGTTTAACAGAATACTTGTCAAGATGGCATTTTGACATCATTTTGTGTGTATTTGACCGTTTATGCGCGTATCTGAAGCTCATAGTATACTTCGCTTATGCGCATTCCACCCCGTCTCAGAGCGCATGCACAGGAGGCCGCCTAGGGAACAGTATCTCTTTCGCGGCTTAATGCGCTTTAAATAACGCTGTTTAATATCAAGCACGTCCCGCAGTTTAGCAACAACAGACTGCATTTTACAATACTCACTTATTTGGCTGATTTGGATGACGGAATGCGGGAGCGGCACAATAATCGTTTCACATCGATTATCTTCTTTTCATAATTGTTGGAAGGCAAAAATCAATTACGATTAATCCCACAGCCCTACTAAGCACATAACATTACAATAATAATGAACTAAACAACTTACAGAGATCCTACTTGCAGATTTATTTCGGCGTTGATGGTGTTGACAAAGAAACGCATAAATCCGGGTCCGAGGACTTGAACAGCTCCAGGTAGAACATCACGTGTTGCCATCTCGAAATTACAGTTATGACATGGCGTGAACACAGCATAAGCTTGTTGTTTTGGTTCAGAGTGAACTGTAAAAGGCGGCTGCTGTTTGTTTGTGGCGCTCGGTGACTGTCTGTCTACAACTCTGGATAGCCTTACGGAACGCGCGGATGATGCGTGATGTCCGACGAGCAGAGTGCAGGGAGGTATGGAAATACATTTGTTGACAGACAGGTAGGACAGCGTATCATTGCACTCAGACCGAATGCAATGATTGGACGAATATTTTTTTGGTCCTGAGACTTCCACAGAAGATATATGTACATGTTTTAATATTTAGATCACTTCTATTATTGATTGCTATCAGGATGTGAAGAGAGTTTCAACCAGTATAACAAAAAGAGTTTTTAAAAGAAATTGCCTACCCTACCTCTATATATATATATATATATATATATATATATATATATATATATATATATATATAAAGAGAGAGAGAGAGAGAGAGAGAGAGAGAGAGAAAGAGAAAGAGAAAGAGAGAGAGAGAGAAGAGAGAGAGAGAGAGAGAGAGAGAGAGAGAGAGAGAGAGAGAGAGCCTCAAACGCCCCACAGACACACTGACGCAAACTTTTTTTTCTTTAAACTTGCAGTTTAATCAACGAAGCTGAACGTCCAGAACTGGGCGCGCGGACAGTGAGCTCTTTCTCGCGCTACACAGACAGCTTTGTTGATTCCTCAACGACTGCGTTGCGGTTTTGTCGCGTCGCTCTCTTTAAGTGTAAATATGTTGTAACTCGGTTTAGATGTGCCAAATGTTTAGAAGTCATACTGTTAGCATAGCTGCAGCAGCAGCAGCTCTCATTAACTCATTGAAACAAAGCGCAGGACTCATACACATTATGAGAAAAGTTCAAGACGATTTTTTTTTCATTAAAAATAGCATAAGGACGCGTCAACTGCAGCAACCCGCCATGTAAACAAAAAGTCAATGTACATGATATTGCACCCTGGTATATAATGTCATTTCTAAAGGGTCCCAAAGTAGGGTAATAACGTCTGAAACGTGGAGTAAACTTCGCTCTCTCTTATATTAGGCTACTTCATATTTGCCCTATTTCTTACTAGTTTCTAGCAATCTGCTGTAGACATAAAGAACAAAGAAGACGTCCCAACGCATTAGAAGAGGGTAAAAACGCACAAAGCTTTATTAACTTGTGAATAAATCCGTTTTTCCCCCTGTTCGGTGGAGCTGAAGTGTCCGGACTGTCCCAATCCCTTCCCCCGCTCACTTACTCCGTCTCTACACCGCCATATTTGCAGCCCTCACCGGCGCAACTATGTTTCCAAAGCACAATCAGATGATACACTGAAACAGCAGCTCACCTTAGCGATCGCTCTCCTGTACCGCATCGCGGCCTGCTGAACGAGCCAGTGCACTTTAATGTTGCCATCTCCGCAGGGAACCACGACCCGAGTTCTTCCAAAACACACCGTCACTTTCATAGTTCCAACTCTCCTTAGACCTTCCCGAATCCAAGGGAAACTCGGGATCAAAGGCTCCAGTGGTCTGATGCCCAGATCATTAATAATCTTTGGTTCAACACCTTGACGGCTTATTGGAAGTTACAATCGGTACCCGTTCCGTTTCATCGCGGCGGCCGGGCGCTGTGTGGCGGTGTATGACCACCTGTTTAGTGTTTTGGGATCTGTGTACGGGAACCGCGCCGTGTTCAGTCGGTTCGGGAGCAACGAAAACGAGCTTCTAGCGCCCTCTGGCGGTGGTAAATGTCACTGCTTGTACTTGGGATGACAACATAAAGTGTTTTAGTTTTTTTGTTTTTCTTTTGCAGTTGTTTGCCGTTTTTTAAAAGTTCAGGTCCATGTTTTAGGTCCTCACATATATAGTGAAACATGTGAATTTCAATTTGTGAGGGTTGGGTTGGGTTAGGTTATTAGATGCAGAAATGCAATCACAATCTCTTAAATCACAACATTGACTAAATTGATCTTCAAATTAGAGCCTTGTGAACAAACCAAAATCTTCAAGTCTGCATGGAGAAGTATGTTCTCCAAATGTTGCAACATTATACTTAAAAGTTAAGTTAAAATCAAATGACCTTCGGATTTAAGTAAAACCTCAAATAATGTCTTTTAGACAATTATTGCTCAATTGAAAAGAAAACCTCTCTAAATAATATAGTTATATAAAACTAATACTATTAACAGGGATTTAAGATTTCACTCCAACTTGAGACAGAATAATACTTGGACTTGACTTAGAATTGGCCTTGGAAAGACTTATGACAAAAAACAACAAAAAAAAAACACTAAAGTATGTCTGTATGGAGAGATAAAACGAAAATAAAATAAAATGAAGGATTAAGTTATCAATTTAATAATTTAAACATAAACATTTAAATAAGTAAATCACTTTTTATATGGACAGATTAATATAGGCCTATATATTTGTATTGTATTTGTACTTTGAGTTTTCTGAAACGCGCTATATAAAATAAACGTATTATTATTATATATGTGTATTAACCTGTCCATTTAAAAAGTGATTTATTTATTTACATTTTTTATGTTTAAATTTTTTATTTATTTAAATTTGATCATTTTTATTAATTATTTATAATTCTTATTAATTTGTTTGTTTAAAATTGTATTGATTAATTTAATTGTTTTGTTTATTTTAAAATATGAATTAAGTTTTAAATATGTTTAAAACTTAACTCATATTCTAAAATAAAAAATGGCAGTTGCTTTTCTTTATCCAATAGTCAGTCAAGTGTCATTAGACAGTTCACTTGTGGGGGCGTCCAATCATCATTCAACTCAATTTTAAGAGCAACCCCCTCTCTAAAATAAAATGTCTATTACATTTTTCCATTTAAAAAGTGATGTATTTATTTATTTCCATTTTTATGTTTGAATTCTAAAATATATAACTCATTGCTTAATTTTTTTGTTTGTTTTTAAATCACTCCTGTCATTTGTCAGTGTCAGCATGTGGACATTAGCTTCCAGACATATGGACAGTTGTGCATATATTTATGTATTTGTGTGTGTCAGATTTAACTTTCTGCTTGTAGGACAAAGCTGTACTAAAATAGAAACATTGGGAACACAAAAACACACTCAGGGCCTGATTCAGATTAGTTCTACACACCCAGTTGAGGGAAGCTTTAGTGGAACAGCTGTAGGATTACGAACGCATGCTTTGATCTACGTATAAGGCACGGTGAGCAGATGCTAGATCTATTACTGAAGAACTGAAGCACTGAAGAGAACCGTTCTACCGACCCTCTCACACACAGAGTCAGTTCTGTGAGTTGCTGTCTGCATGTTTAAAGCCATGAAGTTTTGTCTTTGTTGAATCCCAGAGGTGGAGTCTACAGTGACTCATCATTTATGGATGAGCATCTGCTTTTCGCTGACATAGTCAGTGGCCTCCTCCTGTTTTTCAGTTATCGGTGTGGTTTCCAGTCCAACAAATTTGGCAAATAGTTTCCAACAAATGCAATCAACACTGACTTGTGAGTTCTTTGCGCAGCATGTTACATTACGACCTCAAAGTGGCAATCGCTTGCAACAAACAACTAAAACTATCTATCTATCTATCTATCTATCTATCTATCTATCTATCTATCTATCTATCTATCTATCTATCTATCTATCTATCTATCTATCTATCTATCTATCTATCTATATATCTATCTATCTATCTATATATCTGTCTGTCTGTCTGTCTATCTATCTGTCTGTCTGTCTGTCTGTCTGTCTGTCTGTCTGTCTATCTATCTATATATCTATCTATCTATCTATCTATCTCTGTCTGTCTGTCTGTCTGTCTGTCTATCTATCTGTATGTCTGTCTGTCTGTCTGTCTGTCTGTCTGTCTATCTATCTGTCTGTCTGTCTGTCTGTCTGTCTGTCTGTCTATCTATCTATCTATCTATCTGTCTGTCTGTCTATCTGTATGTCTGTCTGTCTATCTATCTATCTATCTATCTATCTATCTATCTATCTATCTGTCTATCTGTCTGTCTGTCTGTCTGTCTGTCTGTCTGTCTGTCTGTCTGTCTATCTATCTATCTATCTATCTGTCTGTCTGTCTATCTATCTGTCTGTCTGTCTATCTGTATGTCTGTCTGTCTATCTATCTATCTATCTATCTATCTATCTATCTATCTATCTATCTATCTATCTATCTATCTATCTGTCTGTCTGTCTGTCTGTCTGTCTGTCTGTCTGTCTGTCTGTCTGTCTATCTATCTATCTATCTATCTATGTCTGTTTATTTATAGCTTTCTGTCTGTCTAACATTATACAAATTATATTATATCTACTGTGTGTGAGAACTGAGAAATGATGTCGTTCTTCTAGCGCAAGATGGCGCTACTTCATCAAACTTCTTTATTTATATTTTATTTAAATATATTTAAAATAACTGAAATATGATACATTTTATATTTTGTTTTGTTTTTTTATTTATTGATTATAAAGTTGTTTCGATTCATCTTTAGGTAGGCTAAGTCTTATCAGTCTGGAGCACTTTTCATTATTAAATTCGAATCATTTTTATTATCAAATTTAAGTCTCAAATGCATTACTTCATTATGGAAATAAATTAATTTTAGCAAATAGGACAGTGTGTGGCATTTGGTGGGTGACAGCGGCCTCTCAGCGCCTATAGGCTCCGCCCAGCATGTGTGTGTTTGTGTGTGTGTGTGTGTGTGTGTGTTGTAGGGGCCTCCGGCTGCATTGTTCAC
The DNA here is from genome assembly GCF_963993115.1 of Abramis brama. Lineage (NCBI taxonomy): Eukaryota > Metazoa > Chordata > Actinopteri > Cypriniformes > Leuciscidae > Abramis > Abramis brama. The sequence goes on from NC_139969.1 coordinate 10,695,360, forward strand.
ATTTCCCAGGCGCATCATCAGAGCTGACGTGGGCTCTACGTGTGCAGTGAGTCGGGCTTCCTCTTCACCCGTAACGAGTGACGAGACTCTACGTAAAACTCGGGTAAGTTATTGCTGGCATGTCGATCTGCCGCCAGAGAGGACCTGGAGATGAGCGCAGCAAGACGAACATGACATGTAGCTACTGTTATATTAGTTTCTCAAATATAATATGTGCGCGAGGCGAATCTGTCTGGACGCGGCTCCAAGTTTAAACAGCGCTAAACTAGCTGTTGAAAAGAAAATAAACCTTCGAACAACGAAAAACGCGCAGATTTCATATTCTAAATGTTTATACTATTCGTCAGAGTTAAGCTGAAACATAACATAAGTACGAAAGCAAATTCAATTCAGGGTGGGCGATATTAAAAATTAAATGAGCCTGTGGAGAATGACGCAGCTTGATCCAGGAATGTGCCAGTATATACAGTACACAGCTTGCCTAAAGAACTTAAAAAGTTTGCAAGTTGCTTTACTGCTGTATTTATTTGTGAGCCCATGAATGTTTCAAATGTAGCCTATGTCATATCCTCGTGCCACCGTTTGCTGTTACATAAGCGCGAGCTGTTCAAAGTTTGCGCGCGTTTGTTTCTGTCAGAAGAAACAGAAGTTAAGAGAGCGCTGACATAATGCAACAGCCATAAATCAACATAGGAAGGAACAGTCTCGAATAAACTACTAAAGCAATCGAGTAAAATATATTTCCTCATAAATTGTACTAGTCTGCTATCTAGAATAGTTGATAAGTTTGTGCACTGTTCCGAGAAAATAAGGAAGTGCACGCGGCCGTTAGAGCGCGCTCCGTTTTTGTGTGCGTGACGTGCAATTTTTAATTACCCTATAAAAAACAACTATTAAATTACATATAAATTTTTTACCTATAATTTTTATTTCCATTATTTAGAATTCTTTGTTTATGCTTAATTGCAGCAATTTAACTCTTGCAGTATTGTATGAAAATTAATTTGTTTTCCCTTCAAGTTCTTTAGAGTTTAAAGTCCCTCTGTCCTAATCAAACCCAATGGACCACTTGCACTGAGGTTCGTGACGCACTTCCGTTTGGAAATAGTACGTCTCACTTATTTCCGGTTATGTTTACTTTCAATGTACTGTGGTCAATGAGTGGTTGAACAAACATCACCTAAAATGAGTGTCCGCAATCAGATTTAAAAATGTGGCAATTTTTATTGACAGGAAAAGGTATATTCTGTGTGCAGAATTTTCCAAACTTATCGGAACATGAAGTTTTAATCCAGCCCAAGCCGATCTGAGAAAAATGATTTCACCGGGACGCTGAAGTGTATGAGAAGAGATGAATAACATCAGTACGAACCACAAACATTTATTTATTTGGATTAAATATTTTAATCATTCTGTGTCATTTTTCAATGTCAATCTTTTCACTATGTACATGTTTATGCCCAAAATGCTATAATATTCAAAGTAGTTGACTGTCATTCTCTTCTATGCTGTGTACGTTATTGATTAAATAGCCTAGCCTATTTAACATTGTTACAGGCACCTCGCGAGCATTCATTCATTCAGCTATTTTAAAGACTGGAATAAACACCAGCGCACACAAGCAATCCTTTTAATAGTCAATTTCATTTCAAAATGTAAACCCAACAGGTATGAAATGTCAGAAAGAGAAAAACACTGTTAATGAGAAGACCAGCATATAGGACTGCTGCAGCTTAGTGGATAAATATATTTAGCCTATTTATTATTCAGAATGCACAGTTGGAAAGAAAATACATTTATAGGAACATTTTGGCAGGCTCAAGATAATTAATACAGAGATCATTATTCATTGTTTTGATCAATTGGCAGCCATGAAAAGCAGAAATGCTTAGACCTGTTTTCCGGTTCAAACGCTGGGCGCTCCGCATAACCCCTATTGGCAGCCATAAAACATAGTGATAATCTGCATTCTCATGTATGTAGGTGCGCTGAACGCTCCCGATATGTACTAACTAGAACACAGAAGTAGTTGTGCAAGTAGTCCATTGGTAGATATTATTGAAGCTTTGGCCCTCTGTTCTAACTTTTTTTTTCATGCATTTTTCATTTCTCACAAGATCGTGGAAGGGTATGTTTCACAATTCACCCTGATGCAGGTACTGTATATAAGGCTAAAACGGCCATTTACACTGTCAGCAGGTGAAAAATCCACTGTGGAAAATAAGAAACTGCTTCACAAGTCTCAGAAAACATATACTGTACATATCAACACAAACACTAACAACGAACAGTTTTATTGCCTCACATCTTGGACCACTCGATTGGCAAACCTTTGGCTGAAATGATGGATTATTGCATCAAATGCAATTTAGGCTTTTTAAAATCTTGTGACGTATGACTGTAAAGAGCGCTGACTGTGCATTTCCTCTCTGCTCTGTCGCTAGGCCGATCGCCATGGAAACTGCAACCATAGCGCAACAGGAAGCCAGTGCAACTGAGAAAATTACAAGTGAGATACAGTCAGATTCTGACTCACTCACACAGGTACAGATATGACGTCTGTTTCATTTTGTATATAAAGATCATGCCAAACTGAACACACATACATTAATGTTTGAATAAACTATAGGGAAAGTGAATGAATGAAGAATTTATCTACTATTGTACACCTAAAGCACTTTATAATCATTTCAGGACAGGAGTCTCTCCTCACCCACCACCACCATTTGAAAAATGTTTCAAAATCTTATTTACAATTAAACCGACACTGTAATACACATTCCTAACCATAGAAAAAATATGGTTTGACTATCATATTCATATACCGTGGTATTAATGTGGATTTCTAAGTTACTTTGAATAATAACATGATAATACCATAAAAAACATGGTAATATTATGGTACTTATGTGTGTTGTTAGACTGCAATATTTACAGACTAAATGTAAAAATAAAGATTGTGCAAAATATGACTTTATTGTATTAAGTGTTAAACAAGTGTTATTTTAGTATTTTATACACTATTAAAGTTTTTATTAATATTTTGAATTTGATTTGATTTTTATATTTTTTGTTTTAATTTTAGTTTGAGGTTTAGATTTTGTTTGTAATGTGCTTTTGCCAATTTTGCAATTTTAGTATTTATAATTAAACTTATTGCCAGAGGAGAACTGGCCCCCGACTGAGCCTGGGTTCTCCCAAGGTTTTTTTTCTCCATTGGGTCACCTGATGGAGTTTTAGGACACCATTAGGTCACTTGATGGAGTTTTCGGTTCCTTGCCACTGTTGCCTTTGGCTTGCTCAGTTGGGGATATTTTGGGGATATTAATTTAATTTTATCAATCAATAAATTTACACTAGAAACAACCTTGTTGTGTTATTTTGGTTTAATGCTTTGAAGCTGCTTTGATGCAATCTGTATTGTGAAAAGCGCTATATAAATACACTTGACTTGACTTGACTTGACTTATTTTATTTTAGTTAGTTGCTTATTGTATTTCAGTTAGTTTATAGTTTTTGTTGAATCTAATATATTTTATTTTATTTAAGAGATAGTTCCCCCAAAGTTGAAAATTCTGTCATCATTTACTCACCCTAAAGTTGTTCCAAACCTGTATGAGTTTCTGTTATTCTGTTAAGATATTTTAAAGAATGTTGGTAATCAAACAGTGGACGGTAGTCATTGACTTCCATAGTTGGAAAAAAATATGTAACACTTTAGTTTAGGGTCCAATTCTCACTGTTAACTAGTTGCTTATTAGCATGCATATTACTCGGATATTGGCTGTTTATTAGTACTTATAAAGCATATATTAATGCCTTATTCTGCATGACCATTTCTAATTCTAGAGACCATTCTACATCCCTTAATCCTACCCAATGCCTGAACTTAACTTAACTACCTTACTAACTATTAATAAGCAGTCATTAGGAGTTTACTGAGGCAAAAGTCATAGTTAACAGTTAGTTGATAGTGAAAATTGGACCCTAATCTAAAGTGTGACCAAAAAATACTATGGAAGTCAGTGGTTACCATCTTTTGTGTTCAGCAGAAGAAAGAAATGAGTAAATGATGACAGAATTGAACAGTAACAACACTGGGTTAAACAGCCTCAGACATGTCTTACCCTCTGTCTGTCTCTCTCAGGTGAACGAGGGTGTAGCTGTGGTGTCATTACCTGATGGACAGACACTGCATGTGCAGGGAGTCATTCAGACAACACAGCCCTCTGTTATACAGTCACCTCAGATACAAACTGTGCAGGTACACACATACAGGTTTTTTATGTATGTAATACATTTGTACAGGACTGTTGTAAATATAAGCCTTAGGAAAAGTTACCATCTATACAGTCCAGACTTATTAAACCATAATGTGTGCTGTTCTGTGAGCCATTCAAGCACAATCCTGTTATTCATTTACCTGTTATTCATCACCTGGAGAGGCTGACCAATCACATTGCGGGCAGTTAGAGCTGTAGCCAATCACAGGGCACGTTTACTCATCCTGGGATCAATGGGATGAAGGAGAAGCAGATTGACATAGTAACAAGAAGAGTGAGAGTAGCTGTATAGAGCGGTAATGAGATTTGTGTGAGAGTCAATGCATCTGATCTTCTTGGTAACACACACACACACACACACACACACACACACACACACACAAAGCCCACGTCAGACAAAACAAATCAGCTCAGGAGAAGATGGAAAACTCATGGTCACTTGGCACAATTGTTATCTATAGTGACACCCATATGTAAAATACATATTTCATCAAGCACTAAAGATGGATTTTGAAAGAATATCCTCATTTTTTCATTCAATGAAGCCTTAAAATGACGAAAAAGCTTTCTATATAGTCTCTATGACTGCTGAGCTAATACTAAAGATGTGTGTAAAGAACACCCAGAAATATAAGTAGTTATTCACTGAAATTTTCCCCTCCACATGTGATTCTTTTAAAGGCTCATTTGGCATTAAGGCGAGTACATATGTGTGTTTAAATGTTTTTAGGTAGCTTCTGATACCGGTGGCCCAAGTACAACACCATCCGATTCTCAAAAGAGGAGGGAGATTCTGTCCAGACGCCCGTCTTATAGGTGAGATCCATTCTTGAACGACACAGTGTTATTTTAGCATTATTCATAAACTATTATAGTATTTATTAATATTTATTAGCTTTTACTATTACTGAATTAGCTTTTACTTTTAGATTTTCATTTTAGTTTAAGTTTTAGTAATTTAACGTGCTTTTGTCATTTTTATTGGTTTTTAAACATATTTAAATTTAATAAATTTTTATTGAGTTTTAGTCATTTAATACTTCAACTTCAACTTATTTAATATCTAGTTCCGTCATGAAACTCTAGAGGGTGCAGGATGACAGGTCTTGTACGAGCAGTCATATCATTAGCGCATGGCACAAGCTGATTGGCCTCTGCTGATCCTGCAGCCAATGAGATTGCTTGCCCAACATTTAAATAGTCTGGTTCATTGTTTGCTGTAAGCTAGTCCTGCAGCGCATTATCAGAGTTCCTCTGAAACCCTCCACCTCCCCCAGCTCCACCTGCCTAGATCTGCTACGGGATTTATGCATATCCATTTATGCAGCAGCAGCATATCTTACATGCTCACAGCAGTGAGTCTGTGTATCTATTAGCAGTAGCAAGTCCATACTTGCTCTAGCCTGCCAAGACCATAACATGTTCAATAACTTGCTAAAACTATTACTATTCCAAGAGTTGTCATGATTGAAATTCAGTCAGATAAAACAAGGCAGCATTTCTAAGTTTTATTTATTTATTTATTTACTTTTTTTTTTTTTTTTTTTTTTTGGTTAAAGTGTTTCATTTAATATTTATAATAGATTTTTTCAGCTTTATTTTAATTAACGAAAATTATTTTTGATAGTATTAGCTACGTAAAAACACTGGTGGCCAATCAGATATCTCATAACTTGACATCATTCATTTCATCCCTGGAGTCAACAACAAAATACTCCAAACCCAATAATACCCAGAAACCCGCACACATGATAGTTCTTGTCTGAATGTGTTGACATTTCGTGACAGATACTGATGTTTTAGTTTACAAATGCATTTTCAGGAAAATTCTTAATGAGTTGTCATCAGATGTAACTGCTGTGCCAAAGATCGAGGAAGAGGAGAAAGTTGAGGAAGAAGCCCCGCCCACCTCTAGTGTTGCTACGGTGACGGCACCATCTTCAATCTACCAGACCAGCTCAGGGCAATACAGTACGTCTGAGTTCATTGCTCAGATAATTATCACATTGTGTGGCATGACGTGTGAATTCAAGTTATTACCCTTAAAATGAAGGGTTTTGTTGTTCATCAGCCCTTTCTTACGAAACAGCAACACATTAGATACTGCACAAATGTTTCCCAAATTTATGAAACTCTTATCAGTTGTTATAGCAAGTGTTTGGGAAATTGAAGATAAACTATCTTATTGTTTTGTGTCTGTGCAGTTGCAATCACTCAGGGTGGAGCGATACAGTTGGCCGGCCCTGGAGGAGAGGCCTTGCAAGGGGTTCAGGCTCTGACTCTTCCCAGCCCCGCCACACCCCAGCCTGGGGCCACTATCCTGCAGTACGGCCCCCAGCCTGGAGACCCTGGCCAACAGCTACTGCTAAGTGCTGGACAGGTGCTCGTTCAGGGTAAGACACTGGAACTTTTATAAACATCTTTAAAAGCTTTAATCTGAACCACATCTCTTCTGAAGTCAGTCAGACAGACAGAAAGAGGTTAAAAATCTTTTACAAAACGTTAAAATTGTTGTAATTTCAGCAAAGTGTGTATATGAGCTGTTAGCTGATAGCAGGCCCTGATCGTGGAAGGACAATAAATATACACGTTGCATTGTGGGAATCTAGTTTGATTTGCAGTCAAGTTTGTGTAGGAAGTGAGGTTTTTTTTTTGTGAAATGACATTTACAAAATAAGGTTGAAAATCTCCTTGATTTGCAAAGATAAGAGTTTCAGCATGTGAACCCACTCACTATTGGTTGGAAATCCAATGTTTTTTTGAATATTACCCTAAATAACAATAATAATAGAAGTACCCTGATACCCTGGTAAACCCTGGTAAAGTATCTGTGTTGAACATTGCAAAAATAATTTTCTTAAACAGTATTTTGGTCTTGATTTTCAGTAAAATATCTAAACATCCTTGAGATATTTTAAAATGAGCTTTCAGAGAATATTAGAGAATATACACTACCGTTCAAAAGTTTGAGGTCAGTGAGAATTTTTGGGGGAAAGAAATAAAATAAATCAAAACTTTTATTCATCAAGGATGAGTTAAACTGATCAAAAGTTACAGTAAAGACATTTATATGTTCTGCTGTTCTTTTGAACTTTCTATTCATCAAAGAATTTTGAAAACAATTTGTACACAACTTTTTTCAACATTGATAATAATAATGAATGTTTCTTGAGCATCAAATCATCATATTAGAATGATTTCTGAAGGATCATGTGACACTGAAGACTGGAGGAATGATGCTGAAAATTCAGCTTTGATCACAGGAATAAATTACAGTTTAAAATATATTAAAATAGAAAACAGTCATTTTAAATTGTCATAATATTTCACAATATTACTGTTTTTTTTTATTGTTTTTTATCAAATAAATGCAGCCTTGGTGAGCAGAAGAGACTTCTTTTAAAAACATAAAAAATCGTACCGATCTAAAACTTTTGACCAGTAGTGTATATATTTCCTAAAGCAAGTTTTATTTATTTTAAGGGTTTAAATAATTTTACTGCAAAAAAAATTAATAGCAATGAATAGAGAGAGGATGAAGTGTTTGTGTTCATTAACATTTTTTTCCTCAAAGTGACTATTCTAATGTTTTTGTGTTCGTTAGTTCAATAAAAGTAACTAAAAATAAATGTTTTATACTTTGCTCCTGGTAAAATTGTAATATTGACAAAGATGGAACATTTAAACATCAGCTCTGAGCAGAATAGATCATAAGAATAGATAGATTGTTTCAAATGATTTCCCACCTATTGAAACAGATAGGCCTTTAGAGATATCCTTAAAGATATTCATCTATGTAAACAGAGTAATATGACGACTGACATGTGAGTCTCTATGTGTGTGTGTGTGTAGATGACCATTTCAGATGCCTGTGTAGTGTTATGAGGTGAAATGGGCACAGTATCCTTTTGTTTGAGCTGCAATGCTTTTGCGTCACCATGTTCTAAAAATACATACTCAATAACATATCCCTCCTTCTCTTGTCTTCTTCCCCTCTCTTTTACCATTTTACCATGAACTTAAACATTTAAATTCCATGCAGTTGCAGAAACTTGTTAGACTTGTTGTTTTAATGTTCCTCAGGCCATAAATTTAAGCATAGAAGTTTAATCACAAACCTAGTGTCTTCTTTCTCTCAATCTCTCTCTCTCTCTCACACACACACGCATGGGTGTGGGGGGGGGCATTCTCCAGAGGGAGTGTGTTATTTCCCTGTGAGACTGCCGTGATGTCATAGTGATGTCAATGCCCTTAATAGTAACCTGTAATCTGACTGAGAGAGAGAGAGAGAGAGAGAGAGAGAAGGACGTAGGGAGGGAGAGAGAGAGAGAGAGAGAGAGAGAGAGAGAGAGAGAGAGAGAGGGAGGGAGGGTTAATGGCAAAACATTAAGTGTCACAACTCAAACTCAGACAGTCAGAGAGAGTCTATGAGAGAGAAACTCACTCAGTGAACCAGCTGAAAGGAAGAGAGAGTTTTTAGAGGAAATAAAGACGAAACAGAAGATAGTGCTCAAAAGACAAACACAACTGGATTACTACAGCATAGAGATGGCAGTGACCGGGGAAGAGACCGAGTCAGGTGAGAGAGAGAGAGATGTGTGTGCATGTGTGTGTTTTATGAGGGAAAAGTCAGTGATGCTAATGTATATATGCTGTATGCATTTATGAAGTTCTGTATTTTGCCATTTGGTAAATAAGCTGGTAGCATGATGAAATAGACATTGCTTTGTATTGTTTTTTAAGTGAATATTGGTACTTATTTAAACTTTAATTTAGTTTTTATGTAGTTGCTTCTTAACTTTTTTGCCTTTTACTTGTAAATTTAAATTATGTGGTATAGTAAATAAATGTTTCTATATTCCATGTAGTCTCAATTAATATGAGTTTATATATTAATAATGGATGTATAATAATAATAATTTTAAATATAGTAATTATTATAAACATAAAACTAAACAATAATAATTATGAAATGCTGTTTACATTTTTTATATGGAGTAGTCTCTGCAGAAAATGTCAACAATCTCAAAAGTAATGTAGTGAATATAATATTAGATTATTAATAATAACATTTAATATAGTGAATATTACAATCCTACAAAACTGATAAAAATAAACAGAAGTTATATTATGTGCGAAAGTTTGTAAACACTCTGAGAAAGTGGGACATCAGACGGAAGGACACTTGTTTTCGGGCTTCTTTAGCTTGTTTCCTTTTATGTGGTTGAAACTTTCTTCTCAGTCGTAAACACTCATTGACATGCTCCTGTTTTACGAAATCAGGCTGCAAATCTGCCTGTCTATTCACACACATGAATCATTGAGAGAAAGGCAGACAAAAGCAGAGAGAGAATGAGGGGGGAGGAGGGAGGAGCTTTCTGTTTGACGTCAGTCTGTTTCCTGGAAGCCTGCCGAAGCCGAGACGGAGAGAGAGAGAGAGAGAGAGAGAGAGAGAGAGGGAATGGGGCGGGGGTTTGGGCAACGACGCACACAGTGACATCAGCATTTTGTCACATTGTCTGATAACAAACGCACACACACACATGCACGTTAAGTCAAGGCATATCCAGTCTGTTGAAGGACGTTTACTGCTGGGAACATTGACTGATAGCTGCATTAAAACTGTCTGTACTGCACCCGTGACCTTATACTTATATTTGGGGTTTTGAATGTTACTTCAGGTACTTTTAATGTTGTTTGTGTGGGTGGATGTTATAGTTTTTATATAACTGCTCTGTTCGTTGTTATTGTTTTGGATTTATTACATAAACTAATGAGTCCAATTAGACCTGCTCTTTTAAACCTGATTACAACAAAATAGAAGTCAAAGCTGATTGGTTAGATCCAGTTTTATGTGCCTCTTTACTCTATCCGTGAGTTTTTAGACACAGATAAAACATTTTTCAGATTAAACCAGAACTAGAATTGCAAAAATAATGATGATGATTATTATTATTATTATTATTATTACATACTGTTTTCTCAAGATAACAACTGTGATTTCTCTTTGTTTCCATATGTTTGGAAATAATAATAATGCATAAAATTAATAATAGTAATTGTTGTTGTTGAGTATAATTATTGTCAATAATAATGAATTATATGAACCTATACATTTAATTATACAATAAATTAAACTACTTTATTCACTTATAATTTAACATGGAATTATGCACTTAATTTTTTATTTATTTGGTGTCTCAGCTCAAGCCCATATATCATCTCTAATCTACACTTTTCATTTATGAGTTTTAAACCTTTTGCAGATGAAACCATAACCAGAATTGCACAAATAATGATTACTATTATTATATTTTCACGATTTACTCAGCTCTTTGCTTCCATATGTTTTGAAATAATAATAATTATACAATAAATAAATCAAATTATTGTTATTATCAATAATAAATAATTATACACTATTTTTTATATATTTTACGTCCTAAGGATATACAGTATATCACTACTGATCTACATTTTTCATTCATGAGTTTTCAGATACAGATTAAACCATCAAAATATTGTATGTTGCATCACTGACCATAAATTATTGGTAACATTTTACAATATAGTTGTAAATGCTAACATAAACTAACCATGAACAATAATTTTTACATTTGTTTTTTTTTTGTAATTTAATTTCAAAATCAGTTTAATTTTTTAAATATACTATTGTACATTTTAGTTTCTAATGCATTAATGTTAACATGTATGTAGAAATGAACATTAACTATGATTAATATGACGTAAATGTATTGTTCATTGCTAGTTCATGTTGTCAACTATTGTGTAACCAATTTCACTGTAAATTAATGTACACAGCCAAACTTTAAAATGTTACCCTTACATCTGTCAAAATATATAATGCATTTTGGTTTATTTGTGCATGTAGCTGCCACAGGAGACATGCCAGCGTATCAGATCCGCTCCCCGTCGTCAGGGTTACCACCAGGTGTCGTCATGGCAGCGTCGCCGGGGGCCATGCACAGCCCACAGCCGAATGCAGAGGAGGCCACACGCAAGAGGGAAGTCCGCCTGATGAAGAACAGGTACACACACACCTGAGTCTCAATGTGTGCATGTGCTTCAACTCGGGCATTTTTCTTTTTGGGGCTTAACTATCTCTTTGAGCCTGCTCCTGTTTGACCCTTTATTTGCGTGTTGTAGGGAGGCGGCGCGCGAGTGTCGCAGAAAGAAGAAAGAATATGTCAAGTGTTTGGAGAATCGCGTCGCTGTGCTGGAAAACCAGAACAAGACTCTCATAGAGGAGCTCAAAGCTCTCAAAGACATCTACTGCCACAAGCAAGAATAGCCCTCACAAACACTGCGCAAGGACTGTGTGATACACAAACTACCTGTCTCTTCTCTTCTTCTGTCGCACCGCCTGGATTTGATCGTTTTCGCTCGTTTGTTTAGCCAAATGTTTTTATAAGAAGTTGCTAACGTTGCTTTGAGGATGCTGAGGTCTACTGCTGTCTGCATTTTATCCTCTCACACACACACACACACACACATACATTTTAAGATTGGCATATATTATTCCTGTCCTCCGTGCTTCGAAAAAACTGGAACTCTTCATTGATATGTGTGGAAAAATGTATGAGCTTTACTTTAAGTTGGAATCAGAAAAAGCTAAGTTTGATGAGTAGATGTGAACTGGTTGCACACTGCGCACATAAGCAGCATGTTTACAGTCTTGGTGCATAAATATGTAGAAAATACGCTGTAAGCCCATTTGAAGCAACATAAAATAATGGAGTTATATACTTATTAATTGATGCAGCAGGTTACATTTGTAGTGAGTTTCTCTTCAGTAAGTCTGATTGAATCCAGGTGATTTAAGCAGTTTATTGGATGTATATTTAAATTAGATTTCAATCACATTTGTACATTTCAATATTTATTTGATAAATTATGGTTTTAATAAAGAAAATAGTAAATGTAGTACCCCAGAAATCTCTATTTTCTCGTTTTCTGCCTAGATTCCAGATTCAGGTTATGCTGTTTATGTGCGCAGTGTTAAACACCAGTTTCCACATAGTAGTTTTTATATCGGTGAAATTATGTGTTGGATGGAATGAACTATTTTAAGTTGTTTATTAACAGGCATGAGCTCATGGCTGATTGTAACAGTGACCCATAACTTCACCAAGAAACGTGACATAATGTTGATGATTACATAATATTGATGTAAGTTCTTAAAGGGATAGTTCACCCAAATATTTTAATTTTGTGTGCACTATTTTTCTTCTGTGGAACACAAAAGATGACATTTTAAAAAAATGTCAGTGGTGTCCAGTGTTGTTTTGGACCCCCATTGTCTTTCATTATCTAGACAAAACCAGTTCTTCAAAATATCCTCTTTTGTTTTGCGCAGAAGAAAGTCATACAGGTTTGGAATGACATGAGGGTGAGTAAATGATGACAGAATTTTCATTTTGGGGCTAACTCTCTTTAAGGCTGCTCTTAACTCCCTTTATTTCTATTAAATCACGCAGATTTTCTTTTATTCATTCAGCACACTTTTATTTAGAGTGTACAAGTAAGAAAAATATGCATAAGCACTTCTCTGTCAATTTCCTCATGTCTGTAATATAAAGTGTATGTTAATATGCAGACAAACTATAAATTAGCCATTTGTAGGTTGATTGCTCTGTTTGTTTGAGCATCCCAAAAATAGCATCTTTGGATCAACCAATGGAGTGAGTTTGAGGCGGAGCTACCTTTTTGAAAATGTTAATTTTTTCTAATCCGTTTTGTGATGCTAGAGGAAGAGAAATTACACACTTCAGCTTCAATGCTTTGTTTATCTGTGCTCCAATTCATAAAATGTGAGGAACAGTACATTTTGCATGGTGAAGGAAGGAAAATGGTGTAACATTATGAATTGTGAATTTTACTTGCATCACAAATATTGCTTTTGATGTAATATTGTATATTATCTCAGTAATGAATTTATCTTTCATTGTTTATTATAATATTAGAAGTGAAGTATGGAAGTAAAGAGCCATTTATGAGTAATAAAAGTGCAGGTTCTCTAAGTCAGACAGGGGGCACTAACTCATATTTCAGCTGTTAGGATGCCTGTGTGTGTGTATCTTCTGTTTCTCAGACTGCTAGTCATCATGAATTCATCTTCACTTACAGCCAATCATGTTTCTGTGTTTTGATGCTGTACTATTTTATATAGTCTGGTCGGAAAATGGATTTGGTTTGATATTTAAATAGCTTATGTTTTCAATTAACCTCTTAATTAGACTTTACAGATTGATGTTAATATAACAGATTGTATGCCCTGCCTTTCTTTAACACTGTACAGAGCGCTGACATCTATTTTTAATAAAATATTTTTGTAAATGTATATGATCTTCCCACATGGTCAAACCTGAATTTTGAGAAGCTCTATTTATGTCTTTTTAGGATGTAGTATGTATAACTAGCTGTATATAAAAACAGTAAATATCCCCATTTAAATAATTTAGACAAGTTTTTGAAATCCTAAAAAAATGCGTATGCATTTTTTTGTGCAAACACATTTTTTGCACAACACTAACACAAGTACACACTTGAATGTAAATGTATTTTTGAACAGATCCTGTGAGTGTGACCTTCAAGAATTTGTTTTATCTGAAAATGTTGTATTGCACACATTCTTAACCAGATGCTTTGCTGATCTTAAATGATCTCCAAGCCTGGTTGGTCTGGTCTGGTGGCTGTCTTAGCTGGGAGATTAGCTTGCTAACCAGCTAAACTGCTTTAACACCAGCTGGGCCTAACTGGGAAACAGTTTAAACATCATCAAAGACCAGCAAACAAGCTTAATCTGTTTTAAGATGGTTTCAGTCAGTTATCTCAAAAATAATAAAACTAAAATCTTTCAGCATACTTGTTTCTGTTTATTTGTCTCTCTCTTTCAAATTTCCTCGCTTAACTTCTACTATAGCAAATTACTTTGCATGTATAGCCTAGGTATAGCTAAAGCATCTTTATCTGTTTTTAGCTTTATCTGAGGGTTGAATATGAGTGTTTTCGAGACTTTTGTAATCAGCATGAAGTAATGTTTTTTGAATGATATTGCATTACTGTCAGAGCGGTCTGGCCTGGGCGCTAGAATGTGCTGTATCATGCGTTTGGCACGAACAAGCAGAACATGGAAAATTCCACAGTGTGTTAGAGCGCCCTCTACTGGAACACGACAGTTTTACACGCTGGAAAACTGTGTTCCTGTACGACACTGTCATCTAGTGGATGTTCAAGGCAAGCCGTTTTTACATTTATTATTAAAATCTCTGTTAAAATGATCTATTTTTGTTACTAGTACGTATTCTTTCACTAGTGTACATGATGATCCAAATATCAGTAGTATTTAAATAGTATATCACAACTGTATTCTTTAAATCATGTATGCAGCTTAGAGCCCGAAGCCATTTGTTTTGAGAATAATGGCTGGCTGATGAAGTTATTGGCTGGCTAGCCGGCTCAGCCAAAACCTAAATGGCTGCTGCAGCCGCCAAACTTTTCATAGCTGCAAATGGCTGAAGCTGCCACTTCATGTCTACAGATGTCTATGTTATACTGATTTACTAGATCTCAATATTTCCAAGCAATGCATGGCTTACACTATATTTTACACTATATTTCTACAAAATGCAATACAATGTAATAAAGAAAACACCAGATTTTACTTTCACAACGTATGTACATATTTATTTTGTAGTCTGTATGCTACTAAACATTTTCAAATAGCCTACAATGTGTTGTGTTTAGGCTAAATGTATGTAGGCTAAGTTGTATACAATAACTTGGCATTATCATGGATGAAGCTTATCATATTACACCTTGAAGGAGCAAGTGATCCATATTTGGATCCAACAGAATTGTACAGAAGAGAGAGAGCTTCCTAACGGTGCATGTGAGAGGGTGACGGCAGAGATCGCGGAGAAGTATGTTGATTAAGAACGCAAAATTTTGTTGAATTTATGAGAAATCTACAGACGCAAACAGACGAAGTGTAGTAAAATAAAGACCTAAATGTGTATTTCGGACTTTTTTTCACCACAAGTCTGAAAGAAGACATGTTATTGAAGACAAATATCCAAAAATCTCAAAATTGACCAGTAAAAAAAAAAAAACGATGCCTGCCGTGTCTCGCCTTAATATAAACACATCAGTATTATTTTGGACAAAGTTTTGCACATTTCACTTCAATTTACACTGAAGCATGCGTCGTGAATTAGAAACGGTGGTTTGTTACTGCAGTAATATCACGTTCAGTGCTATAAATCTCCGTTCCAGAATATTTGGTTCATAACATCAATCTTTGATTCAGGTGTTTGTGCAACCGTGCCCTGAACAAAAGTCTGGGTAGGCCTAAGTTAAAAAAAAAAGTAAGTAGGAATTAGGAAAGTATGTGAGAAGTGAGATCAAAATTACCTTGCTTGCTTCTTTCCACCATTTCACCTCAGTGCGAGAAAAAAATGCATCGCTTCTTCTGTACGGAAAACGAGCAATTTTAATTGGTCGTCAATTCACTGTGAGTCTGTGTATCGTAGCAACGAGCACAAGACTGTGCTGTTATGAATCCAGTGAGAAAATAGATCTCATGTATTGTTTATATTTCGTGTGTGTATGTCTCTATGTGATAGAATTATTATTTGATGCAAATAATTCTAGCCGGCTCAGCCAAACTTTATCAGATGGCGGCTCAATTTGGCTTACGAAATTATTGGCTGGCGGCGGCTGAAATTCTAAATGGCGCAAATGGCGGCGCCTGGCGGCGGCTTCGGGGTCTAATGCAGCTACCATATCAATCCCATTGCATAAACATTTAATTCTTTCAAGAGTTACAAAGTTATAAAATTAGCTCTCTGTAGCTTCGCATTCTTACACTGTCCTACCAGGTCTGTCTATTATGATGTTCTACAGTTGACATTATATTATAGGAACCCGTTTGCACCATAGACTGTAAAAAAAGGTTTGCACACGTACAGAAACAGGAAACGTCTCAGTTCGGAGAAAACGAAAGTTATGCAGTTGTAGCCTACACCTCTCTACACAACAAAATGGCAGACGCCAGTACTTTATGGTCTCGGGATACATTTAACTGTTCAATCTGTCTGGATCTACTGAAGGATCCAGTGGGCATTCCCTGTGGACACAGTTACTGTATGATCTGTATCACAGGCTGCTGGGATCAGGATGATCAGAAGGGAGTCTACAGCTGCCCTCAGTGCAGACAGGCCTTCACTACAAGACCTGTTTTAGGTACAAACACCATGCTGGCTGAAGTGGTGGAGAAACTCAAGAAGACAAAACCACAAGCTCGCCCTGCTCAGTGTTACACTGAATCTGGAGATGTGGAGTGTGACGTCTGCACTGGGGACAAAAACAAAGCCATCAAGTCCTGTCTGGTGTGTCTGAACTCTTACTGTCAAAATCATCTGGAACAACATGAGATTTTCTTCAAAAGTAAGAGACACAATCTAATGGACGCCACTGGACGACTTCAGGAGATGATCTGCCCTCAACATGAGAAACTGCTGGAGATTTACTGTCGTACTGATCAAAACTGTATATGTTATTTGTGTACAATGGATGAACACAAAAACCATGACACTGTATCAGCTGCAGCAGAGAGGACTGAGAAACAGGCATGACTTGAATTATCCCTTAACAGCTATATAAATGAAGATCATTATAAAAAAATATAAAGTTTCTTTGTAGCTATTTAGGTTTGTCAAAATATTAAACTCACACAGAGTTTTACTTGTTTTTAGCATGCAGTAATATAAGGTGGGGATTATTTGTCATTCCTGCAGAGAAAATTGGGTGAGATGCAAAGAAAACACCAGCAGAGAATTGAGGAGAGACAGAAGGAGCTTGAGGAGCTGAGAGAGGCTGTAGAGTCTCACAAGGTGAGTTTAGAGCAGAAGAACTGCTGGAAGAGCTGTTTCAGACTCAGTTAGGACTCTCCTCCAGTCAGTCCGTGAGGAGCCAGTGCTGGAGCTCTTTCAGTCCCACTGAAGCCCACTGTGGGGAACAGGCTGTGTGAGGGACCAGTAAGAGCTGAGTGAATGGACTGGTTCTAATGCGTCTCTGTGTGTCCTAACAGCGCTCTGCACAGGCAGCAGTGGAGGACAGTGAGAGGATCTTTACTGAGCTGATCCGCTCCATTGAGAGAAGCCGATCTGGGTTGACACAGCTGATCAGAGACCAGGAGAAGACTGCAGTGAGTCGAGCTGAAGAACGACTGGAGCGACTGGAGCAGGAGATTGAGGATCTGAGGAGGAGAGACACTGAGCTGGAGCAGCTTTCACACACAGATGATCACATTCAATTCCTCCAGGTAACAGAGATCTGACAAACAGCACAGTGTCTTTAAGAAGGTTTCCTATCAAATGATTCTGTCTTTAGCTGGTGCTTTTATTGTTTCTATTGTGTCTGTGTAGAGTTTCCAGTCTCTCTCTGTCCCTCCTGGATCTACAGACTCGTCCAGCATCACTGTCAGTTCTCGTCTCTCTTTTGATGATGTTGGAAAATCTGTGTCTCATCTGAGAGAGAAACTGGAGCATTTCTGCAGAGAGGAAATAGAGAAGATATCTGGAAAAGGTAAAACACTAATTCATCCTTTTATGAGCGAAATAGGTAATGCATATAATGTAATTTTGTAATATTTTGTAGATCATACAACGCATATCAATAACTGTATGTGACATGGTTTTGATAGTTTCTCTTTATACAGCATGTGAATTATAATAAAGATCTGTTGGTTTCCATAGTAACATACATTGAGATTATTCCTACTCCTGAACTCAAGACCAGGGAGGATTTCCTTCAGTGTAAGTCTCTATTAACAAACAAACATACTGAAACTAAACAAGTTTTAACCCACTCTATAATAAAATTGCAAAATAAACTCCATAAAATACATAAATATGAACAAAAACAACACAATACAAATTCTTGTTTCACATGAGACTTTATTCAAATCAGTTAAATAGTCAACAAATGAAATTAAAGTACTTAATAATAAGAATAATTTTATTATAGTCTTATTCATTTTTATAATGCTTTATACTCATTCACAAACACACACACAGCTTTATGATGTCAATAACAGTGACACTCACTCACATGCAGTCAGGTGTAAAGCACCTGCTCTCTGAAATACTGAATTACATGTTGATTATATGCTCTGTCTCAATCAGATTCTCATCAACTCACTGCGGATTCAAACACAGTGAATAAAAAACTGGTACTGTCTGAAGGGAACAGAGTGATTAAATACACTGACAAAGTCCAGCCGTATCCTGATCATCCAGACAGATTTGATCATTGTCAGGTGTTGTGTCGAGAGAGTGTGTGTGGACGCTGTTACTGGGAGGTTGAGTGGAGTGGTGAGATGGGTATATCAGTGTCATATCAGAGCATCAGCAGGAAAGGACATGGAAATGAATGTAGATTTGGATGTAATGATCAGTCCTGGAGTTTGTCATACTATGACTCCAGTTTCTCATTCTGGCACAATTACAAAAAGACTAAACTCCCTGTAGTCTCCAGCTCCTCTAGACTAGGAGTGTATGTGGATCACAGTGCAGGAACTCTGTCCTTCTACAGCGTCTCTGACACAATGACCCTCATTCACAAAGTCCACACCACATTCACTCAGCCTCTCTATCCTGGGCTTGAGTTCTTTAGGGGACACAATGAAGTATCAAAATTTAAACTGTGTGAATTATAAATATGATACAGAGATTTTACAAATAAAATCAGCTTATTCATTTGAGCTCTTTGATAAATCAGCAACTGTGAGAAATTGAAGTGTTTCATTTTCTAATCAATACTGAACTTCTCTCATTAAAATAACATGGCAGATTTCTAAAATAAAAATCTGCTCATACGCTCTAATGATGACAGTTGAGTACAACAAAGTAATTAATAAATATGAAAGTTGCCATTGAGAGTAACAACACAAATAATGTCACTGTATTGTCTTCACACGTACAGGAGTCACAATCAACTGTGTACATTGTTCTAAAAAGGGTTTTATAAAATCACTTGGACTAAGCAGAACTGAATAATACCCAGCTGTATCCCACTGCAAGTTTTTAGGTTTCACACATGCATATTCTTGTACTGTATGTGTTCTATTTCAATAAAATGAAGCCCTTCATTTTTTCAAGAGGGCAGGAAAAGTATACAATTATTGTATTTCATATTTGTTATATTATCAAGTGGTTTGGTTTTGATTTATTGTTGTCATATATGACCTAGACAAAAGTCAAAAACAGAAAGTTTTGAAATATACCTATACTGTAATCCACTGTTAACAAGCAAACTAGAGCTAGTCTTTTTGGTGAACCAGTATCAATAAGTTAAAAAAAAAAAAAAAAAAAAAAAACATGCATATTTCTACATCAAAGAATATTTTACTTTATCAGCTTTAGTAGGAGTAATAAAATCTCTCTGTACTTTGTGTATATTCACATTGTGAGTGTGTGTTTCTCCTGATGTATTCTGTTTTACCACAAGAAACACTCTGTAACTCTGGGTACAGTTCACTCAATAAATATCACTGCCAGGGCAATTCTCTCAAGTCTCTCATTCTTCTTTTACTTTCTTCTTTTCATGACTGCATATCTACCAACTCCTCTTTGGGTTGATATAAGCAATAAAGTTGTTAAATCAGTTAATATCTTGCTCACTTCAAATAAATCAAATCAATGTTCCAAAAGTTACTGCCACCAAGCTTTAGAGACATAATACTTGTTAAGGTTTTGTCATGTTTGATCTGTTTGAGATTGAGTTGGTTTCGCACTGTTTTCTGATCCTGTTTCCTTTGTTCCCGCTTCTGGTTAGTTTCTTACTCATTAGTTCATTGATTTAGTCACACCTGTCCTATTTTACCCATGATTAGTTTGTGTATAGCTAGCCCTCAGTTTGTACTTTAGTTTGTCCGTTAATGTCGTTGTGGTTGTTCTGTTCTAGCTCTTTGTAATTTCTAATGTAACACTATCTAATGTAAATGATAAATCGCGCTTGACATTTGTGCTAGCTACTGTATACGGTCACCAGGCCACCACACAGACTTTATCAAAGAATTTGCCGATTTTTTATCGGAGTTACTGCAGATAAAGTCCTAATTGTTGGTGATTTTAATATACATGTAGATAACGAAAAAATGCATTGGGATTAGCATTTAGAGACATTCTGAACTCTATTGGAGTTAGACAACACGTGTCAGGACCCACTCATTGTCATAATCATACTTTAGATCTAATATTATCACATGGAATCAATGCTGATGCCGTTGAAATTCTGCAGCAGAGCGATGATATCTCAGATCATTATCTAGTCTCGTGTATACTTAATTTAGCCTATAGGTTGCAAAGCCGACTTCGTGTTACAAATATGTTAGAACTATCACTTCTGCCACTAAAGATTGCTTTATTAATAATATTCCTGATCAGTTTCATCTCCTCAGCATCCCAGATAGCTTAGAAGAACTTGATATTGCGACTCTCTCTTTTCCAGCACTTTTGACACAGTTGCTCCTTTGCGCTTAAAAAAGATTAAAGAAAATAGTCCAACGCTTTGGTACAACGAGCACACTCGGGCCCTTAAGAGAGCAGCCAGAAAAATGGAGTGCAAATAGAAGAAAACAAAACCAGACGTTTTTCAGATTTTGTGGAGAAAGAGAACAATTGCATACAGAAAAGCCTTAAAAACGGCTAGATCTGCTTATTTTTCGACT
Source organism: Abramis brama (assembly GCF_963993115.1). NCBI lineage: Eukaryota > Metazoa > Chordata > Actinopteri > Cypriniformes > Leuciscidae > Abramis > Abramis brama. The sequence continues at coordinate 10,716,396 of NC_139969.1, forward strand.
CTCTTAGAAGAAAACAAACACAACCAAATTCCAAATTTCCTCACTTAACTTCTATAGCAAATTACTTTACATGTATAGCCTAGGTATAGCTAAAGCATCTTTATCTGTTTTTAGCTTTATCTGAGGGTTGAATATGAGTGTTTTCGAGACTTTTGTAATCAGCATGAAGAGATGTTTTTTTTGAATGATATTGCATTACTGTCAGAGCGGTCTGGGCGCTAGAATGTGCTGTATCATGCGTTTGGCACGAACAAGCAGAACATGGAAAATTCCAGTGTGTTAGAGCGCCCTCTACTGGAACACGACAGTTTTACACGCTGGAAAACTGTGTTCCTGTACGACACTGTCATCTAGTGGATGTTCAAGGCAAGCCGTTTTTACATTTATTATTAAAATCTCTATTAAAATGATCTATTTTTGTTACTAGTACGTATTCTTTCACTAGTGTACATGATCCAAATATCAGTAGTATTTAAATAGTATATCACAACTGTATTCTTTAAATCATGTAGGCTACCATATCAATCCCATTGCATAAACATTTAATTCTTTCAAGAGTTAGAAAGTTATAAAATTAGCTCTCTGTAGCTTCGCATTCTTGTCTGCCTGGGTCTGTCTATTATGATGTTCTACAGTTGACATTATATTATAGGAACCTGTTTGCACACGTTTCTTAAATACAGAAACAGGAAACGCCTCAGTTCGGAGAAAACGAAAGTTATGCAGTTGTAGCCTACACCTCTCTACACAACAAAATGGCAGACGCCAGTATTTTATGGTCTCGGGATACATTTAACTGTTCAATCTGTCTGGATCTACTGAAGGATCCAGTGACCATTCCCTGTGGACACAGTTACTGTATGATCTGTATTACAGGCTGCTGGGATCAGGATGATCAGAAGGGAGTCTACAGCTGCCCTCAGTGCAGACAGACCTTCACTACAAGACCTGTTTTAGCTAAAAACACCATGCTGGCTGAAGTGGTGAAGAAACTTAAGATGACAAAACTACAAGCTCTTCCTGCTCAGTGTTACACTGAATCTGGAGATGTGGAGTGTGATGTCTGTACTGGGGACAAAAACAAAGCCATCAAGTCCTGTCTGGTGTGTCTGAACTCTTACTGTCAAAATCATCTGGAACAACATGAGAGTTTCTTCAAAAGTAAAAGACACAATCTAATGGACGCCACTGGACGACTTCAGGAGATGATCTGCCCTCAACATGAGAAACTGCTGGAGATTTACTGTCGTACTGATCAAAACTGTATATGTTATTTGTGTACAATGGATGAACACAAAAACCATGACACTGTGTCAGCTGCAGCAGAGAGGACTGAGAAACAGGTATGACTTGAATTACCCCCTAACAGCTATATAAATGAAGATCATTATAAAAAAAATATAGCTTCTTTGCAGCTATTTAGATTTGTGAAAATATTAAACTCACACAGAGTTTTACTTGTTTTTAGCATGCAGTAATATAAGGTGGGGATTATTTTTAATTCCTGCAGAGAAAATTGGGTGAGATGCAAAGAAAATACCAGCAGAGAATTGAGGAGAGAGAGAAGGAGCTTGAGGAGCTGAGAGAGGCTGTAGAGTCTCACAAGGTGAGTTTAGAGCAGAAGAACTGCTGGAAGAGCTGTTTCAGACTCAGTTAGGACTCTCCTCCAGTCAGTCCGTGAGGAGCCAGTGCTGGAGCTCTTTCAGTCCCACTGAAGCCCACTGTGGGGAACAGTGTGAGGGACCAGTAAGAGCTGAGTGAATGGACTGGTTCTAATGCGTCTCTGTGTGTCCTAACAGCGCTCTGCACAGGCAGCAGTGGAGGACAGTGAGAGGATCTTTACTGAGCTGATCCGCTCCATTGAGAGAAGCCGCTCTGAGGTGACACAGCTGATCAGAGACCAGGAAAAGACTGCAGTGAGTCGAGCTGAAGAACGACTGGAGCGACTGGAGCAGGAGATTGAGGATCTGAGGAGGAGAGACACTGAGCTGGAGCAGCTTTCACACACAGATGATAACATTCAATTCATCCAGGTAACAGAGATCTGACAAACAGGACAGTGTTGTGGCGAGCAGGACGAGGCCGAGGGCCGTGGGAGAGCGGCACGAGGCCGGTGGCGTGATTAATGATGAGCCACACCTGCGCGACACACCGGTCTCGTATCTCTCACGGAGGAGCGGAAGCATAAAGGAGGAGCGACGACAGTGAAGAGCGAGAGAGGACAGGCCTGAATTTGTGTTGTGTTTTGTTTTATTTTATTGTGACAGTAGTCGTCCGTGAGGGGCTGCTGTCTTTTACTTTCGTTTTGTATTTGTTTTATTTTTATCATTAAAATATGTTTGAATGTTCGCCGGTTCCCGCCTCCTTCTTCCCATAACATCTGAACATCGTCACAAGTGTCTTTAGGAAGGTTTCCTATAAAATGATTCTGTGTCTTTAGCTGCTGTTTCTATTGTGTCTTTGTGTCTGTGTAGAGTTTCCAGTCTCTCTCTGTCCCTCCTGGATCTACAGACTCGTCCAGCATCACTGTCAGTTCTCGTCTCTCTTTTGACGATGTTAGTAAATCTGTGTCTCTTCTGAGAGAGAAACTGGAGCATTTCTGCAGAGAGGAAATAGAGAAGATATCTGACAAAGGTAAAACACTAATTCATCATACAACGCATATCAATAACTGTATGTGACATGGTTTTGATAGTTTCTCTTTATACAGCATGTGAATTATAATAAAGATCTGTTGGTTTCCATAGTAACATACATTGAGATTATTCCTACTGAACCCAAGACCAGGGAGGAGTTCCTTCAGTGTAAGTCTCTATTAACAAACAAACATACACTTTAACAGTGTTACTGTCCATAAAAACTAAAGTAAATATTTTAAGTAAAAGTATTATTTTAATGATTAAAATACTGAATTACATGTTGATTATATGCTTTGTCTCAATCAGATTCTCATCAACTCACTCCAGATTTAAACTCGGTGAATAAAAAGCTCCATCTGTCTGAAGAGAACAGAGTGATTAAATTCACTGACAAAGTCCAGCGGTATCCTGATCATCCAGACAGATTTGATGGTTATCCTCAGGTGTTGTGTCGAGAGAGTGTGTGTGGACGCTGTTACTGGGAGGTTGAGTGGAGTGGTGAGATGGGTATATCAGTGTCATATCAGAGCATCAGTAGGAAAGGACATGGAAATGAATGTAGATTTGGATGTAATGATCAGTCCTGGAGTTTGTCATACTATGACTCCAGTTTCTCATTCTGGCACAATAACAAACTGACTGAACTCCCTGTAGTCTCCAGCTCCTCTAGAATAGGAGTGTATGTGGATCACAGTGCAGGAACTCTGTCCTTCTACAGCGTCTCTGACACAATGACCCTCATTCACAAAGTCCACACCACATTCACTCAGCCTCTCTATCCTGGGCTTGAGTTCTTTAGGGGACACAATGAAGTATCAAAATTTAAACTGTGTGAATTATATGATACAGAGATTTTATAAATAAAATCAGCTTATAAATTTGAGTTCAATGATAAATCAGCAAATGTGAGAAATTAAAGTCTTCTCTCATTAAAATAACATGGCAGATTTCTAAAATAAAAATCTTCTCATACACTCTAATGATGACGGTTGAGTATAACAAAGTAATTAACGAATATGAAAGTTGCCATTGAGAGTAACAACACAAATAATATGTCACTGTATTGTCTTAACGTACAGGAGTCACATTCAACTGTGTACATTGTTCTAACTGCAAGTTTTTAGGTTTCACACATGCATATTCTTGTACTGTATGTGTTCTATTTCAATAAAATGTACCCCTTAATTTTTCAAGAGGGCAGGAAAAGTATACAATTATTGTATTTCATATTTGTTATATTAAGTGGTTTGGTTTTGATTTATTGTTGTCATATATGACCTAGACAAAAGTCAAAAACAGAAAGTTTTGAAATATACCTATACTGTAATCCACTGTTAACAAGCAAACTAGAGCTAGTTTCCTTTGGTGAACCAGTATCAATAAGTAAAAATTAAATAAAATAAAAACTGCAAGTGCAAAAATGCACTTTGTGTATATTCACATTGTGAGTGTGTGTTTCTCCTGATGTATTCTGTTTTACCACAAGAAACACTCTGTAACTCTGGGTACAGTTCACTCAATAGATATCACTACTTGGGCAATTCCCTCAAGTCTCTCATTCTTCTTTAGCTTTCTTCTTTCCTCTTTGGGTTGATATAAGCAATAAAGTTGTTAAATCAGTTAATATCTTGCTCACTTCAAATAAATCAAATCAATGTTCCAAAAGTTACTGCCACCAAAGCTTTAGAGACATAATACTTGTTAAGGTTTTGTCATGTTTGATCTGTTTGAGATTGAGTTGGTTTCGCACTGTTTTCTGATCCTGTTTCCTTTGTTCCCGCTTCTGGGGTGCGTTTCCCGAAAGCATCGTTGGCCAACTATGGTCGCAAGTTCATCGCAATGTCCATTGAACTCTTTAATAGAGTTACGAGGGAACTTGCGACCATAGTTGGCTATCGATGCTTTCGGGAAACGCACCCCTGGTTAGTTTCTTACTCATTAGTTCATTGATTTAGTCACACCTGTCCTGTTTTACCCATGATTAGTTTGTGTATAGCTAGCCCTCAGTTTGTACTTTAGTTTGTCCGTTAATGTCGTTGTGGTTGGAATGTGGTTGTTCTGTTCTAGCTCTTTGTAATTTCTAACGTAACACTATCTAATGTAAATGATAAATCATGATAGGTTGCAAAGCCGACTCCATGTTACAAATATGTTAGAACTATCACTTCTGCCACTAAAGATTGCTTTATTAATAATATTCCTGATCAGTTTCATCTCCTCAGCATCCCAGATAGCTTAGAAGAACTTGATATTGCAACAGAAACTTTTGACTCTCTCTTTTCCAGCACTTTAGACACAGTTGCTCCTTTGCGCTTAAAGAAGATTAAAGAAAATAGTCCAACGCTTTGGTACAACGAGCACACTCGGGCCCTTAAGAGAGCAGCCAGAAAAATGGAGTGCAAGTAGAAGAAAACAAAACTAGACGTTTTTCGGATTTCGTGGAGAGAGAGAACAATTGCATACAGAAGAGCCTTAAAAACTGCTAGATCTGCTTATTTTTCAACTCTCTTAGAAGAAAATAAACACAACCCTAGGTATTTATTTGACACAGTAGCTAAATTAACAAGAAATAAAGCTGCTTCTTCCAAAGAGCATAGCAGTTTCCAAAAAGTTTCCAAAGAGCATAGCAGTAATGACTTTTTAAACTTCTTTCTATAATTAGAAAATTATAACTACAGTATGCAACCATCTACTACAGTATCGCATCAGGCAGTACATAGTGTCCCTGAGGAAAAAACACATCTAGTGTGTTTGCTGCAAAAAAACCTCTTTTTTTAGTTTCATCTGACCACCGTTTGAAGTTCCAGTCGTGTCTGACAACTGAATTTGCTGGAGTTTGTTTTTGGATGAGCGAGGAGGATTTTTCTTGAAACTCTCCCAAACAACATGTGGGGATGTAGGGGTTGTTTTTTTTTTTTTTGATTTAAAAAAAAAAAAATGTTGTGGTAGCTAGGCTTCTGACCCCAAGACTCAACTAATCTCTGCAATTCTCCATCTGTGATCGCTGAAGAGTCATTGTGATTATTTATAACGACGTTTCACGGGAGAAATAACAAAACGGGAGGGGGGCGGGAGATGGGTGTGAAATACGGGAGACTCCGTGGGGAAACGGGAGTGTTGACAGGTATGTATAGCTCAGTTAATATTGTAATTTACACAAGCGTTTTTCAAACCTGTCGGTCGCGCAAAGTTTAAACGGGTTCCAACCCTATGGTTCCAACTCAGCATCTCCAAAATCTACATCCATCGTCTGTCTTGTCGACTGTTATTGTTCACTCTGACCGCTAGATGACAGAATTGCTACTTGAATATAAACGGAGGAACGAGAGCGCAAATTTGCCTCTGCTTCTTTGATAAAAAGCTACAAACATAGTTTAAAACATGTGCAAGGATTACATCGTGTTAGAGCTGTTCTTGTCGAAATGAATATTGAATGATTGTCCAGTTCTGGTGTTGCTCTGCTGGAATGTTTAAACGGAAACGCCTGAAAACACAAGCTCCAGTTCCTGCATATTCTGCAGCGTGTCCGTTTCTATAGCAACGCCTTAACACTACCGCGAGCAAGCCATGGTCCGCAGTAAGTGCTTTATTCTTTATGTGAAGACTATATTTTTATAAATTATTTTAAGTAATCAGTTATATATTATATACATCTTTAAATAAATAATGTTTCTTCCCAAATAAACTCCAATGGGATTTTTTTTGTATTTGCGGTTTAGCTGGTAAACTAACTACTGTCTCTCTTCTGCTCAGTCAGTGAGGATCTGATCCGCCGCAGAGCAGAACACAATAATGGTGAGATCTTCTCCCTGGAGGAGGTTTCCCTCCATCAGCAGGACATCGAGAGGATCGAGCACATCCACAAATGGTGCAGAGACCTCAAAATCCTCTACTTACAAAACAACCTCATCCCTAAAATAGGTAATCTGACATTCCTGTACATATCAATGGGAACACAACAACTAGCAGTTAACGTTAAATAAATGGCTGTTAATATAGTCTAACTTTGTTTCTGCAGAAAATGTGGGCAGACTAAAGAAGCTGGAATATTTAAATCTGGCACTGAACAACATTGAAGTCATTGAGAATTTAGAAGGTGACAGAATGTTTAATTGATTTTCTTTTCATTATTGACCTATTGCCAACAGTTTATATATTATACTTAATTTACTTAATTTTAGCAGTATATCTACATAGATTTATCATTTTAAAATGTAACTCTTTTTGAATGGTTTTGTTTGAAAGCATGGTGTTTTGTTGCAAATATACTCTAACCAGAAGATACTGTATGAGGTTTTTGTTTCACTCCAGTTCATGTACTCTATATGCACATAGTAATATATTTGTGTTTATTTGTTTGTAGGCTGCGAGAGCTTACAGAAACTAGACCTGACAGTGAATTTCGTGGGAAAGCTGAGCAGTGTGGAGTCTCTGAAGCAGAACCTTCATCTCAGAGAGCTCTACCTGGTGGGAAACCCCTGTGCTGATTTTCACGGATACAGACAGTATGTGGTGGCAGTTCTGCCTCAACTACAGGTACTGCACAGTACAGAGACATTTTTAGCCTCGTCCAATGAATGAATCAGTGGCGTGCAGTGGTGTTCTGAAATGAGGCAAAGTCCTTAGTTTTTATGTTTTATTTATATAAATCAAATGTAAATTCATGTCCCAGGTACACTTAATGTTTTCACATCTTCCTGGTTAAATAAACATGAACCTACATAAAAAAAGAATCCAAATCAAATTCTATTTAGTATTTAATGTAATTAATGTTCTATTTATTAAAACCAAACATAAATCTCATCAATATAGTTTTTAAGCATTTTTACATTTATTCTAAATAGTAACTAAAAGGCACAATTTAAACTATATTTTATTTGTATTTTTGATGTTCAGCTGTTCTTTTTAATAGTCAACTTATTTTCATCAGTTATCGGGAAATCATAGACGAAGATGCTACCTACCTTTAATTTCACCAAGCAGATTGCTCACTAAAAAAACCCCACAGTCATTATGTTTTCAGTCCATTTTGAGTTTGATTTTGACATGAGATAAAGCAGTGATATCTAAATGGCTGAAATGTTTATTTACTTTTTAATTAGTCATCCTAAACGGCATCATTTTGTTCATTCAGACCGATTCGCGAACATGAAAACAAGAGGTGGGATTTATCGCACAAACCAATCACATCCAACCATAACCAATCATAACGCGATGGAGGCATTGCCTTCAATCACGTGACTTTCCCCATTCATTCTCAGTTAACCCCCACTAAAACCACTGCTTGGTTTAGGGGGTCTGTTAAAAGTCAATGGGCTCAGGGGAGGCATGAGAGACGCGGACTCTTACTGTTACTTTACCTGCGGGTGTTCCTGTTGGACAGTGTTGCTTTAGAAAAACAAGTGATTTATACACTTATTTTGAGGAGGCACTGTTTCCGGAGGAAACGCCCCTGGAGTGAATGATTGTCTTCTGTGCTTTGCAGTGGTTGGACGGGAAAGAAATTGGTCGAGCTGAGCGTATCCTGGCCCTGCAGGAACTGGATGCAGTCAGGAGACGCGTTTTAGAGCAGGAGGCGGAGTATGTAGAGAGGAGAGAGAAGCAGAAGAGGAGTGGTTTGAAAGAGACCTCGACCATGGAAGAGCAGGAGCATCCTCAAATAAACCAGTGAGTGTCTTTAAGAGAACTGGAGTTTGGAAAACTGAATTGGGAGGGCCAAAAGACAATTTGGGTTGTATGAGATGAACTTTAACAGACTGTACCCTGAAAATGACCTTTTAGAAATCAATTTAAGCAATAAATTTTCTCAGCAATCGGTATAATTCACACAGTGGAAGGTACACACAAATTTTATACTAATTCACCCCAAAAATCCCCTTAGTAAAAGCTTATTTAAGAATGAAGCACCTGACATTGAGGGATTTTCTGTGAATGTGAACGTACTATGGAGTTTTGGGTAAAACAGTGAGGGTTATCTGCTTTGTGCCTGTCCTGTGAGTTTTTCTCTTTAATTAGACTTAACTGCAATGATTTCTCACAGATCACTCTGTGAAAACCAAAATGGGACCCATCAAAATCCAGAATCAAGCTCCAAGGCTCACACAGACGCAGAGGATAAGGAGAGGGAATTCTGGGAAAAGCCATGCGCATTCACACCGGAATCCAGACTAGAGACCCATCGCCATCTGGAGGACAAGAGGAGGGCCAATGAGAAAGAGAGGTACTTTGCTAACTAAGAAGGGGTTTAAATCACTGTAATGGTCTCTATATCTAATTATCACTGTGATGCCATTTCACCATCTTTACATTTTTATGAGATACAAAGAGAGAAAGACATTAAGCTTTTGAATGTCTTTGCTGTAAACGCCTTCACTTATAGCAGTCGATTCTTTCTACAGGGAGAAGCCTAAAACGAAAACCCCCAGAACTCTGATCACTGCAAACGGACGAGTGCTGAACGTCAACGAGCCAAAGTGTACACACACACACACACACACACACACACACACACACACACACACACACACACACACACACACACACACACACACACACACACACACACACACACACACACACACACACACACACACACACACACACACACACACACACACACACACACACACACACACACACACACACACACACACACACACACACACACACACCTTGACTTTGTGTCCTAGTGGACAGATAAAACCTTGGTGTAGCAATCATTTTGAATTTCTGATCTGAAAGGGTCAGGACTCATGTAAGTTTATTTAAACATTAAAAATTCAAATTCATCATTTTGAAATTGGACATTGCGTTACCATGGAAATGGTGCTGATAACCCTTTAAAAAACCTTGGGGCTCCCAAGGATTTTAAATCAAATCTTTTTCAAATCTTGACAAAACACTGTTGCATATTTGGCCACTGTTTTGTGATAGAAGTGATTCTGTGACAGAAATGTATTAATTTGTCACAGGGGAATGCATCAAAATGATTTCAGTGGAGTATGGGTGTCACTGGTGGCTATTTTTGTGATATCAACTTCAAATTTGGAACACAACTTGGTTAGACATATGGCTTTAATTTTGTAGCAATTCCAAAGCAAGTCCAAAATATTTTGTAAAATATATATTTTGTATAAAATTTGCTTTCATTTGCAGAGTGTCATCTGTAGAGTGTCTTCTCAGCTCAGTGCATTTTCAAGTCTATGCTTAAAAAGGGGTGACAGTTAACAGGTTAAAAGAAACAAGCCAACATTCAAAACCAAACCCCCAGAACCCATGGAGAAAATACAAAATGCAAATGTCCAAACACAGGTGTGCATGAGGTCATAGCTCAGTGAGGGTATGCAAACAGAAAAAAATATTCAAAATGGGAATGATACATTTGAATTTTCTGCAATGATTGAATTTTGGCTAAATAAGACTAGGGCATGCAAGTCGTAAAAGCACAACTGAAAACACAATTCTATTTATAGTGAGAATCAACAACATGTAAGATGGCTGAACTAGGACACAGGAAAGATATAGCCTATATCATAAATCTATATCAACAGAGCTCCACTCCAAGCAGCGACACGAATGAGGTCACACACATACTCAAACACTACAGTAGCGGTTTGAGTTTGGATATAATTATTCAATCTGATCTCTGTCTGCAAGGTTGGACTTCAGTCTTACTGAGGACGAGAACAACTGCATGCTTCTGGATTTACATGTTTACAGGTACAGATACACTTGCCACAAAATAACCCCAAAATTACTTCTCTCTGCATGAACTTTAAGTGTATTTGGTCGTCATTTAGTAACTTTTCTCCTAACTGCACACACACTCACATTGCTCTCTTCTGTGCTGTAGGCACATGGACACCTCCCTGCTGGATGTGGATGTTCAGCCAACATATGTGAGAGTGACCGTCAAAGGAAAGGTAGATTATCCATCACTCTTTCTCTCTCTTTCCATCTCTCTCTCACTCTCATCTGATGAGTTTGACCTTTAAAGCTGATTAGCCAGCAGTAAATCTACACTCTTTATTCTGCCTCATTTCCTCACAAATCTGCCGCAGACCAGCACAAAGTAACGGCTCTCGCTTCACCACACCCCAGATGTACATGTGTGTGTGACTCAGTATGGATGGAAATGAGTTTATGACTAGTTATACTGTAGTTCACTTTTACAGTGGCAAGTGCTTGAAACCCCACATTAATTAAAGTGTATGTGTGTGTGCAGGTGTTCCAGCTGGTTTTGCCTGCAGAAGTGACACCTGACAACAGCACAGCACAGAGATCCCAAACCACCGGCCACCTGCTCCTCACCCTGCCTCTGGTACGGCTGGTACACCTGAAACACTCCTCAAACACCTGATGTCTTTGAACATCATTTCCATTCCAGTTTTCAGATATAAAAAAATATCTTACTGACCCCAAACTTTTGAATGGTAGTGTAATGTTTATTCCCTCAGTGACCATGTGTAATAAGTTTAATGAAACCTGATGATCTTTTCCAAACTAAAAATATCATTAAGCTTATATTCGACAAATAAAACAACTGATTGTCAGTATGTGCAGCATGAACTTCAGCAAGAGAAATCTCATCAAATATAATATCTGTTAAAATGATCCCTTTAAACATAATCCCAGAACTATGCCATAATATAGTTAGCTGAGAAAGTTGACATGTCCTGTGGTGTGACGTGCTGTACATTTCAAATTAATTATTGAATGCAAAAATATAATTAAAAATGTTGCAAGATGCAAAAAATGGTGACCATTCACAGCACTACAAACCTTTTCTTATATATTTATGTACACTAGCTCACCATGACTGCATTTACTTACAGTGAAAACAGTAATATTGTGAAATATTATGACAATTTAAAATACCTGTTTTTAGTTTTGATATAAGAAATTTATTCCGGTGATGCAATGCTGAATTTTTAGCAGCCATTACTCCAGTCTTCAGTGTCACATGATCCTTCAGAAATTATTCTAATATGATGATTTGCCGCTCAAGAAACGTATCATCACTGTTAAAAACTGTGGTGTTGCTTAATAATTTTGTAGAAACTGTGATACATTTTTTTTAGGATTCTTTGATAAACAGAAAGTTCAAAAGAACAGCATTTATTTGAAATAGACATCTTTTGTAACATAAAAAAAAAATATATATATCTTACTGACCCCAAACTTCTGAATGGTAGTGTAATGTTTAACCTAACATCCTAAAAAAAATATGGTTCATAGATGTCAACTACCCACTTGAAGTGCAGTGAAACTGGAATGGGAACCTAAAAACAGTTGTATAAAGGTGCCTGCTAACAGCTTTCTGAAAGTCTGGTTGAATGATCAGTTCATTTACTAATTTTTTTTTAGTAGATAAGTTTTTGTATACATATCTAGACTGTGTAAAACTAGCCTGTGCCTTAAAATATATCTGATATATTTGTGTTTATTTTCTAGGCACATGGAGAGATAAAACCAAAGAAACCCACAGTAAGGCCGACCAGTGTTACCAGTAACCAGAATACAAAGAAAGAGACCAGGTAATTCAGTTGCAGTTCAGCTGCCTGTCTATATGAATGTGTGTGTCACATACACACATCTGTATTCATGTATTTATATTATGATCTTGGTCTTTATACCACTCCAGACCAAATAAATGTAACCTTGGTCAGTGTTACTGTTCTGTTACTGTCGGGGTTAGTTTTTAATCTTGGTTCACATATCAAATACACAAATCTTAAAACAGAATTCTGCTAAATAACTTATGCATTCCACTAAAAAAGACAAATCTGGCATTCATATGACATGAGGGTAAGTGAGATGGTGGCAGTGTTTTAATTTCTGGTTGAACTATCCATTTAAGATGACAAGAATCGAAGTTGTGTCCTTGAGCAAAACACTCAACTGCAGGTCACTCCAGGGACACTGAGCTTCTCATTAGGAATGTGGCTTTAGAGCTAAGTTTACTAAAAGACTAAATTGCAATATGTACACACATACACGCTTATCTGTCTTATAATTGATCTCTCTTTATAGACCCCCCTCTCGTCCTCTAGTTTTATCTCTGCAGTTCACAGCAGCAAGTCTTGTGGGGTTCACTTTCACACAGAACAATATCCCTTGTGTGTGTGTGCACGCACGCCTAATGGGTCTTAATGCATGTTTGCATTAACCTGTGTGGCTGTGGAATTAGTTTGATGACTTTAAGGTTTCATTCCATTGTGCGATCATGTGTCTATGTGTGTCCTTCAGTCGCTTTATCAGTGCAGTAAGTGAACACCAGGGTATAACATTAAAGACCTAATAAAAATGCAAATAAGATGCAAATAAGTCCGTTACTGTCATTCCTCTCACAAACACATACACTTCTGCTCTGACTTCATCCTGATGGATGACATTATCTGAACCTGATTATTACTCCTGACCTCCTGACACACTGTGCGAGGTCAGATGCTCTTGGTCTCACATATACACAAACGCTCGTGTTATTATTTACTGAGACCCTCAGGTCATACACACACTAACACACCTGTGCTTGTGTTCCTGCCCCTGAGGAAATCATTGCACTTTCTGTAAATCATCTGTGTGTGTGATAATGTACCCGCCGAGGCACTGATTGGCTCTGAAAGTACAATGTAATTGCACACTATCTGTAATTCAGAGTCCAATCAGGTTTCAGTTGCCGCACTAATTAAATTTTCAGTGATTCATTCTTAAACCATGAAAGAGGTGCAAGTAGAGATAAAAAGAGGGGCTCTAATACTGTACTATAAATAACATACTGTATTAGTGTTATTGTGTGGTCAAATAAGTAAGCAGAAATTGTCCTGGATCATACTAGCAAACAGTTTACATAAAGCCCTGCTGTGTTCAGTTTGAATCCACAGCATGTCAGGGCTGATTTATCTGTTATTTTGATGGGTGGGGTATCATACTGGGATTTGTGTTTCCATGCAAGTACAACATGATGATGTTGTCATGGTGGACAGCAGTAGTGTATTAATGGGCATTTATCAGCTTACCTCACTGCTTACTACTTTTCAAGCAGTGACTAAACATGAGCCCTTTCTCAATATGCGTTCTTGTCTGTACTTGTGGACTTGTGAAACTTCATCATTCGCTGCCCAAGTACTGGTCCAATTCAAAGTTCTCAGCTAGCCAAGTACAGTTCAAATCCCTGGATGTGTTTTTGCTCTACCTCTTTTATCGAAGATGCATCAGGAGGTAACTTGTGCAAACTTGAGACAGCCAGGTATCCCAAAATGCATCTCGCACCAAACAGCAAGCGTCAATGGCGGAGGAGAAAACCTGCATATTTTTAAAAATTCTACTGCCATTGTGTCACGAAATGCATGTTTGTTTAAAGCTCAAATCTGCGGTTTATTCTGAGCATTCAGAACTCATGCACTTCGGCTAGACCTAACATTTGCAGCTGATGTTTCTATAACTGCAAAATACCCCTCATTTATTATTGTTTTCACCCATACGGTCTGTTTTGTCTGAAAAGTCATTTGAGAGGTTTATAGATTAAGATTATAAAGTCTCTTACGTAACTTTTCTTTTGAATATGGTGCACTGATAGTCTGGCCATCACCAGACCAAGCTCAATCTTTTAAGATTGAATATTAGTCTGGGGAGTCTGCTCTGTATTTTCTACTGTACAAGAGGTGTGATCAACGGGCATAGTTCAAATGACTCTGTACGCAATTGGATAGTCCTTCAACCAATCAGACCAACGATCCAGATGACGTACTTTACAGCGAAAACTCCAGGCAGGAAACGTGTCAACAAACGTGTTGATTTGGAGCATTGATAAGCAATTTGCAGAAGCAGCAATGGCATCGAGCGATTTTTGCAGGTTGTGCAGAAAAAACAAACATGAAAGTGAGTGGTATTTACACCCACTCGAGCGATTTGTTTGCTAAACTAAAGAAGCCATTGAGCATCGTCGAGAGGTTAAAAGGAATTGGATTGGATTAAACCCGCCAATAGCGCACCAGGTGGATAAGCTAGTTTGTGATTGGTCCCCGCAAATTTGTAATGGAAGCAGGATAGAAGAATGTACAGGTTTCCAGCCTGAGCTGCAGGGCGAAATCAAATCGCCGGCTTTACGCAGATCAGTTTACGCAGTCTAGTGCTCTGATGAATCACAATAAGAACTAGGACATTTATTCATGAAGTAAATGGGGTCAAATTTGTCATATAGGGTGTGTCTTTGTGTTGGATGGGATTTTGCAAAGAGCAGGTGGGGAAACCGACCAATTTTGCAGGGATTGTGCTGACTGAACAGTTATGGACTAATAAATTCTTAAAATACAACAAAACGGCAATCTCAGACAGATCTGTCTCTCTGCAGGGCAGCGCCAGGGCGTGAATTATTGGAGGTGGATCCCGGTCTGGCTGGGAGTCTGGCCAACATTGTTCCCAAAGGAAAGGAGTCTTCCCACAAGCCCCTGCAAGTCTCACAGCCTCACCAGCATTGTGGCGTCGAGGAGAGGCCAGTGTCAAAGGACTTTTTGGATGATCCAGAAGTGCCTCCACTTATGTGAACGAGTCAGAGAGAGAGAGAGAGAGAATATGAAATGAAATGACACAGCAAGTGAGCATAAGCGTAATCTCCCTCTCTGCTGAGCTTGTGGAACTGTGCGTGTGATGAAATAATGTGAGATATATTTAGCACTCTTCATTAGACGTATAGTTAAGCAGATGAGTAATTGTCAGTCTCATTAAAGCTCGCTGAATATTTCACTGCTACAGATCCTTCACCATCAATGTGTTCTCTCTCTCTCTCGATCAAACACACTCACTCAGATACTCATTTATTGACTTACAGTCATGTCTGTCTGATATAAAGGAGGAGATGTCACTTATGCCATGTCTAAACTGAATGCGGGCATCAAAACTAAATCGCTCCCATTATAATCAATGAAGCTGCCTGCAATAAAAAATGCCTGTTTTGGTGTGTTTTTCAGGATGTGTGAAAATGTATTACTTGTGATGTTTCTGGCCTCTGGCCTACTAATTTAAATTGTCATTTGTTTCTAACTATTAGTAGTCGTAGCATCATTACAATTAAAATGATTGAACTTTTCTAAAATAGGCCATGCAAAGTGAACTTTTAATAGACCTTGTTATTCACAGCAGCGCCAACTTTGATTTTTAAAGGGAATGAAAGCGAGGCTGTGATCTCTTCAGTGGGTTATACTGTTCTGCTGACGAAACGCTGCCAAAAATAACTTTCAAAGAGATTTCAGTAAACAAAAAACCCCAGACAATATGAGTTGTGGAAAATTATACACGATCTAGGAGCTTTATAGCTTTATATATATATTTTTTTACAGTGGATGCCATTAAAAATATAGTAGGCCTAAGTCTACCCCTCACAGCCTTGCTTTCATTCCCGTCATATCGCTGCTCTGAATAAGGTCTATGTCAATGAGTTTCCATTTGAAAATAAACTGCCAAAGCCAATTAGTCTGTGGTTAATAAGCATTATGAGGTGACACAGTTTCAGAGCTGCACACTTTAAAGAAATTACTAATACTTTTAGAATAGAATAGAATAGAATAGAATCGGGCATTTATATAGCGCTTTCATATGTACTACTGTACACCCAAAGCGCTTTACAATCATGTCAGGGGATCTCTCCTCAACCACCACCAGTGTGCAGCATCCACTTGCTTTTCAGCAATAATGCATTCAATTAGACAATAGTGACAGTGAAGACTTTTTACATTGTTACAAAATTCATTTTTTTCAAATGAATGCTGTTCTTTTGAACTTTCTATTCATCAAAAGTCTTTGAAGGTAAATACTGTTTTGTGTGTGTGTTTGTGCGTGAAGAGGTCAGATGTGTAACTGCCAACTAATGAGCTCATTTCTCTGCAGTATTTCTATTTTCAGGAAAGCAAGAAGATATAGTTCACACTAGGGGTGTCGCAATATACCGGTGTTGACGATAATCGTGATATTCAAAGCATGAAATATCGACATCGTGTTAATTTAGAGTGTGACAATATACCGGTATTGGCGATAATAACCACAATGTTTAAAATGAATAGGACTCTTATGATAACATGACACGTAAATACTACAGCGCCAGTACCTGGTTGACCTCTCAAGTGGCAGTATTGCACCCGCGAACACCTGTCAAATAAGAAGACGACACAGCGCTCGTCCGCGCTCGCGTAGCTAGAGTGAAACACTCTGTCCACAACCGAAAAAAGTAAGCTCACCAGTAATAAGAAAAGGGTTCTTCGACTTCATCAAAGAAAACAGCACATTAAAGATGGTCGCACACCGGACGAGAAGCGCAGCGCCACATATTTAAAATTAGAACACATTCTGTATGAGTGTACACCTTTTACAGTCTATGGTGTACACACACCGGCGGCGCCCAGCAACGGCTCAGGACCTTGTTCAAAATCCTGCCCCGACACAGAGCGCCATTTACATCGTTTTATATTAAATTTACATTATATTTGTCTCAAATCATCCTAAATTATTTCACCCTGTGCTGCAATATACATTTAATTTTACATTTATTTACAGAAATCAGCTGCTTGAATGAAAATTGCTGATGTTATCGGATTTTCAGGTGATATTCTCAATGCATTCAGTTAACGGACGCTCTGAGGTAAAGTGTTCAGATGACAGACTCAGCAACTATTGTATTTAATTGTACAGTATAATCATAACATAGTACAGACATTATCTCAATTCCATAATGTCCTTAAACATAATGATATTGCTGGCCATAAACTGAGAAAGTGCGCGTCCGGTGTGCGATACCTCGAGTTGTCATAGACGCGACGCGGCTATTATTTTACTAGTCATGGAATGGGAAACGTGATATTAACTGTTAACAGGGGGTTTCTGTGTTCATATATTTAATAAAGGGTGATTATTAAAATTAAGAACCCTGTTTTCTTTACTCATCTTATTTTTGTATTTGTATTTGCACTTGATTTTTTTGTTCAAATCTGCTATCTGCATGACTTTATTGGCAATAGGTTTAAGAGCTTTTCAGTTCTTCAGGAAACCTTCAGACAGTGTTTGGCTTCAGTTTAAATTTAAAACCAGATAAACTTCACATGCTTGTCTTCCTTCACAAAAATTTGCCATAGATTGAGTACGCAAGAAGTAAAAATGCATGTGCCTTTTGTTTATCAGTATCCTTATGTTTGTTGGGTAAAAAAGAAAAACTATATAAACAAAGTAAAAATGAATTTGACTGATAACTACTACCCCCCCGCCCCCCGCCCCATAGATTCTATAGATATCGCGATATATCGATATCGTGAAATCTTTTGGCCACAATAACCGTGGTGTGAAAAATCTAACATTGTGACAGCCCTAGTTCACACTCCTTACAGCTCACACACACACAAGGTCAAACACACATCACAGTACACAGACTTTCTTTATAGCTCACACTCAGGGTCAGCAGCAGGTATGCTTTCCTCAGTGTTTAAGTGTTATTCTTCAGGATTATGCCTGGGTCTTTTCCCCTGCTGCTTTATGAGTGTAAAAGTGAATTATCGATATGTGCAGATGGGCTGTGCTAGTTTCATTTCCACCTTTATTAAAAACTCCTGTCAGCAGATGAGTAATTTACCGTACTGCTGACATTTAAACAGCCCTGTGCTGTTCTGGACTAAATCTTATAAAAGCCATTTCAGAGACGCTTCAATGGAGTAAACAGATTACACTTCAAAGAGCAGTATTTAGAGATTATTTTAATTCATTCCTTTCAGGCTAACCAGATTCTATAAAAATACAGTGGGGGCCAAATGTCTTAGCTTGTATTTTGATTTTCTAATGTAACAACGACCAACATTTTCTTTACAAATTATATTATCAGCACAACCATTTAAGTGAAAAGTTTAATAGGAAATTTAACATGAATGTCTCATGCCTTAAGGTGCAGTAAGTGATTTCTGAGAAACACTAGATATTTGAAATCAAGCCAAACATACACACCCCTCCCTTCATTACTCCGCCCCCAAAATGCACAAGAATGCAATGCAAGACAGGATGTCTCTTTATCATAGCTTGAAGCAAAGCAAAATAATACTTTATGAAAAATAAAGCAAAGATGACAAGAAAGAACAAAAAGAACAAAAAATAAACACACAGTGGACAAGAGTATATACAAGCAAGAGTTGTTTGCTGCCAGCAGCTTCAGACAAACAATGACACCCAAAACTGTCCTGTTACTATAGCTTACATTACAACAACAGCATATCTTGATTCTGTGAAACAGCTATTACAAAGTAACTCGCGTATGAAGCAGAAACAACAACGCATAGAAACATCTATGGCCTTCCATAGAAACCCGCCCTCTTCAGTCCATTATGTCTCTCCTGACATTAAAGAGTTTTATAATGTTACAAAAAATGTTGTTCTTTTACACTTTCTATTTGTCATAGCTTACACAAACATATTCAGCAGCAAAACTGTTTTCAACATTGACACTAAGTAAGGGATAATCCACAGCTAGCTGTGCATTAAACGATTTTCACGAGTTCACACTTACAAATAAGTCAGATAGAATAAATAGTGTGCGTATTTGCCGTGCCGTCCCCGAGGAGAGGGCTCCGGGCTCGGTATTCGGCCCGAACCCAGAGTACTCCCCCCGTATTCCTGGCTGTGGAAGGAACAAGCCAAGAGCGAGGAGTCGGGGTGGTGGAGGGATGCTGAAAACTGTCGAGGAATGTAGGTGAGTCGACTGAGTGTATGTATGTGTGTGTGTATGTGTATGTATGCATGTATGTATGTATGTATACGTGCGTGTGTGTGTGTGTGTGTGTGTGTATGTATATATATATATATATATACACATACACACACATATACTTCCTCTCATGCTGATAGGATAGACATGGTAATTGTTGATTGGATTGATTAGCCTATTTGAACGTGCTCCTCCTGAACTTTGTTTAATGAAACATCATTTAATGCATGACGTTGAAGCAAAGAACCTGGTTGCCTCCACAAAGTGCATTAACATTGTTTAATGCACAGCTAGCCGTGGGTTAACCCGCTTATACCATGGTCACTTGCCAGCATTGACAACTCAACGCTGTTATTGATGTTTGCAGCGCAATATTTGACCGGAAGGGTAAAATTGACGGTTATTTTCATCAGTGACGGCTTTTTAGATCTAGCAGTTAGATAATGCTGTGTGTGAGTGACGTATGTGTATGTGCGCTTCAATGAAAACAGCGCATTAATATAGAATGGTGATAAAACTGATTTGGAATTACCTGTGTATTAAACGGTTTTATACCATGGTCTGTCTGAAAAGGTGTCCAATAAAACCGTTTAATGCAGAGGTAGTTCCAGGTCACTTTAATCACCGTTCTATATTAATGCGTTGTTTCCATTGAAGTGCACATACACGTACGTCACTCGCACATAGAGAGAGTGGAGATTGCGCTGCGCGCACACAGAAATAGGAGCACAGAAATGTATCAACACTGCCCTGCGACTTTTAGTAATAGCAAGCAACAGTATTATAGCATGGTGACATGATACAATGTTGAGTTTTGATCCAAACCATCATTTTGGTTGAGATTGACATTTCAATGTTTAAAGTGTGTTGGATCAGCATTGAAATTGATGAAAGCCAACAGCACACATGGGTGGAGACAGTGACATTGAACTAACAGTGATTTGTAGTTGATGAGCACAAGATCATTCAGGCATGTATCTCTGCAGAACACTAGTGGGTGTTTCTCAATCAGTGGGGTTTTCAATCAGCTTTCAAACCACAATGTGAATTTCCAACTGCTTCACCTGATTTGCTCTAATCCACTGGTTTAGGGGTGGGCCTTCGTGATTTTAGCAAATCTGTTGAAAAATGGTTAAAAAACATTTATTGTAGTTTGAAACTGGCCACTGATTGGTAAACGCCCAGTTTGGTTTTTTCATGTGCACTTCTCAGTAGTCTAATGCTGCCTCATTAGACAGAAAACATAGGTGCATCCTATACAGAAGTCCTGTTTGTTGAAGCACCTGACATACTTGCATGACTTCTCTAGCACAGTTTCAAACAATGGTGCATAGATAGAGTGAAGAATGTTGGTAAGTTGATGGTAGCCATTGACGTCCATGGTATTTATTTCCTATGGAAATCAATGGCCACCGTCAACTTTCTGGTTACCAACATTCTTTAAAATATCTTCTTTTGTGTTCAACAGAAGAAAGAAACTCATACAGGTTTGGAATTACTGTATGTATGACAACTGAATTGACTTGTTCTTGAGTAACATCATGCTTTCTTTTTCAGATTTCAGAGAACCCAAAGGAAAAGAGGCAGTAGTCTGTTGTAAGACAGATTTTTAAAAACCTGAACCGTTGGACCACCTGTAGTTATGACATCAGACTTCTGAAGCCAATTTTATTTTTAAAGGTTGAAATGCTTTTGTCCTATTTCTCCCCCTTTCTTTTTTAAAGAATGATCTTTTAATATATTTTTGTAATTGATTGATTGAATAAAGCAGAGCGGAGCGAGCGAGCCAGCGTTTTCAATTCATTCCTATGGAAGTCGAGCTTCACGCTCGCGCAGTGCATTTTGGGATTGAAAGCGGACCGGAGGAAGTGTTGAGGACGACCGAGAGCGTCAAAAGGTTGGGCAGTTCTCGACTTTATGCAAATATCAAGCGAAAAAAGCAGGTTTTCCGGATGTGACGTCTGTCTTGAGAGTTTAAAAATCTGCTAATTGTACCGGAGTTTATGCTGGATTTAGTGTGTAAATCATTTTGTTTACAAATTAGATGCTTGGCAGTTGCAGGCTATTTTTGCTTGGATGATTTGGAAACAATGTTATTTCCGAATGTAATCGCGTGCATCTCTGATACTGTGTGTGGGTGTATTGAAAAAACATACATCACGCAGTACCGCAAACATCCAATAGGAAAATTCAACTGCAGTAGCCACTGTTCAACCTGAAGAGGGCAGCATTCAGACGTTTTTACACCATATTGTAGAATTAAAACACTTTATACCCAAATGTCAAAAAAGTTACTCAAATCAATGAACAGCACTAATAAAGCCCCATTCTTACAGATCATTAACTAAAAAAAGTTGGTTTAGGGTTTAGTTACCCTTAACACACTCGCAACAGACACACCCCAAAGCCAAGACGTTATAGCGTCGCCAGCGGCACTGAGCGGAGTTTTGCCGCTGTAGTGGACACACACCGTTAGTCAACATTGCTTCATTGATTAGGCTACATGCTATCTGGGTAGCTTCACTACTGAATTGCTACATTATATTTCTCAGCAACGACGGGGTTGCATCGCTTTTTTTTAAGTAATTAAACTCAGCTTCGTTGTTAATAGAGAACAGTAACTCTCTCTCTCTCTCTCTCTCTCTCTCTCGAATTAATTCAAATAAATGCTACAGTATAATTCATCTTACCGCATTAGGCTACTTTATCTCTATGTCTGATTCAAAGCGAGCAACGGCCTCCGCTTCTCGTCGGGCGGTTCTTTGCCTCCACGTTGCGCATTAAAATCTTTTAATGCACAACTCCGTTGATTATCCCCTACTTATTGCACACATTCCAGCCAATCAGAATCGAGTATTCAGAGACCATGGTAGAAATCTTCACGATAGATCACATGATGTATCATGTGACACTGAAGACTGAAGTAATGATGCTGAAAATTCAAGCTTTGCCATCACAGGGATAAATTACATTTTAAGATATATTTAAACAGAAAACATTTATTGTAAATTGTAATAATATTTCATAATTTTGTCAGCACGTGTGTGAAGGAAGACAGACTGAAGAGGTAGATAAAGAAGTTCAAACACAATCTTTAATAAAAATACACCGCAAACAGGCAGGAACAAATATGTTAACGCAGACGTGACCAGACAAAGAACTCAATATACAAGAATACTCTCTAACAAATCAGGTGATAAACTAGACACAGCTGAAACAAACAAACTCATAATTACGGTGACCATGGTAACAAAGGAGTGCGGGAAAATCAAACAAAGTGAAACCAGGAACTAAATTACAAAATAAAAGTCCATGAACAAAAAAGACTTTTAACTCTCTTTTTTTTAGATTTAGAATTTTTGTATTGTAATAAATATTTGCTAAATATTGTGTGTCTTGAGTGTTTGTAAATTCAGTAAATTGTTTGAAATGTGTACTGCATATGCTTTTCACACTAGGAATTGCCAACCAAAGGTTAATTATGATCCAGATGTGTTACTTATTGTCCTAATGTATCCAATGGGAATTTTAGGTTTTTGAAAATGTTGCGAATGAATAAAACATGATGATTTAACCCAGCAGCTGGACATAGACTGAATTATTCACCCCCTGTCAACCTGACAAAGATGCTCTCTTTTCTTTCTCTCCTCCCGTCTCTTCAGCTCCCCTGGCTCTGCTGTTCCTCCAATCTCTGACAAGGAGAAGATGCCGCCTGCTCTGACTTTCCAAGAGCCTAACTTTAAAGTAAGTTCATTTTTGATGTTACTTCACTTTTATTGATCGGTTTGTCTTTTTCATCCCAGCTTTTCTCGTCCTCTCTCTCTCCTCCATTTCTTTCTGTAGCCGTAGGATCCTACTCTCCCGAGGGATGTGTGTGTCAGAGCGTGGTGTCACAGGCTCTCTGAGCTGAACTATGGCCGTTCTGTGAAGCTCTAAGGTTAACGGCATCTCTCCTAGCTGCTTGACATCATGAGCACTTAAATTTATGGCTTATAAATCATACAAATTTATGGCTGTAATCTGGTTGTGTTCATAGAAAGAGGAATTAAGAAAGCCTGCATCTACTTCAACTGCTTCATCCCAAAAGAGAATTGGGACTGGATTTGAATTGACATGGATGACTGGATAAGCAGAGTAGAGAAGGCCAAAGATAAAGAGATTCATGATTGTGCTTTGATTTACAAGTATGTTCCCATGATGCACTGGGGTCACCTTAGAGTGTCCCATAAAGCTGTGTATTTAAGCAGCACCTTTCAGTTTTTGAGTTTAACAATGTGAATTTACACCTTTGCGGATGTGTGTGTGTGTGTGTGTGTGTGTGTGTGTGTCCTGGTAAACCCTACGTTATGGGGACAAAATGTCCCCACAAAGATGGCAATATCCAAAATTCTTGTCCATGAGGAAAACGTCTTATAAATCATAAGTGATGAATTTTGAAAATTTTTTGAACGTTTTCTGTGATTTGGTATAGGGTCAGAGGATAGAATATACAGTTTGTACAGTATAAAATCATTACGTCTATCGAATGTCCCCATAAAACATGAAAACACAATGTGTGTGTGTGCTTGTGTGTGTGGTCCTGGTAAACCCTACATTATGGGGACAAACATGGAAACCCCACATATTTGTGTATGTGTGTGTTTCTATTCCGGTGGGGACTTTAACCTGAATGCACACAGACTCATGGGGACTCGTGTCACTGTGGGGATCTAAATTGAGGTCCCAATGAGGAAAGCTTATAAATCATACAGAATGAGATTTTTTGAAAATGTAAAAAGGCAGAAAGTTTTCTGTTATGGTTAGGTTTAGGAGTAGGGTTAAGGGGATAGAATATACAGTTTGTACAGTATAACCATTACGTCTATAGAGAGTTTGTGTGTGTGTGTGTGTGTGTGTGTGTGTGTGTGTGTGTGTGTGTGTGTGTGTGTGAAAAAGAGAGGTAGTTCAGCAGCCATCTTGACTAGCCCTGTATAATGCATCTGAATTCAGCAGAGAGCGGTTAGATACTCCCACCGCAGTAGAGTCTAAACAACACCCAACAAAGAGGTTAAAAAAAAGCATCCTCATGGAAAACAGTCAACTTTAAATAAGACAGCACGCATACTGTAAAAACCCCTGTGTGTGTTGACTATTCTCATCTGCTCTGATGTGTGAGATTTGAAACCTAAGAAACTTTATTCTCAGAAAGAGTGTAAATCTCATTAATGATAAATGAAATCCTAAGAGATGCTTCACTGTGGGATTCTCGGATTCAGTTTCAGATTAGAGTGCTTTATTGCAGTGTTTCCCAACCTTTTTTGTCTTTTGTAACTCCACAACCCCATTCAGTATAAGGTTCAAATGCTCCAACACCAAACTAAAAAATGTGTTCCTGCATACATATTATTCAGAATATTATTTGGCACTATCATTGATATTTACAGTATATATATATATATAGCCTATATTTACAGTGCAATGCATAAGTTAATACACCCATGCTAAAGTTGACTAAAAAGAGGAATAAAAAATCATATTTTGGAAATTGAACTTAATGCCTTAATTTAAAAAATTAGGAAAAATCCAACCTTTTAGGACACCAATTTTCTTTGTGAATGAATAATGTATCGTAAATAAATAAATGTTCTTCTTTAAAATACATGGTGCATAAGTGAGTACACCCCTATGTTAAATTCCCATAGAGGCAGGCAGATTTTTATTTTTAAGTATTTTTTTTAAATTAATTTTTAGGATACTATGCATCCTGATAAAGTTCCCTTGGCCTTTGGAATTAAAATAGCCCCACATCATCACATAGCATTCACCATACCTAGAGATTGGCATGGGGTACTTTCCATAAGATCATCTCTCAATGCAAATCAAACTAGCTTTTAGGCTAACTGAAATAAAACCATGCCAATCTCTAGGTATGGTGAATGCTATGTGATGATGTGGGGCTATTTTAATTCCAAAGGCCAAGGGAACTTTATCAGGATGCATAGTATCCTAAAAATTAATTTAAAAAAAATACTTAAAAATAAAAATCTGCCTGCCTCTATGGGAATTTAACATAGGGGTGTACACACTTATGCACCATGTATTTTAAGGAAGAACATTTATTTATTTACGATACATTATTCATTCACAAAGAAAATTGGTGTCCTAAAAGGTTGGATTTTTCCTAATTTTTTAAATTAAGGCATTAAGTTCAATTTCCAAAATATGATTTTTTATTCCTCTTTTTATTCAACTTTAGCATGGGTGTATTAACTTATGCATTGCACTGTATATATATTAGGGGTGTAACGGTACGCAAAAATCACGGTTCGGTACGTACCTCGGTTTTAAAGTCACGGTTCGGTTTATTTTCGGTACAGTAAGGGAAAGAAATGCAAACATTAAACTGCAGGTTGTTTATTACTATAAACTTTTTTTTAACAATTTGTTTACACTTTTTAATAAAATATAATAAAATATATATAAAATAAAAAAAAGAATAAGAAATAAAATACTGCTGCAAAGCAAAACCAATATCACATAATAAATTTAATGAAAAATATAAATAAATAACTATGATTACAGTGCAGCATTACCAATCCCAGCTTGTAGGCCTGCTTATATTTAAAAATTAAGGCTGGGAATCGATTAAAAAAAATGAACTAATTAATTGCACAATTTGCTGTAATTAATTGCAATTCCTCCAAGCTTGTAATCATCAATAATTAGGCCTAAACTTAGAATCACCTAATTAAATGAAACACCGGGGGAAAAGGGAACAGAAAATAGCCCTATATTAAAATAATATTAAACATAAATATATCAATGTATTATTATTTTTCAATAATCAATCAACATAATAAATTTAAGATTTTTTTTTTTATTATAATTTTTTTTACTAATTATCAAAATAAAATATAGTCCTACAAAGCTATTATTACCAGAGCATGTGATCAGAGCAGGTCATTTTACCATTGTTGCCAGCATGACTATACCAGCTCAGCAAACAGAAGTCTACTACTGAGAAATTTCACCTTATTTGAGCGGACTTTGCTTTTCCAGTGCGTGATCGGTCCATGATTAGAGTGTTTGGGCCGTTAACGACAGAGCAGAACGCGCAGCGCAAACACGGAGTCGAACATTGAACATTGAGCAGAGAGCGCAGGGCGCAGACACACACACACAGACGGAACGGAGAGTGCGGCGGCGCACACGGAGCGGAAAAGCTTTTTTTCGCCCTGCAGTCGATTTCATTGGTTTAGGTTACAGTGACGACGGGTAAAACCAGAGAATGTCTAATAAGGCAGACGGGCTCTGGTAAAACTTTAGAATCAGCTGCAGGGCGGGATTTGCGCTGAACGCAGAGACTTCCGCCACTTAATATGTTCGTGTGGAAACACGAAAATGTACCTATGTTCCGCACACAAAATATTGCATTCGGTCATTCGGTACACACGTGCACCGAACCGAAAGCCCTGTACCGAAACGGTCCGGTACGAATACACGTACCGTTACACCCCTATTTGACAGAAGTCCTTTTCCCCCCCGAGCATAGCACCTAAAACCGTGATAAAACTGTTACACCGTTACAGACTGTAGCTGTCATCCAATCAGAAAGCTAGTCTATATGGAAGAAAATGAAGTATAGGTCTTTTCAGTTTAAAAATGATAAAAAAACTAAGAGCTAAAACCTCAGTGCAAGAACTGCACCTAAGTCTACTCAGCATTAGACGGTTGCAGTGACATGTATCTCCCCCTCCCTTGTTTTATACTCTCTTTGCTTTGCTGTGTAAATTCCTCCTTTCACCGCATCTCATGTCCCAGAAGCCCCTCTCTAATTTCTGCTCAATTCTAACACTGACAGACCTGAATCTGCAGACGCCTTGTATTTGTGCGTGTAAAGATTTAGAGGGTAAAAGCACCATACATTTGCAAGGTTTCTTTTTTATCTTATACACTATTGCTGCTTATTATATTTACTATTAATTTACAGTAAATACACTTTGTGTACAGTAAAACTGAATATATATATATATATATATATATATATATATATATATATATATATATATTAGGGGTGTAACGGTACGTGTATTCGTACCGGACCGTTTCGGTACAGGGCTTTCGGTTCGGTGCACGTGTGTACCGAATGACCGAATGCAATATTTTGTGTGCGGAACATAGGTACATTTTCGTGTTTCCACACGAACATATTAAGTGGCGGAAGTCTCTGCGTTCAGCGCAAATCCCGCCCTGCAGCTGATTCTAAAGTTTTACCAGAGCCCGTCTGCCTTATTAGACATTCTCTGGTTTTACCCGTCGTCACTGTAACCTAAACCAATGAAATCGACTGCAGGGCGAAAAAAAGCTTTTCCGCTCCGTGTGCGCCGCCGCACTCTCCGTTCCGTCTGTGTGTGTGTGTCTGCGCCCTGCGCTCTCTGCTCAATGTTCAATGTTCGACTCCGTGTTTGCGCTGCGCGTTCTGCTCTGTCGTTAACGGCCCAAACACTCTAATCATGGACCGATCACGCACTGGAAAAGCAAAGTCCGCTCAAATAAGGTGAAATTTCTCAGTAGTAGACTTCTGTTTGCTGAGCTGGTATAGTCATGCTGGCAACAATGGTAAAATGACCTGCTCTGATCACATGCTCTGGTAATAATAGCTTTGTAGGACTATATTTTATTTTGATAATTAGTAAAAAAAATTATAATAAAAAAAAAAATCTTAAATTTATTATGTTGATTGATTATTGAAAAATAATAATACATTGATATATTTATGTTTAATATTATTTTAATATAGGGCTATTTTCTGTTCCCTTTTCCCCCGGTGTTTCATTTAATTAGGTGATTCTAAGTTTAGGCCTAATTATTGATGATTACAAGCTTGGAGGAATTGCAATTAATTACAGCAAATTGTGCAATTAATTAGTTCATTTTTTTTAATCGATTCCCAGCCTTAATTTTTAAATATAAGCAGGCCTACAAGCTGGGATTGGTAATGCTGCACTGTAATCATAGTTATTTATTTATATTTTTCATTAAATTTATTATGTGATATTGGTTTTGCTTTGCAGCAGTATTTTATTTCTTATTCTTTTTTTTATTTTATATATATTTTATTATATTTTATTAAAAAGTGTAAACAAATTGTTAAAAAAAAGTTTATAGTAATAAACAACCTGCAGTTTAATGTTTGCATTTCTTTCCCTTACTGTACCGAAAATAAACCGAACCGTGACTTTAAAACCGAGGTACGTACCGAACCGTGATTTTTGCGTACCGTTACACCCCTACTGTCAAATAAAAATAAAGAAAATAAGAAATAATCAAACTACAAGCAATAGCACCAATAAATACAATAGAGCAAAGATACAAATAAACAGCGCTTTTAAGGTTATTTAGGTATCTAAAGTTTTCAGGTACAGAAATTGAATAAAATAATCAAATGTAAAATAACATCACATATAATCTTCAATATATAAATTAAATAAAGATTAATCATTATTAAAGTTACAAAAGGTTTTCAGTCAGCAGCAGGAATTGATTAGAAACAAACAGCAGGAATTTTAGGCTGCTGTCACTTTAAGACATAATGCACATGTTGTTACTGAGAACAGTTAGACCCCTATAGTGCATCTAATCAGGTAGCCTACATAAAAAGAATTACTATTCTTTGCTGCTACTTCTTTTTTTGTGCTATTTATTATAATTAATTATACTCTATAATGGCATAATTATTGTCTAGAAATTAAGGTCAAATTAAACATGGTTTTAGATTTAAATGAAAGTACTGATGTCTTTATCAAAAATAAACTTTGGTAGTGAACTAGCAAAGTGTCCACTATTGTGCAGAATATCAGCAGATGCGGTAGGTAACCTGGGTATTGTTCGCCTACTCTTTCATGAGCAATGCATACAATATAACATTGGCTTATTGTTTTTTAGTAGGGTTTTTTTCTCTCTCACAGTGATGCCATAGAAGGTTCCCCAAATAACCTTTCAGTGATCAAATCTCAAAAGAACCATTTTTTTTTTTTTTTTTTTTTAGAATGAAGAACATTTTAATAATCTAACAAACCTTTTTTTCCCACCATAAAAAACGTTAACATCAATGATTCCATTGATGCTAAAGGTTCTTCAAGTAGCCTAACCATTGCTGTATAAACTAAAGTCTGATTATTTAACGTGCACTTTGTGACACTGTTTAGGTTAAGATTACCAGTCCACAAGAGAGGAAGGGGGAATGCAATCTTCTGCTGTGTGATTCATGTGAAAGCATCTCGAGCAGCCTCTTCGTGGTTTTGGGTTGCGATGGCATCCACAATAATGCATTGCCGGGGCGCAGAGATGCTATGTCAGTAGTGTGTCACGTGCCCACAAGCTCTCTGTCTCGCGCCACCGTCTGAGCCTCCTCCCTCATCTCAACCAGCAACGGCAGAACACTGGATCAATTCGGATCAGCAATCATGCGGCCGCGCGGAGAATACGGTAAGGCAGCTGTGTGTGTGTGTGTGTGTGTGTGTGTACAGCGGACAGCAGAACCGCCGTTATATTTATGCTTTCAGACATCGTTGTGTGTTGCTCATCCCGGTGTCGGCTGAAGGCATGAGCTGAGGGGATACAATTGTTGCGGATGAACCAGATGCTCTTTGTCAGCGTTGTTGAGCCAGTCGGCATTTAGCTAATACCGCAGATTTTCCATTTAACCAGGTATTTGTGATCAGATGGGAGTCGTAATGAATCAAAGGATTCCAGTTCCGATTCCTTTACGGTTCCGTTATCTATTCTTTTAGTATTCTCGCGGAAAATATAGCCTAGCCTGTTTGGAAAAAAGTGAAATCTTATTGCATGCTGCCTTCAGCAGTTTCAACTGATGAAATCATTTTAGATTTTAACAGAACATAGGCTAATTATAACAATTCCCAAATACATTTAAAGTAGGCTATTCACCTACTTTTTAATGAATTTTCACTGACTTCTTGTCGTCCTATAGCGTTATGCTGGTACATAAAATACTAAACAAAAATGTTATTAATTCATTATATTAATTATTTTTTAATGAAGTAGCCTACCATCGATTACATAGGCCTACCTCATATTGTGTACCTCTAACTACATGTTGTCATGCCCTAAGTAGCCATATATATAGCCTACTACAGCAGTGACGGCTCTTGTTTCATATGACAGATGTAATAACGTGTTCAGAATGTGAATCGGATGATTTCTGCATCCGCTCTGATTATATATCTTTATTTAAGGATCTTTTATTCACTAAGAGTCATTCCTTCGGGAATCGGATCACACTGGTCGAGCTGTGTGTTTTTGATCCACTTAAGAACTCGTATGTTCAGTCGTGGTGTTGCGTTTGTGATAGTGCGGGAAACACTGTCAGCGTATGTTAGTAATGTTCCGTTCACATTGTGAGAAGAATTCACATTCGGGGAACTGTCCAGACAACCTAAGGCCATGTATGAGAGCGTGTGTGCGTTTGAGAGACTTGAATGTTTTTTTTCAATCCACAGCCCATCCTCGCGCCTCCCTCCCTGAACGAGGTCCTTAAATGACCCACGGCGACTAAGGAGCTCGCGCTTTCCCTGTCCGGATCATGGCATGCGCCCCATCCCGGACTTCCACACGCGCGGCGCCGAGGCTCGAGAGCAGTGAACATGGGGATCAGGTCCAGAAATGCCACTAACGGCGCCGAGGACTCACGCGAGCGGAAGAGCGCGCTGGCCGGAGACCTGGAGCAGTGCGCGGGGCAGGAACGGGACGGCGCGCTGCTTCTCGTCGGTTCGGTCAGGGAATCGGACTTCAAACGGGGCTCACAGAACATCGGTCTGCTCGCCAAGACGCCCCTGGGCTACACGCGTCCTGTGAAGAGGAATAATATCAGGACGCGACGGATCCAAACCCTCATCTACGACGCGCTCGAGAGACCACGAGGATGGGCGCTGCTTTACCATGCGTTTGTGTAAGTGGACCCGATGCACTTCACACCCTGAAGCGCCCACACACAGAGGGAACAGCCCAGTTAATTATACATTACAACAATTCAGTTTAATCCAATTTATTGGTACAGCCCTTTTCATTGTTCCAGCAGCAGCTTTACAGAGAATGCAGCCCCTTAAAGGCAAAGACAGCCTGCCTATAATACGATTTATAATAACTGATAAATGACCCTAATAAAGAGAGGAAATTGAATGCTAATACAAAAAAAAAAAAAAAATCCAATTTATGCCTTTACTGAATCTTGGCTGGAATTGATGTACACAAAGATGTAACAAATTACTCAAGATTTGGGGAGCAAATTTAAAAGTTTAAGAGTCAGTCATTGAAACACCCATACTGATTCAACACTAATCTGAATATTGAGATTCTCCTTAATGTTTATGATGGTGTCCTCGGATTTCAACTGAATAATAACTGTTTACTTTTGTCTTTTGATCATCATTGAATGTTATTTTCCTGTTTATCACTGCAAAGCTGCTTTAAAATAATCTGTATTGTATAAAGTGCTGTAGAAATAAAGGTGACTGTGTAGAGAGTGATAGCTTGCCTTTTAATAAGCAGGTAAGCAGTGTTTTGATCGCACTCTGAGTTTTGCGCTTTTGCAGTGAGCACTTTGTAGTGTGTAATGATTGCCCATTTGTGCTGGAGCTCTCCATGGTGCTGAGGCAGAGCACGAACTCCAACTGCTACCGCCAGAGTTGAGTGACCAGAAATCAAATCACTTAAGCTTTCTAGCTGCCGTTTGTGGTAGTATAACAGCACCATACGCTCACCGTAGAGCCAGAGATACTGCCTGTTATCATCGTGGCGCTGAGATAAGGACACTGTGTGCTGCTGTGACACTGAAGTAAAGAGCTTGACAAAGTGCCCCTGGTCTGTGTAGCTCTCCATGGTCCTGATATCTGTATCGGTTGAGCGATTATACAGAAGTAACTGCATAGACAATGCATAAGAGATCCTTATCTTAGAGAAGCAAGAATGTTAATATTGGTTAAGTGGAAATTGTTATTTGTAAGGCATTAAGAGTGGAGATGAACAACTTCCTTTGAATCCCCAAGCTTGACACTAAACCTCTGTTGCCTACTCACACACAAACACACATTATTCATGGCCCATTTTCTGTCCAGTGCTCTTAATGCCTTATGCAGGATATGGATCATACAGTATCTGCAATTCAGCTGCACATATTTTCTCCAGTGTGTCTGTGGTTTCTCAGACTGAATCAGGGCTTTTAACCAGGCCCTCATGTGAGGTATTCCACATCATATTAGTGTGAATAATTGATTAAAAAATGCTTTATTTGCTGAAAAGTGTTGTGTGGTGAGTGTGGTGTGTGTGTGTCTGGATGTATTTTGGAACATTTAATAATTCAACTTGCCCCCACCCTGCCAGACCAGTGTATCTAGAGGAAGGGATTAAATAAAGTTGTTAAACATTGGGTGGGGCCGTCCCTTTTTTTCTGTTATTTAACTTATGCTTTTTTTGATCCCAGCATTGCTGTTCTCTGCAGAGCAATGTAAAAACTAAAGTAGTGTAAAATAGGGTTTACTCTTTTAAAGATTCAATAATAATTATACTATATAGTATATTTATGTACTATACCTTTACACACACACGTATATAGGCCTGCAGTATATATATAATTGTATAGTATTTATTTAGTGTAGTATAGTATAGTATTAATACAGCATATATTTATAGTATATAGTTCATTTTTATATATGAATTGATGTTTTAGGTCATTAAACCTTTGATTCTCAGGCTGCACCTCTAGAGACGTAATTAGCTTTATTGCAGGATGGGTGAGCCAACTATTGGTAACTTCCTGCAGTTAATTGCCTTAGTTGTTCCCATAGCAATGGGGTGCTTATGGACGATAGGCTGAAATGAGAAAAAGGTTACACTTTATTTTAAGCTGTCAGTAGCTGCGTTTCCATTACAGATTTGCGCAAAACTTTAGCGATATTTTCTAAATGTCGATAAAAAATATTGCGAAATTTCCATTAACCGATGTTATGGGACTAAAACTTAATTTTTACGTATATCCCAGCCACCACAGCTATTATTTTTAATGGAAGAATTCATAGGCATGTTATCCAAGCATTAATGGCAAGGAAAGCCCCTTATACTGGGAAGCGGCCACATATGAGATGTTTCCCCCTCCAATCTACTTCAAGGTCTTGATAAATTGTGGCATTTCTTTGTTATTTAGAATCCAGTATTCCCATAATACGTTTGTCTTTTATGAGTTTAATGAAGAACTCTGTCTCGTCTTCTGTCTAAACATATCTAGTCATCTTTAAAGAATGATCAACTTTTAAGTACGCCTGCTGACCTGTAAAAGCGCAATTTGAAGGGTAATGGAAACAAGGCTATTGTTACAGTGTAATTATATATTAAAGTACAGAGTAAGATTAATTAACAACATGTATTACTATAGGGTTAGGGTATGATTAGGGCTTGGTTGAGGGTTAGTTGCATGTAATTATGCATATTTTACTGCTATTACTATGGTAACACTAGGACACTGCAAAAAAAAAAAGTGTTAAAATATATAGAAAAATATATCAGACCAGCACACTTTTTTCTTCCCTGTGTCTCATGTGTAGGGAGCTGTTTACACGACACCTTTTTATGCGTTTTGGCTGTTCATTTACACAACAACAGCATTTTAGGGGCCTGAAAATGCAAAGGTTTGAAAACAGGTTTCAAAGTGCAAGTTATTGAAAACAATGCCGTTATCGTCTCTGTGTAAACTATACAAACACAAAAGGTGGAATTCGTGGAAAGGTGACATATTAAGTGTTTAGTGTATAGGTGCGTAGTGTTTCTTTAGAAAGTGTCATCGCCAACTACTGGCCCGGCATGTATAATACAGCATGTTTAGTAGTTTTCGTTGATCCGTGTGAACGGGATCATTTCGACAACGTTATTGTCTGTGCGCAAAAAACGCACAGGAAAAACTTTTCAGTTTTTAGAATATCATTATTGTGTAAACGTACCCTAATTTGAAAATTTCATAGACATGTTGTTTCTGACAAGACAAACTGGATTTAAACTTACATAGGAAATAAACGATTGGTTGAGCGGGGGTGGGAGTTGCTGGTGGAGTTGTGTAGAGAAAAGAATAGAATCGAGTAGAATAGCGTATAGAACAGATGAAATGGTGGTATGGGATCAGCGGTGCTGCTTAGCTCAGTAAAAAAGGAAAGGTTTTAGGCTTCATGCATCCATTATACTTGCTCTTTAAAATTTGACAGGATGTGATTTTCAGCATTGAGTTCTCACTTTGCCTTTGGCTATCGATTTGTGACCACAGTGTACAACTGGGAATTGCAAAGCATTTCTCTGAACGCAGGAATTCTTTGATCTAAATCTCAGAAAAGAATGTCCTACTTTTCTTGAACAATTAGATTTATCTTGTTTAAGGTGTCAGGTTGAAGCTGATTTACTCCGAACAGTTAAGAGAGTGTTATGAAGAGTCGCTTGCTTAATTAAACTTGCCATGTGCTTCATTAAATGAGTTTTGGAAAGGTGTCAGGTCATGTATGAATAATGGCTGAAGCAGACTTAGGTCAAGGCAATGATGATTAAATTATACCACGCTCTTATGTTACCTTGAATATTTGATATCAGAAACTTGTGCTGCTGCAGCTGGACTGTGTTGTACGGTCAGGTCATAGCTTGTGGGTAACAGGGGCCAAGGCTTCTGGCTGCACTCTTGGCTAGAATCTCTAAGTGGAATTTGATACTGGCAGCTAAATCACACTTACACAGGGAGCTCAGGAAATACATAATGTGAGAATTTATGGATGATGAATAATATAACAAGCAGCAGCATTTTAGAATGGGGTGGCGGCAGCAGCTCAATGGTTAAAGATCTGAGCTAGTAATCTGAAGGTTGATGCTGTGATTCATGAAGTGGAGAGCTACTGGGATCCTCCATCACAGTTTCGCCCTTGAGCAAAGCACTTAACCGCAGGTTGCTCTGGGTGGGTCTCTCCTGTCATAAATATGCTGTAAGTTGCTTTGGCTAAGAAAGTGTCAGCTGAATGACTAATAAAATAGCATGTTGGATGGATTCAAGAGGGCCTGTGAGGAGTGAGTTGCAGTAAACCAGTCTAGTAGAAGCTAATCTTCAAGTAAGGCTGCAAGAGCGGGTGGTTGTCGCAATGCAACGATAACTGAAGGTCAGGTGGACATCTAGGACGATTTCCAGGGTTTGCACTCACCTGGTGGGGATGACTTGTGACCTTCAACCCATAGAGAGTGAGAGAGAGAGAGAGAGAGAGAGCATGTGGGGGAGGTCGGGACTGGTTCTGAGAAGAGCTCACTGTCTTTCCAGTTTCACTGCTGATTAATGTTGATTCATAGCTTTCAACAGCAAACAGAACCGTCCACCCCTATTCCTCACGAAGGTGATCCCACCTAATCCATTCTCTCCATTGATCCAGTCGTTATCCGTTAGCATATATTTACATACATATAAAGTATGTAAATATCAAATTACATACTTTTATTTATAATAGTTAAATTGTCAAGCAGTGTTGGGGATAACGCATTAAGTTACGTAATCAGATTACTTTTTCAACTATAAAGTAACACATTACATTTAAATTTACAAGAAACTTTTTCAAATAAGTTATGCAAGTTACTTTGTTTTCCCATGTATTGACTAACATCTGCCCTGTCCCCATGTTGAGAGAAATCAGGAGTAAGTGCAGAGATGTGTGCGCTGCGTAAACATGACATTTATTATAGCTACAGACTAAATGTGAGCATGCATTTACTCATCTTACATGCACAAAAACAGATTCAGCATTCCTCAAAATGAATAAAAACAGTGAAATGCAAACTCAGAATATTACGCAAACCTACAATAATGAAATGTTATATAACACAAATATGCTTTATGTATTTAATCTCATTTATTAAACATATCTCTGCTGCTGACTGTCACATTCACATTAGTTTTGTCATCACCTGCCTGCGTCACTCATTTGTTGTCACGGACACTAATCACGTTCAGCTGTGCACTTATCAGTCACCATCATACTAGTTTTTTAAAGCTCAGATTAAAACTTATCTGTTTAGAATAGCTTTTACTGATTTGATTGTTTGATTTGTTGATTGTATGTTTGATCCGTTTGTCTGTCTTTTTGCATTGCGTTATATTTTACTGATTTACTTTTATGTTGTACAGTGTCATGAGTGCCTTGAAAGGCACCTATAAATAAAAGGTATTATTATTATTATCATTAACACCTGTATATATGTTCAGTTCTGTCTCAGTTCAGTGTCCGGTATCTACAGTATGTTCAGTGTGTGTTGCTATCCGTTTGCCTTCCTGTTGGATCTTTATAGAATAAACCTTCTGAATTGAATCGTATACGTCTTCCTCATCTGTCTGCCAGCTACCTTCAACGATCCTATTCAACCATACTAATAAGCAAAAATGACTTGAAAACCACATTTGTTTTTCTTTCTCTCTTTTTTATTGCTGAAGTAAGAATGTCGAACTTCTCCTGTGTCCTGTTCTTCTGTGATCCAGAATGCATCACAGCTGAAAGATTAGTATGAGCTACAGCCTCTACTGTTCAAGCGTGAATTTGCATTTCCTTCAGCCTGAGGCTTATTCATTTATTTTTTGGTGTGAAAGGGTCTTTACATTTTCCAAAAATAGATTTTTTTTTTGTTATTAACAAACAAGCAAGCCCAGCCCAGATGAGAAAAAGGTAACGCATTACTTCCCATAAAAAGTAACTAAGTAACACAATTAGTTACTTTTTTTAGGGAGTAATGCCATATTGTAATGCATTACTTTTAAAAGTAACTTTCCCCAACACTGTTGCTGCTAAGGTCTCTTGGCTGGTTACTAGACATTTCTAGGGTATTCTAGATGTTTGCTAGCCTGGAAATCCAGACCTAAATCTAAAAGATTAATAGTCTGGCGTCGACTAATGAAAATCGCTCAGCTCGAGGGGCGGCACCAAGCGTGCATTTGAAAATCTCGCTGCACGCAATTGGATAACACTACGACCAATCACAACAATAAACCCCAGCTAGCAGCGGAGTTAACCTTATTAGAAATTCTCTGATCATACTCTTACTGTATCCGGTCGGCGAAACAGCAAAAACGTCCTTCTTGCAAAGGAACGATTCGAGCGGCGTCTTCTGTTCCTGTTTTAGATAAAAAGCCAAGTCTAACTCGTTCATTGTAGCGGCCAAAGCCGTTTCAAACAACTGGTATTCATCCATAGCCATCTTGCAATGTTTACTAATGACTTCGACGTCACAGCGCTGTCGTCATCTGTTTAGCTCGCCTCTGGCCCGCCTATATCAGATAACCCGATGTGATTGGTGCAGCTCAGATCGAGGGGCATATTTAATGAGCATCATTACTCGACACCAGAGTAACTCGCTGAGCAAATTCAACTTGTGCTCTCGCGAGAACTCTGGATTACCAGGGTAGATGTTTGCTATGTTGTAGCCAGGAAGTTGCTGGACATTGCTAGGGTCTTTTGGCTGGTTATTAGACATTTCTAGGCTATTCCAGCTGGTTGATAGGGTGTTCTGGCTTCAGATCAGCTAAGCATCATGAGCTCAATTCAAAGAATTGTTTTTTTCCTTATATTTGCAACTGGTGAGTGAGTGACTTAAATCTCCTTTTGTCTAAGCAGCAGTTTGCAGTGGGTTAAACCTGGAAACATTAACAGCAAACGCAGACCTCACACATTTGCAGTAGGTGCAAAGTCTCCTCCTCCCTAAACTGCATTACCCAGCATTCTACGGCCACATGGTGATTCCTCACCTCTAATTGGCCTTCTCTGCAAGTGTGTGTGTGTGGGTGTGAGTGTGACCTTCCCAGTCAGATTAAAGGTTAAAGGACTTGTTTGTTTTTTTCAGAGTAAGAGAAAATCCATTTATGTCATGTATGTACAGCTCTAGGCCAATGTACTCTGTCTCCTTCACTAACACACACACTCGCAATGTGGAGGTGTAAATATGTTTGTGTGTGTGCACTCTCTGCGGTTCTGTAATTCACAGATCATTTTATCACGGCAGGTTGTTGTTACTGGGTGAGAATGGAAATGGCGTGCTGTCAGAGTGGGAAATCCCTCTGTATGTATGTGTGTGTGTGTGTGTGTGTGTGTGTGTTATGCAGATATGTGCCAACAAAATAATGTTCCTTCTTTTTGCTTAGCAAACTTGCTTGATCAACTGAATTAAAGATGCTGGAGCAGGTTGGCGCCACATGACCCATGATGCCCGTATGAGCACTTTACCTGCATTTCTTCTCATCATTTAATGATTTTTTTCTCTTCTGTACCTATAAATAAAAGTGACAAGAATGCAACAAAAAGGCACAGATAACTGTAATTCTTTGCAAAGACTCCAGTTGTAAAATTGAATTTTGGCTTCATGTAATTTGGTTTATAATGGAGAAGCAAGACAGATCCTCACCGTAGTGCGTCAGTGGTGTGGAGTAAAGGTTGCCTGAATCGAGCAGCATTTTTTGCAAAACAAGAGGCCAAAAATGTTATGGCAATAAAATGTCACTTTGCCGATAAAGTCTTTAGCCAAATATGGTGCGTGTATTATTATTTTTTATTCCAAAATGGTTAGATAGCATTTATAGTGCTGATGAATTAGAATTAGATGAATTATAAGTACAATTAAAATGAAATTAAATTCATATTTTTTTTAAATATATATATTTTTCAATATTAATTGTACATTAAAGGATATAATTTACTCACTAACATGTTATCCCAAACCTGCATGAAAGCCTTTCTTCTGTGAAACATAAAAGAAGATATTTTAAAAGTCAGTTGTGTCAAAACAACATTGGAACCTATTGATTGGAACCTATTGATTTTTTTTTTTTTTGAAAAACACATTTTTCAAAATATCGTCTTTGTGTCCCACAAAAGAAAGGTACAGGTTTTAATACATGAGGGTGAGTATTGCCATTAACACCCACCAACCCACCGAATGCAGATGTATTTCAGCGGTGGCGTGTAACGCAGTCACTCTTACTAGCCATTTTGGTGGGTTGAATTTTATACAATATAATAGTGCAATCTAGTGTTGTCGAAAATATAGATTTTTTGATACATATCGATACTGAAATATCTTAAACTCTTCCGCAGGATGCACAATACCAGCTGCGCATTCTCGCTCTCTCATCTCTCCGACAGCAAGTTGACGCACTAATCCGTGTCCAATCCCTTTACTCACTCAATTTATTTGCTCCGGAATAAATATTGTTGGAGGGCTTGAATTTCGGCGAGGGATTGCGCGCATTGAGCATAATTTTACTCATTCCCACAGATTTTGTGCTCACACCCAAAGTGCGTGCACATAAAGGCAAGTATATTAGCTAAAATAGTATAATGGATCTGTGAGTCAGGTCTTAAAGCGACAACAGCCTAATATACCAGCTGCCAAATTATGAGATGATATTAAAAATATCTATATGGCAGTTTCTGCCTATGGTATCAAAGCCAAAATTGTGGCCAGTGAAATTCTGAGTGGCCAGTAACTTTGGAAAACCACTAGCCACAGTGGCTGGTGAGCAAAAAAGTAAATGTCAAGCCCTGTACATATGTATATAACATATGGGGTATTTTCAGAAACTTATATTATAAATATATTAATTACGAGTCTCTGAAATTTTATGGAATTTTATGTCATTTAATTAGGGATTCACCGAAATGAAAATTCTGGGCCGAAACTAAAAATTCTGGATGCACTTGACCGAAAACCGAAACCAAAAGCGCATTTTAAATTCGTTTTTTTTTGTATAATTGTATTAATATTAGATTTTTTAATGAAATGCAACAATTTTATTGATACTGAATTTAAAAGATACAAGTCAATTGGTGCATCCTTAAATTTCATATCATTAATTAAAATTTTAGTAAATGTTGGAAACATTAAACAGAACTTCTATGAAGTTATTATTGTTATGTTATTAATCATTTTTGTTGTTGTGTCAAACTAATGAAATTCCTCTGTTGTGTGACTTGAATTTCTTTGAATTGCAATTCAGTAAATTTGTCTTCCTATCATTACCATTCAGTATGCGTGGGGTCCTTTTAAAGACCCCCCTGTGGTGAAAATCAAGTTTTTAATGTTGTTTATGTCTATGTGGTGTTTTTAATATGCTTTAAAACAAACCATGCACAAATTCATCAGTCAACACTATTTCTGAGTATTTTCTCCTTAAAACCGCAGTGTAGCAAAGACAGTCTCAAAAACGAGGTTTGAAACCCTCCCTGCTTCCCAACGTCACAAACACGCAACCAATCCTGTCAATGTGTGGTGCGAGGCTTTTCTCTATTGGCTTTCTAAGATGTTTAAAGTGTTTCTAATATGCTGATTTTTAGAAGGCAGCTGTCTGACTCTGAGATGGTGCATATTAATTTGCATATTGGACCCTATGCTTAATGAAGCAAGGGTGTAAAGTTACATTTAAGGCATTTTAAGGCATGAAGAAATTATTTTCACAGAAGAAAAATACATTTTAAGTTTTAATCAATAAAATTATTGACTGCAGGGGGACTTTAAATGTTTAAGTTTGCCCAACGCTGGTGTCCGTTAACATTTAATTAATGTGGAAAGCAAACTCCTAAAGACATATCAATATAGCTCACTGTACAGGCGAATGTAACCTGCTGAATACAGAATTTGAAAGGAAGCATAAAATGATCTACCACTGATTGATCTTGCTGAGTTTAATGAGGCCATGAGCGCCAGCTCTGCCGTCAACACACACACAGACGCACATCTGCCTGAGTCAGGTCTTTCTGGGTAAAAGAGTCCCCAAATGTACTGGACAAGCAACCAGGTCCGATTCCCTCATGTCTCAGAATCTTTGCTCTTTGCCTACTCTGTCAGAATGACTTGCAGTAAGTCTAATATGCTGCTTGTCATGGGAAAGAAGTGGTCATTCAGCAGACCTTTTTATCCAAAGCAGCTTACAGTACACTTACTACCGGGACAATCTCCCTGGTGCCTTGCTCAGAAGCACAGCGGTGATCGGTCATGAGCCTCTGGCTCGAAGTTTTATGTGGCATCACCTTTCTAGAGAAGTTCTGTTGCTGTAAAGTACTGGTTATGTACTAGTGAATATGGTAAAAAGTGAGCGGCT
This sequence comes from Abramis brama, assembly GCF_963993115.1. Lineage (NCBI taxonomy): Eukaryota > Metazoa > Chordata > Actinopteri > Cypriniformes > Leuciscidae > Abramis > Abramis brama. Next base: position 10,757,911 of record NC_139969.1, read on the forward strand.
TGATGTAAGGCCATCATGGGCTTTCTTCCTGTTAGGAGCTCTTTATTAGATCTGTTCTGTATTAGATCTGTTCCTTGCTTCCACATATTTAAGCTAAAAGCACTGCCTCATATTCTAAAACACATTCTAATCTTAACCTGGTTTTGCTTCAGGACACAGATTCTACATTGGACATCAATGGCAACCCAAGACAAGTGCAAAAATGTCCTTTAAATCAAACATTAGTTCATTAAGTTCATTAAGGAGAGAGAACGATCAAGAGGGACATTTGAACTGAAGAAAGACAGCAGAAATTGAGAGATGAGACACAATACAAAAGAGAAAAGTTCAGAAGAAATCACTGAAATGAAGGGTCATATCTGGGCAAGAGCTTTAGGACCCGCGTTAATGTTAGAAAAGCTTTCCAGCGCTGGAGAGAGCTAGGCGGGAAGGCCTGAAAACAGACACGGAGGTTGCTTTGATCCGGCTCCACACGTGAGTTACACTGTTTGAGTGTCATTGTGTGATTGGAGCTGCTGTGCTGTTGGCAACTAACAACCAACTCTTGTTTGTAATTACTATTGTGTATACGTTCATTTTTTGTGCTTCTTTGTCACTCGTTCATCATCTGCGCTTTAATTTTCGTGAAGCATTATTTTGTTACGCTTCTGCTATGATAAACAGACATCCACTCTTGGATTGCGTGCGTAACGGAGGCCAGTTAGTCAGAGTCGCCTTGGGGATTGCTCATAAATGCGGTGTATAGTGTCATTGTTTGTGCTCTCGACTCGCTTGCAGGGGGATCTGGGTTCGAGACCGACTCGGAGGAGGGCTGTTAGAATGTGAGTGTGAGTGTGAGTTTTGGAGGCGGAGCAATGAAGAAGGTGTGTGTTTGTTTGGGTTGATTTCAGATATCAACATTGGCCAAAATTAAGTCATCATCATTCAAGTAATAATTTCTAAAGATGTATTGAATTCTTTCTTTCTTTTTTTTCAGACCACAAAAGTAGACATTTTTAAGTGCATTATATGCTGGTCGCTAGTTACTGTTATTATATGGACGAGTCCACAATTTTTTTTTTTTATTCTTCTTTTGTGGTCCGAAAAAGAAAGAAGGGCATACAGCATACGAACAACACCAGGGTGAGTAAATTATGATTTAATTTTTATTTTAGGGTTAACTATCCCTTTAAAGGTACAATATGTAAGATTTTTGTAATAAAATATTCAAAAAACACTTTCACAGTGTGATATGCAGTATTTCATGCATTTGTATACTTACATTATCCCAAAAGTTAAATCCAGATTTGTAAATCCAGAGAAATTCCAGTTTTTAATAATGACTCGTCCCTGGTAATTGTCGCCTATCAATGACGTAATATCCACGCTATCCTCGGTTTCCGCTTGTAGAAACCATAGAGACAATACATAGATTCCTCATTAGCGGCCGTTTCAATGGGCCGCTATACGTAAGCCGCTAATGAGAAATCTATGTATGCATGATACAATATCTCACACACCGCTGTTGTGTCGTTCAGTCATCATGGTTCACGATTATAGATTGGCGAGCACAGAAAATCCCAAAAACCGTAAACATAGATCAACTTAGGCAAGCAGACTTTGGGAAAAACGGAGAAATAAAACAAGGATCAATATCGGCGTGGCGTTTTCAGGATGGAGAGAGCTTTGCGACAAACTTGGACTTGATCTGTCCACAGAGACTCTGCTCTCGCATGTGTTTTAATAGACAGGTAAGCAAATATATATTATTTATTGTACACTACAGTTATATTGCACTTTGTTTGTACTTCAGTAATGCTTTTCATCAAGTCTGGTGACCAAGTCTATGGCGGTGAAATTAAGTATGTGTCGCACAAAAATATTTAGCCATTACTTGCAAATACTGTGGGTTTGTTCAAATGTACTTTTAGTACGATTGTTTTAAACGTGTAAAACTGCGCAGCATTAATTAACTCACCAAATCATTAGACAAATAGTCATATATTAGTAACAGGCTAATATAGCATTAAATTTCACGTTCCTGGCAGCTAATTCATTTCGATGACATAACATAGTGTGATCAAACGTACAGGTAAAACAAAAACTAATTTATTAGTTGAAATATAATTTTTATGATTCGTGAATTCTATACATCTCTGGATGATGAAAACGACATCTCCCATAGTTCCACCCTCCTTCATCAAGCTTCGTCTTTGTTACTGTTTTGAAAATGCGACCTCTGGCAGCAAAAAAATTACATATTCACTCTCAGAAAAAAAGTACAAAAGCTGTCACTGGGACAGTACCCTTCAAAAGGGTTCTAATATGTACCATTTAGGTACTAATATGTACACTTTTGGTACCAATATGTACCTTTGAGGGACTAATATGCACTCTTTAGGTACAAAGGTGTACCTTTTGAAAAGGTACCGCCACAGTGACAGCTTTTGTACCTTTTTTTTTGTGTTGTAGCTTTAAAATGCCCCTATTTTGCTATTTTAAATGCTCCTAATTTTGTTTGGGAAATCTCCTACAATAGGTTTACATGCATCCACGGTCAAAAACACTTTAATTTTCTCAGAATATACATTGTACCTTTTTTGTCACAGTGTCTGAAACAGTTTGATAAAGGATTTGGTCTCCATAAAACCCCTTGAGAGCCTGCTCTTTTCTGATTGGTCAGACGGCCCAGTCTGTTGTGATTGGTCTACAGATTACAGCGCATGTCGGAAATGAAACGCCCATTGTTTTATCGTTTCAACTCAAGCCAGAGTCCTCATGCTTTGGAAGTCCGTGCAAAGTTGATTTGCTTTCGCAGCACAGAAAACAGCATCTTCGACATGTTGACAGCACGAACCAAACTCTTCCAGGCCTCAGCCACAACTACAGTGTTTGAGGGCGGTTTAAAGTAGACGTTGTTCGCGGGCAGCCAATGACGACCGTAGGCAAGCTTTATGCAAATTTGTTACAAACCAGCATAGGTTTGTGCAGGAAGTAAGACTAGAATTGCTTACAACTCATTTCAGGCAGTTCAGAATCGATTTCTTTTGGGAGACAAGTTCATTGATTGCGCAATTTGATCTTAGAAAGATTGCAGACTTGTTGATTCACAAACAGCTATATTACATACTACAATAAATGTAATATACAATAGAGGCACTTTAATAAAATGCATAGGCCCCACAATTTGCAAGATTATTAACACAACATTGGCTGAATAGGAAATTGACAACTGGTTTTATGCTCTTAGTTGCATGGCTACCAATAATTCACAGCTCAAACCATGTTTATCGTCCCTATAAGTGAATTATTATTATTTCTTTTTACCTTGCATACTTATGTTCTTAGTTTTCAAGGCTGATCAAGTGTTCACTGAAGAGTTTGTCTTGAAGAACATTGACTGTCCACTTTTAAAAACAGCTGTTGTTAATGCATTTTCCCAAATCAAACAGAAGCACTCACATGTGTTTTATAGAGTAAAAAATGTATATATTTTGATGTAAAAAGAGGATCTTTCAGTGTAGCCCATCTCTGTCTTTTTCCTCTCTCTCCATTTGCTATGGCCGCTTTACTGCCTCCTCAAGCACATAGTCATGTGACATGTTACCACGGTAACATCTCCTTGTGCCGCGGAGGAGGGCTGCTCAACTGTCCGCCGATGAACATTCATACTTCCAGCATATTTACACCACTTGCTCCCCTCACCACACAGACACTCTTACATGCACTTCTAATTTAAGCAGTTGCTGTGCAACCAACAGCTAACAAAAATAAGAGAGTAAGTGTCAAAGTGCGTGTGAGTGTGCATGTTTGTGTATGTGTGTGATAGTGTGTTGTGAGCGCATGTGTTTTACTTTCTATGCATGACACAGGGATGTGCTCCACAGCTTCTGTTGCTCAGCAACTGTCCCAAATTAGAGTCACAGCTAAATGTGAACAAACAGATTATGACTACAGGAAAACCCAGGAAGCGTGTGGCTTGGACTTACATGACACCTTATGTACAAGTAAATGTGTAACTCTATAGGTTTGGTATGTGCTTTAGTGATTCTGGTGCCTTAGGCAAGTTATAACATGCCCTAAAGGGAACAAGTATTTGCTAATGAATAAAATTAATACTTTATATTTTAAATATTTAATTTATATAGCACAATGGAAACTCGTTACAGTTTTTTCAGGATTCTTTGATGAATAGAGTTCAAAAGGACAGACTTATTTGAAGTAGAAATCTTTTGTAAAATTGCAAGTGTCTTTACCTTCAAGTTTTATCAATTTAATGTGTTCTTCCTGAATAAAAGTATTTTTTTTTAACTTACTAACCCTAAAGTTTTGAACAGTAGACAGTTTTAACATCATTATTTTATGTTTACTAGAAAAATTCACTGAATACCCATATAAGCTAGCTCACAATTCTGACTTTTTTCTAGCAATTGCGAGTTTATATCTCGACTTAATTTCTCAGAATTGTGAGATATAAACTCGTTATTGCGAGTTATAAAGTCTAATTCTGAGGGGAAAATGACTTTATAACTCGCAATTGCAAGTTTATATCTCTATTTAAAAAAAAATGTAATTGCGACTTTTTATCTCACAGTTCTGACATTTTTCTCACAATACGGACAATGTTTTTTCTCAGAATTGCATGATATATACTTGCAATTGCGAGAAACAAGTCAGAATTGTGAGATACTTCACATACTACACATTTTTGTGTTTCTTTTATTCCTTGTAAAGCACTTTGGTCAACTTCGGTTGTGTCTTAAACGTGCTCTATAAATAAATGATTGAAAAAAATTATTGAGAATTGTGAGATAAAAATTACCTTTTTTATTTTTTATTCTGTGGCAGAAACAAGCTTCCATACTTTACTGCAACCAGTCCTGTTGAATTTAAATTGACATACATTTATTTTTTTTATAGACAACTATTCACTCCAAAGCTTTTACATGTTCACAACAGCACAGTTAAAGACAATTCCAAAACAGCTGAAGAAAAGTTGAGATATATCAGTTTGGAAAGGGTTACAAAGTCATTGAACCACAGTGCAAGCCATTACTTTTAAATAGAGTACTGGTGAATATTCCCAGAAGTGGTTGACCGGACAAAATTTCTTAGAGAGTACAACAACATCTCATCCGGGAAGTCTCAAAAGATCCCAGCACAACTGCATGTATCTTATGCATTAGCTTAGTTCCGTGGTCAGGACTCAAATCATCATCTGAATGGATGAAAAGAAACTAAATGAAAGTTTTAGAGTGGCCTAGTTAAAGTTTTGAGTTGAATACTATAGAGAGAGGATGTGTCAGGATGTGAAAAGAGCAGCTCATCCTCGAAGACCTAGCTTGTCAGGGTTAAAAGAGAGCGTTCTTCAAAGAAGAATGAGCTGAGAATCTTCAACTGAAACTAACAAAGGTGGTGTTTAGTTGTTAGGTTATTGCAGCAAAGTGTTGTCCAAACAGATTTTTGGTTTAATATTATGGCATTTACTTCTTCACAAGGGTGATTTGAATATATGTCAACTATTTTCACTTTTCAAAGAACTAAATAATCATTAAAATACTTTGTGTAGAACATTACATTTTGTTTTAAAAACTACAACCTGTATGTGAATGTGTTTGATGAATCATCTGAGTCAAAAGACACATTTTCAATTAAGTTAGTCTAAATATGACTAGTAACCCTACAGCATAAATACTGCCTAATGTTTGTAGTATTTTAAAAGGAGTCATGACATGGATTTTTTTATTATTTTAATGTGTTTCTTGAGGTTCACTTAACGTTTTTTTTGCCCCCCCAAAAAACAACAAATAAATATGCGGAAAAACAATTATTTTCTATCTTTATTCTGACCCTCTGTCTGAAATGATCAGTTTTTAATGATGCTATAAGCTCCACCCCAACACAGGTCTGAGACTGCTGGCCTGGTGCTGCTGTCCTCAGATTGCTGTGACTTATGGCTGTGCCGTTCTGCATTTAGTTATTATTGGAGTAAACATCCACTGTTATGATTGGCTAACCTCATTGCATAGGAAACAGTATCAACAGCTACTTGCTATTGCACGTAAGTGTTTTGAAAACATCGTCCAAATAAAACCAGCATTTACAGACAAAGGATTCTGAAATAATTTACATACGGTTTGTGATGCAGCTGCTGTCAGATACAAGTTGGTTGCTTCATCTTTCAACAAGTTTCTTTGCGAACTCTCCAACCCGATCTGGGACGCCATTAAAATAAACCATCCACTCGTTTCTGACGCTGGGATCCCTCTGAAGTCTGTACAGAGATGCAAACGAGCTGTTTAAACTGGACGTGTCAAAGCAAACGTTTCAGACTCAAGAGCGTGGAGTATGTCAGAACCTGAATGCGCACGTGTACACATACAGTATCCATTGTAGACAGTGTCAGTGATTAAAATAGGTATCTATTTCCTCTGGAAAAAAATTTCGTTGCATTATTTTCCTGTGATCTCTGTAAAGCTGCTTTGAAACAATCTGTATTGTAAAAAGTGCTATATATATAAAGCTGATTTGACTTGACTGAGGACCAATCATATACTTTTTATTTAAAGCCGGGATAAAATGAATGTTGAAACAAGACTTGCAATAGTCCTTTCTTCCCTATTGTGACGTATCTCCAAGTGAAATGGCTTCTCAAACAAGAAATAATGTAGGACGGGACTTGATTTTGTCGATCAGTAATTGATTGGACGGATCAATGGTTATGGTTTGCTATTGCTGCATGTCATGTGAGTGACAGGTTGTCCCGCCCTCACGCCAGGAAACATGTCATCAGAGAAGAGGTGTTGCTGCAAGAGTGAGGGGAAGTTATTTTGATTAAAGATCATGAGGGCACATGGATAAATTTTTTTTATTTGAACGAAAACATAATTTATAATAAATACTGCAATATTCCATAAAAATACGAATTGTCAATTTTGATTTTATGGTTACTTGAAAGGAGAAATCAAATGTTTATTGATCGTTTAAAGCCTTGGTTTGGTGCTGATTTTATTTATTTATTAGCATTTTCCTGCTTTTTACGGAACAACCAATCTGTTTTCGGGTTGTGAACCACCTTCATGCACATGCTTCCTTCTTTATGCTCTGGTCTCCAGTGAGAGCTGTAATCTGCTGTTCCCTGAAATCAGCCGAGAAATACTGAGCTTTTAACATCCACCTCACTAATAACCTCTAATGGGGCTACATGTCTCTCTCTCTCTCCGGCTCCTTTTCTTTTCCTCACAGGTCCTACAGAATAGTTCACTGTAGTACCCACCCAGCATGCTTTGGGGCAGAGCTGCATGGATGTGTGTGTATGTGTGTGCTATATTATAAAGGTTGATGAGTCCTGTTATGACTCACCTCATAAATTGATGCTCCCATTACAGCCAATATGCCCTCAACATCGATCAAACAGCCAAGTTACACACACACACGCGCATGCACACACACGCACGCACGCACACACATACACAGGGTTTTCATGTTTTATAGGGACATTCCATAGCCGTAATGATTTTTATACTGCTACCCATCATAGAACTCTTTCTGCACTTTTATATTTTCAAAAAACATCACTTAAAATGATTTATAAGCTGCTTTCCTCATGGAGACAAATTTTTTTTTCAGATTTTGGATATTGCCATATTTTTGTCCCCATAACGTAGGGTTTACCTGAACAACACACACACACACATTACTCTGACAGCATTACCAAGACAGAACACAGGCATAGGGAAACTTCCATGACAGGCTCTCTTTCAGAGACACACAGTATTACTGGTTTTGTACAGTGTATTTCTGCATTTTCTCTGTTCTCTTGAACTTTCTGTCACCTTTAGTTATATAGCACTTTATACAATACAGATTGTTTCAAAGCAGCTTCACAGTGATACACAGGAAAATAACAAACAATGCAAACTTCATCAAATATAAGACAAATTCAAATTCTGTTATAAAGCAGCTCTATACTGTCGTTACTCGGCTGAAGTCGGTTCAGTGTTGATTCAGTTCAGTTCAGTAACTGTGTAAACTTCATAAATTCTGAAATGAGTTCAATTCAGCTAAAAGCAGCTACAGAAGACTATAGCGTCGTTATTCACTTCAGTTCAATATTAGTGCCGATGTCGCAAAATTCGAAACCAATTGAAATGAGATTTCCTACAGAATTGCTCACTGTAGAATAGTGTATATGCACTAGTGTTGTGCAGTAAATCATTTTTTAATTTTAAATGCCTGTATAGAAAAAGTAAAAGTAAAGTAAAGTTAAAGTGCCCCTATTATGCTATTTTAAAGTTCCCTAATGTTGTTTTGGAGTCTCCTACAACATGTTTACATGCATCAAAGGTCAAAAACTGTTTAATTTTCTCATAATATACATTTGCACATCACCACATTTTTAATGATTCTCAAACGACTAGTCAGATGAATCAATCTCTCTAAATCCCTCCTTTCCGTGAGCTACTCTGCTCTGATTGGCCAGATAGCTCAGTCTGTTGTGATTGGTTTACCGTGTACAGCGTGTCGAAAACAAAAACGCCCATTGTCAAAACAACGTCAGCTCTGCTTGTCCTGAGGCTTCCTACACCATAAACTAAACACAGTAACGAACAATGAAGTCGATTTTACCATATCAATCTGAGTGCGAGTCCGATGATGAAACACTGGAAGAACTAGTTATTGAACCCGAACCTCCATCGCAAGGACGACTCGAGCAGGACTCAGTGTTTCTTAGTGATACGCTACTCAGTTTGAGGTACATTATGAGATGTTGCAACTGTAATTCCTCACCATCAGCATTAACAAGTGCATGTCCATCAACAAACTTTTTACTTGTAGTTATTTATTTACCGAGTATTTTTCTGATTTATTGCAGTGAACATGTGGAAACTGTATCAATAACAGTGCATACATTAGCCGAGCTCTAGCGTGAATGACTGATGTAACAAACGCTGGTAAAACAAATCTTGCTCCATGCTTAATCTTTCCTCAAAGTAGTGAGAACGACAGAAAATCTGCATTAATAGACACAGTTTTAGGTAATAGTGGCCCACAACTGATCAGCAGAAGTATTTCAGTTAGACAGTAATAATGTGAGTTAACCAGTTAAAAGGAGACCTACACAATATAAAACTCAAAACTAAGTATATGCTAATGTTTCGTCTTGACATCACAACGAAACGGCTTATGACTCGTTTGAAAAACGATTCATTTTATTGACTCAGAGTCGACTCTTACAGTACTTTTGAAAGACAATAACTTTATATACGGTGCACTTTCAGATTTAAAACTTTGCAGGATGTTTTCATTCTTTTAGAGCTATGTTACACACTACATGAAAGGTCATTTTCAAAAACCCATAATAGGGGCCCTTTAAACAATAGAAGGCTACTTAAAAGTAGTAGTAGTAACAATGATCATGTTTACCACATACAATATGCATACTCGTATAATTAATATCCTTGCCTCTACATGCGATGGTCTTATATGGTGTTAAGTTAAAATCTGCACAACTGTCTCCATTTAGCGGACTGAAATGATCCCAGATTTTTCGGTTTCCTCTTACCAACTGAACCACTATTGATTGGTGTGGATTGCTCTCCCTCACCATATTCAACAAACATCTAGCAATTCTGTAGTTCTTTGTAAACAGCAATGACTGGGGTCATTTTATGAACAATCCGATTTTCCTTGATTCTATTAGATACAAGTGTTTGATATACTGTGGAAACATACAGTAACTTTTGCTCAAAACGTCCTCATCAATCCAAAAAGAGTGTTTATTGAAACTAAGCAGCAAAAACAACTCGTTATAAATGTCCACAGCTTTCTGACGTCAGACAAATGAGTGCATCAACGCACGACTGCCAGCCGCTGCCAGGGGGGCAGGGTTTCATATTATTTTGAAGCTTCCCTGGGCGCCGCCATTGATTAGCGGACCCCCACCTGCTGTTAGCATTCCATTGACTCCCATTCATTTTGGCGTCACTTTGACAGCGAATAACTTTACATCTGAGGCGTTTAAAGACTCCATTTGTCCATTATTTATTTCTAAAGAAAGACAAAAATTTATAAAAGGCTCCATTACCTTGTAGCTTACGTTATGGCCCCGTAGAAGCAATTTTTGTAAAAATAGGCTAACGATTGCGTCATAACCACGCGACTCTCTGTCGCAGAGATTACCGTATGGACAGGAGGAGAAGCCTAGAATCAGAATACCTACTAAAAGTTTCTCCTGCTCCTAGCTCATGGACACCTCCTACTCACACTCTCCGTCTCTGCAAGTTTCGGAAGGGAATGATTCAGATTTCTCTTGGCACAGCTACTAGAAGACAGACGGGTTGCTCACGTCACATCTACGTCGTCAAGCTCAGTTTGAGTATGCGCAGTATGCTCGACCCCCAGGAAGTGAGAGCTTCTAATTGACTTCACTTGTCTCCGTTGAATCCAATGGGGTCGCTGTGTCCAGTTTATATACTGTCTATGGCCGCTGCACACCAATGATGCCTATCACATGATCAGACACTTGTATCTTGTTGCTAGAATGCAGTCATCGATCTGATAGATTATGAAATAAGTCACAAACCATCATTTTTCAGGCTTTGATACTATAGACCTCACAAACATTTGATTACATAATATTATAAAAGGTTTGTTTCAGTCCTTGATTCTGATTGGTCAATAGCTGTGTTTTATTCACGATAAAAGATGGCTACTGGCGCTTCACCCAACGGCTCTAACGTTATGTATCACTACACAACACCGCTAGCAACCACTCTTAGCAATGTAAACGTGTTCTCATTGATATTGTTCATTGAAGCTTATAGAGTATTATAATATATTACATAATATGAATATAATTTATTTATTTTTACATATTTATTTAGTTCGTTTTTAGTTTGTTTTTTATAAAGCTGTATCCTTTCTTAATACCCCATTTCATTAACAACATTAATTGTCCAGCAATTGTCAGTCATGGCATTCCATAGTTTTGTGTAAAAAAATCCTACATCGACTGAGACAGAGAGAGGTATGACCATTAGAGGTTATTAGTGTGATGATGCTAAAAGCTTTCACTGGAGACCAAATGCTGAGCATGTATCAGTGTGTAAGGCCGTGTATGTGTGTGTGTGTGTGTGTGTGTGTGTGTGTGTGAGACGAATATGTGTAACCATGGAAACAGCACGGTTCAGAAATGATATAACCTACAAATTCGAAACCATAGTAACTGCCAACAGGTCAACTGTACACGTAACAATACACGTATTAGCACAAGACTGCATAAAAAGGAATCTGAGGACTGAATCACACACATAATTCCTCAGTCACTTGCATACACAAATAAATACATACATATATATTAAATAAATAAAATGGTTGTGTTTCTGTGTTTGAACACAAAAGAAGATATTTTGAAGGATGTTGAGAACCAGACAGTTGATTGACCCCATTGACTTCCATTGTATTTTCTATTTAACTATGAAAGTCAATGGTGTCCATCAACTGTCTGGTTACCAACATTCTTCAAAATATCTTCTTCTGTGTTCAACGGAAGAAAGAAACTCATACAGGTTTGGAACAACAAGAGAGTGAGTAAATGATGACAAAATGTTCATTTTTGGGTGAACTATCCCTTTTAATGCCTGTTCACACCAATGACGATAACTATAATGATAACAGTAAAGATATAGTTCTAAAAATCGACACCACAAGACATGCTAGGATGCATCTTTTACAGTAAGGATGGATTTTTATTTCATGCTGACTTTAAGATGTTATTTGCTGAAAATGGTCCCCTTCACTCTAACTCTAGTATGCTATATTTATTATGATGCACCATTTTTGTCCTTTTTGGAGCATTAAACAACATATAGGTTTCTAAAGACATGATGGTGAGTAAATGATGACAGAATTTTAAGATTTCTATTTAAATATTCACATTTGGGCCAAAGACTCGTAATTAAATACCCAGGTAAACAAGCAAAGCATGTGTTATTGCATGGCTTGAAATTCAGGAAGGAAATTGAATGAGAATCCTATACAGTATACAGCAGCACCAGGTTTCTGATTACCTGTCGTAAAAAATTAAGCTTGTAAATCTTACCAGCTCAGCATCTGGTAATAGGATTGTTGTGCAAGTGTGTGTGGTGGGACATATCCAATACATCTCTTTCTCTCTCTCTCTCTCTCTCTCTCTCTCTCTCTCTCTCTCTATATATATATATATATACATACATACATTTTCAGTCCAATGTTATATAACAAAGAGAGATAAACTACTATTCTTCTGTTTTTAAAAGAAGTCTCTTCTGCTCAAAGCTGCACTGATTTGATAAAAAAAAACAATAATATTGTGAAATATTGTGACTGTTTTCTGTGAATATATAGTAAAATGTAATTTATTCCTGTGATCAAAGCTGAATTTTCAGCATCATTACTCCAGTCTTCAGTGTCACATGATCCTTCAGAAATCATTCTAAAATGCTGATTTGATGATCAACGAACATGTATGATTATTATCTATGTTGGATATATATATTTGTGTGGAAACCGTCATACATTTTATTTTTCAGGATTCTTTGATGAATAGAAAGTTCAAAAGAACAACATTTATTTGAAATAGAATCTTTTGTTACATTATAAATGTCTTTACTGTCCCTTTTGATCAATTTAATGCAACCTTACTGAATAAAAGTATTAATTTCTTTCCCAACATTTTTTTAGCTTTTGAATGGTAGTGTATAATGATACAAAAGTTTCTATTTCAGATAAATTTAGTTATTTTGAACTTTATATTCATCAAAGTCAAATTTTTAAATAAAAATAACAACTGTTTTTAACGTTGATAATAATCATAAATGTTTGTTGAGCATCAAATCATCATATTAGAATGATTTCTGAAGGATCATGTGATGAAGACTGGAGTAATGATGCTGAAAATTTAGCTTTAATCACAGAAATAAATTATATTTTATTGTATTATTATTTTAAATTGTAATAATATTTCATAATATTACTGTTTTTACTGTATTTTGGATCAAATCAATGCAGGCTTGGTGAGCAGAAGATACTTTTGAACAGTAGTGTACATCCAACAGAATGATTCTAGCTTTATTTACCCATGTAGTATTTACCCTAAAAATAACTGGATGATTGATGTGACACTGTGATAATAATGTTTGTTCCAAAAGACTTGATTAAATGCATTAAACTAGTTTATCAGATATTAAACATATAAATTGTGACAAAACAGGCTGTCAGTCTGTGTGCTGGTGGAGATTTTTCAACGATTTCCATACGATTTTTACATAGTTACGTCCAGTAGGTGGCGGCAAAGGACTGTTATGAGTGAGTAAGTCAGTCAGCAGACTATTCAACCATTTCAGTGAAAAATGCTGCTTATTCAGGAAAAAACAATGCTATGGCTATCAATGTCAATCATTGTTATTTCAAGAGTGAATCCCGCATAAATGCGAATGTAATTCCCAAAACTTTGCAGCGTGTACGTGGCCATTGGTCCTCCTAGCAGAAGAAAAACAAGTTGTATACAAATTCTGAATGGATAATTAGAAAGCATAGAAAGCGAACAACGAGCGCTCCCTTTATAATTACTAAAAAGCTGTTACTCATCTTCATCAAAATCTCTAGCACTCCCGTAGAACAAGGACTATTAATAATGAAAAATTAGTTACTTGCCTAAATATTTCCAATTTATGCAAGGAATTCAAAAGCCCCGACATGGAGTGGATATAGATATAGCAGAAAGATATATAGAGAGAAAATTACCCCTCAAAAAAGTCAGTATGAAGCTTTCTCTTCCGACTGCGAATGGAGGTTTATTATTCTCCATTTTTTTAAAGCTAAAATTAGTCAACGATGTCATGCGCACAGTGCTCTTTAGATATGGGGCGGGGCGTTTACATTTTAAAGAGACATGGCAACTAGCCTATAAACAAACTTGATATAAATGATTGTAAATAATTAATTCACGAAATATACCATATCCATTGCATGCATTTAATCAGATTTGTCATTATTATTTTTACTAAAATAAAAAGTCTTAGGGGGGTCCCTCAGATATTTTTGTTTATTTCTTATGGGGGGTCCCGGATCCCCCCAGCCCCCCTTCAATGAGCACTGCTCCTAATGCAGTGCATTACATTCACCAGCCCCCTCTGCTGGTAAAACAATATCATGATCGTTTATATCTAAAGGTTGCTGGTCTTTCCCGGAAAAAAATGATTATATCATGACTCAGCTTAGGTATCCATAGCAACTAAAAAAGATCCTCATCCGAGTTTTTTTTTTTAAATACATAAATATATATATATATGTGCTTTTTAACCATTTTATTGATAGTGACAGACAGTAAATAAAGAGTGTGTGTGAGAGGAAGTGACATTAATTTAATCTTTTGGTCAAAGGTCACGCTCACTCTCTGTTTTCTTAATCTCTAGGTTTCTGATTGTTTTGGGATGTCTGATTCTGTCTATTTTAACAACGTTCAAAGAGCATGAGGAAGATTCGGCTCACTGGCTTGTGATTCTGGTGAGTGTGTGTTTTTTGTTCATGGTCAGTCCAGCTTGAGTGTGTGAGACTGAATGGTTGAGAGGAAAATGACTGAATGTTTCTCTCACTTGTAGGAGACATTTACAATCTTTATTTTTGGGGGTGAGTTTGCATTGAGGATATGGGCCGCCGGCTGCTGCTGTCGATATAAGGGCTGGAGAGGACGGCTCAAATTCGCCCGCAAACCGCTGTGTGTCCTGGGTGAGTTAAACACACTGACCCAAATTGACATTGAAACACACACAAATGTAGAAGCGTACATACAAACGTTTTTAAATAAATTAATACTTTCATTCAGCAAAGACACATTAAATTGATCAAAAATTACAGTAAAGACATTAATGATGTTACAAAAGATTTCTGTTTCAAATAAATGCTGTTCTTTTGAACTTTCTATTAATCAAAGAATCCTGAAAAAAAGTATCACAGTTTCCTCAAAAATATTAGGCAGCACAACTTTTTTCAACATTGATAATAATAAGAAATCATCATATTAGAATGATTTCTGAAGGATCATGTGACACTGAAGGCTGGAGCAATCATGCTGAATGAATTACTTTTCCATCACAGGACTAAATTCTGAAATATATTAAAATAGAAAGCATTTATTTTAAACTCTAATAATATTTCACAGTATTACTGATTGTACTGTATTTTTGATCAAATAAATGCAGCCTTAAGAGACTTGTATATCCCCCTGTGCACTATGGGTACTCTCTATGTTCTCAGATATCTTTGTTCTGATCGCTTCGGTGCCGGTGGTTGCCGTACGTAACCAGGGAAATGTGTTGGCCACGTCGCTGCGCAGTCTGCGCTTCCTGCAGATCCTTCGGATGCTTCGAATGGACCGTCGTGGAGGCACCTGGAAACTGCTGGGATCTGCAATATACACACACAGCAAGGTATCCGCATGTTTGACGCGATGTGCACAAACAGGACCCTGTACCCCTTAATCAACATCTAAGAGCATGTCCTGCTTGTTTAAATCATGTCAAGCGCGCTCATATAAACCGATGGAGTCGGCAATATACACACAATGCAAAGCACACACACTCATCTCTCGAAACTGCTATGGTCTGCGATACACACACATACAAAGTATATACGTAAGCACAAACAATCACATTTCAGTGTCTTGTGAAGTTTGATCTCAGTACCGCAGACAATACAACTGTGTGTGTTTCCTGGCTGGTGTGTGTGGTCAGGAGCTGATCACAGCGTGGTACATCGGCTTCCTGTCATTGATCCTGGCTTCCTTCCTGGTGTACCTGGTTGAGAAGGATGACGTCACCGCCGAGCTAACAGACATTGATGGCCCCTCCCCGACACCAGCCACGCAGGACTTTGACACCTATGCAGATGCCCTCTGGTGGGGACTGGTGAGAATTACACACGGCACTCACATGCATTCATAACTTTTTGAGAATTAGGAATTGGGAATGCCTCTCAAATTAATTTCGATTTCTGATAGCAAACAGAATGCAGAATATGAATTGAAACATTGAAACTTATTTGAAACATTTAGGAGCGCATAAAGAAATGAAGGGGCACAATGAAAATGTATCAAATCATTTGTTTTTCCTTAATAAAGTGATACAAGAAGTCATTTTACACGCAAAATGATTTAAGATTTAACTGATAATTAAGACTTTTTTATAGCATTTCTGATATTTGAGATTTTTATGACGTTAAAGTAAAAAAAAAACTTTTTATTTGCACACTTACTCCTAAACAGTGCTGTGTGGACAACTTACAAATTGTAGTCGGTTACTGATTCCAAATTAGATGACAATAATTGTAGTCAGTAACATAATACATTACATTAAACATTATATATTTAAAGTAATATAATTCAGACTACTTTTGTACCATGCCCTGTGGAAGGAAGTAAAAATGAATATGAATTGAAATCAAAAGAAATTCTTGTAACACAACCCTTAAAAAAAAAAAAAAAGTCATACAATGCCAATGATGGCCACTTTAAAGTTTGTACGAAACCTGCATTACTTTTTTTTGAAGAGTGAATGTATGAAAACTCCACAAATATACAAAAATAAATTTGTATCAAAAAACATGCTTACTCTTGACATTTTTATGCACCTATTCAGTGATTTTATCTGCTATGGTAAACATGTATAAAAGCTTTCCTCCGTGTTGAGAAGCAAAAGGCGATTTATTATAAACAGAACCATTGTGGGTTACAAGGTCAAAAGTGTTTGTTTTTTTTTAAATGTAAGGCAATTACTTTTACAGCATCTCCATTAACACTATCATTCGTGAGGGTTTTACTTCAGTTCCATTAGTACTACTGATTGTGTTGGTTTTAGCAGCTCCTTTCCTGACGTTAACAGCAGCTCCATTAATACTACCTTTTTAATGGTTTTACAACTCAAGTACCTTGATAGCCTCTTAGCCGTGCTAGCCTTAATCACACTGCTGATATATGATTTCACTCCTGTGTCAGATCACCTTGACAACCATTGGTTACGGTGACAAGACCCCAAAGACGTGGGCAGGACGTCTTTTGGCCGGGACCTTTGCTCTTATCGGTGTGTCGTTCTTTGCTCTTCCAGCCGTGAGTACAGCTCAATATTTACACCATGGCCCTGTTTACACCTGGTATTAAGAAGCTTTTTGGTCGATCAAATCACAAGGAGACGAGGGAGACACATTCCCGTTTACACCTAGTGTTTAAACCGTCTCTTTTGTCCAATTTCGACCACATCTGTCCTGATTTCTTCGAGTGGATCTTTCGATCTAATGGACAAAATAAGTACTTGCAATTTAAATACGAACACATCCGGAGACGACGGAAAAACATACGGAGCTGCTGTCGTTTCTGCTCTGACAGCTGTAAGACCAGCCGAACGCTGTGAGTGCGTGTTAGAAATCAGGAATGGTGAGAGAACATTGTGCTTGGTACATTTTTCCTCTTGAAACCAAACTTGGGTCTTCAGCCGACAAAGTTTAAATCACGTCTGTCTAGCGCACTCCCCATAATGTTTACGCATTAGGTCAGTAGATGGAAAGCAGGCGGTCTTTGCGGCTGTTCGAACTCATTCGACCACGTTTACTCTACGAAAGCAATCCAGTTGAATGCCTTTTCAAATACCTCTGGAAGTGGTCACACAAGTTAACAATCTCAAAACGTTTTAGACCCCGTCTACACTTGCATTTAGTGTCGTCCACTTGTGATCCGATCAACCAAAACGCATCTTAATACCAGGTGTAAACAGGGCCTAGTGCAAGTGCATCTCATCTCGAAAATTCACGTGCAATAGCGTAGAGATGTATGAAGCGTTGCTCACACAGAATTCACTTTTAAACCAAGCAGCTTTCTGTCAACTTCAACATGAGCCAGATCCACATGGGAAACTTTTTCACCCTCACACAAAACTCCGGATTCCTATTGGAATGACTGGATTTTGCCCTCAAATTTTTGCAGAGTAACGGTAAATGTGACCGCATCTTTAGACTATAATACTTTTCGGTTCTGATTCATCTTCACTACCCTGGAAATCCAGAGTTCTCGCGAGAGCACAAGCTGAATTTGCTCAGCGAGTTACTCTGGCGTCGAGTAATGATGCTCATTAAATATGCCCTTGTAGCCGAGCTGCACCAATCACATCGGGTTATCTGATATAGGCGGGCCAGAGGCGAGCTTAACGGATGACGACAGCGCTGTGACGTCAAAGTCATTAGTAAACATTGCAAGATGGCTATGGATGAACACCAGTTGTTTGAAACGGCTACAATGAACGAGTTAGACTTGGCTTTTTATCTAAAAGAGGAACAGAAGACGGCGCTCGAATCGAAAAGATACATTTTATCACGTGTTGCAGCGTCGTGCCGCATCTGGTTAGGACACGGTATTATGTGTATCTTTAACTATGCATTGTCATGTGAAAAAACAATTAGTAAAGACTTACATGCAACACACAAGAAATGTACGCTAAAATTGTAAGTACTTTAAGTTGTAAGCTGTATGTGTTTGATTCACTAAAGGGAACCGACTCATAAAGGTAATTTGTTTTGGAATCAAATGGACTACACTGCTCTCACTGTATGTTTTGTTCTGTAGGAACCTAAAATCATTTGGTTTGTGTTTTTAAAAAAAAGAAAAAAAAAGCCTAAGTATATCTGGTTATGTTTGTAGGGTATTCTTGGTTCTGGACTGGCTCTGAAAGTTCAGGAACAGCACAGGCAGAAACACTTTGAGAAACGCAGACATCCTGCAGCTTCACTAATACAGGTAACCAGAAACATGCCAACAACCTGTGACTATAAACTAACATTAGCAGTAAGTACACCGCTTTTAAGCTCATTCCTCAACAGCACATTTGCTTAACGTTCAATATCTATTATTGGTTTCAGGCTGCATGGAGATACTACTCCACCAACCCCGTCAGAGACGATCTCATCGCCACATGGAGATTCTATGAGACTGTGATCTCTCTGCCATGCTTCAGGTATCATACACATACACTACATCTCTCACATAAAAGTTCATTTGAATATCTTAGTATTTATGTATTATTTTATGTATTATCTTACCTCTATGTTTGTCATTAACATGATTTCTGCATTTTTATGATTTCAGTGATACTCATGATTTCACTTGTGTTATTCTTATGATTTCTGCCATCTCTTTAATGTTCATTTATTATGTTTATGTCCATATGTGTGTTTGTCTGCATGCAGAGACAACATCATCTAGAGGTCTACTAGAGGTTACTGTGAGGTACTCACACTTGTGTGTGGACAATTTACTATTCCATTATAATGAAAAAAAAAAAAAAAAAAAAAAAAAAACAGCAGATGGGATTTAAAAAACAACCACAAAAAAACATTTGTAATAAATCAGCCCTATTAGAGCATATTCAAATCTCATTATGTGAAATTAAATTTCAGTAAAAAAAAAATTGAAATCAGTGAAAACTGGTGCTTTTTTTATATTTAAAATTCCAATATTAAACAGGGTAAATTAGAGTGAGAGCGCAATCCCATAACAGCGTCGATGAGAGTGGAAAGTTCTGCAGGTGATTTACTGACAGAGCGCACATTAAATTTCCATAATGACCAACGCAATCTATTAGAGCAGAGTAAATTAGCGTCTGGTTTAAGACATGCTTTTTTGGGCGTTAAATAATGGCAAAAATACCAGTAAATTGACTAGTGCAAACATTAGTAAATCACGTTGTGTGATAAATCACGAAATACTCCTCCCATACATTTTGCATCTGAAAGGGAAACTCCTACAAATGCATATGCAATAAGGTCAGCCACAAAAATAACTGTCCACACCTTTTCAGCGCTAATTTTTCACTGTGTCTTTTTTGTAAATCCTGACAGTAGTTTTTAATGCCAAAAGAGGATTTGTGCTGGTGCATGCTGTTAGTAAATCTGGCCCATTGTCTCAAATCATTCACTAATGACTATCCTGAGCCATACAGGGACAAATATGTGTCTATTTCACTCTTTTAAGAGGATGCTAGTAAAATATCTGCTATAATTAATTGTTATATTTGTAATTTATAAATTGCTTGGAAAAAAAATAATCTGTCAGAATACACAAAAAAGTATTCAGACAGAATATTTATGAATGGCCATCAATGGGGAAAGATGCTTTTTGCAGCCAGGTGGCGTAGTTACGATATCTACCAGCAGGGGCTAAAAGGGTCATGATAACCAGTCAAATCTTGATCCCTTGACTGGTAACATTGGCATAGGGTTATTACTGTTAACTGAATCTAAAACTATTAAAAACATTTTTGTTAATTGAAATAAAGCTGGAATAAAATCCAAATGTTAGATGAAAAACTTAATTTGAATTGGAAGCACTAAAGTTACTAAGTGGAAATAATGAAAAACTAAAACTGAACTAAAAAATTATATAAAAATTAAGCCTTATTTAAAATAAAAAAAAAAACGAATTAAATGACAAAAAAACAATTATTAAAACAATAATAACACAATTACTATAAATTAAACTAAATTTAAAATGAAAATATTAAAATTAAAGATGATTCAAAATATGAATAAAAAGATATAATAGTATAAACATATTAAAATAACACTGGCAAGAATATCTGTTTGTCCGCCCAATTAAAGTTATTATTTTTATATAATTACTAGTGATGCTCTGAAATTAATTTTTACCTGAAACAGATATTAATGTTTTAATTTAGCCAAAAACCAAAAGTATTTAGTAATTAGTAATTTAGTATTTAGTAAAGTATTTAGTAATTTAGTCAAATCAGTCAAATCATGAAATTTATTTAATAATAAACACTCAAATAAATAGATTTAAATTGCAAATAAGGCAGTTTTTCAATAACATATTTTTATGTCTACTCCAATTTGTTGTTATATAAACATGTAAATGTGGCTGTAATAAAAAAAAAAATGTTTTCATGGCAGATTTATTCAAACATTAAATAGGTTAAGTACAAATATAAATATATGTAATACAGTGTATATATTTAGCAAAATGTTGTTTTCCCAGCTATCTAATGTGTTATGCACATTGAATGGCTTTCCTGAGGTAAATATACCATTGAGTGATATTGTTTACAAGCTGTTTTCTTGACGTCTTTCCCCGGTTGAAACACTGATTGTGCGATTACATGAGACATGATGCATTTCAGTAAGTTGTACCATTTCTTTCAACATACCTTCTGATGTTCAGTCATATTTATTTAGTGCTATAACAAATAGTAAAAAGGAAGAGGTGATCATTTCACGTGTCGTTTGAACCGAGGCGGCTACAGCGATCTGTCACACCACATTAAAGAACACCAAAATTACAACTTATTGTTAGAATTTAATGATAAAGTTGACAGAATTTGAAAGCTGAGACTTTCTTTTACATCAAGCACTAAGCTCATTGTGATTATTGGATGGCAGGTGTGCTACAAATAATCTTCAGTGAACCTTTGTTCAAGCATCAACAGAAAACAGCAGAGACTAAAAGATCGTTCCTGAGATTTAAGAATCTTTTTCTGCATTGATTAAAATCAAAATCATTTCGGCCAAAACTGAAAATCTCTGTAAAAAATTATTACTTTTTACAATTCCATTCAGTGATGCTAAAATTACACACTTCATCTTAAAAAAGAAATAAATTAAAACTTTTAATTTAGCATTATTTAAACTGCTCAAATGACACTTGCCATTGTGATTTTATTTCAGTAACTTATAGTTATATCTTGCACTATTCTATTGATATATATTTGTTATTCTTTTTGGTACATGAAATTCATTTCATTATTTTTCACAAATATTACAACAGTTATGTATATATATATATATATATATATATATATATATATATATATATATATATACACATATATGGAGATGGAGTATAGTGGTTATTTGGTTTAGTTGTGAACGATGAGTTTTGTTGCTGTTGTCATAAGAATTACCTGGTCAAACTAAATGTTTGTCTTGTTCCTGTTGTCTGCAGGAAGGACCCTCTTGAGGTTATGGCTAGGTAAGTCTCTCTCTCTCTCTCTCTTTCTCATTCCCTGTGTCTCTCACTCACTGTTTTAACGATTTACAGCATCTCTGTGAAGTGTGAGATTAATGAATCTGTGAAATGTGTTTCCTTAAATAACTCCTAATAACCACCACCTCCATTAATTCAGTGCCAAAGGCGTAATGACCAGCAGTGCGTTTCTCTGCGTGTGTGTGTGTGTGTGCGTTTCTTAGTTCGGGGACATGTGGCCAGTAGTGCTATATGTGATATTACAGAGTCCATTAGAAAAGAGTGAATTATGGATCACTGATAAATGATGGTGTCAGAGCAGAGCGAGGGAGAGGGATTGCGAGTGTGTGTGGGAGAATTTAATCGACGGCTGGATCTGTGACGTCTGTGTCACTAAGGAAAATGATGGGAAGTGTTATTAGCGGTCTAAGCGTGACGAGCCGTGACAAAGATGGACTGTGTATATAATAATCATGAGCTTCAGTTGTCCTTGACCTGGATACTGGCCTGACAGTCCGTTTATTAAAAGAAGGGAGATTTACTGATAGAAACAGAGGGAGAATTGGATTGAGTGCTGTGCTTGTTCGTGTCGCCTGACCCGAGACCTGTAATCCATGTTCAGTCCAGATCAGAGATCAGATTACACATTAATACTGCTAATACACAAGTGCAAAACACTCACCTACGCAAACATTCACATACGCAAGACTAGTTGGCTGGGAAGCTTGTAGCCTGACATTATCACTGTCAGTGGCCTACCAAAAAAGTCCAAATGGAGAAACCAGACCATCCACACATTTGCTTTTCTATCATGACATGGTCTTTTCATTCAGTTCATTTTTTGTACTATTTTATCTACCTAAGGTTGTGAATCAAGAACAGGTTTTTCTTCAGAACTGGTTTCTCCTTTTCTTGATGTTTGGTTTGGTAACTGTTCTTGAGTCTTCTGATACAATACAAAGACAATAAACAGACAGCACATCTTTCTATTGCATTGTCCACATAGTGCAGTCTAGTCCAATTCGGGAAAAAACGACTCTTATGAACTGATTCTTATCAGTGAATCTGTCAAAATGAATCAGAGATCAGATTTAAATAAGTGCACTTATTGAGTGGTTGTTTATTTGACAACATGTAGTTAAATACAGGTGCTGGTCATAAAATTAGAATATCATCAAAAAGTTGATTTATTTCAGTAATTCCGTTAAAAAAGTGAAACTTGTATATTATATAGACTCATTACATGCAAAGTGAGATATCTCAAGCCTTTATTTGTTATAATTTTGATGATTATGGCTTACAGCTTGTGAAAACCACAAAATCAAAATCTCAGAAAATTAGAATATTACATGAAATCACACAGTAATTACACAGTAATCCCATGGTCATTGAACCAGGTTTTGGTTATTTTGGCAGTGTGGGCAGGTGCAAATCGTGCTGGAAAATGAAGTCAGCATCTCCATAAAGCTTGTCTGCTGAAGGAAGCATGAAGTGCTCTGAAAATGTCCTGGTAGACGGCTGCGTTGAGTGGACAGCACAGTGGACCAACACCAGCCGATGACATGGTTCCCCAAACCAACACAGACTGTGGAAACTTCACACTGGACTTCAAGCATCTTGGATTGTGTGCCTCTCCATTCTTCCTCCAGACTCTGGGATCATCAGAAAAGAGGACTTTGGTCCACTGTGCTTTATTAAATCCAGAGTCAACGCAGCCGTCTACCAGGACATTTCCAGAGCACTTCATGCTTCCTTCATTTTCCAGCAGGATTTGCACATGCCCACACTGCCAAAAGAACCAAAACCTGGTTCAATGACCATGGTATCACTGTGTAATTACTGTGTGATTTCATGTAATATTCTAATTTTCTGAGATTTTGATTTTGTGGTTTTCATAAGCTGTAAGCCATAATCATCAAAATTATAACAAATAAAGGCTTGAGATATCTCACTTTGCATGTAATGAGTCTATATAATATACAAGTTTCACTTTTTTAACGGAATTACTGAAATAAATCCACTTTTTGATGATATTCTAATTTTATGACCAGCACCTGTACACACTCTAATAAATGGTACTTTTGTTAAAAAAAATCTAAAAACAAAAGTTTTGAAGGAAAGTTTTGCAAAAGAACAAAGTTTCTTGGGGGATGCATAAAATGTAAAATCATTGAAATATAACATTTTCCTCCCATCTAATTTTTTCCATCACAATGTTCCTTTAGGGGCTCTGTACCAAAGTATTGTATTGTTTAGCATTTATGATTAGTTGAGACTAATTATTGATTGATATCACCTCTTTTTTTAAAAGCATTCAGTAAAAGAATCAATAATAGATTTTTTAAGTGGAATCAGAATTTCGTATGATTAAACTGAACCTTCACACAAACCTTTCTGCAGGTTTGCATTTTCATTAAAAGTTGATTTAGTGTGTAGAAGATTTCAGATCTTAATATCCTTTAGCGAACATTTTGTCCCCAAAATGTAAGCAAAACCTGACCTTCTGGTACAAATGCAAACACACACACACACACAGCTGGGAAACCTGCAGCCTGACATTATCAATGACCTACTAAAACAAGTCCGAAATGGAGAAACTGGATCATACACGCACTGTTAAGTAGCTCTTGATATTTTGCTCCATTCATTCGTTCATGTGAAATCTATGCGTTGATTCTCTTCCTGTCTGTTCTCAAGCTTTCACTGCTTTTCTGTATGTCTGATAAGCTCCTGTCTACAACAACACCACACACACACACACACATACTGTAAACACACACACAGAGTCATTTTTCAATCATTAAAACCCTCTCAGACAGTTTGAATCGAGTGTAGACAGATTGTGTTTTGTGTGTGTGTGTGGGAAAGTGTTGTATCAGTAACTGGTTGGTAATCAGCTGTAATTGTGGAGCATTTTAAGATTTTTCAGTCCCTCTCACCACTTCAATCTTCTTCTTTTCACTGTACTCAAGAGATACTGTGTGTGCTGCAGTGCAAAGTCTGTATATGTTTGTGTGTGTGTGTGTGTGTCCATCCTTGGGGACCCTTCACAGTAGAATGCCCTGCGTTGTTTCTTTGGAAGGGTTTAGTTTCTCCTGCAGGTAGAGTTTGTGTGTGTGTGTGTTTGTGTGTGTGTGTGTGTGTGTGTGTGTGTGTGTGCAGGGCCGCATTAAGACAGATGCTCTTATAGGGTCCTGCACACCTATGCATAGACCTACTGCTTACATACACACTTATATTAAACTAGAAAATTAAAGTTTGTCAAGATAAACTTTGATGTTTGCTCAACAGCCTCAACGGCCCACTTAATTTAAGGATCTAATAACCATCACAGGTGACTTTATACACTAATGTTCAAAAGTTTGGGATCTGTAAGATTTTGTAATGTTTTTGAAAGAAGGATTTTATGCTCACCAAGGCTGCATTTATTTGATCAAAAATACAGTAAAAACAGTAATAATCTTATAATAATAGTATTACAATTTAAAATAACTGTTTCCTATTTTGATATATTTTTAAATGCATTTTATTCCTGTAATGACAAAGCTGAATTTTCAGCATCATTGCTCCAGTCTTCAGTGTCACATGATCCTTCAGAAATCATTCTAGTATGATGATTTGCTGCTCAGAAACATTTATTATTACCAATGTTGAAAACAGTTGTGCTGCTTAATATTTTTGTGCAACATTTTTTCAGGATTCTTTGATGAAAAGAAAGCTCAAAAGAAGCATTTATTTGAAATAGAAATTTTATGTGAAATTATAAACATATTCACTATTAATCAATTTAATGCAGCCTTGCTAAATAAAAGTACTTTTTGAAAAATTTAAACTGTATGTCAATGGAAATATTTTTTATTTTGTAATTTGTAATTTTTAACTAGACCTGTACTTTACAACGCTATCTTCATCATCCATTCCTCTCCCATTTTTCACTTCAAACAGAGAAAGAGACTGTTTTGTCTTTTGAGAACACTCAATTAGAATTACAAAATGATAAGGTCATTTATCATCTGTTATTCGTCTTTTCATCAGTCAGAAATTGAGTTTGTTGGAACGCGTGCGGCTGTCGACACCGAGACCATCAACAGTGAGAGCCCGTGTGATGATGCCCGCTGCGAATCCTGAAAGCGTGTCGGGGAACTGCGGGCCGGCGGAGGCGATTGAGGAGAGTCCATCAAAAGAGGGCAAACCAGCAGGGTTCAGTAACAGAGAGCGATTCAGAACGGCTTTCAGAATGAAGGCCTACTCCCTGAGACAGAGCTCAGAGGGTATGACACACACACACACATACACACACACACAAATGACATGTTCCTGATTTCAAATACTCAAGATGCATCTTTAAAAGCTGAACTTCTTTAAAGTAATAAACTTCTAGAAAAAACAGAACCAATGGACATGTAAACACACACACACACTGTAAAAAAAAAAATACATCCCCAAGTCAAAAATTTCAAGTGACCGATAACATCTACATTTTTCAATTAGTCTGACGTATTATTTCTCATTGAGCCAATGTTAACAGACTATTGCAACAAGAATTTCACTTGGGCCAATTGAAAAATTTAGATTTTATCGGTCACTTGAAATTTTTGATTTGGGAGGGTTAGAAATTTTTTACAGTGCACTTGTACAGTTAATATGTATACACAATATACACACACACACACACATATATATATATACAAACACACCACACATATATATATATATATATATATACAAACACACAATCTTAGAAATATGTACACTATAATAATAGATTAAATACATACAGTAAGTATAGTAGGCACTCACACAATGAATGAATCTGACCTGGTTTTGGTGTTTGATTGCAGATACAGGTGGTCTTCCTGACCCCACCCCTGAGGAGAAGGGCTTCCCACCTGACATTCTGTTGGAGGAGATGATTCCAACTCTCAAATTAGTAATAAGAGCACTGCGGTACACAAATATCATTTTATTTTTCTACTGCTAAACAGAAGTGTACACTACCGTTCAAAAGTTTAGGGCCAGTACGATTTTTCTTTAAAGAATTTAGTATTTTTACTCAGCAAGAATGCATTAAATTGTTCTTTTGTTTATCACTATACTTATATTCTAAAATGACATTAATAATGTTACAAAAGATTTCTATGTCAAATAAATACTGTATTGTTCTTTTGAACTTTCTATTCATCAAGAATCCTGAAACAAAACTATCACTTTTTTTTACAAAAATATTTTTCAACATTGATAATAATAATAATTTTTTCTTGAGCACCAAATCATCATATCGGATGATGTATCATGTGACACTGAAGACTTTCAGAAAATTCAGCTTTTACATTACAGGTTAAAATATATTCAAATAGAAAACAGTTATTTTAAATTGTAATAATATGTCACAACACTTAAAACTTTTGAACAGCAGTGTACATGCAAACACTATCACTTGTATATTTTAACAGATATTTCAACTACTCTTGCTAAACTCAAGATTTTAGAATTAAAAAAAAGTTCTCATTTGTGTTTGTGTTGAAGGATCATAATGTTCCTGTTGAGTAAGAAGCGTTTTAAGGAGACTCTGAGGCCGTATGATGTAAAGGACGTGATTGAGCAGTATTCTGCAGGACATCTGGACATGCTTACCAGAATCAAATATCTACAGACACGGTAACACACACACATTAAAACATACTCATATTTTTAAAGAAATATTCTATAATTTTTTTTTTTTTCATTTCAAATTGTTCACTTGCGTCATTTTATATATATATATTGAAATTTATATTCTTATTTTTATTTTGTGCAAAAAACAATCTAATATTTGTTTTTGTTTCATCTTCAGAATAGATCTGATTCTGACACCTGGACCGCCTCTCACTCCAAAACACAAGAAACCCCAGAAACCACCTTTTCCGTACCCCTCCCAGCAGTCACCTAGGTAAAATCACACCTAAAAATATATTTAGAGATTCATCAATCCCTGACATGCAAATCCTCCAGCCACATGTTGTTAAACATGCCATAAATCCATGTTATGCATTATGGCCTATATTGATGCTGAATTTCAGATTTTTTTATTATTTATATTTAGTCAAATGAAGTAGATATAACCGCTCTTATTTGAACTCTTTCATTCAGATTTAATTTCCTTCTGTGTCTTTTCCTCTCAGACATGAGTCATATCTTGCCAAGGCAAGCCTGCCAGATCCTGAAGACCAAAGCATGATGGGTAGATTTGTGCGAGTTGAGAGACAGGTACTCACTCACTCTGACAGCTCGTTGTGTGGCCTAATGAATTGTTTGGCTAAACTTTGTCGCACCACCCTCACAGGTGGAAGACATGGAGAAGAAACTGGATTTCCTGGTGGATATGCATATGCAACATGACGTCACGGGCCCCGGCCACATGACCATGGAGCGCTGCGACCCCACGTTGACCGTCAGCGTCGCAGGCGACCGCGTGTTCTGCAGCTACGGCCCGCCGCTGCACAATACACCGTATTACACGCAATCCAACACGCACCCACCTAGACCAACCGTCCTGCCCATCAGCCCACTGCCAAGCCACTCCCCGTCCTCCAACGTCAACCAATCAGGAGGCCACAGGGTGGGCACGCCGCTGTCACTGTTGTCGGTCACTCACGAGGAGCTGGAACGTTCGCCCAGCGGATTCAGCATCTCCGCTGAGAAAGAGGAGGTCACGGGCAAGGCCTCGGGGTTAACAACGGGGTCGAGCTGGGGTCGCGACCGCCGATATTTAGCGGAGGGCGAGACGGATACGGACTCTGATCCCTTTACCCCCAGCGGACCCATTCCACCCTCGTCCACCGGAGACGGGTTCCAATCAGATGGAGCGTGGGGAACACCACCCTAAAGACACACACACACTCTTTATAAAGACTACAGACTTTGTACAGCACAAAATGACACATAAAGACAGACATAATACTCGTCATATCTAAATATGTATCCACTTCACGCTTTACCCCTGCAAAGTCGGGCTGCACGATATATTGAAATAAAATTGATATCGCAATATGGTTTAGTGCGATTTTCAAATCACACACACATCGATTTAATTAAATAAATACACATGCTACCGGCGCAAGAGTGGCACTGCTCATCTATACGCGTGCATCCCATGAGACAGTGCTTCACGGGACCACGAGCTGTCTGCGTGAAAACTGCAGTTTCACTCTGAAACCGGCAGGGCATACATCTACTTGCCAGCAACCTGTCAAAAATAAAAACTTGATGGTTTACATTTAAAAACAAAGAAATTAAGACGTAAATATTAGTATTGTAATTTTACAGCGACAAAGAAAAAAAAATTAAAGTCGCCATGAAATCAAATTTGACAAATCTTATTTTTTATGGAATATTGCAGTATTTATTATAAATGATTTATCTGTGCACATCATTATTTTTCATGTGACTCATAATCTTTAATCAAAATAACTCCCCCTCCCTCTTGCAGGGACATCGCTTCTCTGATGATGTGTTTACTGGCATGAGGGCGGGACAATAACCTGTCACTCACATGACATCACAGCAAAACCAACCATCAAGTCCAGCCCTACATTTTTTAGGATTTATTTCACTCGGATATACATCACAACAGGGAAGAAAAGTCTTTCGCAACTTCTTCATGCCGACTTTAATTTTACAGTTACAAAAAAAAATATATTTTTATTAAATGGTTGATTTCTTATTTTATCAGTACAACAGTTACAATATACTTGTTTAATATATTATCTTATAATAATCACAGCAAAAAACACAATTATTATTATTATTTTATACTGAATTATACTGGTCAAAACAGTGGGAATGTGCCCTATGCAAACACAAGTGGAAAGATATATTTTTAAACTTACTTACTGAAAGCTGTTTGTGTTATTGTACAGAGTAAACCACTCAAATTTAAAAAGATATCCTAAATGGTTCAGCCCTAAAAGGAATCATTTTCCAGCTTTTTAAATAATTTTTATTTTGCACTCCCCAACAATATCACCCTACTCATTCTAGAATGAATCATTCTTTCCAAATATAGCTATTAAAGTCATTTGGTGAACATTCCTATGTTCCATATTCTTTCATATTGCAACATATAGCAGAAAAAGCAAATATCGCAATGTCAGTTTTTTCCAATATCGTGCAGCCCTACTGCAAAGCAAAGAGCACTGCATGGAATGCATGCGTTTTATCTCTAGTGGTAGACACTGCACTTGGCAGATCGAGACTGTGTGGTTGTATTTGACTGGGAACTTTAAGGGAAGAGAACACAACAGATGCTATGCCATTTTTGTAAACATTTATTTTTCTATTTACATATCTTTTCATATGCATGGACTGCATGATTCATCCACGGAGCAGCTAAATGTATCGACGTCTCCTCCGGTTTGCACTTGCTTTCATTTTGAATACTTCGGTTTGAGGAGAGATCGCGCTAGCTTCTTTCTCTGCACACCTTGAGCTTGTTTTCAGTTCCCTTTGCAGATTGTACAAATCTTTTTACACTGGTCAGCATGAACTGCACTCTGGGATATTGCATATTTTCCGCAGAATGAACGTCGCCACTAGCTCTTTAAGGACCAAAAGCAAAGCCTCAGTTATGAATTCCTCAAGTGTCTGGCCTTAATCCAACCAATGAGCACATCCCATCTGTGAGCAGCACATCAAACTGCCAGCTCAAAGAATATTGACACTGTAACGTAGGACCAACTTTCCCATTGTAACCACAGCTTTCTTAGGGTAAACCTACATCCGTCACACAAATCATTCCAGGGAAAGATAGGACTTGACTGTGGGAACTTTGCAAACTTTACCCTTAGACAGCAGAATTATTTTTTAACTCTGATCAGCTTATCTGTCAAATTACAGTAATTAATAATCACACTTACTGAATGTAAGTTTACTCCAAAACAAATACTTGTATAATTTACATTTAATCAATGTCAGTTCTTCCCCAGGTCAGGTGTTATTTAGTATCACTGAGATACTATTATAGTTTTTATTAATATTTTTAAATTGTTTTTATTTTTCTATTTTTATTTTAGTTTTTATTTCAGTTTTAGTTGTTTTCGTATATTAAGTAAATGAAAATGAGAAATGTTGCCTTTGCAACTAGTTGAAATAAAATACGTTTTTATATATTTTATTTCAAGCAACAAAAATGTTTTTTTATGGTTTTAGTTTTAACTATGCCCCAAGATTATGGGTTATGCATATCTACTTCCCTTTAATATCAAATTATTTTTAATTGATTTATTTTACAATTGACAGTGTATAAATTTAATATCACTGTTTTTTTTTTGGCTCCAATCAACCGAGTATGTCTAGATTTAGATCAATTAAAAGCGTATTAATCTGAGGTTCAGGTCATTTGTCAAGTCCAGTGTGAATTAAGTGTAGAGTCGAACAGCTGGTTGTGTTGTTCCAGTCAGTGTTGTCATAATTTCCATCTGCATCGTTTGAGATAGTTTTATTCACCATCTCATTCACCTGAACAAGTAATTCTGACTCAAGGGACTTGATGCTCAGTAAATCTCCTTAAATTGCACAAATGTGAAATAATGCAACACATTAATTTATGGTTTGAGAGATAATTAGGACATAAATACAATAGCAGCTGTAAATCTGTAACAATCAAGACTATGAATTCAGAGAACAAAAGCCATAATATGGAAATTAACAACTATTCTTAATGCATTTACATTTGTTCATCTGCCGTTTATGGGCTTTTCTCTTTGTTCATTGTCTTTTCTGTTCTTTCCTTCTCTGTTTTTCTGCCTGCTAAAAGCCTGGGGTTATGATGAGGTCAAGGCAGTAATATGAGATTTAGTATGATGTTTGATGCTTAAAGAGATAGTTCATCTATTGAAAATGTGACTTACTTTCTTCTGTGGACAAAAAAGAAGATATTTTGTGTGTATTTTGTATTCATACATTCATACATTGTATTTCATACAATGCAAATCCAAAACTATGGAGTCATGCGGGAGAAACAATATGTATATCGTGGCCATGAATTAAAGGGTTAGTTCACCCAAAAATGTTCTGTCAGTAATCACTCACCCTCATGTTGTTCCAACCCAGTAAGACTTTTGTTCATCTTCGGAACACAAATTAAGATATTTTTGATGAAATCTGAGAGCTGGCTCACTCCTTCATAGGCTGCTAGGTAATTGATATCTGCCAGCCCAGAAAAGTTAGTAAAGACAAAAAAAAGTATTTTTGTTTGTTTTTTGCGCACAAAAAGTATTCTCGTCACTTGATAAACTTAAGGTTGAGCCACTGGAGTCACTTGGACTATTTTAACGATGTCTTTACAAACTTTTCTGGGAACAACATAAGAGTGAGTAATTACTGACAGAATTTTCATTTTTGGGTGAACTAACCCTTTAACCATTCTTTCCCATGACTTACTAATACGTCAGTACTTTTAACTAATTCATTCCCTAATTTTAAGTAAATCATACACACAATATAATAATTTGATCCCTCGTTTTACTAAAACGTGGCCACGTTGTAATAATTCGTTCCCTTGTTTTAGTTAAATCAAAACGAGGGACCAAATTAACAAGTCGTGGGAACAAATTCTTAATTTGTGGCCACGACTGAACTAAAACGAGTGAACGATTTCTTAATTCGTGGCCACGATATATATTTTTGTCTGCATGTCATGTGCAGGGCTCTGTACAAAACAGACATTTTTCAAAATCTCTTTTTTTTCTCGTGCTCTGCGGAAGAAAGGATGTCATACAAATTTTTATGTGACATGATTTAAATAATGACCGAATTTTCATATTTGGTGAACTATCCATTTAAATGTCCTGTAAACCTGCGATCATGTGACTTAACCCTGCCGCTCATTATCATCTCAGACTAAACACTGGCATCAATACTTAAATTGTTCATGTCATGTCGTAATTACCGTAGTTAGATGACGAACTGTGACGCACATCCTTATTTTGCCAAGTTAGACGCGTTCCTTCTTGGAACAACATTCCTGTCTGAAAATCCCTACCCCAAACCTAACCCTACCCATAACTTATCCCTAAAATCAGAGGGAAATGATAGGGGAATGACACTGATGTAGATGCACCAAACCATGGTTGTAAGCCTAAACTTGACATAAACTCTAAACTTGTCCCTCAAATCTGATTGGTTGATTGAAATGTTGTTCCAGGATCAACTTCTTTGTTGAACATGATGTACTTGGCGAAATCAAGTTCTGCACCTGTGACGTTCTACTCGGACATGTTCACGTACTTGGACTCTGGACTTGGACAACACTATAAATGCCAAAAATGTATCTGCAGAGGTCATGTGGTACAAGTCGGAGCTCTCAGAAATTCTGAGTTTACAAGTTGTACTTTGCGAGTTCTACAAGGACGTGAATGCTTTTTACAAGTCAGAATCACGTAATTCCGACATTTTGTGCACGCACCTAAACTCATATGTTCGTGATCTCAAACTAAACACTGCAATCTATTTTAAACTAGTCTCTAAACACAGGTGTCCACTGTTAACACAAACTGTTGCCCATTAGCATCATGAACTAAACCTCTCAGTCACTTATCAGTCTAATAAACTGCCCATTTTTATCTGTTCATTTTATCTCAGACTAAAAACGGTCAATCATTATCTCAGAACAAATACGGCTGCCCATTATTATTATTATTATTATTATTACCTAACTGCAATGACTGCTATCTCTTTTCCTGTCTGACTATTGACTGCTATCTATTCTGATGTACACAGAGACACTGCTGTTTATTGTTTGTGCCTTGGCCTTTTAGAGCACCAGTCCCTCTCTGCCGCTCATTTCGTTCTCTCCATCATGAATCAAACCTGCCATCATTTTGCTTTTTAGGCCATCCATAATCGTTTTGCTCTCAGTGGTATCAGTAATGCATCTGTTCATTTTACTAGGACCTATTCGGTTGTGTATTTTCCTTTTAAAGACCTGACAAAAGATGTTTTAGTTCTCTCTTCTTTTTGGTTTCAGATGAAATTATTTCACACTAGTGGCCTTCTAAGCTCTTATATTCATTCCAGTTTTGAATAATAATCTTTATTTACATTCTGGTCAAGGCCAGTTTTAATAGTTTAATTTGATGAGA
Source organism: Abramis brama (assembly GCF_963993115.1). Classification (NCBI taxonomy): domain Eukaryota; kingdom Metazoa; phylum Chordata; class Actinopteri; order Cypriniformes; family Leuciscidae; genus Abramis; species Abramis brama. The sequence goes on from NC_139969.1 coordinate 10,792,066, forward strand.
TAATATGCAAATGTTATGATGAACTTGATTTTTTATGTTAAATCTTCAAATTGCACCAGTTAGTAATAAAGTATATTAAAATAAATGTTGCCGTTTGTTCTTGTTTAATTAGAAGTAGTTTATGTATCTACACAATGACCATGTGAAGGATTTTATTACAATTTGAAATAACTCTTTTCTATTTGAATATATTTTAAAATGTAATTTATTCCTGTGATGGTAAAGCTGAATTTTCATCATCATTACTCCAGTCTTCAGTGTCACATGATCCTTCAGAAATGCTGATTTGCTGTTCAAGAAACAATTCTTCTTATTATCAACATTAAAAACTGTTTTTGCTGCTTAATTGTTTTATATATACAAAGTGCTATATTTTTTCAAGATTCTTTGATGAATAGAAAGTTAAAAAGAATGTTTATTTGAAAAATACTTTTTTGCAACATTATGCATTATCTCCTAATTAATTTTTAATCGATTGATAACACTAATATATATATATATATATATATATATATATATATATATATATATATAGTACTATCAATCAATTAAAAAATTAACTAATTGATTACACATTTTTCTGTAATTAATCGCGAATAATCGCACCTAACATTAAAGTTAAACATTAAAATGTTTTATATTTTTATATTGTAATAATTTCACAGATAATTTCCAAATTAATGTAGAAACAACATATAAGAAAAAACAACATAAGACAGTATATTTTGAATATTTGATCTAACAGGTAGGAAATAGGCCTATACAGAAATTGAATAAATTATCTTCACACTTCAAAAACACTTATCAAAAACACTTCACAGTTTTCAATGCATAAATTATTATTTTAATATAGACTAATCCTCATTAAAGCTACAAAAGTTATTCAGTCAAGAGCAGCGAGTGATTTTCTCTGACTCATATCCGATGTCCTCACAACTCTTTATGGTCATTTTAGACTTTATTTAACTCATTTAAGACTGTGCTTATGAGGATACTCGACAAAGCTGGCATTTTGACATACTTTTGAGTGTTTTTGTCCGTTCAAGAAAGAAAACTCAATGTAATGCGGCCGACGTATGAAGTGGCTTTCTGTGCGCATGAGTCCTGTGTGTGTCTGTCACACAGACAGGAGATACACAGACAGTATGCAAATACAGTACTTTTTTTGCATCTTATCGTGCTTGAATAGCAGTTTAATAGCAGTTGAGCGAATGATAGCGTGATCATATACTGTAATGCAGCCAATATATATATATATATTATACATAAAAAGTAAATAAATTAAGTGAAAGTAAATTAAAATTGAAAACAGTAATGGGATTAAGTAACATGCCTTACTTGTAACATGTGACACCTAGTATTGATCATGAACACCAAAGAGCCTGAATTCAGAGTGCAGTAGAGTTACGATAGCAGAATATAGGTGGAAATATTGTGCTGGACACAAGTAGAGGGGTTGTTGTGGGAATGGCCCGCTGCCTGGTTCTTGGTCTCCAGGACAACAGAGTTTCCCAGGCCTTGCTCTGTCCCAGACACCATACGCTGCCAAACAGGACAGAGTGCATGAGAAGAGCGGGTTAGCATATACAGGACATGTGATTTTCATATTTAAAGAGAGGCCAAAAGTGTGCGCAAGTGTCAAATTCAGGTAGAGAGACAAGCTACATCTGTAAGTGCAAAACAGGCTATGCTATAATGTGGTCAAATGTCTACACAACTATAGTGAAACGCCAAACACTGGCTCTTTAGGATGTTTGAAATGATTGGAAATCACATTTGTATTATAACAACTGCATCTATGAAATGCATGTACCAGTATGCATGTGTGTGGATTTGTATAACTGTGTGTTACATTTAGCAGGAGAGAGAGAATCTATATCTGTGAGAGTTTCTTTGTGTGTGAGAGAGAAAGAGAGAACGATTCTATATCTGTGAGAGTATCTGTGTGTGTGTGTGTGAGTGTGTGTGTGCTGGTTTGAGAGCAGGTCCTCTGTGTTTGCCAGCTGAGCTCAGGTGACACACTGGAGGGCTATTACAGCCTGCTGCCCTCTCCGGGGACCATGATGCCCTGCTGGTTCTGTGTGTGAGTGTGTGAGAGACAGCGGACAGCGAGCAGACGGCTGTCTGTGTCCTGCAGCGTCTGCGTCTCTCTTCTGCAGGTGAGTGTGGGGTTTTTATTTAGTTCACACTCTTCCTCACACATTCGGTGTTTCAGCTCATGCACTTTGAATATTTAGCTATTGCTAATGTTGTACACCTGCTTTTTTATTATGTATTTGTTTTATTATTTCTATATTTTTCTCTTTTATGAATAGTGAAATTTTAGTTTGGATGAATAATTCTGTCTTTGTGGATATTTTCAGATTAAATAAATGCTGTTAATTTATCTTTGTATTTTTTTTTATTGCACTGAATTAGTGTAGTCCTACTACATTTTACATGTATTTATTCATTTATTTTCCATTTTACTTTTTTTTTTTAAAGAGTTAAGGAAAGGTTAAGGGAAAATGATTTCACAAATTTGTTGAAGGTAAATGTCTGCGTTCAGACCAACTTTACACTGAAAAATAATCATGTTTATAAGAAACTTATATAAGAAAAAAATATTACTCTCCCTCCCTTCCCTCCCTTCTCTCTCTCTCTCTCTCTCTCTCTCTCTCTCTCTCTCTCTCTCTCTCTCTCAGTTTTTGTTGTAATTACAGCAGGCGTCATTAAAAAGACAAAATCTGATGGACTTACTGAAAGATTAAACATTTTGACTAACTTTTCCACACTAGCGTTAAAAGGATTTTTGTAGCTAAATTTCTCTAGAAGATTGAGCTGGTGCTGTTGTGCCGTTACTAATTAGGTCTTTCATCTTTAATGTTATTTGCTCATTTTAACTTGTGAACATCATGATCTGTGTAGAGAGCTAGAGAAGAGCCGCTGATAGAGGCTAATTGAGTTTGCGGTGACTGATCTACTCTCTGTGGAAATTAATTAGAATTGTCACATCTTGTCACACTTGGCAAACAAAGAGCCTTGAGCTTTATTCTACAAATCCACATGCATGTCCACACCAGAGTCAGAAATCAACCAGGACAAAAATAGAAGAAGCGACAAAAAAAAAAAAAAAGGAAAAATTTCCCTGGTAGTTTTTTCTGATTATTTCTTTCCACTTTCATTAATTTCTGAAAACTATATTTAAAATATATTGTAGCAGTCGTTTTTGTCTTAGCATATCTTCTGCATAATTTATAGCTATTTCCTACTTGGTGTTGAATGTTTGATGTTTTATTATTTATTAAAAAAAATGCCATGAAATTCTATTTTTATTATAGTTTTGTTAATATTTTGAATTAGCTTTTATTCTTATATTTTTAGTTTTCATCTTTATTTTAGTTTAATTTTGAATAATTCTGTTATGTGCTTTTGTCATATATATTGCTATATAGGTTTCATTTTTAGTTAGTTTTCATTTTTACTTATTTTCAGTAAATCATTGTATTGCTTCAACTTACACCAATAACTTTGTAACTTTTAGCCCTCTAGTGGTTAAAAAACAAAACTTTTAGTTTTAGTTTTTAACTGGTGAAAATTCCCCGGAGGTTTGAGATTTAGGTGCTCCATGTAGGATATGACGAGACACACAGCGAGTGACGTATGTATGCAGTTTCCCGCGAAAACCATCCTGTCAGCCAGATCTAAAACATAAATCAGGGTAAAACAAAAATACGGTTTGGAAGAAGTTTTGATGATGTATTCTAATTTAAATTTTGTTAATTTTGAACAAAAAGTGTAGCCTGCCATATGCTTTTCAGCTAATATTTATATTTAATTTTATTTCAACTAACAATGTCAACAGTTAATAGTTAACAATCAGTTAATAACCCTGGCTTGATTTGGATTTTTCTTTCATTTAAAAAAAAAAAAAAAGTGTTTCTTTTTAACAAACCAGCAGTTATGCTATGCGGTTAAAAAAGCGTGTCAGAGTAGCATTACTCGCATGTTGTTGATGGCAGCACAGTCTCAACTCTGCTGTTGAAAGCTCACTGCATATAATGTATGTTCTCATTACTATGTAAACACTTCTGTTGACTAGCTATATGTAATTTCTTAAGGTACAAACAGGTGCATATATAATATAGTATGAAATCCTTGGAATGTTGTTCATTGTTTTAGTGTTTTTAATAAATGTGTTGGCTTTGCAGAGATGGCTAATCTCAAACTAAAACATTGGATCAGCATCAGAATCTGCGTAGTCATAGTAGCTCTGTTCCTTATTTATGCACAAGGTTGGTAAATGAAGAATACAAATAAAAATACAAACTTTGCATTAATTTATCTGCTAGTCAAGAGGTAAACAATATGTCTTTTTCAGTTTTTTCAAGACAAAGCCAGTTGATGCAAACAGAAAAACGAGAGCTCCTGGTGTCCACAGGTAACCACTCATTTTTATGGAGAACAAGCACCTATCAGAGACAATCACATGAACAGGACAGAGCTCTTAACATTCGGATACACATACAGAAGGCTTTTTTTTTATGAATCATTGCATATAATGAATATTTAAAATGCTTTTACTTTCTCAGGAATTTAGTCCTATGATTAGGTCAATGTGAAATGATAAATGTGCTGGTGAAACCTGGTAATGAGGGTCATGTGTACTGGGTCAGCTTCTGTGTGTGTGATTTGGGAGTAATTTACAGAGCATTAAATAATGGTTTTGCAGATCGATAGCTGGAATGTTTCGTGAGGTATAAATAAGTATAATCTTCATTTACCCAGAGATTCCAGCAGAGAACATTGACCCTGCCTCTATAGATCTTACTGGACTCGTCAACACACTCATCAATTCTTCTCAACCAGGTATTACAATATATACACACACATATGGTGTTTCTTTGGCTATGGGCACCATATGTCCCAGGGGTATGTTATATATGAAGGGCACATTAAAACCTTTTAAATTAAATTATTACATTACCTTTGTCTCAGACCCAGACATTTAAATTCAAATATGAAAATCAATTATGAAAATATTATTACATGTTAGAAACTATGCTAATCCAAACAAAGAATGATATAACATTTCAATATTTATTTTTTGGGAAATTATTTATAGTTTTATATATAATTTAATTATTTTATATATTATTTTTAATTATGTTATTGTATTATATCATTGATTTTATTTTCATTTTATTCCAAAAACGTTTTACAGCACGGAATACTATTAAACACAATACAACATCTGAGAAGTGGTTAAAATGTCATGATGTTTCAGAAGAAAAAAAATGATAAAAATGACAGAATTCCTGTGATGCATGCATGTATATTGTCGAACACTGTTAGTAGACAAATAAACTACTGTTTTAATTTTCTAAAAGTGCTTATTGTTGAAACACGCATGTATAGATGCAAATGCACACACACATCTCAAAATGTTGTTTTTATGTATGTGTGTTTTCAGGTTCACAGCATCTTTTCTCTTTACTCAGTGTGACGTCACACAGTTCCCTCTCTCTCCACAAGCTCACGCTGCTGGTCTACAATAGTAACTACCCTTATCCAAATAACACTGTAACTACAGCACCAATATGACACAAATATGATGTAATTCTGCGTGTTTGCAAGCATGTATCTGTGCATCATGTACACATGTGTGGGTGTGTGTAGTCTCAAACTTTCAGGACATTGAGAGCAGTTTATTTTCCTTGAGATACTGTTACTGTCTGACAAACAGGACCAATGACCTCACAGGTGAAAAACCTCATTCAGTTGACCTTGATTGCTAATCTTATAACAATAATAATGAAATATATTTATAAATCACTTTTGTGTTTTCCAGATTTCACAGCTATTCTATTGGATGTGATGGGAAATTCCACCAGTTACCTGCAAGAACTATTTAAGTCCAACTCTATACTTTCAGGTAAAGCACCAACTATAATCACCTACACATTCCTGAATATAATATCATTATGGAACCTCTGTTTGCCTCAGTATTAATGTACTATAATGTTGTAGCCCTGGTCCTTCTCACATAATATGTCATACTGTCATTTTGTCTTTATGTGTGTATGTGTGGTCTTGGTAAACCCGTTGTGGGAACAAAATGTAACCTTATATATCATTATAAAGCTTATAAATCTTACTAAATTATGTTTTTTGAAAATGTAAATATGCAGAAAGTTTTCTGTGATGGGTAGGTTTAGGGTTTTGGTTTAGGATATAAAAATCATTATGTCAATGGAAAGTCCCCGATAAACATGTAAACCCAACGTGCATGTGTGTGTGTGTGTGTGTGTGCTATTATCATTATTCCAGTAAGTCAGAAGAACAGCTCTGATTGCATCTATATCTGTGTCATGGCTGGAAAGACAGGTGAGTTCTAGCAAGAAGTGATTTATTCTAAATGTCACATCATGCATCTTTTAATATTATACTGCAAAAAGTCATTTTCTTAAAGTGATAGTTCACCCAAAAATGAAAATTCTGTTAGCATTTATTACCCTCATGTCCTTTAAAAACCATTACTTTCTCTCACAAAAGCATACAGACAAGAGCAATCCAAAAGAAGAAGAATTAAGTCTTTAAAATAATGCATATTATTAGATTTTTTTAATTATTATTTTATTAAACCAAAAATTGCACATTCTTAATTAACTCACATACTTTTAAATGATTGCACTCTGCACACATTTATTACTGACATTTATTCCTGCTCTCAGCTAACTTTCATTTGTAATATACTTTTTTATTGTCAAAATATGTAAGTTACTACATGTTTATGTTAAAAAAAACTGAAACTAAAGTAAGGACATATGTTCAGACAGTGATTTGTCTCAGCTGTGGGATATGGGCTCAGTCACACCTCTGTTTAATCAGACCATCACAGAGGAAATACCCAGAGGTATACACACACACACACACACACACACACTTATATTTATCACTCCAACAATTTAATAAATTGGAAACGTGCTGGTCAAATACTATGATTTTTTCTCCCTGTAGGTAATATGACATTTCCACTGCTGCCCTTTGGTAAGTGAGTTCTGAGAGTGTCTGTTGTCAGCTATGATGCTATATGCTGTATTATAATTTTCTTTTTGAAATGATATATGAACATATAATGAGAATGCGAATATATACTGACCAGTCAGAACCTGTCTTACCCTTACAGTAGTGTGGCATGACCTTCCAAACAGCAGTGACCTGGTGCTGTTTCCTAAAGCCAGTACAGATTCCTACAGGAGCAGAGGTATCTTGACTATTTAGGAGTTTAATCTGCAGATTTAAAGGGTTCAAGGGATAGTTCCCACTAAAATGACAATTAAGTCATAATTTACTCACCCTGGTGTTGTTCTAATGCTGTATGCCCTTTTTTCATTTATTTCATTTCTTCTCTGCACGGCTGCATGACGTGTGCGTTCATCAGATTCTGTTAGAGTTGCTGTTCACTCGCTCAGAAAAAGCACACAAGTTATGAGAAATCAAGATTAACAAAAGCCTGACATCGACAATCCATGTACCTTCTTCTCCGTGGTGAATATATCCGTTGTTTTCGTCGTAACAAGAAGTTATCGCCTGCCCTTCACATCTGTAAATTGTCATTCTGACTGTCATCAGACAAACAGAGTTCCAGTCCGGTAATATTTGATTCTAGCCTAGGCGTTGTATTTTATGTTGCGTTTTTGTTAATCTTCAATTCTCATAACTTGTGTGCTTTTTCTGAGCAACATGGAGTGAACTGCATCGCTATGCAGCCAAGGTAAAGAATTTCGTTAAATAGCACATTCAGTTTCGGCTTGTTTTTCACTAAACCCTATCGTATACCCCCACTTGAAATATACGGCATGGGATCATCCTGAGATACTTTTGCGTCTTTGTTAAAAAGCGTGATGCATGTCACTATTCACTCCCATTATATGGATGCGTGCGAGTGGGACATTTTTTTTTTAAATTCTCCTTTTGTGATCCATAAAAAAATGAAAGGGCATACAGCATTAGAACAACACCAAGGTGAGTAAATTATGACTTAATTTTACTTTTAGGGTGAACTATCCCTTTAAGCAGACATTGGATTGACACTTACTGCCTTCTTAGCAAACACAGAATGTTCCCCAAACGTTAGTATTTGGTTCCCATTTGGTTATTTTTTTGAGAACCATAAAATTACATTTTAGGAATGTTCTTTTTAGGTTTTATTTTTTGCAACCATATAATAACGTTCCCAGAATGTTGCATGGAGGTTATTTTAAAATAATCTAAAATAACTTATACAGAACATTCTCTAATGGTTATTTTTAGGTTAGTATTTTGCAACTATAAAATATTGTTTCCAGAATTAATAAACTGTTAGTTTAAACTTTTGAAACTGTTAATTAACTGCTTGGTTCTTCCACTATTTCCACAGTATCAACCAGCGATGAAACCAAAACAGTCTTGCCAACCACTAGCGCTACAATGACATCATCGCCCCTTATTAGCTCGTCAGTAGCCCCTCCCACTACTGTCACTGTGACGACCACTGCTACTGTTTCTATGACAAACACATCCACTAGCCATCTCACAACTGCTGTGATAACCCAACCAGAAGCTGATACGATGACAACACAGCCAACAAAATCCCCACACGCGACTGTTACCACGGTAACCTCACAGACCATCGCTACCATGGTGACCGCAACAATTTCACTGCCAACTCAGAGACAAACAACCATGACAAGCATCCAGCAGCTTACTAAAGTATCGCATACAGAAAAACCAGGCAAGACCCTTCATCACCACACACACACACACACACTTCACTACACTACACACACACACACACACACACACACAATGGAATCTGACATGTTTGACCTTTTATTCTGTTAAAGCGGCAACGGCGACACCGTGGAGCCTTGGCACAGGCTGGCAGGGTTAATTTTATTGTTGCCATGACAATGATTTGATTTGAATGGAGTCAGACCGGAGACATTGATAGTATCCATAGCAACGGCCCATTATTTTCCCTGGAGATTGTTTTGATTTGGCTGGGTCAGGAAAGGTTAAAAGCACATTAAAAATCAATATGCACACTTAAGTCTGTCTCATCCAGTCAACACACAGCGGCCACAGCATATGCGAGAGAGAGAGAGAGAGAGAGAGAGAGAGAGAGAGAGAGAGAGAGAGAGATGAATCATAGACAGCTGAACTGCTTACCTGTTGTCCATGTCAACAGGTGTCCTCATTTAGAGTGGGAGACAGAGAGAAGGAGCCCTCATCAACCCTTGAGTGGACATTTATTCCAGCAAATTAAAATAGACATGACCACTAGATGGCACCAGAAGCTAATGTAACATGCAGCTTTGTAGAGAGTACTGTGGCATCTTACCAAGTGCAACATGTTCCTGGATCAACATTCCAATCAACCAATTAGATTTGAGGGGCAAGTTTACAGTTTATGTCAAGTTGGCTTACAACCAGGATTAGGTGCATCTATATCAGTGTTATTAACCTATCATTTCCCTCTGATTTTAGGGATAAGTTATGCGTAGGGTTAGGTTTAGGGGTAGGGATATGGTTAGCATTACGTTTTCGGACAGGAATGTTGTTCCAGGAACGCGTTTAAAGACCCGTTCACACCAAGGACGATAACTATAAAGCTATAGTTCTAAAATTGTTCTCAATATTAAAGAATATCAGAGTCCACACCACAGCTATAACGATAACAGCATCGAGAAACGATATCGTTGGAATATCATTGGTATCCAGCTGAGGAACGATAAAAACATTGACAGCCAATCAGAATCCATCCTCCTGTTAGGAGCTTGAGCACTTAAAGTGACAGACAAGCACACGCTTATTAGAATAAACAGAACAATATCGTCTGCTGCTAATATAGTTATCTTTAGTTATCATTCCTGGTGTGAATGGGCCTTTACTCAGCAAAATCAGGATGTGTGGCATGGCAATCATTTCTGCACTATAGTGTCACCAATTAAAAACAAGTATACCTGGCTGGCTGAGTATTATATTTACTTGTGTAATATTTCTTCATATCTTTACTTTTTCATATCTTTTACTTTAACTTAAATACAGTTTGTTTACTTTGTTCACCACAGAGGTATAAACATTTCCTAATTCATTTAATTCATCTGACCAGTGTGAGATGTATGCAAATATTTATATTTTTCTCCCTATGAGTGATCTTGAAGGCTTTGTAAAATTTTGTTGAGGCTTATGGCTCACACCAAGAACGATAATGATAAATATAACTAACTATAAATTTGCTTCCACACCAAGGGACGATGTTCTGTTTATCATAAGCACGCGCTGCAATTTTGTCTTCCAAGCTCTTTAAATTCGGGTGGATTCTGATTGGCTGTCAATGTTTTTATCGTTCATCAGCTGGAAAAAAATCGTTCTGAAAGTAATTACAAGATATTGTTCCTCTGAGTCGTTACTCTTTATCGTTATAGCTGTTGTGTGGACTTGCTTTTCTCACAGAATTAGAATGATTATTAAAACTTTGTAGTTATCGTTCTGGGCTGCATCTGAAACCTTCCGAAAATCAGGCAATGACTTTGTAGGCAGCGTTTGCGTACGAATGTACCTCACAAAACTGATTTGGGATAGACTTTTGTGGCAGCAACGTAACTGTTTAACCCTCCTGTTACCCTCAAATCTACCAACATCTTTTACCCTCTGGGGTCAATCTGACCCCACCAATTTAAACCCCCACAATTTGATTTTTTCCCCAAAGGTTTAAGTCAGGTACTTTATGTTTCTTTGTTGACTACTTAAATAGCCCTTTAAATAAAACACCACCAACCCCCCACCCCCACCCCTTATACATCCAGAATACCTATTGCACGACTATGGACAAATTAGCAAATCACTATAAAATGTCACTGATTTATCTAAAATTCAAAAATTATATATATTTTGGGTGTTTTAATAGCTATTTATTTATTATAGTATACAATATATTTTATCAAGGATAGGTTTGGGGTCAATATGACACTCCCATTGATAGTCTCAGGATGCCTCACTGTTGGCACGACACAGGACTCATGGTAGCGTTCACCTTTTCTTCTCTGGACAATCGATTTTCCAGATGCTCTAATCAGATACATTAACTTTGCACCAGTCTTCTGCTGTCCAATTCTTGTACTTCCTGCAGAATTTCAGTCAATATTTGATGTTTTTATTGGAGAGAAGTGGCTTCTTTGCTGCCCTTCTTGACACCAGGTCGTTGTCCAAATGTTTTGGCCTCGCTGTGTGTGCAGATGCTCTCACACCCACCTGCTGCCAATATTGAGCAGTTTTGCACTGGTGGTGACACGATTCCCTAGCTGATTCCTCAGAAGGAGAAGTTCCTGGTACTTGCTGGACACTCTGGGACATCCTAAAGCCTTCTTCACTGCAGCCGAACCTCTATTCTTGAAGCTCTTGATGATCTGGTAAATGGAGGCCATTTTGATGCAAAGATGATCATCTTTCTTTGGAGGAAACCATTGCTAACAGAAGAACACAATGATTGGAAGCACTTCTTCCTTCCTTATAGCAATCATGTGCTGATGATATGATTAGTAAAATTATGTTAGATGGTAATTTGGTGCCAAGGACAAAAACAGTGAAACTGTTCGGGTGGCTGTTGTTCATCCAACTGCCTGGCTAGTCGGTTGTACAGCACCTTGGTGAAAACCTTGTACACGGTCGGCAGGAGCCAGATTGGCCAATAATTGCTCAGCTGTTCGCGGTCACCCTTCTTGTACAACAGCACTGTCTTGGCCGTCTTCCATTGATCTGGTGTTCTTCTCTGCGCCATGTAGCGGCTGAAACGGCTGGCCAATGCTGCCCAAAGCATCGGCCCACCCTCTTTGAGCAGCTCAGCCTCGATTCTGTCCAGCCCTGGCGACCGGTCTTTCTGGATGTTCTGGATCGCATGCCTGACCTCACTGGTCAACACTGACGGGATGGCTGGTATGGCGTCGTCCTGCATTTCGGGCGGGTCGACTGGTGTCTTGCTGGCGAACAGGTCCGTATAGAACCCAAAAAAAACCCAAAAAACTTTGCTAAGAGGTCATTTTCAATTGAGAAAGAGCATAAAGAGAGAGCTCACAAAGCACAAAGGGAAATGGTTTATAAGGCTTCTGTGGAAGCTTTCATACATTTGCTCCTCCCCTATATTATGTTTTCCCCTCCCCCACGGAACAAAATATCAAAGTTCTTGCAAGAATTATGTTTTCCCTTCCCTGGAAATATATAATAGGCACTGGAAATATCTAATTTCTTGTGAGAATTATGATTCCCCCCTCCACTATATCGTGTGAACTATCAGTGTTTCTCTCAATACTTCAGGTAGGCCTATATGGTAATGTTAGCTTAGGGACCTAAAGCAGAGGGAAGGTTTTTGAAGATCATAAAATCTCAACTTATACTGACCTCAATATCATCCAGAATAAATGTGGGATTTGTGCCTAATCACCAATGTGTGAACAACAAAAAATGTGATATTTCTTATGTTTTATACAGCAAAATGAGCCTGGGGTCAAATTGACCCCAAAGAACACAGATGCTACAAAAGTACGTACAGAACACTGAAAACCTATCATCGTGTTAATTTTATGTTTACCCAGTTGTCCCCATTAAATTAGGAAAAGTCTTTAAATATGAAGCAAAAATTTAAAGTATGTATTTAGAGACGTTAAACACTGAATGGGGTCAAATCGACCCCAAAGGTAATAGGAGGGTTAAGGATCGGATGTGTCTTGATGCCTTCCTACCTTGTAATGCATCCTCCGAAGGCAGCATTTTTCAGTTTTCAGATGGAGCCTATCGTCCTTGGTGTGAACAGGCCTTCACTACATGAATTGGATGAAAGACAACAAAGGTTTTTTTTTTCTTTTATTGAACAAAGAGCACAGGGGATACATGTATCACACACACACAAAAAAACAAGATGAAAGACAACAAAGTCAATGAGAGTAGTTACCCCTTCCATTTGTCGATAAAACAGACCACGCCCAATCTCATGCCATTGGTTGAGCTAAATTTGCTGCGTCTCAATGCTAAAAATGTTTGGATGGCAGACACATTATTCTTGTCCATTATTCTTTTTGTCATGAATTTTTTTTTTTTCTTTGACAGGATGCCCATGGAGAATGGAGCTACTTCACCAAGGAAGTGAGAAAGAGGACCTGAAAGAGACCCTTGAAGAGGAGCCGATCTGGGGCAGGGCGACTATCAGCTCAGTGAAGCTGCAGCCATGTGTGTTTGAGTTGTGCAAGTTTTACTCTCAGTGTGTGTGCAGAGGATTCAGTCACAGAGCAGTAGAGTTACAGAGGTAAAGCTCTGCACAACAACTCAACTATTCACAACTAGTCCTAAAACGGACATAAGAGATGTTACAGAACACTTGCGAGTTACATATATACATATTCAATGGGGTCGAAAAATCTGAAGTCACATTGACAGTCTGGGAATCAAAGTGCGTAAATAAACAAAAAAAGATTTAAGATTTGAATTTGAATTAGTCAATATGCAAATTTGTGACACTGACCATGTGATCTCCATTGTACAAAAGGTCATATTTCCTTGCTTTCATGAAGCCTGAGTGCTGCTGTCATTAAGACAAAAGGGATAAACCAGATATTAAGACATTCTGAAATTTATGTACATTTTTCAGTTAATCTTCTCAAATGAAGATTCTAAAATTACATTTTAGAAAACTGCAAAACAGAAGTGAAAGTACTGACAGCATTAGTGATCTCAGACTTTTGGAACCTATGTCACAGTTTTGGTTATAAAATCAATAGTATCTTACAGGGAGTAAGACAGTAATTTAGCATATATCCTCAATATTATTAATTGTATAAACAAGATGGTCAATATTTTTGTGCTCTACAGATACTGTGTGGACAGCCATCGCTGGTACGAGAGACATACAGCAGAGGTTTGCAGTCGGATGAGGAGAGTCACATTTTCCAAAAGTGAGTTACACAACGTCAACAAATCTAACCCTAACAGAGATCAAATCACTAACCCTAACAGAGATCAAATCACAACACGCTATCATTTAATAAAAAATATATAAATATTTTATATTATCATTAAAAAAAAACCTTCACTGAAAGTCCATTAAAATCAGCAGCAGCAGAAAGAAGTTAAAGATTATTCCTTCTTCTAGAATTAGTTTAACCAAGTTTTATTCTTGTTCTTAGTGCAGTTGAAGTTTTTATATCCCGTAAAAGGGTCGTCACCATTATCATATCTTTATTTGTGTGTTTCAATGAATTGAATTATTTAAAGCTATGGCTTTCTGTGGTTAAATCAGTGTGTGAGACACTGTCTGTTTTCCTTGATGAGTGACTAATGACCCTCCACACACACACACACAAACACACACACACACTCACACACACACAGGTCACTGGCGACCTCATTAAAGAATATGTAGATGATACCTGCATGTGGATCTGAACTCATTAAAGTGTGTGTGTGTGTGCATGTGTGTATGTGTGATCCAATAAAACACACTCTTCCTACAGGACTAATGATGTCTAAGGTCAGTCTTGATGGTGAAGAGTATTTTGCAGGACAAAGATAGAATGAGATGAAATAGGCTGCAGGCAGACTTGATTGTAGTGTGTCTCCAGCGATGAAACTGCTTAGTCACTGAAGAATCTCAGGGCATTTGAGGCCACATGCAGCTCCTTGTTTACCTACAATACAACCATTCTCAAATATAATTTTCTGATGTCAGACATGAGCTGATAAAGCAGAAATGCACAGATACTACACCAGTCAGCTAAGGGCAAATCCTACAGGAATATATACAGAGTTTGGAATCAATCCTGAAAGATCCTAATTGGATCAAATAAGAATAAAGTGTCTTACTGGATGAACTGGATTTTATTCCATATTAGATATTGAGTATCATATCTTGTATTGTATTGAAATAACGTTTTTCTACTGGACAGTTAAAGGGACTTACACAGGAAGTGTTTCTTTATATAGTAAATTATGTTAATTTTAAAGTCATACAAGACATTCTATTCCACTGAGAATCTCAATAATCCTATTGGAAACTACACTCACCGGCCACTTTATTAGGTACGCCTGTTCAACTGCTCTTTAATGCATATATCTAATCAATGCATTTAGACATGTAGACATGGGCTGCATCTGAAAACTTAGGCAACTGACTTCCCTATCAGGCAATGACTTTGCAGGCAGCGTTTGCACTCGAAGGCACCTCATGAAACTGATTTCGGACAGACTTCTGAGGCAGCGTAACGGTTTAATGATCTACAGCAAAACAGAGCGAGATTTGGTGATAACTAATTTAATATTTAATTACTATGATAGTAATTTCTCGCTAGAAATGACATCAGAAGTGGGTAACGTTGGTCAAAAACATACATTTACAAACAAATTGACAGCATTTTTCAGTTTTTGGATGCAGCCATGGTCAAGACGATCTGCTGAAGACGAAACTGAGCATCAGAATGGGGAAGGTGATTTAATGACTTTGAATGTGGTATGGCTGTTGGCTGGTCGGAGTATTTCAGAAACTGCTGATCTACTGGGATTTTCTCACACTGCTTCTCTAGGGTTCTCTAGGGTTTACAAAGAATGGCCAGAAAAAGAGAAAGTAGCAGTTCTGTGGTTGAAAATTGTCTTGTCAGAGGTCAGAGGAGAATGGACAGTTTGGTTCGAATTGCTAGAAAGGCAACAGTAACTCGTTACAACCGAGCAGTGTTGTAGTCGAGACCAGCTCACTCGAGTCCGAGTCGAGACCGAGACCAGAGAGAGTCGAGTCCGAGTCGAGACCGAGACCAAAGAGAGTCGAGTCCGAGACCAGAGAGAGTCGAGTCCGAGTCGAGACCGAGACCAAAGAGAGTCGAGTCCGAGTCGAGACCGAGACCAGAGAGAGTCGAGTCAAGTCGAGACCGAGACCGAGACCAGAGAGGTTGGATAACCTAAGGTTGGGTCTAAAAACCAGACCTAAAGATATCTTCAAGAATATGTAAAATATTTGGTGCTAACAATAAAATTGGCACCATACTCAAACAGTAAATCAAATATACCATGGAATCATGTACACTGTAATGGTAAAAAAGGCCACATAGTAGGTGGTGTAAAGGTCATTTTATTACAATTATTACTTACAATTATTACAATCAGTAAGTGCTCTTGTCCACATAACATTGTTGTATCACTCTATACAGTAAGACCACATAACATTTTCTAGTACAAATAACATTACTGTACCACTATACCTGTATGTTCAACTGTAACAAAACTTTTAGCCTTTAAGCTTATGTGCTCTTGTCCACAAAACATTGTTGTACCACTCTATACAGTAAGACCACATGACATGTATACCTGTATGTTCAACTGTAACAAAACTTCTAACCTTTAAGCTAAACAAATGACTGCTAATATTCTTACGATGTCTTGAATTAATATGTACACTTGAAGAAGTTGTGAAGATTACAGATGCGCATTATTACTTTTCAAAAATATAAGTGAGGAGACCATCCTGCTACCCAACCGAGCACGATGTGACCACACCACATCTGACCAGGCTCCTGCTGCATTTGCGTGGCGCGAACGTTAGTCTCAAGTCATGCGCAGTTGCGCACAAGAAAGTCAGCAATCATTGGACGTTTCAATCAAACAACAATTTAAAGAAATATTAACATACAGTAACAATCATGAAATATTTTGAATGGGACTTGAGTGGACTCGGGAATAAGTCCGAGTCCTAATATGTTCGAGTACGAGTCAATTCCGAGTCAAAATGCACACGAGTCCATGACAAGACCGAGACCATTAAAATATGGTCTCGAGACCGAGTCCGAGTCTCGAGTACACAACACTGCAACCGAGGTCTGCAAAAAAGCATCTCTGAACGAACAACATGTCAATAGAAAATTGGAAAAGCTTTGCCTGGTCTGATGAGTCTCAATTTCTGCTGCAACATTCAGATGTTAGGGTCAGAATTTGGTGTATACAACATGAAAGCCTGGATCCATCCTGCCTTGTACCAATGGTTCAGGCTGGTGCTGGTAGTGTAATGGTGTGGGTGATATTTTCTTGGCACACTGTGGTCCCCTTAGTACCAAGCATACTACCCCTTACTACCCCCTTAGTAGAGCATTGTTTAAACGCCACAGCCTTCCTGAGTATTGTTGCTGACCATGTCCATTCCTTTAAGACAGTGTACCCATCCTCTGATGGCTACTTCCAGCTGGAAACGTGAAATGTCAAATCATCTCAAACTAGCTTCTTGAAAATGACAATGAGTTCACTATACTCAAATGGCCTCCACAGTCACCAGATCTCAATTCAATAGAGCAGCTTTTGGATGTGGTGGAACGGGAGATTCTCATCATGGATGTGCAGCCGACAAATCTGCAGCAACTGTGTGATGCTATCATGTCAATATGGACCAAAATCTCTGAGGAATGTTTCCAGCACCTTGTGGAATCTATGCTACAAAGACTTAAGGAAGATCTGAGGGCAAAAGCAAGGTGTACATAATAAAGTGGCCTTGAGTGTACAGTACCTTGTTCAACAAAAATACACTATTGGTTCTTAATCATGATAGAAATTCCAAAAGGAGTCCTGTACATGTTACAATTAAATTAAATGACTATTTCAGTATATCCAGCAGGGTCTCATTTGATTTGTTTTTGTTTAAAGTCACAATGTAACGGAAGTAGTGACAGATCATTTCTTGTATATTATGACATACATCTAAGTGAAATCAATTATCGTAAAAGAAAAAATGTTAGAAGGGTTCTTGGTTCAATCCACCGGTTGTTGATTTGATGGAAGCAGACGCACAGAATTATTGTAGAAGTCCGGCATATATCATCAGAGAGAAGTCCGTTGTTTCAAAGTAAGATCAAGTTATCACATTTTGATTACAAATTTCCATAATGTAAAGTTATTCAATCAGAAAAAAAAAGTAGGATAGGACTTGAACAGGAATTTATTGGATTATTAAAAGAAGCCATTCCTTGGTGACATCAAGAAAGCTGTCTTTCTACTTGATGAAAGATTACAAAAACAAACATTTTTTACTGGAATATCATGCTCTGATGAATCTTGCACTGTACAACCAGGTAAATTTTGAGTTCATGTTGAAGTAATTTCTTTACTAATACAATCACAATCTCTTTCTCTCTCAGATCTGAAGCAGAAATGTCTGGCAAGAATGTGTGTGAAGATATAAGACAAGAACTGAGAATCATTTGGACATCTGAACCATCTGAAATCAAGAGTGTGTGTGTGTGTGTGTGTGTGTGTGTGTAAGAGAGAGAAACGGTGTTCTGTTAAACAATGAACTACATTAAAGCATCACTGAATCTGAATAGTAGTGTGCGAATCTATAGTGTCGACGTTGTACTTTGTCTCTCCTGAACACAAATAAAACCAAACATATTTACCCATGTCTAATTTGTGATGTCTAACTACAACAAACACACTAAAATCAAACCTGGAAGCATCTGAAAGAAAAAATAAATAATGGACAAAAGATGAGAAAAATGTAAAATTGGTTGAATACAGTGTCATTACAAATAGATTACATAATATTTGTGTGTGCTGTGTATTTTTAGAGTCTTTTTTTTTTAGAGTATTGCATCATTAGCAGAATGCTTATTTCAAACTAGAAACCCAGAGAATACAAAGAATCATTTACAACCCCCAGTTTCTGCTTGATCCTCACCTGAGTTCCTGTCACACACACAAGCACAATGGCTAGTTGTATGAGGACCCCAGTTTTCAGTTGGGGTCAGGACCTTTACCCTGCATAAAAGAGAGGCATAGGTGTGTGTGAGAGATCCAACTTCATCTCTTCATGTGTGACCTGAAACAAACATAAAGAATGTATACTTCCTGCAGCCCTGTTACCATGACGACCACTCTGCCTTTTGCCCTTTAACCTTTTAGAGTTTTCTAAATAGGGCTTTGTTCATTTTTTGGGATTGTTTTCTCGTCTCTTCCACACACACCTGCATTAGAAGAGATTCTGAAGTGAAGAGTTTGGATATCTGTGTGTCGTTGCTTAAACTCTTGGTTTGGCTTTGACTGGCCACTGAACCTATGAATACTGGATGGTACAACTGATTCTTTTGTATCAGGATAAAGATGAGGCTGCTGTATTTTCTTCTCCTCTTCACCCTGCAGAAAGGTGAGAAAATGCAAACAATCTTCTGTCAGTAGTGGTAGAGTTCATCACCCTGAAACTGACATTTAGATGATAATTATTCTCAGTTTCAGCACTTTTTTTAAATTAGCATATTATAATGATTTCTGAAGGATCATGTGACACTGAAGACTGGATTAATAGCTGCTGAAAATTCAGCTTTGCCAACAAAGGGATAAATTACATTTTAAAACATTAAAAATAAATAAAACATTTAATGTAATATTTAAGGACAAAAGTACTTTTACACTTTCAATATGAAACTGTAGCAACAATTTAGTATCAAAGTGTACAATTTTGCATTTTCAAAATGTGCATGATTCTTATGTCCTGCATTTTTCTTATCCATTAACTCAAATGCATATGTTATAAAAGCGTTTTTATTATTATTATTATTATTATTTAATTAAATTTTGTTGCATAAAATAGACCTCAATTGTAAAATATTTTGAAAAATTGTATTTGGAGTTTTTCTTTGGGTTTGTAGCTTGACAAAATATGTACGTTGATTTGTAGTGAAATTGAGTGCATGTATAATTTTGCTGATTTTTCAAATTTACAATATCTTTTAAAATCGTTAAAGAAGGATTCTGTTAAACATTTTTTTTTTTACACTAAAGAGTGAAGAGGGCCCCAATTCCAAAGTACTGGATTATATTCAATAACTGACAATAATAAACAAAAGCAAAAAATCAAAACAAACAATAATACAAAAAATAGTGTGACCAAGAAATATTTTTATTGGATTTAATTTCTTATCTTATTTGGGCAATCATTCTTACGTTTCTGCTGACATAATATAGACTTAACACTGCATTACGATTATTCACTTGGTAGCACTTTATTTTACAGTCCTGTTCCCATGTGCATACGATGTACTAATTATATTTATTACAATAACTGGGTAATAACTACTAGGTACTAACCCTGGCTGAACCTACCCCTAAACCTAACTTTAACCTATGTACTAGTTATTAACCTACTCTTTCTTAGGTAAGTGCACGTACTGTAAAATAAAGTGCAACCATTCAGTTTAGAATGTTATGGGGATAACATATGGGAATACAACATTAATTTACGACAAAGAAAGAAATGTGGAACATTTGTACTTTCTCTGTGCAGTTCATGGCACTGCAGTTTTCTGCCCAGAAACAAGTGACTTCAGTTCTGATGAGCTTCTGATTGGTGAGTGCATTCAACATAAACAAACAAATGCACAGGAGAAAATTATTTATACAATTTTAAATAAATAATATGATAATAACATAACAGTCTGTATTTAACTACATACACAGTCCTTTATCTTTAAAATATATGTGTGTCGTCGCACAGGTTGTCTGGGTGTGCGGTTCAGCTGGCTGTACTCTGTGTTTGATGACCTGCGGTCAGTGCTGGAGTTTGCGGTCAATCTGCGGTGTGAGACTGGACTCTGTCCCGCGGACATTCAGAACCACGGACATTACTGCAGCAACGCAAACACACGGGGCACCGCACACACACACATTCCGCCTGCCGACACACTCGACCGGTGAGTGCACACGCAGTAGGAGAGAGATAAATGAGAAACGGATAAAATTAGACTCAGGAGGGGGTATAGAGATTTTAAAATTCACAGTGGAGTCCACACTCACTTATTGCAGGCTCTGACCCCTCTTTCTGCCTGTTAGCTGATTCTCTATGCAGTTGGGGAAAAGAGATTAAAAATGAAAACATGCAGAGCAGTGACGTGTGTATAAAAACAAACATGCACTTTATATTAATGTGCATGATATATTAATATAAATGCACACATTTAAACATAAATTAATATAAATGCCAACATATACTCGCACCTGGGCAAGGAACGGAATGTTTTTCATTTCCTTTTATTATTCTTTTGCCCTATTAATCTATTTTCTGTAAAGCTGCTAAAATGTATAATGCTAAATACATAGAACATTGAAATGAATGTGATTGTGTTTGTAGCTGTTGTCTTAACCACTGGAGATGTTCTCAAGAGCTAAAGGACAGAAACTGCAGTCGCAGGACACCAATGTACAACAACTACACCTGCAGCTACAACTCCAGCTGTGGTACACTTAGTCTTAAAACATTTTCATTGCAGATTTTTACTTTTCAAAGAGCCTTAAAGGAAGGCATTTCCATCAAGGAGCTAAAATTTTGATCACTAGCATTTATATGGTATGATTACACTGTTATGTGGAGAAAAGAGTTAGCTGACCTCAGTTGCGTCCAACTTCTGCAGATACATTGGATTTCTGTGAGGAAGGATTCTGCCATTGTGATTGGACAGTTATAGACTGCATCAGCTCCAACCATGCAGTCACAAAACAGGATGGAGATAACCAACCAATCACATCACAGACAGGTACAGTAACAGTATTAAATCAGAGCACAAGCACCTTTACCTTTCAAAGATGAAATGTGACTAGATGTTCACAGTCCTAACAAACAGACATATCAGTGGCATATAAGTGCTGATATACATATATTACATTATAGCATAAAAAAGTACCATAAGGTTTCATCTCTTTTGTTTCATTCAGTCCCTCCCTTTGTGACTGATCTACCTGATAATGACACCTACACCAGTGATGTGCTCAATGGAACAGGTGAGGCTGTTGAGACCCACATTAGCTCATTGTTTTATCTTTATTTGTTCAATTTAATTCACATTTATTTGTATAGTGCTTTTCACAATATTCGCATATTGTTTCGCAAATGGATGTTTCTACGTTACAATTTAGAGTAATCTTCTGTTATCAGAGGTGACTGTGTCTAAGTAATGTCCACATGTCAGAAATGTACAATTCTAAGATAATACAAGTCATGCAGTTAGCTAACATCATTTATTCAATTAGGCAGAAACAATGAGCTCGTTAAAGCAATTATTTCAAGTGGTGATCATAATGATTACAATAGAAAATTTGACAGTTATGTATGTTGACTCAGAGTTGGCATCATCTGAAGTCCTTGCAGGGGTTGGTGTCATCTTTTCACAGGTGTTGAGTCATCTGAAATCTTCGTAGGAGGCTGGATCCAAACTGGTGCTGGCATACGCTCTAGTTTTGAGATGCAGTATGAGAATGACTGGCTAAGGAGATGTGTCTTTAATCTAGATTCAGACTGGGAGAATATGTCTGAACCCTGAACATTATAGGAAAGGCTATTCCACAGTTAGGAGCCAAATGCGAAAACGCTCTACCTCCTTTTGTACCTATCTGACCGTTGGCATTTTGTTTGTTTATTTAAATGGGGGTATTATCCAAGTTAATGTCAGTAAATTATGGAGTGCTGCAAGGGTCTGTTTTAGGCCCTCTGCTATTTTCAATATACATGCTGCCCCTTGCTATAGGTACAATCAAAAGTCCATACTTTTGTGATTTTAAACAGTGTGATGGAATGTGGGGTGATAGAAGATCGGTTAAATACACAGGAGCTAAACCATTTAGGCCTTTATAAGTCGGTAGCAGTATTTTGTAATCGATACGGAACTTAATAAGTAACCAGTGTAGAGATGATAAAATTGGAGTTATTGGATCATTACTTTCTTGTCCTGGTAAGAACTCTAGCAGCTGCATTTTGGACTAGCTTGTTTAATGAGGATGCAGGACAACCACCAATAGTGCATTACAGTAATCCAGTCTCGAGGTCATGAATGCATGAACAGGTTTTTTTGCATCGGAATATAGTACTGGAAAAAGTAAAGACTTACTTTAGAAATATTATTATGAAAAATAAGAATGTGTGTACAAGGTAAAAATCTAACTGTTTTTTTTTTTTTTTGTTGCATAAGAACATTTTCTGTGCAAATAAAAACTCCATAGGATTTAAAAAAAAAAAAAAATCATTTACAAATACCTCCCTCTTTTACAGATGTAAATGGCACACTGAATGAGACTATGAGCAACTTCACCAATGAGTTGGTGCTGGTCAACAGCTCTCAGAGCAGCAATATCCAGAGCACAAAGAACCCTGGGATATATCATTCAGGTAACATGCTTCACTGAACTTATATTTAGTCTTTTTTCTGTAGCCCAGAGGACGATTTCTCCCTCGTATTGCAAGTTCTGGTAACTCGAGTAAGCCTCAGCCACCTAAAGAATTCACTGATCTAAGCTGAACTTTATCTTTAGGTCCAGAGGAAGAAGAGAATGAAGCAGAGGAGAGCAAGTTGGACAGAAACTCAGAGAGGGGAAGTACAGTTCAGAAAAAGGAAGAGGAGCCAATAGAATATGAGGATGGGATCTCCAATGGTAAGAGATAAGCTAAATTGAGTAACGCCAACACCAAGATGCACTGTGTTGGTTTGTGCATTTTGAGTCATTCACAAATAAATTCATCTCAGCTTGTAAATCAAGGACTTCTTTGAAATTCCAGCACACTCGCTGCTTACTGTTCAAAAACACTTGATCAAATGTGATCAAATGATTCTAAATGAAGACAAGTCTTTAAACCCCACAGTTTGAGTTCAACTGAGGCTCTAAGCATTTATATTGCATTCATTTTTGGCTTCTTCTAGTTCTTAGTTAAGCAATTTTAAAGAAAGAAAGATAAAAAGAAAGTCTATATACAGTGGCTAAAGATGTAAATTAAGAACCAACGGCAAAAAGTACAAATATAAAATATAAAAGTAACATCAAATATCTGCAACAAAACAAATTTGGTACAATAATTATTCAAAACAATATAAATGAACAAATTAAATGGATAGGTCTGTCTGGGCTGATATGGATTGGTGTTTTTAAGAGATGTGTCAACTGTTTTGGTCTATATAATGAAAGTCAATAAGGTTTAAACCAATAACAAAGCTCTCATGTTCTACCCCCCAAATGCAGCTTGACAGTACACAATAGAAGGTAAAAATTTTTTGTAGGGTCACGGATTAAATTTCCAATGCTATTAATATATGTAAATAAACATTTCATCCTAAAGGGTTAGTTCACCCAAAAATTACTCACCTTCATGCAGGGGTGTGAAGTAACGAATTACAAATACTCACGTTACTGTAATTAAGTATTTTTTTTTAGAAATTGTACTTTTTTTGAGTAGTTTAAAAATGTTGTCATTTTACTTTTACTTGAGTACATTTTAAGTGATGTATCGGTACTTTTACTCCGTATTTTCCTTCCGTTTGTGGTCATAACTCGTTACATGCTTGTTTTAAATTTGTATTTTTATCCATCAACGTGATTGGATCGAGTAATCAGTTTAGTAAAATGTTGGTTTTAGTTCAACCACATGCGGTTTCATGTCATCTATACATTACACACCCCATCACCAAATCATAGAAAAATTCAGTTAAGACAATAAATCAATATAGCCTACAGAAAAACAGATTTCTAAAATAAGGGATAGCATGCTCAGGCTCAGTGGCCTTACACCTAATTTTAAATGTTTTTTTTTTTTTTTCAAACAATATGATTTAAATGGTGATGAGTGTACTGTTTTGATGCATTTTAAAAAGATGGATGATCGATATTCTTCAATATTTCTGACGAAGAACAAAAGATAATGTGTATATTACAGTATGTACTGTACAATGTTTTTTTTATTTTTTATTAATTCTAGTGTTTATTATAAGGGGGTAGAATCTGGAGCTCCGTAATCACTACTCACTACTCATGAGTACTTTTAAATAAGCTACTTTTTTACTCTTACTCAGGAAGTACTTTTCACTCTACTCACACCACATTTTTTGTAATGTAATGGTACTTTTACATTTTTTTAATAAAATACAAGTCTTCTGGTAAAACGACAGATTTCTTCTTAGTTTTTTCTTTCCACCACTGCTTTCATGTTGTTCCAAACCCGTAAGACTTTCGTTCATTTTTGGAACACAAATTAAGATCTTTTTCATAAAATCTGAGCGATTTCTGTCTCTCAGATGACAGCTATGCAACTACCACTTTGATGCTTCAAAAAGTTCCTAAAGAGATCGTAAAACTAATCTACATGAATTGAGAGGTTTAGTCCAAATTTTCTGAAGAGACTCGATCGCTTTATATGATGAACAGATTGAATTTAGGCTTTTATTCTCATATAAACATTGATCAGCGAACATATACAGAAGCTCAACTGTATGCTTGACACGCGAGAACAAACCTCTTGCAGAAGCTAAAACGCGCTGCGTAACACGAAAATGAACCTCAATGGTTCTCGCACATCAAGCATATGCAAGAACATCAACATTCTTGACCTTCCGTTTACCAGATCTGATGTGTGCGTTGATATGTTTATATGTTCATCATCTAAAGCAATTGTGTCTCTTCAGAAAATTTGGACTAAACCACTCAATTTGTATGGATTAGTTTTACAATCTATGAACTTTTAGGAACGTCAAATTGGTAGTTGCGTAGCTGTCAAAGGAGGCACAGAAATTGCCCAGATTTGATTAGAAATATCTTAATTTGTGTTTTTATGTGTTGAAAGTCTTACGGGTTTGGAATGACATGAGAGTAAGTAATTAATGACAGAATTCTTTTTTGGGGGGGGGAACTAACCCTTTAAGACCATAACCTGTGACCTGTGCTGCTACTTTCTGTATTTTAGTTACTTTGGTGCTGATGACAGAAAATCAGGGCAGAGACAAAGAGGAAATCCTTACTACCCACAATGCAATGGAGTGGAGCACAAACAGTGAGCATGTCTTATCATACTGAAAACGCATACGCAAAAGACCTCATTAAAACATTCAGCATGTTTTCTGACTAATATTTTGGTTTTATGACAGATGAGCTGACTGTTAGCATAGGGCTAACCACAATAACAGAATCACAGACTGTCACAGACGTACCAGATACATACACAAACATGCATTCAAACACACACAGTCTTCACTATACACCCCACACAACACCAACAACATACACATCCACTCACACACAATCTGACCATCATTCATCTGAGGAGGACAACGATGAGAGTGATAAAGTCACCTTTCATTTAGCTGCAAGCAGACCTGTCGCACACACACCTGCACATACTACACACACTCTAAAACCCGTTACACATACATCCGGTACACATACTACAACTAATTACTCAAATGACATTGCTAAACCGTATGTCAGCCCACCTTTACACATCCTAACAGAGGAAAAGAGTGATGAGTCAATGGAGGAGAGAGAAGAGGAGCAGGAAATGACAGAGAGTGACAAAGAAATAGAAAAACATTCAACACAAACCAGTCAAAGCCCTTTTATAGTTCTGACCACACCCACTAAAATAACAACCAATCAGAACTCACTTCACAAAACAACCTCGCCCACTGCTACTAATAAAAACACAGTGGCTGCAACCACTTCTGTGCAACTTCCATCTATGAGAGGAAGTGAAGAGAAAGAGATACGAGTTGAAGAGATGGAGAGAGAGAGTGAGGAAGATAAAGAGACACAGAGAGAGAGTGAGGAAGATAAAGAGACACAGAGAGAGAGTGATTTAATAGTAAACCCACCAAACAAGAGTCAGGAAATCAGCGCAGAAAATGGCGACTTAAGCGCAACCAAACCGACAATTCAAACACAAGCCAACACAAAGCCATCTCCATCGAAAGAGGACGAAAGGCACAATATAGAAAGCAAGGAAGATCTACAAAGTGATGAAGAAGAGGAATCAGTCAATACCCAAACAACCATGATCCCATCCAGGGTCAGCGAGGTCAGTCCATACATGTGGATAATCCCAGCACAGTTCCTTAAACCTCCCATACACAATGTATCACCGAAACCAACGGTTTACCCAGCTGCAAAACCAACAGTTCACAAGCCTGTCAGCACACGGACCACAACATCAGGACATGCTGCTGTTGAAACCATCCCTCATCCCCAGAAACCTCCCCGTCCCGCCCTGGATCAGTTACCATCATTGACCACTACTGCTCACCAAGAGTCTGCTGAGGAAGAGGAGCAGGAGGAAGAGGAAGAGGAAGAAAAAGAGCCATCTGACAGCTCACAAGAATCAGAGAAAATCGGTAACTGTGACAATCCACATCTGTAACTTCAATACAAACCATATGATTTAGCCAAGCAGGATGTGTTTCTGGATCAACATCCTTATATCAACTAAACAGCCCCAAACTTCATAACATATTCATGAAATCAGATGAAAATGATTGGTTGATGATAATCCTGTTCCTGAAATCTAATTGGTTAATCGGTATGGTAATGTTGTACCAGAATGTTCATCCAAGAATATGTACTGCTTGAGCAAATTACGTTAAGCTATTCTCAAAACACTCCTGCACATGCGTCTGTACTCCAGAGAAATCAGTGTGTGTGTGTGTGTGTGTGTGTGTGTTTGATTCCCAGAGTCTCACCGGGTCCGGAGACGGGCGGCGCCATTCTTTGCCTGGTCTCTACTGGAGGCCGCTGGACTGTCAGACCTGCAGCAGCAAGAAGACTCTGAAGGTGAGAAATTTAAAGAGAAAGACAGACCAAAACATACATATACAGACAGATAACAAAACATTAAGCCTGTGTGCATGTGCAGTTATAATCAAGCAACAGTAGGTTTTTGGTTAGTCGAGCTAAAGTGTCCATCTCTCTGTTCAAGTATATATACAATATAACACATTGTGTAATTGAGCATTTGAAGAATTAATGGCAGGGTAGGTCATTTGCTATAGAAACACTGGTTGAAAGTCTCTTCACATCCTGATAGCAATCACTAAGTTAAGTGGTCTAAATGTACTTATATGTATATATATTGTCTATGTAATGTGTAGGACTATAAAATGTTCGTCCAATCATTGCATTCGGACAGAATGCAATGATTGGACGATTTAATACAACGTCCCAGCTGCTTGTCAACGTATGTATTTTCATACCTCCACGCACCCTGCTCGCTCCGACATCACACGTCATCAGCACGTTTCATGCTCTGCAGAATTAGACAGAGGTCAATCACTGAGCACTGCAACCGAAACAGCAGTTGCCTTTTACAGTTCCTCCTGAACCAAAACAACAAGCTTATGCTTAACTACCATAAATTGGAAGAGCTGGAAACCCGTCACGTTATACTCGGAGCAGTTCGTGACTCGAATTTGTAAGGCGGGTGCAAGTAAGTCTGGGCTACCCTGCGAGAAAGCAAAAGGCTCTCCTGAGAATTAACATTTGAACTCTCTCTTGCATATGTAACAGCAACATCCGAGATGCACCACACAGTGCAGCTCACACCTCACTTTTACCGTTTCATCATCTCCCCCTGCTCCCCCTCTTCTCCTCCTCACCTAAAACTCACTAAAAACCTATGCAATGTTAAATGTGTACAATATGTAATTATACATGTTTGGTATCATTTGAAATGTCTCAGTGCGACTGGTACAAAGGTCTCATTCCCAAATAAGTAAAACAAAAGGTAATAAAGTTTTTAAGAGTTTAGAGATAACTTGCACACAGAGGAGGGTGTGTCTTCCAGGCAAATGGCCTCCTGCTCTCAAAAGGTGTAAACTATGAATGCAAATACCCATTGTTAGCAAATGTTTCCATGTGAAAGAAGTTTCTGTCTTGGTCTGAGAATATAATGAATTGCAACAAGAGGCTCGGGGCGATTTGTAACTCAAATTAGCCCGTGATGCTGAGTGTATGCAAAACACTTCGCATCATGTATTTTAGAATGTCAGGTTCGCATCTACTCTCTTTATTCCGGAGCATTTGATGTATTGTATTTCTTATCTTTGAACTGATTATGAAATTGGAATGATACATATACCTGACATCATAAATTGTTACATTTGATTTATTCTGACTGACTCTGAAATTGTTTTCCCAAGTAGAATAAACAGATTCGTATGTTACCGCAGGTTTTGCGTCAGATTAGTGACGACTCACATTTGGCACTAATTCAAGTGTACTTGGTGTACAAAGACAAGAAGTGAATTTCCGTTTATGGCAGCAAACGTGCTGTTTGACCAACCTAAATCTGGGTGTGTCTTACCTCTGTTTTAATTTAATGTTACTTTAGATAAGTATACGTGGGAAACCACGGCATGGCCAATCCAAAGCTATTATAACAGAAGTAATGTTGGTTGACTTATCTGTAGTAGTGGCCATACCTCTACTGAAGTAAACCTTATGTTAAATTCAAGTGTATGCAATTCCATGGGGGCTATACCAAAGTATCTTTGATTGTGTAAACGTGAATACGACCAATCTCAAACTATGGTTTTGCCTGTAGTGTCTTGCCTTGAAATACACATCAACTCTATATTTCGACCCATCTATGCAACACTGAAGCCAACTGTAGTCTAGTTAACTTGTATTCATGCTGCATGAAGTCAAGCTACAAACACTGGTAGAATTTCAGACTAAAGTATTATGACATTTTAAAAAGACAAATTACAGCTTTAGTGCAGCTGATATCAAACTATTGAAATGCATGTAAACATAATTAAAGTGGATAAGTGAAAAATACACAGAAACAATGAGACAAACAGATGCCATGTATTTTGGACATCCATTACCATGCCATTCTTAAATGTTCTTTGCAGTAACACATAAATAAGACGCTACATTAATATGGTGATCATTCAGAACCATAGGATGTTTTAAAGTATCATGATACTGACATCATCTCTGTAGCATGGTATCATCACAATGGTACAGTTTTTGTACGGGAAATAACAATATTCCAGCATCAAAAAAGTGTGGCCACATTAATGTACAGTATATGTGTGTGTGTTTGTAGAGTGCAGCATGTCTTTCCTCCAGTACAGTGCATCTGGACAGGTGTTGAGGGACATGTCTGCTCTGGGAGAAATGCTGCACTGTCTGACTGGACGATGTCCTCATGAGTATCAACACTATGGCTGCTACTGTGGACAACAGGGGACAGGAAACCCCGTAGACCAACTGGACCGGTCAGAACACACAAAAACACACAGTTCTACACCGGCAAAAACACTGGAATCTCACACACACACACTGACTGGCAGTGTATGTAAAGAACGTTACTGTAATTGTGCGGTTAAATTCAGTGCTGAAGCTGTTGTGTCCTGACTGTCCTTGACGTGTCTCTGTGTCAGGTGCTGTTATCTGCAGCAGTGCTGTTTGGAAAAGCTTAGTGTGCTGGGCTGCAGAAAAAACAGAAAACTCAACGCTCAAATCAGCTGCCAAAAAGGAAAGCCTCGATGTACGACATTACACACGTGAAAGCATGCAAAAACCTTCATACTTAACAATTAAGAGAGTTTTTCACAGAGGTCGGTTTTATGTTAATGATTGTGTTGTGTATGTGTGGCAGGTTCAGGTGTGAGTGTGTGTGACCGGCTGCAGTGCGTCTGCGATCGATCGACTGCCGAGTGTATGGCGGCTTCACGCTTCAACCAATCAGTCGCCTCCTCATGTTCCGGGCCCCGCCCACCGTGCCTCCGAAAGCCTCATTATTCAACACAATCAGCCAGTCAGGACACCAGTGAGGAGAGCAATGAAATGACCCCATCACGGCCTCAATTGAACACACAAAACCAATCAAACACGCACGTTCAGCCACATAAACCCACACTCAACAAGAACCCCCTACACAGCAAACCACAACTGGGCATCAAAGAGGAGGAGCCAGGAATGGAAAAAGAAGAGGAGGAGGAAGAAAAAGAGCAAGAAGAAGAGGAGGAGGAGGAAGAAAAAGAACAAGAAGAAGAGGAGGAAGAGGAATTGGAGCAGTAGGACGAGGTGGTTCTATAATTTTTATCATTTTCAGGGAGCTCTCAATGATAGAGGAATCAGTAAGAAAATATGTAATCTTAACTCACTCAGTATCCAGTGGCCACTCAAGATCATCCAAGATCTGCTGCTTCTCCTCCGCTTGTGTTTGATCTGCTGAAAGACTGTTTTTGTGCTGAATCGTGAATGCCAGCAATTGTATTTTTACAGTAAGTTTCTCAGTATTTTTTTTTATTCAATTGTAACCGATTATTGTTTACTTAAAAATAAACGCATTTATTGTTTATGTAAAAAAAATTAATCCACATGAAATATGTTGAGGTTACAGGAGACCGTTTAGCGAAGGCTTTCTGAATTTCTTTAAATCTATAGAAATGTTGGAGATGTGGCAGGCGATCTGAGTTCAAGTCCAACCAGTTTTCCAATCCCATTGCACTGTTATCTGTCTGCTCCAGTATTATTTTATTATTATTTAAATACTATTATAGATTTTATAATGATATTTTAATTTAGTTTTAGTTCTATTTCAGTTAGTAATTTTTAGAACTTCAACTTATTTCAGTTAGTTGCAAAGACAACATTTCTAAGTCAACTAAAAGTCAACTAAAAGTCAAGAAGGCCAAAACCCAACAAACAAAAAATGTCTGCATGTTCCCCTAATTCTCAGTAGCCTACTGTAATGTGATGCAAAACATACAATTTCAGTACTGTAATGTGAAATAAATTATATATTATTTAATTTTAAAGTGCATTTGTTAAGTATAATTTTAAGTATACAATGCATTGAATTTAATCTATACTGATTTTATTTATTTTTTCATTTGTTTTTATATTTTTTTTCTTGACTGGATACTTAAATAAAAATATAAACAAAATCTGAATATAAAAAAAAACAGAACAAACACAAACACAAATGAGGGCATGAAACTATAGAACATCCCCAATGCAGAACACACTCACATGCATACACACACGTACACACACACCTAGGAATTCCCATTAAATTGAATGAGGGGTCATATAACAGGGGCAATGTTTTTTTTTCTTAAATAAAAATCAGTCACAATACAGAATGCACACAGATATGAAGTGGTTAGATTTGAACACCTTTACAATGCAGAAAAATAGAAAAAAATATCAAAATGAAATTATATAAGCTTTCTGCTTTCAAAAATAAAATATGTTAAGTATAATTTTAGGGCGAGTGAAGGGAGTGCTACAGGTACGAGAGGAGAGCATAAGGGTTAATTTCACAAGTTCACCCATATACAAAAAGACAACAGAAACAGTGAGTATTTAAATATAAAATCTTTATTAAGACTAAGATCTCGCACATGAAATCTCATTGCACATTAAAGTGGCAGACACTGTCAGACAGCGAACCTGGATATGGCTAAATAACACCGAGAGATTTCATTGTAATTTTTTTAATCATTTACTGTAGCAACACTGCAGTGGTTTGTACCATTACACATTTGAAATCTAGCATGATGCATGCAGACTTACCTATCCTCACACAGAAGCCTGCGAAACCCTCGCAGTCCCGTATCAACACATCACCATCAACCTCAAATCTAACTCATCTTATCCTTTACTTCTCTCCCATACAAACGAAACAAAGGAAAAAAATTAAAACAATGTTGTTACATATAAAACAACTAAAGAATATTTCAAACAAACCATGTGATAAACACTAAAGTACCGTAAAAGTTCCACCAAGGATGAAAATAAAACATCATATATTGTGAATTAGCAGTTACAGTAAGACTGATTTCCCTTAAAAATGAACAGAATGCAAAAAAAGACTCATCGTGTCCCTTTGACACACACGCACATCTCTAAAAGTGCATTACAGATGATGTGTCGGAAAAACATCACATACCTATTTCATATTACCCCAAATATGTATTGCATTAATCTAGAAATTCTGTACGATTTCATCTTTTTTACAGAAATAATGTGCCTGATTTCATCACAGCATTAAATAGTTTTTACACGTACTGTCGCAAAGCAACCTCTATTGGAATGCAGCAAGTTACTTAAGAGAAATACACAACGGCCAAAGGTCAACTACTGACTATTTCCTGTCCAGAGTCCACCAACATTTTGTCACTGAAATCCTTCCTTAAACACATCAAACTTCCTTTAGACAGATCAGGATCAACTCTCTCATCAACTCTTTGAAATCAAGAAATCGATCATATTGAGCATTTAGAGGAAGCCATCTCGGAAGTTTGATCTTTAAATACTTCAAGACATTCTTGACTTTCTTAAAATCCCACAATGCAGTGCAAGTCTCTAGTCATAAACAGACAGACCATTGAAACGTTTCACTGGCCAAAAAAGTGGCAACAGCTTCGCATCATCATTAAATCATCTATAATCAGCATATAAATGCAGAATACACTCCTGTCTGCTCACTTGCCGTTCCGTCCACATAGATACATTCACAAAACCAAGACAAGCCAGTTGTATGACAACAAATCTCTTGAACCTACGAAAAGCACCTCAGAATCACCCCAAAAAATGTCCTAAACGGTTTCTACCAGCTAAACGTAAATGAAATTGATCACAGCTCTCACCACAGGAAGCTCAGATGATGTAAAACATTTCCAGCAAAGTATTTCAGCATCTAACAGTCACAGATAAATTGTCAGAATTCAGCATGATACATTTTTTCGACCTAAGGTAGATGAATAAAGAAAAAAGCATTTCAATGCCCTTGTAGCTTGATATAAAAACAGCTGGTTGATTTATGCAGATCATTTCATCACTGATATCCATAATTTTCGACTCCCAGTTTTTAAAAGCCGTTTTATGTTTGAGTTCAAGAACACTGCGGTATTTCCACCCTCAAAGAGATTTGAATGGCGGCTGTATGTGGCCATAAAGGAAGGGTGTGGGTGGAGCTCTTTGGTGATGAAAAGCAAATGTTTTGGTTTCTCTATGCAGTGAAGGCAAAATGGAGAGCATAGTGATCACTAAGAACTCTGGATGAACAAAAGCCCTATTAACATCCACAACACTTAAGTTAAAGGCTAATTGTAGATTAATAAAGGCCTAAACTCGGACGTTTGCAGTGAAATGTTGGCTAAGCCATGCAAACAATACACAAATGACACTCTGCAACTATCAGCAATCTTTCATCTAAAAGTATATATATGTCAAAAATAGGCTATACTATACCTGTGCCATACTGTACACTATAATCATTTATATAGGAGAGATTTGAGTGAGCAGAAATCAATTATGTTCAAATCTCTCTGCTGATGATGGATTAATGTGCTAAAGAAATTAGTTAATGAAAATAAACTAGCAAACTAGCACTTAAGTTAATGCTAGCAGTTAAGTTCCCTAAATGCGGCCAGAGTGAGTCATTTTCTAAATGACTCATGAATCAATACATAACGAAGCTGACGAATCAAGTGTTTAAAAGACTCAGTTAGTTTTGATTCTTGGAGCTGCCTCTTAGTGCAAGAATCAAACTGAAAATCACACACATACGATTCTACAGAGCTGGTGTATGATTGGACAGCTGGTTGTAAAGCTTTGCGTGCTGATTGGTGCAGAATGGAGGTGTGAAGTGCCTGTCCAGTTCGCACCCATTCCCTCTGCTGGACATTAATGTATGAAATGTTTATAGTGAAAGGTGTCTAATAAAGATGAGTGGCTCAGGTGAGTTAAAGGTCACAGGACCAAGCATGTGGCCTTTTAAAGTGTGATAAAGGTCAGTGGTCACATGTCAAAGTTGAGTCTGTGTGATATAGACAAGGTGAAAAGTCGTGGTTCAGTACACGCAGAGGTCAGGGAACTTCATTTCATAGACTGGCACAGACTGGTACTGGGCATGGCCTGATGTCACGGTCACGGTGCCCGACGGGCTCGGGGGAGGGCTGATTAGAGATGAACAGACAGAACGACCAATCAAATATCAGTTCACACTGAAAAATATTTGATAAACGTACTAACACTTTCGTTTTCCACCTATGAAAACTCTCAAAAGTCAACTTACCGAATGGTGAGTTCAAATATCTGAGCCAAGCGATCATGCAGCATGTTGGCCTGAAAACACACAGAGGAATGTTCAAACACTGCATCATGGGTTCCTAATTACCACAACACAATGAGTGTGTTTATATGCACAATCTTACAAAAATGGCCCCATATTTTTTGCATGTTGCCACGATTTCACTTGTACTGTATGAACAAAATGGCTTCAGGGGCATTTCCTCCAAGGAGGCAATGCCTTCTCAAAAAATAGGATGAGAAAATAATATTACACAAATATAACAAAAAAAAAAAAAAACAAAAAAAAAAAAGTGTATAAATCACTCGTTTTGCTAAAGTAACACTGTCCAACAGCGACACCCGCAGGTAAAGTTACAGCGGGACGTCACGTCTCTCTTGCCTCCCCTGAGCCCATTGAGTTTTAACAGACCCCCTAAAGCATGGGGGTAATTGTGAATGAATGAGGGAAAGTCACGTGAGAGAAGGCAATGCCTCTATTGCGCTATGATTATGATTGGTTCACGTGATAAATCCAGTCTCTTGTTTTCATGCGTGCTGCACGTTCGCGAATCAGTCAGAATGAACAAAATGATGAAATGAATGGGAAGACTAATTAAAGAGTAAACAGCTCAGCCACCATCACCCCTTTATGCCACGTCAAAATCAAACTGGAAATGGTCTGAACACATGATGACTGTAGAGGTTTTTAGTGAGCAAACATGTCTGTGACATACAGTGTTTACCGAGCTTGATGACTAATGAAAATAAGTTGACTCTTAAAAAGAACAGCTGAACATCAGTTTACAAATAAAATATATTAAGTTGTTACTACCTTTAGTTATTATTTTTGAATACATGTAAAAATGCTTAAAACACTAACTTGATTTGATATATACTTGGTTATATATGTATATATATTTATTACTGTCCAAAAAATATTGTTATTGCTCTCAAACAATAAATAATTATCAGTTATCATATCAGCCAAAATGTCCATATTGGTGCTTCCCTAGTTTTGTTTTAAAAGTAAAGAGGCTGAAAGACAGATCGGCAGATCACACACAAGCTGTACCTTGGACTCGCAGTGGGCTGCAATCTCCTCAAACGGAGCTTTCTGGAACTTTTCCATCACCTGCCGTCTCCTCTCCCTTTCTTGTTCCTCCAGACCAGTGGTATCTGAGAGAGATGGCGCGACATCAGACACTAACACACATATAAACACGCACACACCAACACTGAGCAGATACTGATTCACACGTACCGATGGCCTTCTTTAGGGTCTCAAACGTGATTTCCTCTGCAAGCTGAGACTATAGGATAAACACAAAAATATGTCCTTTAGTCTAATTCTTGAAAATTATTCAAGCGTGTTTAAATTGTGTTCATTTATGTTTTTGTCCAGTGTACCTGATCAGGTAAGCTGTTGGAAATGATGTCAACTTGGAGAGAAATAGTGTCGACAAAACTCTTCCTACGGGGCAGCCGGTCTTCATCTGTGGGTCAGAAATCAGTGATGTATAAATAGTCGAAGCTTTGAGGACTCAAATATTTCTGATCATGCACGGATTCGGCCTTGATTTGTGCTAAACTAAACCCAGTATCCGCATCTGTGATATATGGGTTTAATTAGCCTCTTATTCATAAGGGGAGGTGAATTTCCCTCACTTTTTTCTCACTGCCTGCTCATGTTTAATGAATGTAATGTTCAGGCAAAGCAGCATGAAAGCATTATTACACACAAGAAAATGCAAATCACTCAAACAAAGACAGAAATCACAGCAACATAAGTTTCAAAAGAATAATTTATGAGTAAAAGTAAGAGTTTCAGGGCGAGAGTGCTGATGTCACATCAGAAATACACTAACTCCATAACAATCTCATTTCAGAAAACTATATACACTCACATTCCATCAAAAGATTCCTTGCATTTTCTTTTTTAATCCTCATTATAACTGCATTATATTAAGGATGAACATATGAGGACGAACATATATACTTTATTTATAATATATACAGTGGGTATAGAAAAGAATCACCCCCCTTTAAAATAATCACATTTTGTTGCTTTGCAGCCTGAGATGAAAACGGACAAAAACAATTTTTGTTTTATTCAGCTGTATTTACAACTTATAACATCCAAGTGAAAGATATAATACCAACTTGTCAGAAAAAAAAAAATTACAAATTAAAAAACAGAATCACTGAGTTGGAAAAATAATCACCCCTCTCCTAAAAATAACTTGTAAACCCAACCAGGTGTAGTTAATCACCTTCTCAATAGCACACAAAGCCAATTGACTTTCAACTGTGAGCAGCTGTGGTCATTTTGATTAGCTCAGCATGAAACAAGCTTTTCCTGAAGCATTTCAGTCCTTGGTAGTGCAACTGAAGAAAACAATCAACTATGGGTGGCAAGGCATTGTCAAAAGATCTCCGGGATAAAGTTGTGGACAGGCACAAGTCAGGAGATGGATCCCAAAAAAATTCAAAGGCTTTATCAGTGCCTAGAAGCAAAGTGAAGTCTATTATTAAGAAGTGGAAGGGATTTGGTACAACACAGACCCTCCCTGGGTCAGGACGTCGCTCCAGACTGGATGAAAGAGCCAGGAGGAAACTGGTCAGAGAGGCTACCAAGAGGCCTACAGCAACTCTGAAGCAGTTGCAGGAATTCATGACAAAGAGTGGTCATTGTGTGCATGTGACAACAATATCACAAATTCTCCACAAATGTGGCTTGTATGGGAGGGTTGCAAGAAAAAAGCCACTCCTCAAGAAAGGCCACAGGCAGTCACGACTGAGCTTTGCCAAAACGCACCTTGAAGATTCTAAGGCCACGTGGAAAAAGGTGTTATGGTCAGATGAGACTAAAATTGAATTATTTGGCCTCAACACCAAACGATATGTCTGGCGAAAATCCAATACAGCTCACCATCCAAATAACACCATTCCTACAGTAAAGCACGGAGGTGGTAATATCATGTTATGGGGTTGTTTCTCTGCAGCAGGGACTGGAGCACTTGTCAGGATAGAAGGAAAAATGGATGGGGCAAAATACTGTCAAATTCTTGAGGAAAATCTGCTGCTCTCTGCCAGAAAGTTGTCAATGGGAAGAAGATTTACCTTCCAGCATGACAATGACCCAAAGCACACAGCAAAACTGACCACACAGTGGTTGAAGGAGAAAAAGGTGAATGTCCTTGCATGGCCTAGTCAGAGCCCAGACTTAAACCCCATTGAAAATCTGTGGAATGACTTGAAGACAGCAGACCACAAACGGTCACCATCAAATTGAACTGAACTTGAGCAGTTCTGCAAAAAAGAGTAGAGTGGTCAAATATTGCAACGTCTAGATGTGCAAAGTTAGTAGAGACATATCCCAACAGACTAAAGGCTGTAATTAAAGCAAAAGGTGGTTCAACAAAATACTGAAACAAGGGGGTGATCCTTTTTCCAACTCAGTGATTGTTTTTTATTTTTTTCTGACATGTTGGTGTTACATATTTCACTTGGATGTTATAAGTTGCACTGAGTAAATACAGCTGAATGAAACAAAAACTGTGTCTGTCTTCATTTCAGGCTGCAAAGCAACAAAATGTGATTATTTTAAAGGGGGGTGATTCTTTTCTATACCCACTGTATATGTATGTATGTATGCATGTATATATATATATATGTATATATATGTATATGTATATCTATCTATCTATCTATATATGTATATATATGTATATGTATATCTATCTATCTATCTATCTATCTATATACATATACATACATACATATATATATAGTATATATGTATGTATATGTAGTATTTATGTATGTATATGTAGTATGTAGTATGTAGTATATAGTATAGTATATATTTTTTTTAAATATACAATTATATGTTATACAAATATTAAATATAATGTATTTAATTTAAATTAATAATTTATTAATTGTAATATTAATACTAAATATTTATTATCACATACTTTTAGTCTATTTTTCCACACAAATCAGCACTTAAAATGTGAAAAAAAGAGGAATCTTTGACCATATATTTATGGGTAAAATAAACCCTCAACTCAGAGGGTTTCTCGAGTGCAGCAGGTCTACTGCGATTGGAAGAAAGTGAGGTCCAAAAAGGTCAATAAAATGTCAAATGATGCTTCATCAGCACTCTCCCCGAGACCCAAGCTT
Source organism: Abramis brama (assembly GCF_963993115.1). Lineage (NCBI taxonomy): Eukaryota > Metazoa > Chordata > Actinopteri > Cypriniformes > Leuciscidae > Abramis > Abramis brama. Next base: position 10,831,117 of record NC_139969.1, read on the forward strand.
CTAAACTGTGAGCTCGAACTGGTGTGTGTCTCTCTTTAACCTACCAGTAACACAGTCCAGACGACAGCAGCATACAAAACACCAAATCAGTTAAACAGGACTGATTTATCACATGACACATCGCACTTATACTTCACCCCGCTGTTGAGTTATTCAACACCACATTCAGGAGCTACTGGAAATCTGTTCCGGATGCTACGGAGGACAGGAGGTCTACATCTGCAGCTGTGGTAAACTTACGGTTGTACTGGGGAGAAACTAACTACATATTCTTACTATCCACACACTGACAGGTGACCTCACTAACTCAATGATAGTACCTCTGGATGCCTGTTTGCATCTGTGCAGAATCTTTCCTACCGTGTACAGGACTGCAGTGCAAACACACACGGGCAGAGAAAAGGCAAAAGTGGAAGAAGCAGGTCAATTCACATGTGAAAAGGAAAGATCTTCAGGAGTTAGTTTTACCAGTAAAACTATTATTTCAGAGGTTTAATTGTGAGCATTGCTGTTGCAAGGGACTTGGTGATTGATTTTAGCACCAGATTCCTGTCTGTAAAACACTACACAACTTCAAAAATCTGAACAGATTTTAAAACACTAGGCATCATACACTTGCTCACTTTGTAAATAGTAACAGAGAAAAACTGGGCATCATACACTAACCAACTGAGGATCACACACTACCAAACTTTCAGGTCGTTCCAAACACAACAAACTCGAAACGCACCTCTTCCTCAAAGAGACACGTGACAAATGAAAACAATATGTGTTCTAAAATCAGATAAAAATATCAAACCTGTTTTATTATTCTCCGACTGGACAGAATCATGTGCTGGGTCTGAAATTGCATACTGTATAGTAGGTTTGAAACTTATCTTAACACTTATCATAACTTAAACACGTACGAATGTGTGTAGTATGAATGAAATTTGGAAGTGCTACATCCACCATGATGTCATTGTCATGTGACATATGATGGGTTGCTTCACGTCCATTCAAAAATCCTCTACCGTGGCCTCATGAGACAGTAAAGCATCCATCAAATGCACACTTCAGAATCTCGACAGTAGTAGTAGGTCATCTGGGTACCTTTTGCCTACTGTCTTATAAATACTATGAATTCGGACATACTACAGGGTGGGCCATTTATATGGATACACCGTAATAACATGGGAATGGTTGGTGATATTAAAGTCCTGTTTGTGGCACATTAGTATATGTGAGGGGGCAAACTCCTCAAGATGGGTGGTGACCATGGTGGCCATTTAGAAGTCGGCCATCTTGGATACAACTTTTGTTTTTTCAATAGGAAGAGGGCCATGTGACACATCAAACTCATTGGTAATGTCACAAGAAAAACAATGGTGTGCTTGGTTTCAACGTAACTATTCGTTCATGAGTTATTTACAAGTTTCTGACCACTTATAAAATGTGTTCAATGTGCTGCCCATTGTGTTGGATTGTCAATGCAACCCTGTTCTCCCACTCTTCACACACTGATAGCAACACCGCAGGAGAAATGCCAGCACAGCACACAACGACCAATCCACTTTCCAGGAAACTGTTCATCTAGGAGTTTTTCCCTGAGTCGTTCCCTGAGTTTTTCCAGCAAGATGGTGCACCACCACATTATGGGTGCCAGGTCCGAGCATTCCTAGATGAACAGTTTCCTGGAAAGTGGATTGGTCGTCGTGGGCCAGTTGAATGGCCCCCAAGGTCTCCCGATCTGACCCCCTTAGACTTTTATCTTTGGGGTCATCTGAAGGCAATTGTCTATGGTGTGAAGATACGAGATGTGCAGCACCTGAAACTACGGATACTGGATGCCTGTGCTGGCATTTCTCCTGCGGTGTTGCTATCAGTGTGTGAAGAGTGGGAGAACAGGGTTGCATTGACAATCCAACACAATGGGCAGCACATTGAACACATTTTATAAGTGGTCAGAAACTTGTAAATAACTCATGAACGAATAAAGTTACGTTGAAACCAAGCACACCATTGTTTTTCTTGTGACATTACCAATAAGTTTGATGTGTCACATGGCCCTCTTCCTATTGAAAAAACAAAAGTTGTATCCAAGATGGCCGACTTCTAAATGGCCACCATGGTCACCACCCATCTTGAGGAGTTTGCCCCCTCACATATACTAATGTGCCACAAACAGGACTTTAATATCACCAACCATTCCCATGTTATTACGGTGTATCCATATAAATGGCCCACCCTGTACTTTGCTCAAAAATCAAATCGGTTTTAAACCTACTATATAGTATGGAGGTAGGCATATTCGGATGCAGCGAAAGTCTGAAGCTAAAAGAGGAGTCTGTGCCCATAATACACTGCAGATTTTCAATCTGCTGACTGGCTCTGACTTTCAGCATCTAGCCAAAAAACTGCAAATCTGGGCAAAAGTCACGTAGTGTATTCCAGCTTTAGGTAACTGCATAGTGCATAAGTACATAGAGTATAAGTGCATAGTGGATAGTGTGTCATTTGGGAGGCAACTAGTATGAAATTGGATTCACAACCATCTTATTTTCATGATGTGACATTTCCGGTGTGAAAAAAACAACAAAAAAAACAGGACGAGACAATTTTACCCACAGCGATTTGATTTGAGGGAAATACTATATTAGTGGTGGGTGCTTTTCTTTGGAATAACTTACAAAGTCACATTATAACGGCTTCCACTCTATCGGAGTTCAAATCCTGTCTTAAAACTTTTCCCTTGGCTTTTAATCTGTAGATCTATCTGGTTATTATGGTGATTCTAATTTGATGATAGAAATAAACCGAACAGAACTTGAACTTAATCTTTTATCAAATCCTTGATAAACGATTATGAAAGAAAACATTTGTTAATATAGGGTTAATTAGCTTCTTAATAATAATATTACAACTGATGAACTTCACACAGTTATTGAACTGAGCTGAATCAACTCTGAACTGACTTCAACTGAATAAATACACGTCTCTTTTAGAGCTGCTTTACAGCAGAATTGATCATTATATTCCTGTTTATCAATGTAAAGCTGCTTTGAAACAATCCGTATTGTATAAAGCACAATATAAATAAAGAGGAGCTCACCTAAGATTTATCATTATATATTAAATCAGATAACGTCTCCATTTTGTATAGTACAGAATAGTATGTGTTTACCTGTAACCTGGGGTATGTACGGTATAGCCAGTCTCTCTACGTTATATCCAGGCAGAGTCAGAGCTTCCGCCAGATCAGCTGTTTGAAAATACAAAGTAATGTCGTCCCGCTCCAAAGAGTCTGGGAACCTGATCCACACACACAAACATGCAGATACACACAAGGAAAGATGTCTGGAATCAGTTATGCCAGTATTATTATTTATTATAACAACTAAAATCTATAATTTTAAAGGCTATATGTGAATTTAGGAATCACAACATTATAATGAACAGCATGAAAAATGGATATTTATTTTGAGATCAACTAAAGATTACATTTAACGGTGTTCTTAAATTATTAGTATTTTTAAAGATTAACTTAAGAGTGTTAGATGACGGCAAAGGTATTTTATATGTAAAAAATAGAGGAATTGAGCTTCATAATTAATTATCCAATATCAACTGATACTGACACATTTAAAAAAAATCTCTCATATAGGCTGAGTACTATGGAAGCTTGTTTCCGCCACAGAATAAAGAAGGTAACTGTGACTTTTTAATTCAAGATTCTGACTTTTTTTCAATTTCGAGTTTGCTTCTCGCAAATATTGCGTGATATAAACTCGCAATTACATGTTATAAAGTCAGAATTGCGAGTTATAAACTAAGAATCGTAAGCTATAAACTCGAAGTTCTGAGAAAAAGTCTTTTTTCCCTCAGAATTGGACGTTATAACTCGCAATTGCGAGTTTGCATATCACAATTCTGAGAAAAAAAGTCAGAACTGCCAGATATAAACTCGCAATTGTGAGAAAAAAAGTCGCAATTATCTTCTTTATCATCTATAATTCTGTGGCAGAAACAAGCTTCCATAGATTACTGATATAGTTCTTAGGAAAAACACATTAACACAGAAATACTCACACACACTTCTCTCTAAAAACGTGTTCAGGCAGAAGGTACGGAGCATCCAGATTTCTCATCTCAATCACCTGACAGGAAGAAAAGGAGTTACAGGAATTTGTATGTAGGATGTATGTGTGTGTGCCATAAGTGCATATGCATTTACCTTGCTGACGTGTTGGCAAAAAAGGGGAATTGCAATCATCTGACTGAGGAAATTGAGGTATGCGGCGACCAACGCCATGATGCCACAGCGAATAAACATGGGCATATTCTCCTCATTGACCAGGGCCATGTCCTTCAGCCAATCAAAATACAGAGATTAGCATGACAAATCTGAAATCTCAGATTAATTGCTTCTGGTAGATTCAAGCATCTGCTAAATCAATAAATGTAATCATAGGTGAGAATACCTGTAGTGCGATTGACAGGCGGATGAGGTCAATCGCCACCTCTTCATTGGCCAGTTCAATAGTGATCAGAGCCAGAGCTGTGAAGAGCAGCTCAAAGTTCTTCTGAACGTTATCTTCCTCCTTACAGCCCAGATAGATGTGTCTGTATAACTGTTGCCCATGCTGGAGGGAGAAAGAGCAACAGTTTAAGGGCTGAGGTTCTACATGTGTGTGGTTGTGATGTCTGTGTGCGTTTGTATCTTGTACCTTTTTCATGAAAACCACATCCTGTTTGGAGATTTTTTCTCTTTTGAACTTCAGAGCAGCTACATTAGGAATAATCCTGCGTACACACACAAACACACATTAAAAATTAATTGATTCAATAAGAGTTCATCACTCTTACCCACAACTTCTGGCACCAGTGTTGTTATTGTTAACAAACCAAAACTATTAAAAATTGTTTTTGTTAATTGAAATAAAAAAAATATATATTAGATGAAAAACTTAAACGTAAAAAAGTTTCTATACTTACTTAAACAAATAAAAATAAATTTAAACAAAAAATAAAAATCAAGCAAACAGGTTCTAGATTTCGCAAAATGCACCAAAACACAAGAATTGCAACTGAAATCTATTTACATCTACAATAATTCAATAATAAACCGTAAAAAGATATCTATTCTATAATAAAATAACCCATTTAGATTGAAAAATACTCCTAAAGGGTTGCTAAGGGTTGTTTCAATCAGTCTTTACAAATCACACTTAAAAGAATGAAACGGTTATGTCAATTGAACAAATGCATTTACAGCATTGTAGGTGCAGTAAGTGATTTTTGAGAAACGCTGTTGAAAGTGGATCGGACTGAGCGCCACAACACACTTGTAGCCAATCAGCAGTAAGGGGCGTGTCCACTCGTGATGGGGGAAGGGAGAGCGAGCAAGAGGGAGATTTGAAGATAGACTGTAGAAAGAGAGAAGGCTGAGAGACATTACAAAAGAGAAAAGCTCAGAGGAATATCACTGGAAAAAGAAGGGTTATTATTATAAGGCAAAAGCTTTAGGACCCGCTTTAATTAGAAAAGCTTTCCAGCGCTGGCGAGACCGTAGCGGGAAGGCCTGAAAACAGATTCAGAGGTTGTGTTGTTTCTGCTCCATACGTGAGTAAAACTGGTTTGCTGTTTCACAGAACCAAGATATGCTGTTGTTGTAATGTTAGCTATAGTAACAGTACAGTTTTGAGTGTCACGAAAGCATTATTTTGTTATGATAGAGAGACATCCACTCTAGTATTGCGTGTTTGTGCATTTTGGGGGTGGAGCAATGAAGGGAGGGGTGTGTTTGTTTGGGCTGATTTCAAATATCAAATGCTTCTCAGATTATTAAGGTGTTAAATTATTTAATTTAATCACAGGCGTTAACACATTAACTTTTGACACCCCTAGTTTTCACACATTCACTTAAGGGTGTTAGTTGAGCATCCATACCGGATCCCCCTGAGCTTGGCTCTGTTGTCATGGCGATCGATGATGTTGTGCAGAATCTCCAAGACGAGTTGCCGGAGTTCGCTGTCTTCCATCAGAGAGATGGAGCACAGCGGCTCCAGAAATGCTGCAGGCAGGCCAGCACAGATCGTTTTACACTTAAACCCCGACGTAACCTACACAAACAAAGAATTCATCAGATATGACCAGCACCACCAGAACTAGAACCTATACACACCAGTAACTTGTAACAAATTGTCACACTTCTGGAAATGGCCAGCAGTGGGAGATGGAGAGCAAAAGCTGTTGACATCCAAAATAACAATGGTACGCCTCAACCTGCGGCCCATTTTACTGCCTGTTGCCGGGCAACGGTGCCTGAAAAGTTGCCCTGTCTAAAGCCAGCCATAAACCAGACTAAAGACAAAATTGGACATTACAAAAAAAAAGAAGAAAAAGGACACAAAGCACCAGAGGCAGCTGTAATCTGATGTTATGATCTGTGCAGTCTGCTGTCTAGGAACCTTCAGAAACTCCCTTGAGGAGAGTGTGGATGTTTTTTACTAATAAACTCAGAGACAGAATGTAAGTCTAATATCTTCATTCTGATGTCATGCCTGATACAAGCCTGAGGATTTGCTTACATTAGCGAAATACATTTTTTGGGAAATCTTGGGAAATAATCATCCTCATGCAAAATAATAGCATGGATTCCTATTAAAATGACTGGATTTCACGGAGCAACGGTAAAGCAACTGCAATTTTAGTTTCCCTATATCGTTACCGCCTTACAGTACACACATGTTGAGATTCCATGTTTTATGGGGACCATGTTTTAAAAAACTTTGCATTGTCAAAATATAATTTAATATGACACACACACACACACACACACACACACACACACACACACACACACACACACACACACACACACACACACACACACACACACACACACACACACACACACACACACACACACACACACACACACACACACACACACACACACACACACACACACACACACACACACACACACACACGAGATTAGAGATTTACCATAATGAGAGAACTTAACAGCATCATCTGGATTCTCTTAGTGCCCTGATGCCTGAGAAAGGAAGAGGAGAGAATTCAAAATCTTCAACATGAATACTTCACTTTGTTTTTATTTTATTTTTACATACACAATGCATACTAGACTGGGATTAGTCTGTCTCAAATCACAGTACACTGGAAAAAAGGTGTCCAGTGCCCGGATGGAGAGCTATATCCAGTGGAATGTTGAAATTAGCATCTGTGCATGTTTTTCATTAAAAAAAAAAATGACATGCATACAAGAGTATTGGTTTGAAATAATTTTCTTAGGTGGTATCAAAATCAAATTTGGTGATGTTGTAGTATGTCGAAAAACTTCCACAACTGCCTATTTCATATTCTACAACTTATAATTTTGGGGTCGGTAAGATGTTTTTGGAAGAACTCTCTTATGCTCACCAAGGCTGCATTTATTTGATCAAAAATATGGTAAAAACAATAATACTGTGAAATATTATTACAATTTAATTAAAAATGTTTTTTCTGTTACATTTGATCAATGCATCCTTTCTGAATAAAAGTTGTAATTTCATTCAAAAGAATCCCAAACCTTTGAATTGTAGTGCAGTTAAACCTACGTACTTCAGCAATGCCAGCACTATACATACTTTTTGAAATATGCAACTTGGGAAAATAAAATACAAATAAAGAGCAAAAATAGTATAAAAGTATATGCAAAAATAAAGCATTTCAGTGGTCGGTAGCAACATCAATAAAATTGAAATTCGATTAAACTCAATATCAAATTTCAAGACCACAGCAACATTTAACATATTCGTTAATTAAAAAATGTATTAATTACTTAAATATTATTTAAAAAAGATATTATTAAATTAGATAAATAAACTATGGCATATACCCTTCAAAAACATTTCCATTTTTTTTTTTACATTTTCAAAGTCCCTTTAAGTCATTTCCTTCGAGCAGCTATTTCAGTCATACAAGTGCAGCTCCTGTCTCTTTGAATGGGGAAACATCAAATTCAACCAAGCTTAAGATTAAATTCCAAAATTTTAAACCACCAATGAAATCTCACAACAATGGTCTCATAAATTGAGTTTCTAAATGCTCAAATCATGACAAAAAAAATTCAAACGGCAGCTTAAGTGACACAATGACTTTACCAGTTTTTAATTAGAAGGCCCGCCATATTGGACTTTGCACTTTCTCCCATTTATAGTAATATGAGTGCACCTATCTAAAGTCTTGGACATTACTTTAAGTCATTCAAGACAAGTAAACTGTAATGCTGTACAATAAAGAACAAAAAAGGAATAGTACAAATAAAAACAACTAAACAAGGACAAAAATGAAATAAACAGTGCTTGAAGTTCTTCAGATCTATAACAGCAATACTTTATCCTGCCTTTTTATACTCACTGAAGACACACTTTGCATGTTGCAAATGTGCATGTGTCAGTTTAGCAATCAGCAATTATCATGGATTTATGACACTTTCTCCAAACACTACAACTGCCGATAATGACAAATGTAGAATCACACTATCCTACCCGATCTTGACGGTGTCCAGCGTGTGGCACGGCGTGCCGTAAACAGGCACTTTCCCCATAATGAACATCATCACTTCTGCTCTCTGATAATCAGGAAGATTTCCTCCAAAGAAACCTAGACACACACATGAATCCATTTTATTGAATTTGTTCAGTGTTTTGGCATCACAAAAGGTCAGATCTTAGTGAGCACATAAAAAAGTGGTCACCGATTGTTTGGATGATGGCGTTCTGGACGATCCGTTCCTCGCTCTCTTTGGTGCGGGTGGAGGAAAGGCTGCTCGCGGAGTTCCTGCGGGAACCGTCGCCCAGCTCAAAATCCACACTCATACGCAGATGCTTCAGCAGGGTGTTAAACACCTCCAGGACCGTTGGACCTGAGAATACACACACACAGCACAAAAGTAATTATGCAGAATTATGCTGATTTTGCTTCAAAGCAAGCACAGAGGATGTCACACTCAAAATGTCACAGATGTCTGTGCCAACTTAAGCACTAAAAACTAAAAAACATCACGGCATGTGACTCAGACTAGACACAGAAACTACAGAGCACTGCTAGGGGGAGCTGCAGTTACTCTACACAGCAAACCCATAAAACCTTCAGCCACTCATCAAATACACATCCTTAAAGGGAAAACCCAAAAATAAAAATTCTGTCAATAATTACTCACCTCCATGACGTTCCAAACCTGAAAGACTTTCGTTCATCTTTGGAACACAAATGAAGATCTTTTTGATGAAATCTTAGAGATTTCTGTCCCTCCTTTGACAGCTACGCAACTGAAACTTTGACGCTTCAAGAGATCGTAAAACTAATCTAAATGAATTGAGTGGTTTAGTCCAAATTTTCTGAACAGACTCTATAGCTTTATATGATGAACAGATTGAATATAGGCTTTTATTCACATATAAACATTCATCAACGCACACATCAGTTGTGGCAAACGGAAGCTCAAGCATGATCGCTTGACGTGTGAGAACCAATGAGGTTCATTCTTGTTACGCAGCGCATTAGAGTTTCTGCAAGAGGTTTGTTCTTGTGCATCAAGCAGCTTCTGTTTATGTTCGCTGATCAATGTTTATATGTGAATAAAAGCCTAAATTCAATCTGTTCATCATTTAAAGTGATCGAGTCTCTTCAGAAAATTTGGACTAAACCACTCAGCTCATATGGATTAGTTTTACAATCCACTTTTTGAAGCTTCAAAGTGGTAGTTGTGTAGCTGTCAATGGAAAGCTCTCAGATTTTATTTCAAAGATCTTCATTTGTGTTCTGAAGATGAACAAAAGTCTTACAGGTTTGAACTATCCCTTTAAATAATCAATTCACCATCAATACCACATGACGGGACCCTAAACAGTTCACTAGTTCACCATTTACACGCCCAATTTAGTGACTGCCTGAAGGTTTTGATTGGGTGAGAGCTGTGCTTGTTAACATACCCAACCACATATTGGATGGTGAAGAGACGGGACTGAGAAACGTGTAAGCATTGTGTTGATTAGGAGCAATATGACCTGTGAGAGAAAACAGATTTCAGGAAGGAGAGATGGAACAGACAAAAGACAATGAGGAATGAGCACCAGGAGAGATTAAGAGAGGAAAAGAGGAAATGTGAGTGGTCGTTTGGTATTGTTTGTAGTTGTAGTGACTGACACATAAGAAAAAGAACAAACAGAATCACAAAATAATCATCTGAATAATGATAATAATCAGAGTAAATCAACGACAGGTAGAGTTTTACATTGAAAAGTTTGGCGTTGGTACGTTTTTTAATGAATATTATTTATTCAGCAAAGACATTTTTAATACTGAAAAAGATTTCTATTTCAAACAAAATGCTGTTTTTATGAAATTTCACTGAGAAAATTGTATCATGGTTTCCACAAAAACAAAGCAGCACAACTGTTTTTTTTTTAACACCGAGAATAATAAAAGATATTTCTTAAGCAACAAATCAGCATATTAGACTAATTTCTAAAGGATCATGTGACACTGAAGACAAAAATTCAGCTTTGCATCACCGGAATAACTTGCGTTTTAAAAATATAGTTTAGTTATATCATAATATTTTACAATATTACTGTTTTACGGTATTTTTGATCAAATAAAGATAGTCTTGGTGATGAGCATAAGATCCTTCTTTTATAAACATCCTTCTTTTCCTTCTTGGTGAGCAGAAGAGACTTCTTTTAAAAATGTAACCAACCCTAAACCTTTGAATATTAGAGTAAATATAACAAATGTAAAAGTAGATTTTTAAATTTTTTGAATAAACCAAGATCCAAGATGCTAGGATGATTACATACTAAGTCAAAACATGCAAATCTCCATAATATGCAAGTTCTCAGTTTGTGTATTTTTAAGTCTTATCGCTCATACTAATTCATCTCTACTCAAAAAGCCCCACAATTTGAGTTACTACCAATGTCCGTAACACAAACGACAATTTTTATGGTTAATGGTTTGTAAACCACACACACAAAGTACGAGCAATAACAATCAAAATGCTCATCTTAGGGTACGTTTACACGACAACGATGTACTAAAAACCTTTGTGTTTTTCGTGTACAGACGACAGCATTGTCAAAATGATCCCCATTCACACGGATCCACGAAAACGACTAAAAACGTTGTATTATGCTGTCAGGCCAGTAGTTGGCGATGTCACTTTGTAAAGAAACACTATGTACTCTATAGGCCCTCAAAACGCCATTCTCAGGTAAATGAACAGCCAAAACGCATAAAAAGTTTTACGTTAGTTGAAAACGGTGTTGTGTAAACGGCCCCTTTACAGATGGTCAGTACTCAGTCTTACCGATGGAGCCCTTGGCTGCTATGGCAACCGTCTCCAGCAGCACCTGAACGATACCTGCCCTCACACGTGGGGTGTTCTTACTGTGGGTGTCAAGGTGAGACAACACTTGCTGGATCACGTGGTGAGAATGCTGGGCCTGAAACGCACACAAACACTTCATAAAACATGCTGTAGAAGTGAATTTAATTTACTCTCCATTATCATTAAACGCTTCAACGGCCACACAGGATTAACACAAAGAGATGGGAGTGAGAATATGTTCACTTTACCTGTATTGAGTACATGATTATCCTGAAACAGGAAACAGCAAAATCGTTCGGGTCCCACAGACGATGGTTGTCTAAATGCCTGTAGGAAAACAATGCTGTGAATTACAGTATGCCCTCTTATAAGACAGCATATTTACCTAAATAGTCATTCATTAAAATTTTTGACATGAATCCCTTTTCCCTGTGTTTAACGCTTTCAGCTACCAATACAGGTGAAGTGGGCTCAGTTCTGTTACATTTGCCACATTTAAATCAGCAGAATTGAGCCTTTGCTAAAAATGGTCCTAAATTAGCACCCGTTGCAATACACAAAGGATGCTTCTGCTCTTTCATAAAGTAAGTCTATGGAGGATCTGTGTGATGTTTCTTTTATTTGACATTATGGGAATCATCCAAAGAAATATTAAAATGTTGTCTTTTATAATAGTGACACAAGGTACTCAGAGATAAAAACAAGTGGTATTTTTTACCTCCTTTTCCAAAGCTTTTAATGAATCTCCCAAAAGGGGACCAAAAACACAGCTTTTTTCCTCTGCTGCAATTAGATTAAACATTGTCACCCCTGAATTTAGATTCAGTCTCCGCCGTTTTTAATCATGCTACTGTGTAATTGGACAATTTCTTGAAAAGAAAAGCAGTAGATAAAAAGCTCTGCAATGTCCCAATTTATTCCAGCCCATTTAAGAATAATGTCGAAACAACTTTTAGCACTTTTTCACAACGTTTACAAAAATCTCCATTTCATTCTTATGGGCATGTTCTGTAAAGCTTGCCTGAGCTTAATACTTAATACTAAAGAGAAAAAAAGCATCAACTCTAACTCTAACTATCCCTAAGTAAAGGGATAGTTCACCCAAAAATTTAAATTCTGTTATTATTTACTCACTATCATGTCATTCTGAACCTGTATGATTTTATTTCACCTGTGGAACATACAAAAAGATTTTTTTGTCCATACATTGGAAATCAATGGTCACCAAAACTGTTTGGTCACCAGCATTCTTCAAAATATCTTTTTTTAATTTTGCCGAAGAAAAAAGTCATAGAGGTTTAAGTCACCCTGAAATCAAAATGGACAATTCCTATATTTTATGGAATATTGCAGTGTTTATTATAATAGTTTCATCTGTGCATGTCATTTTTGTTTTAATTTATTCTCTTCTCTGATGACGTCTGCGTCCGAAATCGCATACTCTCGAGTAGGTACATATTTTGAACAAGTACTTACTTTGTAAGAATGTGTGTAGTATGAATGTAATCCGGACGTACTACATTCGTCATGTTGTCATTATCACGTGACCTATATTGTAGGGAAGTATGTGATTTTGGATGGAGCCAAAATATAGGAATAGCAAACCATGACGATCCAATCAATTACCGATGGACAAAATCAAGTCCTGCTCTACATTTTTTCTTTTTCGATTGTCCGTTTACCCCACAATATATGTCACAATAGGGAAGAAATGGCTATCACAACTTCTGTTTCATGCCAACTTTAAAGGCTCAAGTGCAAGTTCACAGACAACCGTGTAATCCAGGTATTTGGAGTTGGTTCTGTCACTGGTGTCTGTCACATCGAGCACGGTGGTTCCACTCAACAGAAGCTGTGATGCGGAAAACTTGAGCATTCCTGCGCCGCAACACAAATCATGTTCCCACACCTTTATCTCTCCTCTTTTCCGCAGTCTGATCTAACTCTAAAACCTCTATGCCACCATCCTCTCCCTTCCTGCTGTCGCCATGGTAACGTCAATCTGATCTCACCCCCCATCCGATGAGAGCTATTTTTGGAACGCCTGAAATCCCCTTCCGCCCAAAAAAAAGCTCTCGCTGTCTGTCTCCGCGAACACCAGCCGTACGTGTTATCAGAGGTACAGATATCTACCCTGGAGCTCAAAGTTCCCTCAAAACCTCACACAAGTTTAATAAATACAGAGCACACAGCGAACAGTATAAGAAGAGAGAGAGAGTTAGAGAACGAGAGAGACACGATAGATGATGGAGAAGGTGAGGGAGTGTGATAGAGATGTGCTCGAGAGCCCCTCGGCGCTTTGATATTCTCTCTTTACAGACATTTCACTCAGCGCTAATTGGCCAATGACCGAGATGAGCCAAAACGGTCTCATTAATGAGCCCTGAGAGCGTCTGCACACACACTGCATACGGCTGCATGTGTCTGAATTGTGTGCTAATAAGCTACAGATGGAGAACAGGTCAGGGCAGTCAAACCGAGAGCTGCTCATTTACACACGACGCCAAAGTCAAAGCAGAAATCTTCAGATCTGAATCTAAAGTTTCACCTTCAGCCTCCGTCAAACTCACCGCAGACATACACATTTACAGACCTATAGTAGAACATTTAGTCTTTTACTTAAAAAATGGAATGTGGCTTTTTTTCCATTTCATCTTCAATTTAGAATATACACTACTGTTCAAAATATTGGAATAATTTATTTATTTTAAGATTTTTATTATGTTTTTGAAAGAGGTTTTTGAAAGCTCACCAAAGCTGCATTTATTTGATTAAAAATGCTGTAAAAACAGTAATATTGTTGTGAAATATTATTACAATTTAAAAGAACTGTTTTCTTTTTAAAATATTTAAAAATGTAATTTATTCCTGTGATGCAAAGCTGAATATTCAGCATCCTTACTCCAGTCTTCAGTGTCACATGATACATCAGAAATCCTTCTAATATGCTGATTTGCTGGTCTATTATTATCAATTTTTACTGGTGTTCAAATATTAATAATGGTTATTATTATTAGCAATGTTGAAAATAGTTTTTGCTGCTTAACATTTTTGTGGAAACCATGATACATTCACCATTTATTTGAAACATTTTTTTTTAATGTCACTTAAATCAATTTTAAAAAAATATAAAAAAATATATTTATTTTCTTTCTTTTTTTTATCGTACTTACCCCAAACTTTTTAACGGTAGGGTATCACGGTTAATGTTAGCAGCACAACAGTTTTCAACATTGATAATAATAATAAATGTTTCTTGAGCAGCAAATCAGCATATTAGAATGATTTCTGAAGGATCATGTGACACTGAAGACGGGAGTAAATTAATTTCTCAATTAGAAAAATTAATTAAATTTGAAAATGTTAAAATAGAAAACGGTTTAAATATTACTTTATACGGTTCAAATATAAACAGTTTATTTCAATACTTAAATCACATTTCATCACAGTGCATTATAAAACCTTTTTGTATGTGGTTTTATTGCATCAAGCTCTGCGTAATGCATAATGTAATAGTTATCATTAGACCATTCCCTCGCTTATAAAATGACCTGGAAATGACTTCAATGTTCCTCTAGACTTGCCTGGATGTGCACTGCATGAAATAGGGGAAAATTAGTGCTAATGGAGGAAAAAAACCCAGCTCGAATATGATACAGTATTTGACATATTCAAGTAATAAGCCACAAGAGGACAAGCTACAGATATTACTATAGTTAAGAGGTGTTAAGCATGATACAAAACGAGTAATGAATTTAACAGAAATTTCAGCTGCAGGTTTCTTTTGATAACGAGATCTATTAATTTATTATATGTAGTACTGTGTTGTACTTCAATATTTAATACTGCTAAACTAATTCTAGCTGCATTAGAATAATCAATCCTGCATTCATTATGTAGTCTACTTATGTAATACAGACGTTTTTTGTTGCTTGACCAATTTAATTAAAATGAGCAGATACAATTGTTGCACATTTTATCATGCATGCAATTCATTTACATTTATAAAATTAAAGTTTGCTTAATCCATTTGCAATAAGATGAACAATTTTCACTCCCATAAGGGGATGTACAGAAATCTAGATCGACTGACCGACACTGGAAAATGATGCGTGGTTTTTAATCTAACATCATCCGTCCATGTAACTCATTTAATTTAGTACTCTGCTAGATTAAAATATGGTTATTTCCTTAATGATTTTTGTATGGCAGGAAAAAAAAATCAATAGCTAATATTTGCCTATTTATAAATATATTAAAAAAAATTATATTTCCAAATGATAATATCCAAAAATGTATTAAAATATGAAACATCATTATGCAGTAATAATAAATATAATAAAGCTAAATAATAAAGTAACTGAATACAAAATCCTTTTAACTTTTTATTGAATCTTGAAATTAAGGTCAGTTAGAAAAACAAACTCATTTAGCTAAATATATGCACTATATTACACATTACTGTTCTTCAATATCTGATGTATGTTTGAATAAATCTTCCATGAAGTGGAATGACAGCCAACCATTTAAATGTTTATATAAAAAAATAAAATTAAAATAAATAAATATCGAAAAAAAAAAAATAATAATTCTGTAATTATAAAGTTAGTATTATAACGTAATTATTATAAAACTTCCTTGTGTGTAATTTAAGTGTTTGTAGACAAATCAGTTCATTTTAATATAGTAATGTAACAACTATAGTTTACAGCATTAGTAATTTTCGAAATCAATTCGAAACGAATTGATTCGAAATCAGAATCGAATCAGAAATCAGATTGAATCTTTTTTTTGTATCATTTAATTTTGTTTATAATTAATTTAGTTGTTATGTTTCGTTTAATTAATTTTTTTGCATTAAAGCTATTATTGAATAAACAATAACGCCATTGTTGATGCTGTGTCGTATTGCTGATTAAACGGTCTCAATGAAATTATAAAATACTTAAAATGTTACACTAATTTTGAGGATGTGAAATCAGGGAAAGCCCATATGAAGGGCAATATCAAGTGTTGATATGACAGGAAAGTCCCTAGGCTGCAGAGTCAGTGTGCAAACAGAGACACATATTTGCATCTGTAACCCATTTAACACCTAAATCAAGCTTAGAACTGCTGGATTCAGATCACAACAGTTCCTTTAACACAAAACAGAGGCACCTGGGCGCTGCTTGCATTCTCTGCATGGTGTTTGTGTTGAGACTGGAATGAATGAATCCCATCATGCCCACAGGGTGAGAGGAAGCAGACGAGCAGCTGACAGCAGCATCAGCGTCTGGACACCTGAGCTCGCAGGCTAACGCCGCGCCGCGTGCTTGTCTGAAAACATCTGCGTGTCTCAAAGTGCTCTGGCACCCTTTGCATACGGGTATGCGCTGCATATTTGAGACTAGGGTTCGCTTGGCTCATAAAACACCTGATCATTTTGAAAATGTTATTGTATTGTACGCTTTCAATTTTCTCTTGTGATCACTGCTCACGGTCAACCCTGAAAAACGATTAATGGAAACTGACATGCTTGAACAGCTGAAACGGCCACACATATTTTAGCCTGTGAGCTTGTGTGTGTGTGTGTTAAAGGGACTATCACAGATTTAAAATGGTACAATACCAATATTTTGGGAATTAATGTGAAGCATAAAAGCTTTCATGTATTGGGTGACTAATGCATCAATGCATGATTTTAGAAAAAAAATTCAAAGCATTGATAATGGAATTTAATATTCAGTTATCAGAACTTCAATAAAACCTTGTTAGGACATGTAAAAGCTTTGGTGTTCAGTGCGTGACACCATTGTGGAGGAGATGACGTGATCCTAAATATGTTTCCAAAGCACAAATATAAGCATAAAACTAAATTTACTAGTGACTGAATTTTTTTTTTTACTGAAACACCAAAACCGGAATTAGTTTTCATGAAGCTGAAAACCGAAACAAAAAATAAAGTTTATTACATTTATTTAATATGCAACACTCAGAGTTGTATATAAACATGTAAATTGCACATAAGGCAGTTTTTATATCAGCTTTTTAATGACGTAATTATGTTTCTACTCCAATTTGTCATTGAAATATAGACATTTAAATGATGGCTGTAATAAAAACTTATTCAGGTTTCAACGTTTTCAGGACAGATGTATTCAAAAATACATTAAATCATGACAACAGTAAGTAAAACTATACTGAATATGTAATATTGTGCTTGTATAACTATATATATTAAAAGTTTGTTTTTAGCTTACTAACAAGATATGAACACTGATGGCTTTCATGAGGTAAATATATTTTTATGTGACAAGCTGTTTTATTGAAGTCTTTCCGTGGTTGAAACACTAATTACATGAGACATGACACATTTTAGTAAGTAATAATAAGTTCAGTAAGTAGTAATGAAATAATCAGTTCACATGTCAAATTTTTGATGCAGCGCTAAAATCTAAACGAAATCAAAGTCTATTAAAGTGAATCCCATGATACATTGGATTCCCATAGCAACAAAAAAGAAAGTTATAAAAATGATCTTTCAACTGCACTAGCAATGTCAAAATAGCTCCTGGTCTAGATGTGTGCATTTTAAAAAATTAGGGCAAATTTTATAGTCATGGTATAGTAATGTGATGTTACCATAGCAACAAGCCCAGTAATAAAACAACAGCCTCAACTTAAAGTCAAGGCTTGAGTTATTCATTTTACTGTAATGAGTGAATAGTGAGTGAACCACTGCTGCCAGAGAGACTATTCAAAAAATAGCACTGGATAATGGTACCTACAGCACAGTGTAGCCATTGCAATGGTACTTACACCAGTACAGGGCGCACTGCATTGTTCATGTTGCCGTAAGCAGCTCGACCCAGCAACTCTCGAAAGCAACTCTCCGCCAATGAAGCCGGATTTTCCTCTCCAGCCCTGAAAAAGAGACGCATAAATATAAGAGCACATGTACTAAACTCAGTCATTTACAGCGTGTGGTTTTACGCTCTGCATTCTGATGTCAAATACACAAGTGTATTAAATGATGCATTAAAGACCTGTGAGGAAAAAACCCCAGCCACCTCTCTCTCTCTCTCTCTCTCTCTCTCTCTCTCTCACACACACACACGCACTCTTTGTCCCTTCAGCTCACCGACAGCCCATGGAAAACAATTAACAGAATCTGACGACCTTGAAAAGCTGAAATAACCACACGACTCTGCAGGCACACACACATCAGTTGTGTCTGTGTGTTTTCTTGAGCCAATAATAGTCACATATTCAACCTAATCAGAGTGCCGGATATTAAAGCACTGCAACAGCAAACAGTGGCTAGTATACTGTTTACTTTACAGTATATACTGTATATTTCCTGCTATTTTTGTCAATAGTTTGTAAAATAATATGCAATGTTTTAAACTGTGTTGTGCTGCAAAATAAAATGATCGTATTATTTTCCTGAAATACCTTTTCTTCATTTTGCAGTGAAATATTACATTAGTAAAAGGTATTATTATCATTATTATTATTTTATAGTCATAATGTCACAAAATTTTAGGCCAAATTGTGCAGCACTACAAACTAATGTAGTAGGTCTGCAAAAGTAGTATGAATAGTATAGCAGATTATGACATTTCTGAACATACTCTTTACAATTGTATGCAT
This sequence comes from Abramis brama, assembly GCF_963993115.1. Lineage (NCBI taxonomy): Eukaryota > Metazoa > Chordata > Actinopteri > Cypriniformes > Leuciscidae > Abramis > Abramis brama. The sequence continues at coordinate 10,850,135 of NC_139969.1, forward strand.
CTAGAAAGTAACTGCAGTAAATAATGAATTGAATGAAACATTTCTAAGGCGGTTTTAATTTATTCTGAGAGATAAGCTTTCGGATGAGAAGAGAGTCCTCTGTGACATCAGCAGGTCAGGTGTCATTCCAGCCCAGCTTACACACGTCAATCAAACACAGCCCTGTTTTGTGTTTGCAACCTTTATCACCGATCGATACACTAGATCGGATTTCAGCTCCTGATTATAGGATAGAGGGGAACGACTGATGTCTCCGTATGCATAAACACAAACAGGCAATTAAACTTAAATATTCTATGCACAAAGGAGCCATTATCTGAGACAAACTCACATTTATTCTCACACAAACACACACACACACACACATCTTTAAAGGAATCAGATATCCTTGATTGCCCTCTACATGTGGACCTCCAAAGATCTCTTATCAAGAAAATCTCTCTTCCTCCCTGCCTCTCTGTGTTTGGTGGTGTTATTCAGTGTGTGGTACAGAGCAAAAAACATCAAGCACAAGTTGAAAAGCAATTTGTTTATGAAAAATATTGAGTATTAAATGATTTCCACTGCTCAAGTGTGTGTGTGTGTGTGTGTGTGTGTGTGTGTGTGTGTGTGTTTCAGGTATACCAGAATCTTTGAATCTTTGTGATTTAACAGCTTTTAAATCACATTAAATTATGTTTTTTGAAAATGTAAAAATGCAGAAAGTTTTCTGTGAGGTTTGTGCTTAGGGGTAGTGATAGGGGATAGAATATACAGATTTATATATCTTTAATATATAATTATATATAATGAATATACAGTTTGTAGAGTATAAAAATTATTATGTCTATGGAAAGTCGCCATAAAACATGGAAACCAAACGTGTGTGTGTGTGTGTGTGTGTGTGTGTGTGTGTGTGTGTGTGTGTGTGTGTGTGTGTGTGTGTGTGTGTGCCTACCTCTCGGAGTCGTCATTATCTTGCATGTTGAACAGCATGGAGGGGATGAGTTTATCCATGTGTTGAGGTTCCCAAATAATTGCCTGGAGTTCATCATTCACAGTCTTCCTGACGACACCCTGAAGACCCTTAATGCCTGCTACACGGATCCTACAGCAGGAACACGTTAAACACAGTAAATAACGCACTCATTAGATCACCACTGCCAAAGTCAACTTTTGAATCTGACTGCATTAGTTAACACAATCTCAAAAAGCAATTGGCATTTGGAAACAAATTATGCTAGACCTTTTCTCAATACTATCTTCAGAAGTCACCTATGGGCTATTTTGGGCTTGTGGTTGAAAATTGTTACATATCTATTGTTTTTCTTTTTTTAAATATTATAATAATATTAAAAATAGTATATATACGTACACATATACTATATACACACACACAGGGTTTGAAATGAACTTTTCCACTCAAACCGGCCAATTTGACTACAAAATGTTTAAGTTACTGGCCATTCAGAACTTCTACTAGCCAAAAAACAAGAAAAGAAAAGAAATTAACCAGATTAACATCAAATTAACCAAATTAACTACGTCACAGTTTATATATATATATATATATATATATATATATATATATATATATATGTAAAATTTGGATTTCATACATTCATTTATTCAAACAAAATCCTGTCATCCAGCCATCTCCTCCAGTACAAAGAACAACAAAAAATGTATAATGTTGGAAAATAATGTCTTTTCTGTTAACCAAATGCTTTTTAATTTTCGCTATTTCTTCAAAGTAAATGAACAAAGGCGCCATTATTTGTTGCGTAGTGACGGGCATGTTCAAGTAAGCCAGATATGTGCAGATTCTGTGCAATACGCTGTATTTATATCATGATGACTCACGAGTCGAGTATTTGCGCTAAATCTGTGCAGATTTGGCTTACACAAACTTCTCCAGCAAAGCGAGTAATAAGTAACACGCCAAATTGGCTAGTAATTTGACAGCGTTACCAGTTTGTGGTTGGTAAGATTGCTAGATGTTTATTTTTGGCAAAGCTGAAATAATTCTTTAGAAATTCTTCTTAATATGCTGATTTGCTGCTTAAAGAAACAATTCTTATTATTTTTAATGTTTAAAGGATTCTTTGACGACAGTTCAGCATATTATGTATATTATATTTTATTATCATTTATTATTATAGAGTCAAATTATAGTTTTTTCTTTTCTTTTCTTTAAATTATTTCATTTATTGACAGCCCAACATAAAACAACCATAGACAGACACAAATGCACACACCTGCTGCGAGTTTCGGGGTCCTCATGTGTGGAATGACACATGGCACTGAACTGCGAGACGAAAAAGTCGTATCTACGATGGTAAGAGGGTGTATCCTCCTCGATGTTCGCGAACTTCACAAACTACAAGGAATCAGACACACACTCAGAATTTGTCAGAAACACACACAACCACGCCCAATATTTTGCGGTCTCACACAATGACAGAATCAAAAACACCCCCAAACAAAGGTGTGATGGCGATATTCCCTTTCCATGATGTGCGGAGGAAGTTACTGCTATCAACCAGACAAGTGTGACATCTCGTTAGATGAACTAACGTGTGTTCATGTGCATATGTGTGAATCATTGTCTGTTTGAAATAAACCGGGGGTCCATATTTGACATTTGTAGTGCTGGTTTTATAGACAAGGCTTACATTAAGCCAGGATTAGGCCTTAGTCCAATTAGGACATTTAAGTAGCTTTTAGAAATGTGCCTTAGAAAAAACATTACTGGTGTGCATCTTGAGACAAAACAATGGCACTGACATTTTAAGATACGTCATTGCAAGTTGCTTTCAGTTAAAACAGCTCAAACATGCATTTTGGTCTGGGACTAACTTAAGCCTTGTCTGTTAAACCGAGCAATAGCATTTTATTTCACAGAAGTTCACTAAAGCAGCAATAAATGAACATTTCCCACCCATTCCTTGACTCTCAGTATTAAACAACCTCTGTATTAACTGGCTTCTGTTTTCCAAATTTCCTATATAAATGATGCGAGTCGTCATATGTTAATGCACTCATACAATCAATACTGTGAATTCTTTCTGAATGACCTGCTTTTGTGAGGACATTAAATAATATCTCATGTTACTGAGAAATGTAGTTTCAGGCTTCAATAGATGATGCAATGTTCAAAACACACAAACAATCCAATGCAGTAGAATCTTTGCAATGAAATGCTTCAGATCCTCTGTGAGCAGATATGAGAAACCCAGATGAGGAATAATTCAGCAGAAAATTGAATGAGCAGAGAGAGCGAGAGGACAAGCAAGAGACTGAAAGAGAGAGAAAAAAGAAAAAAGCACCATAACAAATGGCAGAATAACAGTCAAAGCCATTTCTCATCTTCCACCTGAATCTCTCAAGTCTCCTGCTGAGATCTGGGACTGCATCACTCAGGCTCCTTCAGTCACACACACAAACTTACCGAGTTGGTGCCCAGCACTTGTAAATCTGGTTCTCTGGATTCCAGCAGTTTGGCTACCATGTGTAAGAAGCTCTCCACAAATGGCTTGATACTCTGGGAATGACAGGCCATCAACAACTGATCCAACGCCTCCATCGCTATCACAACGTACCTGTGCGTGCACACACACACAGATAGAGAGAGAAAGAGAGAGAGAGAGAAGAAGAAACAGGGTCCAAAATGAAAACTTTCCAAGCTCCAAATATAAGCAAAAATTAAAAGTGTAAGAACAAAAATAGTATAAATAATACAATTGTAAGAAATAAAATAAACAATACAATTTTAAGAATGATAGTCTGAGCATCTTTGATGATATTCAAAGCATATACACTGTTAAAGATAAAGGTTTCAAAAGGGTTTTTTCGCAGTGCCACCAAAGTTCTTTTGGGTTCCCCAAAGAACCTTTCAATGAATAGTTCTTAAAATATATATATATATATATATATATTTTTTTTTTTTTTGCTAAAGAACCTTTTCCCACTATTAACAACCTTTTATGCAGTGGAAAGTTTCCATGGATGTTAAAGGTTCTTAACAAAACCAATAGGAGGAACATTTTAATGGTTCCCATAACTGTTGGAGGAAGAAGTACCCACTTTCAGCTTGGTTTTGCGCTCCTGGACCCAGTCAGCACAAAACCGAGCTGAATGGAGGGAAAGGCTCAAGACCATGCCAACAACCTCCAGAAGCTAAAAAGAAGTTGCCTGGAATCCAACCAACAAACATGAACTATGTAAGCCAATATATGTCTATGGTCTATTGTCACCTTCATTTTCGCTTGCGACAGAAGCATGCCAAACAAACGTTTTCATAGTTCCTATAACTATTGGTGGAAGTTGACACTTTTTGGCATGTTCGCACCAAAGGAACTGGGAATGATTTTAGTTGTAGGACTGCCTTTTGGGTAGGGTTGGGTAACGAACTCTGTTCTTTTGAGGGCACTGACCGAATTACGTCAGTACTACCAAGCATTAAATCAATCTGTGCAAAATTTCGGTACCTGAGAATGCATCTGGGCGTGAGAGTAAGGTACGATATATATACATATATATACATATACAGTGAGGAAAATAAGTATTTGAACACCCTGCTATTTTGCAAGTTCTCCCACTTAGAAATCATGGAGGGGTCTGAAATTGTCATCGTAGGTGCATGTCCACTGTGAGAGACATAATCTAAAATAAAAAAATCCAGAAATCACAATGTATGATTTTTTAACTATTTATTTGTATGATACAGCTGCAAATAAGTATTTGAACACCTGTCTATCAGCTAGAATTCTGACATATATATATATATATATATATATTATATTATATATATATATATATATATATATATATAAACAAAAGCGGTGTGGGAAATAACTGTGTGTGTCTTACCCATAGCGATGTCGTACCACATCTCTGCTAAGACGTTCAGCCAGGTATGCTCCAATGCGGTCCAGCTTCTCTGGTGCCGACACCGCATAAAACGTCAACTTCTCCATATCAGATTTCACCAGTCCATCCTGAGGAACAACACAAAGAACAATGAACATTTGTAAAAAAATAAAAAAATAAAAAAAAATAAAACACACACACACACACACACACACACACACCTAAACCTTGACTGGAATTTTACGAATAAAATCAAAGCCAAACCGCCACTTTTTGCACTCTTCAAAAACATTGCTAATATATATATATATATATATATTTAAATGAAATGACCACGTAACCACGTTAGTTAGTTTGTGATGCTGTTTGCGAATGTACGTTTGAACTGTGGTTTTCCTACTGTGTGTTGGTAACAATGGAACTTGCGACCATAGTTGGCTAACAATGCTTTTAGGAAACACACCCTATATAGGTGGTGCCTAGCGATGTCCAAGTAAACTGACTGTGTAGAATATATGACGTGAACATTTTTTCAAAAAATGTGTACACAGTCTAACAAAAGGCGTCAGAAATAGAAACTCACTTTTACCCAAAATCCATTTCGAGAAATAAACTCCTGAAGCTCTCAAAGTGCTAATTAACTTAACACGATTTTAACATACGGTACATAACATGACTGTGGGGAATCTGTCTGTGTGTCTGTGTGTGTGTGTGTGTGTGTGTGTGTGTGTGTGTGTCAGTGGAAACAGTCACACCCTCTCATGAGAAAATTACTCACACTTAGCTTCAGAGAAAACAATTGTGTGTGTGTGTGTGTGTGTGTGTGTGTGTGTGTGTGTGTCATTCTAATCAACAGAGCTGAATGTAAATGATGAATATAACAGCAAGGTTAAAAAGCTTCCCAGTGTGTATGTTATTGTATATCAAACTGTTGAGAAGGTCAAAGGTCAAAATTAAAGCATTAATACATTTTCATAATAACAGTGCCATTACATTTCTCTCCAATAATATGAATAACAAGCAATAGCTGCCAGTCAACTGCGCTTTAAATTTAGATTGATAGTCCAAGCAGCTTCTTTCTTATTATGCCTTGGCATTTACTTTACCGGGTCTCTGAGGACAGCCAATGAGAATATATTTTGATCACAGTACTTGAACCTGAATGCATCTGAAGCGCAGAGCATGAACTCTGATATAACTATGGTATTTAAAGATTTTATTTAAAGTCTCTGTCAAAAACCTGAGTTTATTATGTAAATGAGCAAGACTTGTTGACTGCTGAATTCTACTGTGTCTCCTTTAAGACCTCCTGTGGTGAAATGTTGTATGTACAGTATGTCTATGTGGTGTTTTTAATATGCTTTAAAAGGGATAGTTCACCCAAAATATAATCTCATGATTTAATCACCCTCAAGCCATCCTAGGTGTATATGACTTTCTTCTTTCAGACAAACACAATCAGAGATATATTTAAAAATATCCTGGCTCTTCCAAGCTTTATAAAGGTAGCGAATGGGGGCAGAGATTTTGACACATTTGTATATTGCAAGCAATATGCTATAATTTTTATATGATAAATCTTACAAAAATCGTGTTTAAGAAAATGTAATAAATTCAAGAGTTTCAGAATCAGGATGTCTAACAAACTAAAAATAGCCTATGTGTACAGTAATGCACTTAAAATTAGGAAGCAGACAAGCTGGCAACCTGGTATATTCAATTTATTCCAATATCCCAGAATTGAATTTCCATCTATTCCAGTGATATGTTACCTTGGGGTCCTCTGGGAATATATTGTCCACTAGTCGCTTGTAGCGTGGTCGCAAAGGACCACAACATCCACACACACCTGAGAAAAAAAAAAAAAAAGAGCAAGTGTTACACATACCATAGAAACACATCTTGACTTTTTTAAATCAACTTTGTATGTTTTCTGTTCAAACTGCAGAAACACAAATGATTCTAGTGAGTTTGAGCATGGAATGAACTAGATCCAAGGTGGCGTTCTTGCATCCATCTGCACTGTTTTCTAAATGTTTTTCTATTTTAATATGCGCTAGACTGATGTCTATGTTGTGCTGCATGATTGCATCTAGCAATTTTTTATGCGTCTCCTGCCATAGCACCACGTTTAAGATAGTTTGTCAAGGTAAAGAAGTTCAGCTTTTAAAATCGTGCCTTGTGACACTAGCTTTCGGTTCCATTCCGCCGCGCTGTGTCTGGCAGTTTCTGAACGTAAGAATGGCCCTAATGAGCTAGGACAGATATACAACATAAGCAGTCCTACACCATACATTCAGACTTCACCCACTGGAGGCAATAATAACTTCGGAATCTACATACGCATGATATTAAAATGAGCTGTCAGGATGAAATGTGTATGTGCACTGGTGAAAGGCACAATGCAAACTGCAGTGTGTGTGTGTGATGCCACACAGTTTGAAGCACTAATGAATTATTAAAAAAAGTCAAAGAAGAAATCTGAGAGCAGCAGAGCAACTAGTACACACACACAAACACACACACTTCTCATATTCAACACACACAAGCTGCTCTGACAGTCCTTCACCAGCTAGAGCTGAAATTGCCCATTCATCCAGTTCAACATGGATAATAAATCTGGATTGCATGTGCATGCATGTGTATATGCCAACAGAACGTGTTTGTGTGAGCAAATGTGTGTGTGTGCAGGGATTGTAAAGTGAGATGTGGAAAAGGAGCCGCCATTATCAGCTCAAACACCTGATCCAACTTCTGAAAGACGGAAAAAGCGAGAGATGCTGCGAGGGGGGGGAAAGGGAAAGCGAAAGAGAGCGGGCTTGCGAGCTCTACTGCAAAGTGACAAATGCATCAACATTCTTATTACCAAAGCGTGTGCAACACCCTTGTATTAATCATCAGGATCTCACACAAACAAACACACACATAGATACCAAGTCTGCTGAGGATAGATCTCCTCTCCCAGGTGTGTCTAAATCGGAATGTTCCGTCAGCTTCCGAGAGCGGCACCTGTCTGTACCTCCTCATCATGACCTCTGTCCTTTGATGACTCCTTTAGACCCCCTAAACCTCAAACCTAGTCCAAACAGTGACCTTTCTGGCTCCTTCCACAACCCTGGTCTGAGACTCACACACACCTGAACAGAATACCTGCACGAGGACTCGCCCTCTACTGGGACTGACAGCAGAGCTAGCCAATTACAGATTACAGGAAGTTACGTCTACTGTGGTCTGTCTGTGAGGTGACATTTACTGTGCGCTTTAACAAACAGGACGCTTAATAAATAATAATAAAAAAAAAGAAAAAAAGATGTCATGCATTTACAAGAAAACAAAAAAAGAATATTCAGCAGTGAATAATGAAAGGTGAGGTGAATGAAAGGTGAAAGTTGATTGGAAAAAGTGGGGTGCATCTATGGGTACGTCTCATTTAGCTCCCTAGTTCCATAGTCAGGGCACTGATCAAGGAGTCGTCCATTTTAAGGGCTGTCTCAATCGCAAAATCTCACAAGTGCACTGAAACGTTCGCTCCCTAAAAAGTCCCACAATGCAATGTGAAAACCAGTGAGCATCGGTGCTCACTGCTCACTATGTTCCCTTAACGGAAGTTCTGAAGTACGAAACATAAATCACTTGAGCCAACTCACTACATATGACTAGCAATGTTTTTTTTTATAAATACAAACCATTATTTAATTATATTTCAGCATAAACATACAACGCTAGACAGGAAATGAACAATCTAACTAACAGTTATAATTTATTTACGGCTGAAATGTTGCATGTAACAAGCAGAGTATTTATCACTTTAAATAACATTGAAAAAAGAATGTCAGAAAGATATCAGTTCTGCTGTTGTTCATAAATACCAGTAGTGATGTTGTACAACGAAGATGTTGTTATGTCGCAGGAAATAGAGTAATCAGTGTCCCAATGTGTGGTGAGCCAGGGTCCTTACAGTGCCGAGTTCATGTATACTGACTCATTACCTATAGGAAGCTAGAGAGCTGATTGAAGCACCCTATAACTTTTGGCCCTCTAGCGATTAAAAAACAAAACTGCATGCATTTTAAGGAAGAACATTGTTTTGGTTGTGCTTTGGCAAAGATATAAACAGTTTAGATGGAAAAGATCTCAAGCTGACTAGCTGAAGACGTTACTGTAGCTACACCTATTAAAGGGTTAGTTCACCCAAAAATGAAAATTCTCATCCTCATGTCGTTCCAAACCTGTAAGAGCTTCGTTCATCTTCGGATTACGAATTAAGATATTTTTGATGAAATCCGAGAGCTGTCAGAACCATCCACAGACTGCAACGTAATTACCACAGTCAAGCCCCAGAAAGGCAGTAAAGACATTGTTAAAATAGTCCATGTAACTCCAGTGGTTCAACCTTAATGTTATGAAGCAATGAGAATACTTTTTGTGCGCAAAAACAAACAAAAATAACAACTTAATTCAACAATCTATTCTCCTCCTCCATGCCAGTCTGCTACGCGATTCACGCAAGCACCATAACGCATGCATATAGTCATGTGATCGTGCTCAGCCAATAGTGAACCAGCGTTCTGCAGTAAAACACGGAAGAGCTGTACTTTGTGAAGAAAACAAGGGCCTAATAAGGGCAAGTGACAATTCTGGACAGCAATTCCAAATGGGGGTCAATTTTGATTTCACATTTTTAAGTTTTAAACAAACCAAAAAAAGTTAGCAAGCCCAGGCTAAAACTATCAAATACAAAGTAAGAGACAATATAAATAAATAATACTAATGCCAAGTTCATTCTGAAAACAAAATAATTGAGTTTTTGTTTTCTCCATCTACATTAGCAGAAAGGAAGGTCCATTTCATAGCAGCCACTGCCACCAGGGGGCGCTCACCCTGTGCGTGCCACCCCAGGGCTGGGTGCAAATCCTGCTTCCAACCGGTGCCTGTTGAATCCCCATTACTGCCAAAACAAGATCGTCTGGGGAAATGAAGAGATTGATTCAGCGCCTGCAGAGAAAATCCTCTTAACCTTATGAGGACCTGAAATAGCTTAAGAGTTTGAAGAGCGAGAGCAGAGCCCGAGAGAAAGCTGCCATAACAGAATTACCATCTATCTTAAAAGAGAGACCATGATGTATAATAATGAAGGCAGAACTTTAAGACCTTTGTGTGCACATGACATAAAATAAGCAGAAATAAGCATTGCAGTTCTAAATATTTGTTTGAGTAAAGCTCACTTGAATTTATTCTATCTTTGGAAGTCAATTTTCAAACGAGGAACCTTCATAAAAAAACATCACAGATTAGGCAGATGTGTTTGGTTTCAGACACAGCCAATGTAAAACCTCGTCTGTCTAAGATTACAATTGTCGTACTGTTCTTTTAAAACACACAGTGAATGTTCTACCTTAGAAGGTTCCACTTGAGATTTTACTGACCACAGATGTGTGTGTGTGTGTGTTTGCTTTAGTGTGTATACCCAGCTTTCTGTTTTAATTTCAAGCTGAAGACTATGATGTAAAATCCCATAATCCTTTACCATCCGACAGAGTACAGGTAGTGTCTATACAAATACACTCTCCCAAACTCGCCGATACACACACTGTACTAAATTTACCAGCATGGGTCGATGGAGTGGAGGGTAGATAACAAAATATGCACGGGCTAGTCAATACGGAGAGAAAAAAGGAAGAGAGGAGAGAGCGAGAGAAACGGAAAACTTCTTATTTCTTGCTCCAATCCGAATGGTTTCTCATTTGAGAGAAATTCAACCATTTACATGCGCAGTCTGCACATTTGCAGTGCACTTATGAGATCATTAGCCCAGTTACTATTTCCAATAACACAATGCAACTGTCTCTAAACTTATAGCTTTTAAAAATATGACTGACATCTGGGAACACTGCAGGCAGCGACAATTTAGTTTACTACAAACAAAATCATGCGTGCCATACTGTGTATTGGTTATGTAAACAACATGAAGCGTGACATTTACTTATCAGTATGAAAATATGCCGTTTCAAACTAATTATCCCTTTTTTCTCTTTTCCCATGTTTTTCATGGTTCTAATTAGTGTTTGACCAATGTTTTTTACCAATTGTTCATCTAAAAAATAAATCTGATCAAAAATAAAAAAAGACTGATGAGAAAGAGAAGACAACCACCAACATAAAGTAGAAGGTTTTTTAAACTACTCATTACCACCCTTACAATAATTTATCACATTTTATTGTAGTAACGTTGTAGTTCATTTACAGTAGTTTCTAGGCAACTATTTATCATAGAAAGATGTAGATTGTTTTTTATTAAAAAAAAGATATACATTGGCCTATAATAATGAGGAGCCATCAATGGTCTAACCTTTATTTATGCTTTAACAAATGCCACAATTACAAGAACTATGGTAGATTTTTATAAGGGCAAGTACAAAGTAGAATCAAGAGCTTTCTGGACCTTCATATAGACCAAGGTATGTGTAAAATGTGTTCAGTTCAAATGATGAAGGATAAAAGAAAAAACCTGGCCTTCTGATATCCAAAAAGATTACATAAATCATTATTTTTATCATCATAAAAACCCGATGAAATGAAAACAGCATCTGTTAAGAGTAGGAAATAAGCATTTTCTATAGAAGAAAATGTGGAGATGTGAATATACACAAGTCAAATTTGACTTCCCATGACGGTTTGAAATAGAAAAACTGATAGAATACACAGGTATGATCATCTGGAGCCTTAGATGATCATACAGGTGTATTCTATGCAAACAAGGAATTACTGTGTGTTAATTATTAATTAGCTGCTGTAATCAACTTTGCATGTGCGAGTTATAAGTAAGCTACCAAAAAAAAAAAATACATTTTTTTTGGAAGAACTATCCCTATAATTGAATCTAAATACAGTGGGGAGAACAAGTATTTGATACACTGCCAATTTTGTAGGTTTTCCCACTTACAAAGCATGTAGAAGTCTGTCATTTTTATCATAGGTACTCTTCAACTGTGAGTGACAGAATCTAAAACAAAAATCCAAAAAATCACATTGTATGATTTTTAAGTAATTAATTTGCATTTTATTGCAATTTCTCCCCACTGTAGATGGGATAGAACATCTGCTTTTTGATCATGTTATTCTTAATAATACCACAAACACTGAAAAAAAGAGAGAATTTTAAGTTTCGGCTGAAAATAATTTTACAACCCTGAATTTATTTGACCGAAACAGTGAAGTTTAAAGGTAGAGTAGACAATTTCAGAGAGGCTAGCAATAGCAAGTTAGCTTTGAAAGCATAAAATCCCACCCTCTCTTCAGAGCGTCTCCAAAGCCGGAACGTGCTGATGACGCGTGATGTCCAGCGAGCAGGGCGCGGGGAGGAATGGAAATACATATGTTGACAGGCATGTAGGACAATCATTGCATTCGGTCCAAATGCAATGATTGGACGAAAATTTTTTGGTCCTGAGACTTTCACAGTAGATATACATGTTTTAATATTTAGACTTTCTATTACTGATTGGTATCAGGATGTGAAGAGAGTTTTAACCAATATCCACCTTATTCATACGCCCCATGACGCTTTGCGCGAATTATGGGTGTAACTTCCGTTAAGCTGTAAACAATCAGTGAAACGCTCGCTCTATGAACGTAATACGTTAAAAAAGTGTCACATTGAGATGACATTAATCTACTCACCCTTCAACCATCGAACATTAAAAGGAAATTTAAAAGTGTAAAAGCATCAACAAGGTACTTTCAACAGACCAAATAACCCCAAAGCGTGTAATATGTAGTAAAATAACAGTAATCTGTATTATGTAACTTATGTTGCCTTAATCAAAAATGTTCATTAACTTCAACATTACGTGATACTATTTCAAAGTGATTTCCGTCATTTTGACAGATTATAAATTGCATTCACCTGTGAAAACAAACCTGGAAAGAGACGTGAGGATTTGAGGAGAATAACGAGAGATTCTTCATGCATTCCAGTGAATTATTAATGGAATATATCGTAAATTAAATTCGGGAGAACAGACCACAAATGTGCAGTATATGTTGTCCTTTTTCATACTTTTACAGCGGATTGCAAAGGGAAAACAGAAAATAATCACGAGGAAAAGAAAGCAGCGATTAAAAAGAGCTCTTGCCATAGATATTCTTGTTATAACATGTCACGTTAAAATACCAAGTATAACGTTATTTTCATGATGTCTGAAAATAAAGCATGAAGGAAAATTGACAGCTCGTCCAGTTAAAACTGACGGATCAGCTTTATTTGTAGGGCAACCTTATGATTTGTTCTCAATTAGTTTCAGCCTTTTTGAATGGAAGTTCCCCAAACCGGAAGTGCCACCCATAATTCAAAACGCAGTAAGGTCGTCAGGAATAAGGTGGATAACAAAAAGTGTTTATAAAAAAAATAGAAAATTGCCTTCCCTACCTTTAATTAGCGCTCCTTCAATGACACATTTTTGCAAAAGGTAAAACTCTTGTTGCCAAATAACATCACTACAAAATCATCACCGCTACAATCATACACATTCAAATGGACATTTTTTGTACATAGGGGAACTACCACCTCTGTGAATAGGCCAAGAAGGCTGTTATCAGCCAATGACTTCAAAGTGGCCAAATATCGGCCTTGTCGATTGTTAATTCTAAACAAGGCTTTCCCCCCTAAAATTGTGCCATTTAAGACATTCTCAACTAACTGTTTAGCTGTATATTTCAATATTTATATAGATCATACATGCTTTCAAATGATCTGACAGGAAGCAATCAAGGGCACACAGACAAAAAAACAAGCACACAAACACGCCGATCGGACCTACCAGCATCAGCGTTCTCTGAGTCCATGTCTGTGTCTCTGTCTGCTCACAGGAACTGGGAGACAAAGGCTCTCTTTCTGTCTTACTATCTTTCTCTCTCTAGGTGCTGTACAGTGCAGTAAGTCTAACCATCTTCTATAACACACTCACATACACACGCACACACACGAGCATCTGCATGAGGACAGAGGGGTAAGCTGTATTTAATTCTGATGATGCTGATGTTTTGGCACACTGAATATTTCACTGCAGTGTCGACACAAGCATCTGTCCGAATAACGCCACCATGCACGGCGCACACTCTTGACCGACACAAAACACACACGCCGCCGCTTTCCCTTGATGTTTTCCCTCACACAGAATCTTCACTAGCACGTCGTCCACTGCGCATATGAATGAGACACTGCTGAAAGGAAAGCGAGAAACACCCATACAAAACACATGACAGATCAAACACACATCAAACTCTCTCACGCACTCAAAACGGCCAACGGAAGATCAAACTTTGCTTTGCGAATGGGCACATTATCATCTCAAGAGAGAGAGAGAGAGAGAGACAGACAGAGAGAGAGAGAGAGAGAGAGAGAGAGACAGACAGAGAGAGAGAGAGAGAGAGAGAGAGAGAGACAGAGAGAGACAGAGACAGAGAGAGAGAGCGAGACAGACAGAGAGAGAGAGAGAGAGACAGAGAGAGAGAGAGAGAGAGAGAGAGAGAGAGAGAGAGAGAGACAGAGACAGAGAGAGAGAGAGAGAGAGAGACAGAGACAGAGAGAGAGAGCGAGACAGAGAGAGAGAGAGAGCGAGACAGACAGAGAGAGAGAGACAGACAGAGAGAGAGAGACAGACAGAGAGAGAGAGAGAGAGACAGAGAGAGAGAGAGCAGACAGAGAGAGAGAGAGAGAGAGAGAGAGAGAGAGAGAGAGAGAGAGATGAGAGAGAGACGAGAGAGAGAGAGAGAGAGAGAGAGAGAGAGAGACTGGTCATTGTCCCATGCACACAGACACTTAAACTGTCAATCTAAATGGCAAAAACACCTGAGTAAGTCTGTACGATTTGATCAATATTACAAAAAATTTGACATCACAATTTTAACAATATGAGAAACATTTAACATCTCATATTGCTGCTTAGATATGTTATCTGAAAGAACAAAAAGGCATAAAATCACACTGAAACAGCAGTTCTCATGTTCAGCAGGGTGTGCAAACTGCAAACTAGCAAACAATTACTCCAAAGTCCGGTTTTGCCGGCGCTTTGCTGCCAACAGGAACTGTTAAGGGTGTGCAAACTCAAGTTGAAAAAAAAAAAAATAATAATAATAATAATTCCCCTTTATTTTAGCGATGAACAGTGCAGTTGACAAAAGTTTGTTATTAATGCACTCCAGATTCCAAAAACTGCACCTGAGTAAAGTCTCGTTCACGCCAAGAATAACGATAACTATAATGTCCACACCAGTGGACGTAAATTGCCGTCTTTGCAAGTATCCTCGTAAACACCGTCATTTATGTCTTAAGTGAACGTAAACAGTTGAGAAAGAAATCAGTATAGTGCATTCGGTCTTAAAGTGAAAGCAGCCTAATAAACCGGGCGTCATCTGTGTCATGAATGTTAATCAAATAAAAAAAAAGAGAAAATCTCTCAGCTCTTGACTGAATCAATTTTGTGCCACTTTAATAAGAATAAATGTACATTTAATTTAAACTGTGAAGTTATGCAGTTTTTTTATATACATTTGATTACTTCATACAATTTATGTAGGCTAGTATTTCTTATTTCTAGTGCTTGAGGTTTTTCAGGTAAGTCTATTTCTTTGTTCTATTGTAGTTTGTTGTCCAATTGCTTGTAATTAGTTTTTTTGTTCTTATTTTATCACTGACTATTTACTTGTCTTCAGTAAGCTTGAGTTTTTGTTGTGAGAAGTATTAGTTTTTTTTTGTGATATTAAAATTGGTCACAAGAATTATTACATTTCAATGTATAAAAATGTTTGGTCATATCATCCACCCCTTGCCTGTGTGAATGCAGCCTCATAGAACATTTACAGAATCTCTTTTCTCTCCATTTTCCTCTCTCATCCCATGTCAAGGATAAAGGGCTCGTCTTACAGGGTCCTGACTGCCCAGAAATAGACTGTGTGTGTGTGTGTGTGTGTGTGTGTCAGAGAAGAGAGGTTATCATACTCCCTCTGAGGGGTGTGGGAGTTGTTTGTACTTCAGTGGAGAGGTCACCCTACTCTCAGATTGTGTGTGTGTGTGTGTGTGTGTGTGTGTGTGGTACTTCTCTGTGCAGAGCGTCAGCAGCAATAACCCTTAGGGGTGTCTGGTCTACTGCGTCAAACTACACATTATGCAATCTGAAGAAACAATGCAACACTAAACTATATCACAAATGGCAAACTAAATGGTACGTAAAACTATATTTTACGCTAAATGTCGCAGACTACAATGTCATAAACACCAGGACAAAATTTGGCTAATTAGACAATGCCTAAAAACAGCCAAAATGAACCAACAACACCATTTCCAACTAAATAATACCAAAGGAATCTTGCAAGCTAACAACAAAACAAAATCACAAATGTTGGTAACACTGTACTAAGGCCTTATTTGTTAACATTAGTTAATGTATTAAATAACATGAACTAACTATGAACAAACTAATAAAAATGTTCAAGTTAGTTCACAGTGCATTAACTAATTAACATTTTTATCTTAAAAATGTATCATTAAAGACTTAGCCTGGTTGACACCAGACCCTTCTCAGTCGTAACTGAGAGTGGGTCTGGGGAAGCTTCATTCACATCCCATTTCCAAAGGGGCGTCACCGACGGACGTCGCTCAAATGCCTCTAGGCGCAATTGGATAGACCTAAAACCAATCAGAGCGATCGTCATCGTGTAAAGCCCGCCTCAACGTTTGTGATTGGTGCCAAGATTTGGAAAGATTGGAAATGGGCTTGAATAGGCCAGACTGACTTGCAGAGCAAATCTAAATTTGCCGGAAAAAGACTTAAAGACTCATTAAAGACTTTAATAGTCATTAAAGACTTAAAATGCTGTAGAAATATTGTTCATTGTTAGGTAACTAATGTTAACAAATAAAACCTTATCGTAACATGTTAGCCAAATGTTAAAACCAACAACCCCCATCCAAACATGCAAATCGAAGCCAAAAATACATCTTGCAAACTAATTAACACCAAAACGTCGACCAATGGCAATCTAAATGGCACGTAAAACTATACACTATGCTAAACTAAACATCACAAACACCAAACAAAATGCAGTCAATAAAGTAAACAACACCAAAACATTGAAACACAACAGTATGGCAACTTACTGTGTGCATTGGCTGTATTCTCTCAAATAAACATACGTTAGATTTAGCTTATACTGGTTACAAAAGTCAGATATATTTACACAGCTAACAGTGGGAAGGACTACTTTATGTTACTTATTTACACATAGGAGTGGCTGTGACGTTAAACATTGATGTATGTATATGAAAATACAGAAAGAAGTTGGTGTTGTAGCAGCTTGCCAAGTTATTATAGAATTTAACTTGCGTGGTCACATCACATGTGAACGTATATTAGCTATTCCAACTGTACACATAATGTTATCATCATCTGTGCATTTGACACAGAAAAAACAAATATTGGAAACAACAACAATCTCATAAATGGAAACAACAACAATCTCATAAATGGCAACAAGTCAACATTTGCCAAACAAAACACAAAATCTGTTGGAAACAGCAAACTAAACAACATCAAAGTCTCACACACACCAGAAAAAAGAAAAAAAAACACAGTATGGCAAACACTGAAAAAAATGATTAGTTGAATTTAATCAATTTTTTTATCGTAAGTGGTTGCACACAATTGAATTTAGTTACATTTAAACAAATGCATTAAGTTGAACTAAAATGTATTAAGTTCAACTTAATGCATTTGTTTAAATATAGCTAAAATCAATTGTGTGCAACCACTTACGATACATTTTTTTTTTATTAAATTCAACGAATCATTTTTTTTCAGTGAATTAAACAATGATAAAAAAAAAAAGCCAAACTAAACTTCTCATATACAACCATAAACTAAATAATACCAAAGCAATTTTGCAAGCTAATTTACAACAACATCAGCAGCACAATGGGTTGCAAAGTTTACAGAAACTTTCCAGGATTTTTGAAAATCTTTGGAAAGTTTTCCGGAAATTTACCGGAAATGTTCATCCCCTTTGCAACCCTAGCCACAACACTGAAGTTAAATCGGTTGCAACTTCCTGTTCAAGGGGACATGAACATTCTTATTTTTTTTAATGGAATATTGTAGTGTTTATGTTAAACACTATGTTTCACTAGTGTTTATTATAAATTATTTATCCATGCACATTGCACATCATTACTGTTTAAACACTGTTTCACTAGTGTGTATTATAAATGATTTATTCATCATATACATCATTACTTTTTTAAAATATGCGTCCTCTTTAATCATAACTTAACTAAAAATAACTTCCCTTCATTCTTATATCTCTTTTCTGATGACATATTTACTGGCGTGAGGGTGGGACAGCCTGTCACTCACATGACATCACAGCAATAGCAAACCATAACCATCCAATCAATTCCCAATGGACAAAATCAAGTCCCGCCCAACATTCTTTTCTCATTCGAGAAGCCGTTTCACTCAAAATACGTCACAATAGGGTAAGAAAGGAATATTATAACTTCTGTTTCCTGACAACTTTTATAAAAACTATAGGGTCTCAATGATACTAAAATAACACTGAAGAATGAAGCACAACAATGTCTCTTGGCTGCAGGAGATTTTCATTAGCTTTTCAGAAACACTACAATCAAGACGTCCAAATACATTATGTAAGATGTCCGTCTTGGACCCTGCTGAGTAGGAATTTTGTGCTGACACTAAATCACATGCCAGTGCCACCTGCTGTCAAGGTATATATTATGGCATCAATGCCAACACCTCAACGGAGTCTGACGTGTCACTGTCCTGCACGGGATCATGGGTACAATAAACTGCAATGCCAATGACTGTGGGAACTCTGGGAAAACCATGGTACTGAATGATTAACATATTCATGTACCTTGATAAGAGAACCAAAACCATGGTAATCCCATAGCAATTTTTTGTGCTTTTCTGTTAATACAGAAGTAAGTTAGCAGGGAAGAGCTGAGATCAGCAGAACCCCAGTAATGACACTGACTTATTCTCACATACACACTGCAGCAGAACATTTGCAGCATAAACCGTGAACCGTGAACAAGTGAATGACAGAGGACAGAGGGTCGAGGCTGTGAGTGACCGGCGAGGGTTCGGCTTCTTACCGGCAGGCATTCCTCCAGTCGGTTCCTTCCAATCCGCGTCCGAAGCACTGCGTCTGGATCAGATCAGCTTGGAAGGGGGGTTGGCTTCGACATATGGATAGGAGCACGGCTGGATCACACACATACAAACACACACAAGCACAGATATACGGATTAAACGAATCCGATCAGAACCCCTCAACAATACCTAACGTTACCTTAAACTGACGGCTACGAGCACACATTATCAAACATGGCGGAACTGTGTCTGTGTTGTCAATAATTAAAGAAGTAAAGAAAGGGAGTTGTGTGTGAATACCTGTAGATGCAGATTAAGCGCAACACATCCGCGTTTCCTGCTTCACATTCCGCGTGACGTCGGGACACGCCAACACGGAAGTGACAGTTGAGAGCGGAGAGGAGCTATGAGAGCGCGCGCAGCGCACGCGTCGAGGTTGAAAAAAACAAAACAACCCACGCTGCAGGGATTCACAAAGTTGAACAGGTGGGTAAAATAGAAAACTTGTTTATTTAATTTTATTTAATTATAAAAACAAGTCTCTAGACGGTTGTGTAATTTTTTTCTGCTCCCTCATCCAGCTTCTAAAATTAATAAACAGGACAATCTCAGTTGCGTTTGATTTAGGTTAATGGACTGCTCAAATGTGTGTGTGTGTGTGTGTGTGTGTGTGTGTGTCTCATTAAAAGATACCTCTCAGAGTTTTTGCATGGCATGTGAGCAGAATATCACTTTCAATTTCTTAAAGGAATCGCTCAACCATAAATGAAATTGCTAATATCATTTACTCATTAATGAATAATGACTTTGTTTGTTCTATGGCTCTTTACCACAGAATTTTTGAAGGCTATTACTTATTTGTTTTTTCCTTCCCCCATCTTCCCCCAATGTGTGTATATATATATATATATATATATATATATATATATATATATATATATATATATACTATTCATGTATAGAGATGAATTTATAATTAATATTATAAATATGTGTTAAATATTATTTGGACATGTTACATTAATTTTTTATGTTACATTATTATGGGGTTTTTTTTCTCACGATAGTACTGTACTGTTGAATGTATTATATATTTATTTATTTTAATCAAGTTATTTATTTATTCATTTAAATTATTTGTATTTTTTAATTATTTATTTACTTAATTCTTAATTTTTAAAGTTTATTTTTCCTTTTTTTCTAAATGTTTCCACTGTTCTGCTAGTATACCTTGT
Organism: Abramis brama; assembly: GCF_963993115.1. NCBI lineage: Eukaryota > Metazoa > Chordata > Actinopteri > Cypriniformes > Leuciscidae > Abramis > Abramis brama. Next base: position 10,870,392 of record NC_139969.1, read on the forward strand.
GACCTATTTTTGCTAATATTCCAATTCCTCTGAGGATAAGAAATAGATCGAAATTTAAATCATTATTCACAAAAGATCTTTACATAAGTACTTGAGCTTCTTTGGTCTGTTTATGTGAGTTCATGACAGAAGATTTGTTAACCAATCATTCTTTTGAGTCTGATCTTTTCAATGCTTTTCAATCAGGTTCATAAAATTGCTTTCACTGATTTGTTCACAAATCTGACTGATCAGGTTCTCAAGTTCAACTCACTTAATGTTTCGGTTGCAGCCAGCAGTTACTGGTCCACTATAGGGAAAGATTATCACTGAATAACTTTTAAATTTAGCTTGAAAGCTTTGGGTTGATTCATTGTAACTGAACTGAAAAGAGTACAACATGCATACATAATTCAAGTCTTCATAATTTCTCCTTTTGTGTTCCACAGAAGAACAAATGCATAATATAGGTTTGAAATAACATGAGGTGTAAGTAAATAATGACAATTTTAATTATTGGGTGAACGATAAAAACCTGTGGCCTGACCAGTTAAAACTTCAGAGCACATGTACCCAGAAAAAAATAACAACTTCATATTGGAAAACCCTTTGTAATAATTTAAGAGTATTACTGATGGATTTAAGGGGTTTGTTGCAACTGGTTGTTGATATATTTGTTGTTACAAAAGCCTGCCGTTTCATTACGACAGAATCCAATCATTTACAGTGGTCATAATAAATAATAATACAAAGCTCAGTAATGTCTGCCTCTGTCAGACCTGCCATGTATAACCGGATTATTTTAGGATAAGCTGAAACCATCCAGTCAAACAGCCAAAGCTATGATGACCTGAGAGAGAGAGAGAGAGAGAGAGAGAGAGAGAGAGAGAGAGAATACACAGTATTAAGATAAAGACCTTTGCTTTACAGGAATTATGTGTGATTAAGCTCCATTTTATCTAAGCATCTGTTAAACACTAAAAACACATATCAAAAGTTCAACATAATGTGCTAAAGTTGCACAAATTGATGCATAGCTGAGATCCAGATGCAAACATTTGCATAATTATTACTGAAATGCTGCCCAAATAATCCTATTTCACCAATAATCTCCATCATGTGTGGTTATTTCTCTCTGTGGTCACACACACACACACACACACACATTTTCTGCCTCATTGATATTGGTGGTTTAATGAAGCTTGAAAGTTTGGGCAGTTTGATTGATTGAGTAATGGAGTAGCTGTGTACTGCTGGTATTGCCAGTCATTTAGTAAAGTGCCGTAGTTATTAGTAAAACATTCTTCATTAATGGTGAGGCAATACCAACAGTGTCTGAGAAGACAGCGAAGAGTCTTGGGAGATGGTACGATGGGGATCTAAAGGACACAGTTCGTGTGGGAGAAGTTAGACGACAAGCAGTGGAAGGGTTGAAGAGCATAGACAGCTGCGCTCCACCAGGCAAACTAAAACTCTGGTGCTTTCAGTTTGGTCTACTGCCGAGGTTGCTGTGGCCACTGACTGTGTATGAGTGACAACAGTAGAGAAGCTGGAAGCTTTAATCAGTTCATACATCAGGAAATGGTTGGGAGTTCCACGCTGCCTCAGCAGAGTGGGACTTTATGGTAAAGGAATACTGCAGCTACCAGTCTCCGCTCTTACCGAGGAGTTTAAGTGCGCCAAGGTCAGACTGGAAATGACATTAGTACAGTCACGCGACAAATGCGTAAGGGAGGCAGCACCTGTGTTGGAAACTGGAAGAAAGTGGGCAGCAAAGAAAGCTGTGGAAGATGCAAAGGCTGCCCTTCGAATTGGTGATATCATGGGGCAAGTTCAGCATGGAAGAAGGGGTCTTGGTCTCAGTTTAGCTCCTCCTACATGGCACAAGGCAGCCCCAGCTCAAAGGAGGAAGCTGGTAGTCAACAAGGTGCAAAAGCAGGAGGAGAGGATGAGGTGTATAAAGGCCATTTCCCAGGCCAAGCAGGGAGTTTGGATGATATGGGAGAGTGTGGAACAACGCAAGATTGGCTGGCAAGACCTATGGTCAATAGAACAGAGTAGGATCAGTTTCCTCATCAGGTCAACATATGATGTTCTCCCATCACCACATAACCTAAACCTCTGGGTAGGAGAGGATCCCTCATGTCCTTTGTGTTCATCACCTGGAACATTTTGACAGGATGTGGCTCTTAGCCAAGGGCGGTTTACTTGGTGCCATGACCAGGTGCTGTGATGTTTGGCCCTTAGCGTTGGAAGACAAGCGTAACATGACCAATAAGTTGCAACCTGTTCTATCAAAACATTACACACAAAAGACAACATTCCTCTGCCCAGGAGAGCAACCACCAAGAAAAGGTGTTAAAACCAATCCTCGCCCAGGACAACTGGAAGCTGCTAGAGACCGGAAAATGCTGGCAGATCAATGGCTTATTTTTCCACCTGAGATTGCCACCACTAACCTTCGACCAGATATTTTCTTGTGGGCTGGATCAGCACGCCTTGTTCACCTGATAGAGTTAACAGTGCCATGGGAGGATGTTGTAGATGAGGCGTATGAGAGGAAGAAACTGCGGTATGCTCAACTAGCCAGTGAAGCGGAACAGCGAGGATGGAGAGTCCGGGTTTACCCAGTGGAAGTGGGTTGTCGAGGATTTTGTGGCACACTCTACAACCCGGTTTCTCAGAGACGTCGGATTCAGTGGCCAAGAGTTGCGTCGCACAGTGAAGAACTTATCTGAAGCAGCAGAGAGGAGCAGCAACTGGCTGTGGTTGAGACGGAAAGATTCTGGCTGGGGATCTCAAGCACAATAGAAAGAAAGAAACACTGATGTACAGATAAGTAAGCTGGGCTGAGTTGAGTGGGGGACAGAGGGGGGTGATGCTGGGACGCCAGAATCACCGTCGAGCCCTCTTGAGGTGTCGTGGGCTAGTCGACGAAACACTGAGGATGGAAGGTGCCCAATTGAAGACCCCAGAGATGTACTCTACTTACCTCAATCCAGACGGTTGTCATGCTGATTAGCTGGGGAGGCCGCACTGTGGTCGATCCCCGGAGCCAGCATTACAGCCGTTGTGTGTGCTGATGCGCCAGGGAGGCAAAATAAGCTGATCCCTGGAGCCAGCATTACACTTCAGCCATTAACACCAGACTGAAGGATATCTACATCACATGGAAGGAAACGTAAATGGATGGAGACACACATGGATCACATTAGTTTACTGTAAAGCTACGTCTTAGTTGGTGCTTATCTTGGTTAGAGCCGAGTTCAAATCAGCATGAAGTTTTAACATCTACTCTCGTGTAATGGAAATCATGAATATTGAATGAACACACATGCATTGCAGTGATTGCTTCTTAAACACTTTCCTTTGCATATATGCATGGTAACCTAAAATATTGATGTTAAATAATTAAGTTAATGGATATATTATTTGCAGGCTACCCACATATTTACAGACAAACCCACACATACTCATTATTCATCCTCATTATTCATTATTCTCTTAATCAGTCTGAAGATAGTAATTCAATACACTTCAATTTGTGTCAGTTTCAAACTTTTATATGGGGACTTCCAATGTGGAAATAAATATGGAAATATTTTCTTGATTTGATGAAATTGCAAATTGTTTCTTTGATTGGAAAGCTTGTTTGAAGCAACTAAACATAAGTAAACTTGGACACTAAACTCACTTGTATGATTTTCTATGAAGTAGATATTATGAAGAATGTTCAGGAATATTCAGTGTTTAACAACTTAAACATTGGTCTGTTTTATGGTATGGCTTCAGACATTTTGGAAATGTTTTGCACGAATAATACTTGCACAGACTACTTTTTGGGGTTTTGTTTCTTTTTATTTTCAGTCTGTGATGACCAGTCACGTTTATCGTATAGAGAGAAGAAGCATCCTTTTATATATGGAAGAAGTAAGGTTTGCAATGACTTGAGGATGTGTAAATGAAGACAGAATTTTCATTTTTGGACTAGCAATGTATATTTTATGTGACATGATATAGGCTATAGCCTATATTATATGCTGTTATTTCCCATCAACATTGATTTTATATATGCTTTGAAAACATGCAGATTTAATTTTTCAACCTATAAAGCGAGTCAATCTGGTTCACCCATTATTTACATACTTACACTACATGCCCACCTTTAAGGATTTCCAGTTTTCCTCCTTCAAGCTTCACACTGAGCTTCAGATCAATGTTGACCCATAGAACAACTGTCTGTGTGTTAGAGAAACAGACAGTTTGATTTTTTTCTCTCCAGAGGGGGTTTGACATTTTTCACAAATTCTAGCATTTGTCTATTCAGTGGTCTCCGGACAGAATTGATTTATGGATGGATTGCATAATAAACACACGAATGGTATTTGCAATTGAGAGTGACTTCAGAATATTCTCTCAAACTCCCGACAAGATTTTAAAAAAAAGGACTCCTACGCAATGATTCAATTGATTTTATAAATATAAAGCTGAAAGACTGGGCATTTTATTTTTATAAAATGCCTAAGAAGCGCCCACAAATATTATTATGTTTCTGAGAGATCAGATCACTCTGTCAGAGCAGATTTCAAAGAATGAAGATCATGAAAGACATGTTGCTGGCTGGAACATTTTGTATTGATTGGGTATTTATGTAATATTTATAGTTAGCTGTGTGCAACATAAAATGTTGCTTATTGATATTTCTTTCATACTAACCATAAGATTTGTTTAGGTTTATTTTCTTAGCAGATGCTTTCTCAGAAGGCTTTATAGAAAATGCATATATAAAGTGGCAACTACTAGGACAGGTAGCAAACAACGCAAGAAGACAACTAAACGGGTCAATTCAATTTAGACCCCCCCCCCGTGCTTGGAATAATAACAAGATCATGATGTAGGAAAGACAGAACCTGTCAGGAAACACTAGTAGTCATTAAGAATGAGTCAATGGGTCTTGTAATGTGACTGTAGAGCAGCTCTATGGGGGAGGACGAGCACTTTCGAGGTAGAGCTCTTATGATGAGGCAGTCAGATGCTTCAGAGCTGAATGCAGTCGAGCAGAGATAGAAATGTGAATTGTATAGCTGAGTGTTAGTTTAATGGACTGGAATGTGTAAAGATGCAGGATCAGTTTGACATCAAGCAGGAAAACAGCGAACTGGATTTCTGAGAGCTCAACTCGCCATTCTGAAATTGTCATTGGTCAATTGATGCCTGCGTTTGCTTTTTTGACATCCTTGTTATGAATTATTGGCTAATGCAGTGTACACTGATGTGCTAAAACATTATGACCTCCTGCCTAAAATATGTTGTTGACCCACTGAGGCATGGACTCTACAAGACCCCTGAAGGGGTCTTGTAGGATCTGTCACCAAGACATGTAGAGAAATGATAGGTGAATAACACTGATGTCGAAGCACCTCACCCTGGTTCTAAGCCTAAATTTGACATAAACTGTAAACTTGTCCCTCAAATCTGATTGGTTGATTGGAAAGTTGTTCCAGGATCAACAAAGATTGACAGGAACATGTGGTTCTTGGTGAAATCACGTTCACCATTCACCATAAAAGGTCTAATCTGGATAAAACAATGACCTTTCCCTACATTTTTACTCATTGAATATCAATTATCATATATCACCATAGACAATGAGGGGGACAAGTCGCCCCAAAAAATTTGAAATGGCCAAATTGTGCCCCCAATATTCAATATTTTTGATGCTGCTCTACTGTAGTGAAGTAGATTATAAACGAGGTTTCATGTTCACTTTAAGGAAATGTATGTTTTGTTATTCAATGTTTGAGACTGTGAGATCTAAAATACTCTCATTCAATTTAGTATAATTCTTCATTTTTACTTAATATTTACTTTGATTCAGACACAGATTTAAACAACATTGTGTGAGATTAATATTGTCTCGGGAAGTGGCGAGGTGTTGTGTGCAATATTAACAAACAACACATAACTGAAACTCCTTCTTTCAAACAATTAATTAAAAACCACAGGACAATTGAATCCCAAGTTGTAAGCTTCAGTAAAAATAACTGATCTATGAATGATTAAAAACCATATGCAATTAACTTGAGCTGACAAAAAGGAATTATCGTCTGCCTGTGTGAAAAGTGGGGGATTTACCAGTCTGGGTCTGGGTTTACATTGTGCAAAATGTTTCAAATCAATGAGAATGAGATGCAGTTTTCCTAAAGCATTATAAATGTACTTGTGGAACTGTCAATCATATTTTGTGGCAATGGAAAAGATTTTGAACATTATTAAGAAGGGAACAACTGTATAGGTTTTGTGCAGCCATCAGCCTTTGACAGGGTTCGAATTATGATTTCATTTTTGTGGGGGTCTCTTTAAAAAATAAATAAATAAAAAGTAGCCTATGAGCAGGCGAGGCATAGCTTAATAATGTAATATAAAAAATATAAAAATGTGTAAATATAAAAAAATAATAAAAAAAAACGTTGGTAACACAATTCAATTTAAATAGTACATTTGGCTTAATTTGTCGTTTAATGAGGTCTAATATGTTGTAAGTTGTGAGAATTTTCACGTGAGTAAATAAATAGATCCGACAGATTTAAGTGTGTACTTAAGTGGTCTAGTTGTAGAACCTTTGCCAAGCGTGTCAGAGGTTCAGGGTTCGAATCCCTACTTTTTTTTTTAATCAAATCCGATTATGTTTATCAGTGGTTGTATATCAGGCAGAGACACGTTTGTGAGCATTTTGTTTTGTAATTTCACTGGAACGAATAGAGAGTCTACACAACGGATTGAAGTGCCGACTGAAGACTGTGCGCGAGCCACAAACAAACACAGAATCCGCGCCACTGATCGCAGCGGCAACGAGCTCTTTGATCACTTGATTTAAGCATAAGGATGTAGTGTGATGAAGATCCGAGATCCCGTGAGATCCATGTGTTTGGCATATTGTCCTATCTTTAAGTCATGCTACAGTAGTCTGAAGGAAAAAGTGCTTTATTTGTAATTTAAAATAATGGTGCTGATGATTTTTAGAGACCCCCACAGGTGTATGATTTTACTGCTTTCATGGGAGCTCATCCTCTCTCTATGGGAGCTCAGCTCCCACTGGCTCCCACATAATTCGAACCATGGCCTTTGAATAAAATAAGCTAAAAGTACTTGGATACTCTGAGCGAACAGGAACATTTCAGTAATAGGCTGCAGCAGTGGAGAGAACAGATTGGTCATTTTACTTTTTAATCTTAAAGAAACAATTTGACAAAATTGTGCTATTCAGAAAAAGAAGATTTCTCTTCTGCAATACTGTATGTCAGTTGTCACATTAGACTTATTACGTCTCCATAAAGTCTCAGAGTAATAGTGATAGTGAGGTAATGCATACATGTACATGAATATTAATGTGACACATTTGGCCCTCTGTTCTTTCATCCTTTTGTTTAAAACTCTAGGGTGTAATTTCACCAAACCAAATTGCAAAAATAATGTTTCAAGTCTGTTTTTTTATATATATATACAATAGGTGACCCTCTAACTGAAACTGAACCCGGGACATGGAAACTGAAGATCACGATTACCCTCCAGAGCATTTCCTCATTTCCCAATGGTAACACTTCTTTTTCAGATCTATTGTTATTTGCTGTTATTACATACCTTTTATTATATTTGTGTAAAATTAGTGGTAACCACCATTAAACAGCTACATTACCTATATTAATACTCTAAAACAATGTCCAAATACCTATTTGGCTTTTGATAACATTTTTCCCATCGTCATGGCGTCAGTCAAAATGAAAAGTAATTGCAAAAGCAGAGCATGAGATAAATGATTTTAAACAGATTTTTCAAAAAGACTATTCTTTTCTTTGTTAAAAAGGGAAAAAAAAATACTGCGTGTGTGTGGATGTTAAAGAAAATACATTAGGGTCAGTTTCGATTTTATGAAAGTTATACAGTAGCTTTAATATTTTATCGGATTACTGTAAAAGGTTTTAAGTACAATCAACTTGGATGTTTAAGTAATTTCAGCTTAAATTACATTAAACTGACTTTAAAAAAAATGAGGAGTTGGTATTTTTCCCCCATATCATGGAAGTCAGTGGGGTCCATCAACCCATATTCTTCAAAATATCTTCTTTTGTGTTCAGCAGAAAAAATAAATTCATATAGATTTGGAGCAACTTGAGGGTGAGTAACTGCTTTTTTGGGTGAACTATCCCTTTAAAATTATAAATGCTGTTATTTTGAACTTTCTATTCATCAAAGAATCCTGAAAAAAGTTTCCACAAAAATATTAAGCAGCACAACTATTTTCAACATTGATAATAATAATAAATGTCTCTTGAATGATTTCTGAAGGATCTTTTGACACTGAAATAAATAATGATGCTGAAAATTCAGATTTGCATCACAGGAATACATGTTTTTTACAGGAATAAAGTGTTTTGCTGTATTTTGATCAAATAACTGCAGCCTTGCTGAGGATGAGAGACTTATTTCAAAATCATTTAAAAAATCTTACCGACCACAATCATTTGAACGCTAGTGTCTTCAAATTTAAATCTTATTATATTCTTTTTCATTTTCACTTCCATCTTTCGAGTAATTCTGTTTAGTATCTGCTACAGGGTTATGAACAGAACATATTTAATATGGAGGGTTTTCATTATTTATAGTAAGTGACAAGTGTACTCTCTTTCTTCCTGTGAAACACTGCCACTGTCTCTTTCTCTCTCACACACACAGAATGTTGGCTTCCTCTGAAAGGGGAATTCAAAATAAAAGTGAAAAAGCCTAAATGAAAGAAAGATGTTCATGGAAATGGAGCTATAAAAAGAGAAAGAGAAAGTATTAATTATGAAGCAGGTGAGGGAGACGCAGAAACTGGTAGATACTGTATGTGTGTTTAATTACAGCTCTGTCTGTGTTTTTCTTGCTTGCCTTCCTACTTCTTCCTACGTCTCTCATAGTAACGGCAGAATGTGTGAACAGCGCTGGACTCTAGGGCTGAATTTGATGGATCACTCCCACAGTTCTGGAACCTAAAACATCAACAGCAGAATGAGCTGACAGGTGGCTGAATCCAACACACATACACACACAACACACAAACAAACACATGCAGACAGCACAAGACAGCATGGAAGCAGAAATGTGGGTGGGATTATGGGAATTTAAGTTTTTAACAACTATTTTGTTTCTTCCTCTCGGCTTCTTTTAGTTTCTCATTTATTAGGTGACCTTCAACCTTGTTAGAAATCAAAGAACATATCATGTTCAAATGTTGATTTACTTTCAAGATTGTATAACTTGCTGTCTTATTCTCCTCAATGAAATTACTGACAAAATACTGACAATAATTAAATGATTTGAATTTAAAACATATTAATGATGCAAATATGATGAGAAAAAATCACTAAAAGTCACCAAAAATGTTTCTTGAAGAAAAAGAAATATAGGAAGAATATGATTGATTCAAATAATCCATCAGAAGTGACCAAAAGTTTTATACAATTAGATTTGTAAAATTAGAGTCATATTGACTAAAGTGATTATGATGATAATTTTATGTTTTTTTTGTGCCTTTTTAGTTAGATGTTTATTACTGTTCAAAAGTTTGGTGTTGGTAAGTCTCTTAAGCTGCATTTATTTGATAAAAAAAATGCAGTAAAACAGTAATATTGTGCAATATTGTTACAGTATAAAATAACTGTTTTCTATATGAATATATTTGAAAAACGTCATTTATTCATGTTATGCAAACCTGTATTTTCAGCATCATTACTCCAGTCTTCAGTGTCACATGATCCTTCAGAAATCATTCTAATATGCTGATTTGCTGCTCAATAAACATTTCTGATTATTATCAATGTTGAAAACAGTTGTTCTGCTTAATATTTTTGTGAAAACAGTGAAAAAACATTTTCTTCAGGATTCTTTGGTGAATAGAAAGTTCAAAAGAACAGCATTTATTGTATTACAAATTATAAGACATTATAAATGAATTTACTGTCACTTTTGGTGAGTGTGCGTGTGTGTGTATGTGTGTGTGTTCAGCTTCTCTCTACTGCCTCCTGCTGTCCTGTGTTGTTTGGGGTAGAGACATGAAGGTGACCTGAAAGAGACCTGACAGCAAATTCATGAAGGTTTGTGGCAAAAGCTAAGCTGCTTTGTGGGGTTTTGCGTTTGTGTGTATGTGACCAGAGAGACACAAAGACATTAAGGAGAGTGAATTAAACTATGACCAACCATTTAATTTTAAACACCCCAACCATGATAAACACAAATTAAGCCCAGACACCTGGTCTTTCCAGGCGGAGATTCTATAATTACGCAAATGTGTCTGCTGAATATAGAATGTCCTTCATGCCTATCTGAGCTGAAACACTCTAAGCAGAGACACTGTGTGTGTGTGTGTGTGTGTGTGTGTGGTAGGTAATGCTTTTCCTGCAGAAGTGCTAATGTATTTTCTGTGTCTTTTTTCCAATGGCTATTTTAGTGAAGGTTTCCTCTTTGCTATGTTTCAGTTGTGAATGTGCGTGGTGCGTCTGGATGTGTGTGTTCCGATTCATCGGGGCCTCCTTTTCTCTCTGCCTCCCTTTTCCTTGATCTCCTCAGTCACTTATTCACCAGACGGCTTGATGAAGGGAGAGAGAGCGACGGACAGAGAGATAATTGTGTGTCATGTCAGTGATGTCTTTTTTTAGTATTGAGCCATGATCTCAGCCAATAATTGGTGTAATCAAGTCGCTTTAACATGCACAGGTGAATCTGAGAATGAGTGGCTTGTTCCACTCCCTAATTCCCTATCCATCTTTTTCCTAAATGAGCCTACTGCGTTTTAGATTATGGGAGGCATTTCCGGTTTGGGGAAGTTCAACTCAAAAAGAATGAAACAAATCATTTCAAGTCGGTCGCGCTACAAATAATCCTAATATGTCATTTTGACTAAATCAGCTGTAAAATTTACTTCATGTTCTATTTTCAGATGTCAGGAGGATAACGAAACGTTTGGTATTTTAAGGTATAACTACAAGAATAATTATGGCAAGAGTTCTTTTCAGTCACTGCATTCTTTTCTAACTGATTCTTTTCTTTTTTCCCCATTTGTATTCTGCTGTAAAAGTATGAAAAAACATATACACGTTTGTTGTCCGCTCTCCCGATTTATTTTACGATATATCTCATGAATGATTTACTGGAATGCACTAAGAATCTCTTGTTTTTCTCCTCAAATCCTCACGTCTCTTTCCAGGTTTGTTTTCAAACAGATGCTTATAAATGTAATCGTCTCCACTTTTGACTTCTAATCCCTATTAGCAGTGTTTGAATGTTTCTGAGGCAGGTAAATGCAATATTTCAAAATGATGGAAAATACTTTAGTTCCAGTTAATGAACATCTATGCTTATACATGCACTGACCTGCCAAAAAAAAAAAAGTTGCTGTTTGGATTTAAATAGGCAAATGCTTAAGAGTCTACGAATTGATCATTACTGTAGTGATTATTATGTTTCTAGCTTGTTATATGTAAACAGTTCTTCTAACCCTAATTGATGGAGTGTGTAGCTTTTCATTTCTTAAACAGCCATGTAGGAAAACACATCATGGCCATATTCATCATGCTGAAATTGTGAAAGAATGGTTGGGAAGGAGCATGAAGAATCTTTTTCACACATGAATTGGCACATCTGAGTCCAGACCTTAAATTCATTGAAAGTCTTTGGAGTAAACTTTACAGAGTGCTCGACTTTTGCATTGTCAATACAAGATCAAAAATTGACCAAAAATTGATGCACCTCTTGATGTAAAAAAATGTTGTGATGTTATTTCCATCAAGAGGTGCATCAATCAGGAATTGATTGGATGGTTGCATGGTTGGGGTTTGCTTTTGCTGTGATGTCATGTCATGTGATTGACAGATTGTCTCGCCCTTACGCCAGTAAACATGTCATCAGAGAAGAGATGTCAGAGAAGAGAAGGCAATTTATTTTGATTAAAGATTACAAGGGCTCATGAATTAAAAAAATAAATAAAATTGCACCGTTAAATCATTTATAATACTGCAATAGATTTCATTGTGACTTTAAAATGATGCTGGTATTTATCATTTACACTATACAGTGCTCCATTCACTTCCATTAATCTTCAGTACCCAGATTTAAGTTTGCTGAATCCTGACATGAACATTTGACCAATCTACTGTAAACATAACAGATTAACCTCTGTATAAACTTAAAAGCTTCAGAGTTTTATGTAATTTATTTGCTCAAAGCCTAATGTGACAGCAGCTTAAAGAGATAGTTCAGCCATAAATGAAACTTACTGAACCTCATTTTATTCCAAACCTGTATGATTTTTTCCCTCAACTATCTTCACAAAGAAGATATTTTGAAAATTGTCTTTTTTTGTTGTTGTTGTTTTTTTGTTTTTGTTTTTTTGTTTTGTTTTTTTTTACAGTGAAAGTCAATGTTTTGGAACTAACAGTCTCCTAAATATGTTTAAATATGCAGAATCATACAAGTTTGGACATTATGACAAGCGTTTCATTTTCGGGTGAACATATATGTTGTTTACCACAGAGATGTTAGGAAATATGTGCTTAATCTGCAGGTTTTTTTTTTTAATTTAAAGTCTAAGAATACCGAAGGCTTACTTTTAGGGGTAGTGATAAGATTTGGGTTAGTCTGTAGTGGACCGATTCATATTTAACTAAACTGTGAAGCACAGTGTGAGAGAGATCTGACTTTTGCTCCTGAATGGGATCATTTCAAATGTCACACTTTAATTGGAAACACATGAACCGTCAAAATGGACAAATATGCAATCACGCATATTTTGGTCTATAATGGCACAGTAGCAGCATTCATAGACTTAACCATGAAAACATGAATTCACAGATATGCACACTGATTCCTCCTCAAACATGTGATGATTTTCTACAGCACTTGCACACACACTTGAATGACGTCTTCTCTTCATTCATGTCTTCATAAGTTCCGCCAATCACATCATTAGCAGTCTGCTTACATCACTCCTCCACCTCAGATTGCACAACACACAAACTGCATTTAAATGCATAACGACACTGTCATATACAGCAAGACATCCTCAGACACGTGTACGTCGCCCCTCTTGCGTTGTATGAGTCATATTTTGTTTTATTATGTTTTATTGTTTTCATGTGTCCTCATCTGACAAATGTAGACCTACGACTTCAGCTCTGGATGTGAGTATATTTGGTATCTCTAGCATGACATTCAGTAATCTTCAAAAGTTTGGAGTCCGAAAGGAATTATTACTATTTTTTTGGGGGAAACTTTTTTTCAGCAAGGCTGCATTAAATTGATTAAAAGTGACAGTAAAGATTTTCCATTGTTACAAATGGTTTCTATTTCAATTTTTGAAAAAATAGTATTAAGCAGCACAACTTTAAAGCATTAAAGAGGTTAAAGCATAATTCTCAAACTTCTGCATTTGTGTTTCACAGAAGAAAAAGGTTTGGAACAACATGAGGGTGAGTAAATAATGACAGTCATTAACTATCTCTTAACCAGTCACAGTTTTAGCTATAGGGCTAATTATTTTTTCCTAATCATCTAATGTTAAAGGTGCAGTATGTAATATTGACGACTATTGGTTGAAATGGGTACTGCAGACCAAATTTAAAATATTGGGAGAGGGCTGTTCTCCCGCCCCCTCCTCTTCCTCAGACTTGACGCTAACACTGGTTGCCAGATTGAGGACGCAATAGGAATGAGTGCAATTTACATTGGAAGACGTCGAGCTTTACACTAAGTTGATGAGTTGATTTATCTGCTTTTTAATATGCGTTTGGTCATAGAGCTTATTATGGATGCCAAGGCTTTTTAGGTCGGGTAGAATCTGCGATCTTTGACCCAGTTTGTTTGCTGGCTTCCATGGCTGAAATACACCTTGTTTTATGGCAACTGGCAACCTGGGGTGTTGAAATACTACTTGGTAAATTGGTAGTGGATGGAATCACACAAACGAAAAAACAAAAATAGACATTCCGACATGGAACGCATATTCAAAGTAGAATTACTGGCTGTAGCATTGTTTTTCAGAGAAACGGGTATGTAAACTTAGCATGTTTTCTAAATATCTGAAACATGTATTTTTATACTTTAGCATAGTCAAAAGAAATTACAGCACCTCTAAGATGCATTTTTTTAATCCAAATCACCACATTGTCACTAGGGGTCTGGCATTATGGGCGATGGGAGGTGGAGGGGGCATCGCAGGACCATGATCCAGCCCTGGTGTTTGGTAGTGTGCACTTTATACACTGTGTGCTTATATTAACTGAATGAACGTAACAGTGGGGTGATGCGGAGGCCCAGAGCAGCCGGTGAGCGCGCACGCCGCTGCCTCCAACAGTTTCCTGTGGCAGTTTATCATTCTTCTTCTTTTTTTTTTCAGAGCAAAATAAAAAAAAGTGAGGAAGTGAGCAACGCAGAGAGAAACTCCTTGAAAAGACAGTGTCTCGTATGGTACAAACCCACAGCCGTTAAAAAAAAACAGCCGGCAGGCGCAAGCGGGGGACGTGATGAGTCACTCGCGAGGCGTCGTCGGCCGCTTTGATCAGCCGCAGTTGGGGTCTCGCGCTGTAAAATATTTGAACAAGACAAATAGCCGGTGAGTCACGGTAACGTAAGTGTGTTGTGTTTCTAAAAATATCATGATAAATTCTAATAAAAATGATAAAAGCGATTTGCAATATAACTTTTTATAATATTTGAGATTTGAGCTCATTTTTGTTTTACAGTCATTTAAGTCGCACATAGAAAACGACGATATTCGCCTGTGGATATGTAGCCTAGGCCTAAATGTCCAATTCCACTGTTTTCTGTATTTCAATTGGGTGCACGCACCAAATCTGAAAGCAGAGCTGGAAAGTAAGTTTTGTTTTGGAAGCATTCAGAAGGATGCATCGTTTAAGTGACAATGAGATATTTGTCAAACAAGCTGAAGAACGCCCACCACACACCAGCTTAATGGTGGAGAGGAGACTGAGTGATGAAGCCAATGAGTATATATGGGGATGATTAGGAGGAAGCCATGTTGGACAGGCGCCAATGGGCAAATTTGGCCAGGATGCCGGGGTTAAACCCCTACTCTTTTTTTTTCCGAAGGACATCCTGGGATTTGTAATGACCACAGAGAGTCAGGACCTCGGTTTGACGTCTAATCCGAAGGACGGAAAGACAATATAATGAATAGGCTAATAACAATCATTTTAGTATTGATTTTTGACTTCAGTTAAATCTATTTTCTTTCGTTGAAAGCAGTCAAAAATTATGTTGTCAAATGTTCTGTGTCCCACTGTCCCATTCTTTCTTGCGCGCGCTCCTCTGCGGTGCTTAGGACCGAAACAAAAGCTGCGCGCGGGGAGGAAAAAGGCAAGGAGCTCGTGACGTCGGGAAGACTCAGTCACACACACACACCCCTCCTCCTCCCCTCTCTCTCTTTTTCTCAGTGTAAATATACCATCTCCACCAGATGAGCGGACGCACTGGATGTTTCACATCACAGGAGCCTTCAGTATCCTTACTGGCTGACATAGACCTTTTGTTGTTTTTGCTTGCATGTTTTTTCTTTTGTTTTAAGTGATATTATTCTTGAATTTCAGCACGCGGCTTTCCATCTTTCGCGACCCATTGTGAGAGCCTTAAAACTGAGGAAGGTCTTCTTCTCGACACCTCCAGCCCTAAACCTCACCGCTGGAAATGACAAAGATTCCTGGAGACAGGGGGGAAATACCACAGAAGAGACACATACAGTAGACTAAAAGACTGTACCGCACGAGGGGCGGAATGGCGTTGTGGAAAGGACTCCTTAACATTCTTGAGTGTGCATCCTGGTTGCGATAGGAGAACAGAACCACACCAAGACCTGCTGCAGCAACACAGAGGGTAACACACGCAGACAACAGGGCACGTTTTCCTCGTCAGACCGCGTTAAGATGCGCTGTTTCTCAGCACGCGAGCGGGCGCATGCCATGCTGTAGCGCTGCGCAGCCAAATGGCACGAGCAAGCGAGACCGAATCGCTCTGACGTTCGCGGAGGACAAGACGCATGATGATGAGCGGCAGCTGCCGTGGGACCAGTCTGCTTGTCCCGATGCGTTCTCCACTCTCCATTCGGTTCGCCTTCACTCTTCCTCGCACACACCTGCTCGTATTCTCTCTCTCTGTTCTGGGAACGCGTGTGAGTAAATAGAACCGCGTCTGGCGTGGGAACAATGGAGTTGTCAGAGGTTCGCTGTTCCAGCGCGAGCGAGGAGCTGTACACCATCAACAAAACACCCAGTAACAACAACGGGAACCGACCGAAGCGCCTGCTGTGGCAAAATGCCGTGCGACACATCACCGAGCAGCGCTTCATTCACGAACACAGCCCAAAACCCGTCTCACCGGACGAGCATCACGCGCAGGGCTCGCGCAAACACTCCGCCGGCAGGACGTCGGTGAGCGACCGGCACAACAACGGTGGCACTAAAGTCTTCCCCGAACGCTCGAGCAGTGACCTGGGTTTCTTGCAGATCGACTGCGCGCCCAGCAACTCAGACTTCTTCCTGAGCTGGGGCTACACGTACCGCGGGGTCATCTTCCCCACGCTGCGCTACGCTTTCAAGTCCAGGGACCTCGAGCGCCTGTACCAGCGCTACTTCCTCGGCCAGCGACGGAAGTCAGTGGTGGTCATGAACATTTTGGACGTGGTGACCAAGCTGACACTTCTCGTGCTGCACCTGACCCTGGCGTCCACGCCGATGGACCCGATCAAAGGAATGCTGCTCGGCTTCTTCACGGGCATCGAGGTGGTAATCTGCGCTCTGGTTGTGGTGCGCAAGGACACGAGCTCGCACGGTTACCTGCAGTACAGCGGCGCGGTGACCTGGATCGCCATGGCCACCCAGATCCTCGCGACGGGACTGGGCTACGGCTTGCTCGGGGATGGGATAGGGTACGTGCTCTTCACGCTCTTTGCCACCTACAGCATGCTTCCGCTGCCTCTCACCTGGGCCATTGTGGCAGGACTGCTGACCTCCGCGCTCCACATCGCGCTCCAGCTGCTGGTGCCCCCACGAGCGCAGATCTCCACGAATCAGGTGAGACGAGAGTGCATCAGAGAAACGTGCAATATTACATCATGGCAAGTTTGTGTGCATTGGTGCGGGTGCAAATGGATGTTTTCAGTGCTTGAGGCATTTAACCCAGGCGCAATGGTCGCTGTCCACCCGACGTGGTGCTGAAAGTGACATTTTAAGGTTGTTCGTTGCAGACTGCCTTATGTTTTTCTGTCTGATATTGATGTCTTGATTTTACGGTCCAAATTTTGTAGAGGTCAATAAAGGTCAAGAAGAGCTCGTGAATGCGGCAAAGCAGTCATAATAGAGAACTGCAGTCAGTTACCCATTTCAGTAACATCTGATGAGAGCTAAAGCATTACAAGTGTTTTCAAATATATTTATAAAAGCATATGTTTTTGTATATATTTATATACAGGAATAGATTGCCCAAAAATGAAAATGCTGCCAACATTTACTGGATGAATTCCTTTCTTGGAAAAAAATATATTCTTTTGTGGTTTGGAACAACATGAGGATAAGTAAATGATGACCGTTTTTTTATTTTAGGAGAATTGTCCCTTTATACGTTGCTTTAACTGCATGGACACGGTTGCATATGCGTGTATGCAGGTCAACAAAGACTCTTTCTCTCTCTGTCAGATGCTAAAGAGATTCTGAATGACAAGATGACCTGAGGTCAGGCCAGTCCACTTCACACATGTAATCAGATCATATTACAAATTAAGTGACACTACAGTTATTCTGTGACATTCACCTGCACACACATGCTGCACAAAAACAACATGCTCTATACACCAAAACAAGCACACAGACGCACAAAACAAAGAAGAGACAGGAAGCTGTGTGAGTTAATTATAGGGTGCAAAGATTATTCACTGTCATTACAGCAGAGACAGACTGACAGACAGACAGAGTTGTTTGGTGTCCTTTCACACACAGATTCGGGCCAGATCCAGATGTCTATATGCAGATTCAGGTCAAAATAGCCAATCATCCCTAGCAGACCCAAAAATGTGTGTGTCCAAGCAGTGGTCGAAGATGCTGTGTGAGGTAGACTGTAAAAATAGCATGCGTGGGAGGGAGATATGGAGAAGGGCTCTCTGACTCACACACTTGTCTGCCAGCATCTCTTCGTTTCCCTCTCCTTCGCTCATACTGCAGGACGCGCTCTCAAACACACACATCCTCAGACCTGACCGCACACCTGTTTCGGGGTTTAGCGCTACGTAAGTAGAATGCCGTCAATGGCTGGGTAAGATGGACGTCAGTTGCTTTCTTGTGCTCTCTCTGGGTTTGTGGAAACTCCTGCAGGGTCTCCATCAATCATTTATAAGACACTTCAGAAACTCCACCAGATCAATGTGAGAGTGTAGCGTGCAGTGGGGTGGATTGTGGATAGACAAAGTGCGGGGAGATGTGGGCCAGAAAAGTATTTCCTGCATTAAGAGCGAGAGATTTTGAGTTCAAATCTTGCTTGACTGACATTAAACACAGACATGCACACACACACACACACACACACACACACACACACACACACACACACATTCTTGAATATGTGGTTTACGGGGACTCTCCATAGGCGTAATGGTTTTTATATTGTACAAACTGTATATTCTATCCCCCTACACTAACCCTACCCCTAAACATAACCCTCACAGAAAACTTTCTGCATTTTTACATTTTCAAAAAACATCATTTAATATGATTTATAAGCTGTTTTCCTAATGGAGAACAAAAAATATCCTCGATGTTTAAGATTTTTGGTATTTCCCTCCTTGTTGGGACATTTTCTTCCCATAACACATGGATAACTGAACCACACACATATATATAAATTGTTAAATATTAATATGTTAAATAAATATAAATATTTTTTAAATTGATTTAAAAGAAGTCCCATATGCTCACTAAGGCTGAATTTATTTGATCAGAAATACAGTAAAAACAGTAATATTAAAACAAATTAAATTAAAAAAAATTAATTCAAAGAATTTTATTCAGCAAGAACACATTGTTGATCAAAAATGATATATAATTTTGCTAAATATTTCTATTTCAAATAAGTGCTGTTCTGTTGAACTTTCTGTACAATACATTAACATTGAGCAAAGGCAATGCTTTCAACATGGATAACAATAAGAAATGTTTCTTGAGCAGCAAATCATCATACTAGAATGATTTCTGAAGGATCATGTGACACTGAAGACTGGAGGAACGATGCTGAAAATTCAGCTTTGCCATCACAGGAATAAATTACATTTATAGAGTTATTTGAATTGGAATAATATTTCACAATATTACCATTTGTACTGTATTTTTTAATCAAATAAATGCAGCCTTAGTGGAGCATAAGATACTTCTTTCAAAAACGTCTGTGTGTGTGTAATGGCCCCAAAAGTATTTGGACACTAGCTTCATTAAAAATGTATACAAATATTGAAGCAAGTGTTAGAAATATAAATAGTAACAATTCAAAACAGAGACAGGAAGACACTTTCTGGTTGTCAAAAGTTGTGGATTATGGACAGTATTTTCTTATTATAATGAAATATACCATTCTGCTATATGAACACCTGTGTGATTTTGAGATTTTGATGATAATGTTTCAGAAAAAGGGAAGTTAGCTCAGAGAAAAGCTCTATAGTATCATTTGTTTGCAGATACAAGTGTCCAAAATAGAAGTCCAAATACAGTACCTTTTTTGGTGTCACTATATGAGTAAAAAGGTAGCATATTTTGTTGCATTTCATTTTGTGGAACAGAGAGTGAAAGAGAAGTGGAGCATTGTTAGTGGGGGCGGCGCTCCATGCCCAAAATTGCTGCCCTATATATGCAATTGACTTGAGGGAAAGATGATACTTAATATAACAAAGTTTCGTTTGAGGGGAGAAATCAGAGTGAAATCACTTCAGACAGTTTGCTGCAGTGGCTGTTTTCAGCAAACATGAACTGAGATCACAAAAGCACGGATTAAAGGGATCGTTCACGCAAAAAAGTACTATCCCTTTAAGGAGGCTAAATTCATTGCAGACTTTTTAAGAGGGCTAAGATGAAATAAATGGGGACTAGCAAAGCTTATGATACAGAGCAAACAACATATTTTGCTCATGTAGATTTTCACACATGTACAGTACAAAAATCAATCACAGCGGGCTGCCCGGTCAATTAAATGTTTTTATGTCTGAGTGATTAATAATGTATTTTTCAATTTAGCATTTGAACTCTGACACCGTAGACTGTCCTGCCGTGTAATCGAAACCTTGAGAACAATCAGCTGCTGCTAACAATGATAGTGTAAAATTGTACTGAGGTCAGTATTACACTGTAGAAAGCAACATGGACAGGATTACTAGGTAACGGTCCAATGCATCAGGTTTGATTAGGGAAAATGTCTCCATAGCTTCCAGTAAGAAAGCTAGATTGTCCTGTTTTTAAATTCAACAGATGGCAGAAAGCCAGAATGGAAATGCAGTGGTGAGTTTTTTGGCATTATAATAGACCTCAGAAGAGTAATGACATATTTAATTTGACACGACAGTGAGGCTGTGATGGATAGAATGCTGTTCAACATGAATCTAAATGCTGTCGTGTATATATAATAATAATAATATAAAAAAGATCAAAATACTGTTGTGTACCTTGGTATCAGTGAATAACCTTATAAAAAGACAATAAATTGCCAGTGAATAAAAACTCCAACATACTGACCAGACTGTTTCACATCAAATTAAATATGGCATCTACTCTGAATAAAAATGAACAGGGCACAAGAATAGTAGACCATTGCAATCGTTTAAAATAGATTGAGATTAACTCTGACCGCATCAGTGAAAAGTGCTATGAATGAAATATGTAAAACTACTGTAGGTAAGCAGTTATAGGTGCTGCTGTATAGCACTTAAAGGTCTGGGCTGTCAGAAGTAAAGGTTGTGGAGTTTAATCTCAGAGCTGCCAAAAGGTCACAGCGAGCGGGAATAGCGAAAAATACAACTATTCCCACAATGCTTTGCTCATCTGCCTTAAGATGCTCCATGGAGACCGGCTGCTGTACGTTACTTAAAAATACCCTAAATGTCAAATTTCAATTTCAAAGTTTATCATATGGGCATTGTACTGTTTCCGCTCGATGGTTGAATTATCAGTGGACAGCAGCCCATCTACTGGAAATCTCAGAGGCAGCATTTTACAACCGTAATCAACCCCAGTAATTAAATGGAGTGTTAATTAAATCTCAGTTCGGCTCCTCTGCGTGGTGAAGACTCTCTGGCTGGAGTACAATGTTGATATTAACAGTTTCATTAGATCTGTTGGTCTAGGGGCTGCTTTGCAGTTGTTTTGTTTTTAATTTGCTGCAGTCAATGAGAGTCAGTCACTCTTAACGATTTCTGCTGCGTGCTGACGGATATCACTGTACTTTGCTGAGATAATTATGGTGTCAAAGGCTATAGTTAAAGTGCACTGTGTTTGTGTGTGCGTTTGAAGTATTCATTTAGAAGTCAGGGATTTAACAGATTTGTTCTGCAAATTCTTTTGCTGTATTTACACGCGGTAGTGTGTTTTGATATTTAAGCCACAATGCATGAATTTCATTTCATAGATAAATGCCTCTATTTTCTGTAGAAGCCAGTTTTCATGTTTCCGCTTTTATATCTCACAACTGGGACTGTTTCTTGCGATTGCAACTTTATATCTTAGGATTGTGACTTTATATCTTAGTTACAATTCGCCCATTTGTTCTCAGTTGCAATTATATTTCTCATATTATGAGACTAGTTGAGACTAGTTCTTATAACTGACCCATATGTCTCACAATTGCAAACATATATCTCGCAATTTTGACTTTATTTCTCATAATTGCAACTTTAGACCTCACAAAAGAAGGATAAGTTTAAAATACACTTTTTTCACTCTGAGGCAGAAACATGTTTCTACGTTCCCCTGAGAACATTTGCATACGCTTGCAAAACCTTTGCGTTCCCTTGTAAAACTTTCAAAAAAAAGAACTCAAAAGTATTGCGAGTGAATTGAAAGTTTCTCGGAGGAACCCAAACATTTTGCGAGCAAACGCAACGTTTCTCGGAGGATTGCAAGATGTCCCTTTAGGGGCTCCATACTTTTCAAAACATTTCACAAATAGACATTTCTCATGTTTTAACTAGATTTATTGTTCAAAATTAAGATTATTATTGTGACTCTTTCTGTTTGTCAAATGTTAATGGATCATGTCCATAATTTATATGAACTACACCTGTGTTTCAAGTACGAGTATATGAACTGACTTTAAAGTGACATTGGGAAATTTACCTGTAGATAAATGTAAACCTAGAAAGCGTCACTTAACCATCTATTCAAGTTTTCTACAGCTAAGAGCAATATTCTAAGAAAAACACGCACACAAAGACTCATATTTATTAGTCTGTCTGCTGTTCATGTTTCCGTATGTGGAGAGGCATTTGTACAATGTGAGATAATGTATTTTAAGGTCAGTGATTTGAATGGGGAAAGTCTAAAATAATGAGCATTCCTATTAAAACTGTCCACATCACTGATCTGTGTGTGTGTGTGTGCTCGTTATTTTATCTTATGAAGCACACACAATACTTAAGTGCGTGTTGGTTTTGTTTATGTTTGTAAATATCATTTACAATTACAAACAACAATTAAAATTATTAGAAGTTATATTTACGTAAATTTGCATGCTAGCTTGATACTTGAATGTTGATAATGTTTACTGCATTGGTTCTGTGGTGTGTTTTTGTGCGTGTGCGCGCGTGTGTGTGTGTGTGTGCGCGCGTGTGTGTGTGTGCGTGCGCGTGCGTGCGTGCGTGCGTGCGTGTGTGTGTGTGTGTATGTGTACTTGAGGGGTTGTATTAATTAGGGTCCCTTTGCTTCGCTCTATCTGAAATGGCAGCCCTTTAATGCCCCCACGGGACAAAAATAAAAACCCAGAGTAATTGAAACTGTAAAGGATGGGGGGCTCGTTAATCAGTCATCAAATTTAGATTGCCAGGAGGGATGTGTCTAACTGAAGCAGACACACACACATATGCACGCACACACAAACACAAATGCCTATGAGGCTTTTGTAGTAATAGGTGCAGAGGCATGCTTAAACATGTTTTGCAGTGATTGTTTTAGAGTGTTAATGATTGCAGGTGGTTACATCATTCTCTCTGGAGATTTTCACGACATGTTTGGTAAAGCATGTGTATTTTTGGATTCCTCTGAGAGGCATGACAATATATGTTCCAAATGCGGTAAATTAACAGTGTTTGTTCTTGTGTCTAAATATAAATATATACCTTTTGTGTGTGTAACTTTTTAACTTTTTGGGCTACTTTTCTCCGGACAGACAAAGACAGCGTGTCTCTTATGGTGTTGGTGTCTGTTTTGTTGTATCTAGCCTCAATAGGAAGTCGAAACTGCTTGATTAGACACTGATTATACCTATAGGTCTACAATAGTTTCACTCTGAGCCCTGGAAATGTCATAGCAGCCAGCCAGTCACATTAGACGTTACAATTTGGTGGCCCAACTGAGGTAAACAGCTTTCATACATCTGACAAATTTACAAACTTATCGCTGGTAGAAATGAGATGCATTTGTTCTGATTGTAAAAATATATTTATATTTATTAGGAAGTCAGTATATTTTATTTCTTATTGATTTCAGAGGGCTAACTGTTTCAATCCAGACTGAATATATTAAGCAGTTGTTTTCAGTGGATTTGGCATCTACCCTCAGTTTTCTCTCACCTCTGCGGCTCCCCCTGGTGGATGGGCTGCATGAGTCCTTTGTTTTGTTTGTTTGTTTTCTCTGAAGATGTGGTAAGCCAATCAGAAAATGGAAACCAATTGGAAATGCATGGTAGGAGAACAGATTAGCTGATGCCTAAATGCTAGTTCATGTTATTCTCAAGCTAAAATATGTAAATCATTGGCAGTATGTGACTCCATGTTTTGTAAATGTGTTTCTGTTTGTTCTAATGTACTTGTGCAAAAGATATTTAAGGAAGACAAAAAATCAGCTATGGAAAATCTGCATGGTTTTGACATATTTGTCATAAGAAAATCACAACGTGTCTGAATTTTAACAGTCATTAAATAAGTGGACCTGAAAAGCAAACACAAAAGGTTTTAAAAACCACTTTGCCTTAGCTTTTAAATGAGTACATTTGAAATAATAGCATGCTTATTAACTGTAAAAATGTTGTGCCTCCAGTATATGACTGACATTTATTAATTGCACATTCATCTGCATGTGTGTTTGTGTGTGAAATAAAGAGAAAGATGACATTTAGCTTCTGTCTCATAGGGAATAGGATTACATTTAAATTAAAATAAGCAAGAATTTTTCTACTGAATGCTTATGCTCAAGGTCTACAATTTACACTTGCCAAGTGCCAAATGCAAGAAAAAATGGCTTTAGCAAATAAATAAAATTTACTTGGCAGTGGCTGGTATCTGTAAAATGAGGAAATATTCTTCACATTAAATGTAATGAATCTTAATCTAAATGAATCATCTTGCATATGCTGCAAGTGACACAGTTGCCTACCTACAATTACCTAGTACATAAGTACTAAAATGCACAGCAAAATAATCCCAATTCTTTATGGCAAAAAAATAAAAATGCACAATATTGTTTCCTTTTTAATGGCTGGAAAATGGTCTCATTCACTTGTCATTGGCACATATACAAAAATCTTAATTTTGGACCTTGTTTATGCTGTATTTTTGTTTGAGTTTCAGATGTAAAATTCCACATACTGTCATACAGCAGCTGATGAATGGATGTAGTTAAGTAGTATCTATGTGTAGTTTGACCTGCAGTTAATTTCTTAAGGTCAGTAATATTCTCTGTTTTTGTCTTCTCTCTCTCTCTCTCTCTCTCTCTCTCTCTCTCTCTCTCTCTCTCTCTCTCTCTCTCTCTCTCTCTCTTCAGCTGTTAGCTCAGGTGCTGCTGTTCTTATGCATAAACACTGCAGGGATGTTTATCAGCTACCTGTCAGACCGCGCCCAGCGACAGGCCTTTCTGGAGACACGCAGGTGCATCGAGGCACGTCTCCGCCTAGAGACGGAGAACCAGCGACAGGTTAGTGTTCGTCACAAACTTCAGAAGTTTCCTTCACACACCCCATGACACATGCAAACGTGTTTGTGGCCAGAGTGTTTATTAGTGTTAATTTATTCCTGTGATGCAAAGCGGATTTCTTTTTTTTTTTTTTTTTGCATCATTACTCCAGTCTTCAGTGTCACATGATCCTTCAGAAATCATTCGAAAATGCTGATTTGGTGCTCAAGAAACATTTATACAATGTTGAAAAAAAAAAAACTATTGTGCTGCGTAATATTTTTGTGGAAATCGTGATACATGTTTTCCAGGATTTTTTGATGAATGGAAAGTTCAAAAGGACAGCATTTATTTGAAATAGAAATCTTTTGTAACATATTATAAATGTTTTATTGTCACTATTAAACATGTCCTTGCTGAATAGAAGTATTCATTTCTTTCTTTTTTTTGTTTTTAAATGGACCCCAAACTTTCAAAAGCATACATGCAAGTGCACACACACTCTCACGTGCATACGTAATGTTGCTACTGTATATCACGCTCCTTTTCCAGCGATGAGCCCCAGTGGGTGAGAGTAATTGATTTGAAGATGAGAACAGCATCTCATGGGGACAGAAGGCTAGTGTAGAAAGGTTCCAAGTCTCACTCCATCTCCTCCCCCATCTCTTGCTCTGAGAGCTCTCCGGCTGTTTGCTGAAGTGGGTTTTATTTGCCAGTTAAGTGGAGCCCATACTGGTACTAGTGTGTGTGTGTGTGTGTGCTTACTCTTCGTTTGTACGTCCATCTCTCCATATTTCCCCTGCTTTTAGCCCAGCCAGTGGTGAGCACAAACCTCTGGCTTGTTTATTTCATATTTGCAGTACAAGCTCTTTATCCATGCAGCGACACAAAGGACAATTAAAGCTGAGGTGTGTCATTGTTTTCTATTTGAAAATACTTTCTCCTACCTCAGCTTAGTATGGCAAGGCAGATGCAAGTTAAATTTCCCCTGAAAAGTGTAAACGCTCTCATTCTGTTTGTTTAAGCATCTGACCAGCCCACGATTGGCAATATTGGCTCAACCAATTTCTTTTGGTGATGCAGAAATAACGCACTTTGGCTTTAATATACTGTATATGGCAGATATATGTCCCTTGCAGTGTTTTGCTAAAGCATTCAGACTCTTTATACTCACGTTGTACTAAATAATAAATGTATTTCTGTTTTTTGGGAAATAATGTTAGAGAACAAACTGTTATGCATTTATATTTAGCCCTGTGTGCTGGACGCTTGGGGATATTTGATTGACTGGTGAACCATTAAGGAAACTAGAACTGGATAAAAATGACTTGAAGCTGTAATTGCAGTAAAAGGAAACTGTATAATGTTTGGGATTAAATAATACTGCAAAACAGTCATAATGAAATTCTACCCTATCGTTTGTAATGTAATGTAAAGGTTAGACTGGTGAGCTAGTTAAATTGGTAAACTGGTTGAAACTCTTTTTATGTGTAAGTGTGCATTCAGTGGCTAACTGATTTAAGTCTGTGTTTAATAAAGTGCTTTACCCACACTGCACCTGTTAGGAACGTCTGGTGTTGTCGGTGCTGCCACGCTTTGTAGTGCTGGAGATGATTAACGACATGACCAACGTGGAGGACGAGAACCTACAGCACCAGTTTCACCGTATCTACATTCACCGCTATGAGAACGTGAGGTAATTTCTTCCATTTTGGTACAGTCGTTGTGAAAAGAATAGAAGAGAATCAAATGGAATTGAATCAGTCATCTGCCATTAAAGGGGCATTCCACCCATTTGAACATTGTTTTTTATTTAAAGTGGGTCATATATGTAGTCGAAATGTAAAATAAATTTTGAATTTGGTGCCTTCGTGACCGAGGAAAGACAAAAAATAACTTAAGGACGCATTTGTATGAAAGACAACAACTCCCACAATGCACCACATTGCACAGCTCCGCAAGCCACTCCCACTAATCCAGAAAGCGCATATCTGCCTATAAGAGAAATCACTCTTCCGTCTACAAGGCTAGCTACCACATGAGCTTGAAATTCATTTCACACAAAATGTCTAGTTAGTTGGCGAACTCATTAGTGCATTACTCCTCGTTTGTATTTCTTTCGAAAAGGTGAATTATTGCATGGTACCTGGATGTTCAGTCAGAACATATGCGGTGCGAAACTAGGATAGTTCACAACACAAACGTCCGTGTCCTCGTCTGATTCAGAGATTTCGTCCAGGAGAAATTGTCATCGTTGAAATTCTTTGCCGCAGACGGACTCTATCTCTGTGTTCGTAGCGGTTCGTAGGTGCATAGTGAGATCACTGGCGCCACCAGTCCGCCCTAACTCGAGCCAGTCCGGGCTCCTCGTCCGCGGCAGGCAGCTGGTCTTCTGCCTCGGCTACTCTTCGCTATAATGCGGCTTGTAAAGGTAGCCACAAACACCTGATTCAAGCATCAGACTTCCGAAATCCTCTTCTTCTATATCATATTGAGCACTCTCCTCCGCTATTGTCATAACTTTACATCTGTCTCCACAGCGCCTGTTAGCTTAGCTTCAAACAAGATGGAGGATATTGCTTTCAGTTTCAGAGAGTAAAGTCCCACCCACTGATCTGTAATAGGTCTGTAGCGTGAGCGGTTCCCGCCCCCTGGGAAAGATGAGGAACGAGTGTCTGTAGTCTCAACAGAAATCCCCCCCTCTTACACTTCCTCCTACAATGACGCAAAATGACGATTTTTGCGTCGTTGTAGGAGGAAGTGTAAGAGGTAAATAACAGATTTCTCCCGTCTCAGGGGAAAATGAGAGTGTTGCACGACCATTCAACAGTATGACTGGGTTTCTAACAATGCAAAGCTTAATGCTAATGGGTGGAGTGTCCCTTTAAGGCTCAGTCACCCACCATTACGGCTCAGTCACCCACCGTTATGGCTCAGTCATCCTTGATTTCTAGCTGAGTCACTCTCTTTTATAACCCAAACAAGTAGCCTGTTGCAGCACAGTCAGTCACAGTATGAGCACCAAATTGGCTCTGACTGGTCCCAAAAAATGGCCAAATCGAGCCAAACTGAAGCCATTTGACCATTTTCACTTATTTATATAAGGTATAAATGTTAAATATTCCCTTAATAAAAAAGCTGTATTTTTAACAGCTGTTACTTCTGTCTTTAGTGTCACATTTTGATTTGATACGGTGCTCAAGAAACATTTCTTATTTTTTATCAAAGTTGATCACTTTTGATCAATTTGATGCATCCTTGCTGAATAAAAGTATGAATTTATTTAAAGGCACACTGTGAAGGAATTGTGTTTTTGTCAAACAGCGACCCCTAGAGTCGCTATGGAATACTTGCACTGTCGTAAATACCCCTCCACCCCCCACCCTGTACACTGGTAAACAGCAAGTCTGTAAACAGCTCTGATAAACGAAAGCTAGCTAGACATATGTGGAAATTATTGGACTGGTCTAATTATCAGCAATAAATGAATGAACAGCATATATAAAAAAAAACATACTACAAGCAAGCGCAACAACATACAACATAGAATGCAAACAAGTTTACAAATAAGAGATTTATTTACTGGCCACTTAATGCGTTTTCTCAGATCGGATTTCTGATTTATCAAACTATTCCATTTACACCTGGTCACATAAATGTGTTTTTGCGAAACGGATTTAAATCCAATCTTCAATTCCCGCGCTGTATGCAGATTTAATGGAGTGCACGTCACCGAAAGCAACAGATATGAGCTGCATTTTATTGATCATCAGCTAAAATTTCAAAATCAAAGACCGCAATAAGAGAGAGCGGCAACAGCCCTGGTAAGATCACTTCATTTCTTTACTTTTAATGATGATGATTGTGTGTTAAGCGTCTGCGACTTACTTTCACTTTGATTTGCGATAGTTTGCACGTTGGCTTGATGAATAGATGCTCAGTTGCTCATCTGCGGTGATGCGTGTTCCAGTAGCGTCATCATATCTGGCTATAACATATAGCCTATAACACGCTCTCACACGTTTTTATTTTTAGCATTTTTGAGAGGAGTACAATTTACATATGTGGTTTCAACAACCAGATGCATTTACACTTGTCCAGTTTCGTCTGGAATGCGTCACAGAACTCCTCCTGAAGTGGTGTGAGCGGTCGGATTCAAATCCGTCTCGAATGCTTTTCGGAATCGGAGGGCATTTACACCTGGTCTTTTCACAATCGGATAGCTATCCCATCTGAGAAAACGCATGAAGTGGCCAGGTGTAAACAGCACCCATGACAAAAACATACGCACGAAAGCCGAAAACAAACGCTGGTTGGCCTCTCACGTCCAAATTTGAGGAAGTGGTGGGGGAAGTGATGTATGCCGTAAAGCAGTCGAATTTTGTAGTTCTTTTTGTGCTCTGGTTACTACCCGAACCCCGAAGTTACATAGTGCCAGTAAAAGCGATACAGACCCCGTCAGGCTATGGCAGACGTGTCATTCAACCTATTGTAAGTCCATGTACCATCACAAGGGTCTTGGAAATATATTATGAAGGTTGAAAAGTTTCACAGTGTGCCTTTAAAAAAAAAACATGCAAATCTTACTGACCCCAAACTTTTAAATGGCAGTGTTGCTTGCATAGCCAGTATTTTTAAACTTATTAGTACAATTCTCTTGTATATTTATGAAGTTTTGCCCGTTTTCTCACATTAAAATATTGCAATCAGCCTGTTTACTGATTGATTGTAGTATTTCAGTCTGGGAAAGATGTTGTGATATTTCAGCTGATGTGTTTGCGTGTGTGTTTTATGCAGTATTCTCTTTGCTGATGTGAAGGGCTTCACCAATCTTTCCACCACACTCTCCGCTCAGGAACTTGTTCGGATGCTCAACGAACTCTTTGCACGCTTTGACCGACTGGCACACGTAAGTGACCTAACACGCATACACGACACACAGATGTAAGCCATATCACAGCACCATTCAGGGTATATAGCAACATGTAATAGTCCTTGAAATAGCAGTTGGCAATGAATTAAGGCATGTTGTTACTTGCCTTACATCTCCCGATATCACAATTATCCTCTTGCTTATGTGTATTTGATATTGTTTGTTCGATATCCAAGTGTTGGCATGACATGCTGGTGGTTCTGAAAGCACATGACCTTGACATTGAAGCCAATTAGTACATCAAGGTTGAGGAGGTATTCTGTTTAGGTGTGTTACACGTATCTCATGTTTGCAGTGTATTCATTTCAGAGGTGCTGAGCATGTTTTGTGCATCATAATTTATTGAAAATGTGAAAATGTACTGTAACCCTATTAAAAGACCAAAAGGTTAGAGAGACCAAATCCTTTATTGAGCCATTTCAGACACTGTGAGAAAAGAGGTGATTTGCAATGAATATTATATTAAACCGTTTTTTGACCTTGGGTGTATGTAAACCCAACACAATCTCATAGCAATTTGTAACTATTTTACAGTATGCTTAATTGGTGGCTAATTCGTACGAATCTGTATGATCTAACGTCTGTTTAAAGCCCAGTGACGGGTAAGTTTAGGGGCGGATTATGGGTTGTCCTTCATAATGACTTTCCTTTAAAAATCTTACGTTTTTGTACGATTCAAATCGTACGAATTCATACGAAATCGCCACCTCATAAAATAGTTATGTTTTCCCATGAGATCAAGTTGGTAAACCTGTTGAAGGAAATCTCCAAAACAAAATTAGGAACCTTTAAAAGCATAAGAGGAGCAGTTCAATCAACACAGTCTTTTGTAATATATAATTGTTTAAAGCATAGAAACGGAGTGAAATACTCAACACTGTTTGAAAAAGATGTTTGTCAGACTTAATGGAAGTCAAACAGCATTTTCTATTCTGTTCTGTTGACTGAATTCAGATGATTTGAACATTTAATAGCTATTCCTTGAGGTTTGGGTTCTGTGTATAATAATTATCATTTGGATGTAAATGTGTCTTCTTATGTATATTAGATTTCATGACAATCAAGATTGTAATAATTATCAATGACCCTCTACTGAAAGCCATTTTAATTTATGGCATTGTTAAATTAAATACTCAAAGTCAAATTTACTGGTTGAAAAACTTGTTCAGAAACTTGCATCTTATTATGACTCTCAAAAACCCGGTTTAGAACGACATGAGGGTGAGTAACAGATTATTATCCTTTTAAGTCATTGTCATTCACTACCTTTCTATGTAAATTATGATTATTTAGTGCTTTATTCACATAAGTCAGTGCTGTTTACCTCGAAAATTGCAGTTAGACTGCTGCTTTGCTTGAACATATCAGATGCAGAATGTATGTGAAACTAAGAGAGTGTTATGTTTGTGTGCCAAGGGCAGTGGCAGAGTATCTTGGCTTGGCGTTTATAGTGGCACCAGATAAGCTGAGTTCAGTCAGAGTTAAGAGGAGGCTGAAATGTGTGACGGCTCACCCTCCTTTCATGTCCTGCAGTGCACTGATGTGCTAAATTGCTGTTGCAAAAATCAAATAAATAAAAACATTGTGACCCTGTCCCCACCATTAATAACACTGATATATGAGTGCAGGGCTTAAAGTATTCCGGCACCGTGCCGGATCTCCGGCGTGCGGCCGTGAGAAAAAAAAAAAAAAAAAAAATTGGAACTTGCATGCGGTTTAATATTTTCGAGTCAATTGATTTCACCTACCAATCATATGAAAGGAACGCAGCTCTACTAACGTTACAAGCCTATCAGAAGCAGAGCAGGGCGGGGCCTGGCAACACAGTGTGCAGTGTTGCCAACTTAGCGCCTTTGTCGCTATTTTTAGCGACTTTTCAGACCCCTTTAGCGACATTTTTTCAAAAAAGCGACTAGCGACAAATCTAGCTACTTTTTGGACAAACATCAGTAACCTCCAAATGTTGCCAGCACAGTCCTGCAAGCGCGAGGTTTGCGTTCTCCTTGCCGCCACACACCTCTCTCTGCGTCTACCCTGTTCAGTGAATGGCTGAGAGAGGAGCAGCAGCACGGAACAGACGTGAATGAGCAGTGTTGTTTCCACGGACTTATCACTTATCTTTTGTTTTATATTTAAAGAGTTTAGTTTGACCATTTTATTTTATTACTTGTGCTTATCACTTGTAATACTCACTATCACAATGCTTTAGTTCACTCAGTTCCCGAACTCTTTCTTCAGATAATTTTACACACATAAAAAAATAGTCATTCAGCTACTTGGTTCTATTGTCTGACAAAAACATATAGTAAATGAGAACAGCTTTATTGGACATTCGGCTATATTATATTATGTTATATTATAGTATAGTATGTTATATAAAAACACAGTATGTGAGCATGATTTTAACGAGAAAAAACATTAGGCAGGCAGAACGCAAGTACGCCGCGATGACGTCATGAATATGCTAATTGACGTATGACGTCATCTAGCGACATTTAGCGACTTTTAGGGGAGGCGTTAGCTACTTTCCTTTGAAAATAGTTGGCAACACTGACAGTGTGATTGAGATTTATACATCACGTTAGCGTTGTCGGTGAAAGGAGCGCTAGTTCATGAAGCTTGGGGATGATGTCCTACCCACGGGCGTAATTTCCTATGGGGACACTTTCCAAAATCCCGTTGTCCCCCCCCCACCCCCACTCAAATTCGTTTGTTATGATGTTTAACCGCACGCCGTCATTGCCACGGAGGAGCAGGACCGAGCCTGTGTAAAATAGCTCACTGAATGTTCTAATGAGCAAGTAGCGGTTGCGGCACAGCAGTGGCGGTTCTAGACCATTTCAACTGGGGGGGCCAAGCTGGGGCCAGTTGTACTGTTAGAGGGGCCAGTTACATTTAGACCTTATTGTTGTCATATCATTTTCTGCACTGCACTGTAGGCATTAACAGGCAAAATACCATGTTTACAATCATTCAGCAATGTATTTGCATTTCCATTATATTTTTTAGATTTGCATTACATATTCAGAATCAGTCACATTAACTGTATTCTACGATTTTTGTGTTTTTTTGCAAAAAAAATTCAGCAAATTCATCTAGATTTAAGGCCTTTGCCCTCCTTGACTCAATACTTAGAACGCCTAAATTGCTTAATCTGTCATCTGACATTGTGGACCTGAGATAGGTTTTCACCAGCTTTAGTGCATACAATATAATATACAATTAAATTATGCTTATTTTAAATGTATTGTGCAGGCTAGGTATAAAAAATATAGGAAAAACCATGATAATATGAAACGCTTCAAAACAGAGCGCACAAAGCGCGTATGCGCATCGCGGGTGCAGCATGATGTGCTCAAAGCAACGTGGAGTCTCAGTGTGCAGCGCTGCGCTGCACAAATGCGCATTTATAAGTTCACGGCACAAAGCGAAGAAATGTCGAGCGCACAAATCCTAGTGTAGCCTATATCTGTTCAACAGTTTATTGATAATTTGTTTCTTCACATAGTGAAGTTTTAAATTCCAGTTATTGTGCGTTTGATGCCGATTAGTCCTTGTGGTGTGAACAGACACACGGTAGCGAGTCGTTTTAAAACAGCAACAAACATAAAATACAAATACACAAAATAAAGTCATTTTATGCAAATCCACAGCCTTTTATCTACAGATCAAGCATTATAATGTGAATCATATTGGAGAGAGTTTTACCGTGCATCCTGCTGTAACCGGACGAGGCGCGCGCGCTGTTTGAATACTGAATGGAGAATGACTGACAGATGAGGGAAAACGAGTTTCCATAAACTTTAATTTAATGATGTAAATAGACTTCTGTCCCTCACATTAAGCTATGGAATGGCTTCAGATGACTTTGTGAAATTATAATCAGACCCAAGTCACCCAAATGGCGCTTCTGACGTGAAAAAGAGGCGCAGAAAAGCGCGCTGTTTGCATCCCTGTTTAAGTAAAAATACTCAGCACCATGAGTTTGTTGATCATTTTTATCCTTTTTCAAACTGCCACAAACTAACAAACGGCCAGGTTAAGATTAGCTGATCTAACGTTACACTTCTGTAATGCATTTAATACAAATACAACATATTAACAACTTTACTCACCTCTATATTTCCTTCTTTGCTTTAACTATAATATTCGCGCAAAACGTCCACCAACTTCTGAATAGAAAAAAACCTGCAGATCCGATTTAAGCAGTCCCTCTAGGGTTACATTTGTGTTCCGTGTTGCCACTGTCTAATAACGGATGTGAAAAACAACGGTAGCAAAAAATAGTTTTGTAAAAATTATTTCACACTCCACATTTAGCTTTAGGGGGGCCACAAGGGGGTCCAAGCTTGTTGTCACAGGGGCACTGGCCCCCCCTGGCCCCCCTCTAGAACCGCCACTGCACACAGCGATGAAACGCCAGAAACAATAACAGGTGACTTTAATGTCATCATGGATGAAAAGAAAGAAAGGAGATGTGAGTTGGTTGATTCAGTAAATTAGCTCAGATCAGGATAATCATATTTTCTGTCTAACGTTACACCTGTTGATAACTGAGCTAACATTAACATACACTGCTGCTTGGTAACTTCAGACTTGGCTAAATATTTAATTTTAATATTTAATTAAATATTCTGTGTAGCTTACAAAAAAAAAAAACATTCTGTGTAGGCCTACCATGAAAACGAGTCCACTTTAAACCGCAGCATTTTCTGTCAGCAATGTATGACAAGTAGCCTAACGTTAGTGCTGTCAACGTAAACACATGCGATTAATTTTTGTCCAGCTTTAACGTGTTAAAATATTTATCGCAGCGTCCGTTCTTTCTCTCATCCTTTGGGTTATATGATCATGCTCTCCTTCACGCAAATGTTTTAAACTATCAATGCGCGAGAAGACAAAAGAGAACGCGCTGTCAGTGAATGTCCTCCTGAAACACACACACACACACACACATACATACAGAAAGACGCGCGCCAGTGTCGCAGTCGACAGCGCGCCATCGAGTTCTCTTTCGCGTTTGAACGAACCATAACACACACATTTATGCCAAAATGTCAGTTTTGTCAAGTATCTTCACAAGAACAGTCAAATGAGTTAAATACAATCTTAAATGGAAGTAAAGAGTAGAGAATGAGATGCGTGAGATCCTGTCAGCAGCGGCGGGTATTAAAGTGACAGCAATTCTCTCAGTTAGTAAAGTTAACCAAAGAACAATGGGAACAGAGAAAATTACTAACTGCTCAACGCTTAAGGATTAATCTATTTTTCATTTATAATTTATGCAGTGCGGACTGTTTTATAAACGTATTCAATTTCTATATAATTCACATCGGTTAGACAGGTAAGGTACAGGTAAATATGACATTTATTATGGGTTTAAGTGAGGATTGTTTTAAGTTCACTTAAATTAAAAGTTATTTTTTTAAGCCTAATAAATGTTTCAAATTTTGGAAAAATAAATTTTCATCGAGACATAAGTAGCTATATCAGCGATACTGGTCTTCATTCATAAAAATATGCCATTAACATGCTTGAAAATAAATGGTGCCAATGAAGCCCCCCCCCCCAAAAAAAAATTTCAGGCTCAGGATTTTTTTCCACTTTAACCCCTGTGAGTGTGTGTTTGCGTGCGTGCGTGCGTGTGTGTGTTTGCACAAGGGTACAACTGTTGACGGCTAGTGCAAATCTTGATAGCTGCCCTTGGAAGAATGAACAACATTACATGCAGACGTATACATGTGCAGATTGATTTTGTATTTTTAACAAATGTGGTTTTTGTTCTGTTGTTCAGGGGGAGGGAATAAGTGCATTATGAAGAATATTAAACTCCATCCTCATGCTGCAGCTCTCCAATAATCTTATTCATGAGTCAGTACAATAATCATTGAAGATCAACCAACCATAAAGTGGCTTGCTGATGCATAATGCAGATATTAAAATGTGGCATATGTGTGCTTGCAGATGGTTGTATCAGTATGTCATATTTAAATATCCTTGTGTCCTTGTGCATTCGTGTGAATTTGCAGTCACACTCATGCGAGCAGGCCTGGTGTTGTATTAAATTCTGCAGCAGTGTTTATCTTGATGAGCAGTATTCATTTTCTCTCCCGATGGCAATGTTTACTCAGAAATGGCACATGTGCGTGCGTGGTTAGTGCTGTACTGGTTAACTAGGCGGTTGTGCTGTCTGTCACAACATTTTCAGACATAATGTTTTTGATTGCTTGCGTCGTGTCACATCCTGAAAACACTTTGAAGATCCTGTCTTACAGTAGCTTTATCTTCCACAAATCTGTCTCACTCTCTTTCTGTCTGTCTCTCCCTGGCTCTTTCTTTCTCCTACGCACTCACGCTGCCTGATGGGAAATGTGCATTAACCCTCTCATTACTTGAAGTACTGTATTATCTAAGCGTGTAATATATGCAGAAACACAGAATTTCTTGGTAATCCCTTAACAAAAGTTGACATATTTTTTAGATGTACAGTTTAAATAAAATGTTTTTGTGGACATATACCCTGGTAATACTATGATATTCATGGAAGTACATTGGAGTACCATATCATGTTATCAGTATTCCATAGGAAACAAATCCATGACTTGACGTTGCTTACACAGGAACCTATTAATATGACTACGGTAATCATTGACTACTATGGTACACTACCGTTACAAATTTTGGGGTCAGTGAGATTTTTTTTTACAGAAATTAATAAATTCATTCAGCAAGGATGTATTCAATTGGTCAAAGTGACAGTAAAGTAATTTATAATGTTTTAAATATTTTATTTTAATACTTTTGATCCTGAAAAAAAAAAAATCATGATATCCACAAAAATATTTAACTATTATAAATATAAACTGTTTTTAACATTTAATAATAATAAATGTTTCTTTAGCAAATATAACAATTATTTTAAATTGTAATATTTCACAATATTTCTGTTTTTACTGTATTTTTGATCAAATAAATTCAACCTTGGTGAACATAAGAGACTTCTTTTAAAAACATAAAAAAATCTTAGGCTACTGACCCTAACATTTTTAACAGTTGTGTACAGTATATATATAAAATACCATGGTATTACCATCTTATTGTACACCTTTACTGTACCACGACTTTTTCGAAAGGCTCAATGCAACTAAGAGCAAGTTTTTCCACTGTAATTCTGCAGGAAGTTTAATTTAATGGTTTATTTATTGGCATCATGCTGTTATGTTGATGTTTAGAGTATGGAGCGTATTGTTACACTAGCATTAATGCTAGTCTCTATGTTAAAAGGCCCCTATTATGCTATTTTAAAGTTTCCTAATGTTGTTGTGGAGTCTCCTACAACATGTTTACATGCATCAAAGGTAAAAAAAAAACTGTTTAATTTCCTCATAATATACATTTGCACATCATCACATTTTCAATGATTCTCAAACGACTCGTCAGATGAATCAATCTCTCTAAATCCCTCCTTTCCGAGAGCTACTCTGCTCTGATTGGCCAGACAGCTCAGTTTGTTGTGATTGACCTACCGTGTACAGCGCGTTGAAAACAACAACGTCAGCTCTGCGTGTCCTGAGGCTTCCTACACTGTAAACTAAACACAGTAACGAACAATGATGTCGATTTGACCATATCAATGCGAGCGTGAGTCCGATGATGAAACATTGGAAGAACTAGTTATTCAACCCGAACCTCCATCACAAGGACGTCTAGAGCAGGACTCAGTGTTTCTCAGTGATACACTACTCAGTTTGAGGTACATTATGAGATGTTGCAACTGTAATTCCTCACCATCAGCATTAACAAGTGCATGTCCATCAACAAACCGATTATTTTACTTGTACTTATTTATTTACCGAGTATTTTTCTAATATATTGCGGTGAATACGTGGAAACTGTATCAATAACAGTGCATGTATGCAATGTAACATTAGCCAAGCTCTAGCGTGAATGATCTGATGTAACATAAACGTTGGTAAAACAAATATTTCCTCAAAGTAGTGAGAATGACAGACAATCTGCAGTAATAGACACAGTTATAGGTAATAGTGACCCACAACTGATTAGCAGAAGTATTTTAGTAAAACAGTGATAACGTGAGTTAGCCAGTTAGCAGGAGACCTACACAATATAAAACTCAAAACTAAGTTTTTTGAACACCATCTTTCAAGAGTAAAAATGGTTTGCATATCCTGCATTGAACTCCGAGATTTGAGAAGCAGTCGTCAGTAAAATAAAGGGAACACAGCAAAAGTTTAGGATTATACTGCTGTGGTATCATGGTAAAGATGAATTTTAACCACTGATTCTTCACACTTGTCCTTGGGCAGTGAAAAAAAAAACTGGCTTTACCTTCACATTATAGAGCACAGCGTCTTCTCGACATGATGCTATCCAGCATCCACAGGAATCAGCTGTTGGTTTGAGGGGATTCAAGTTTTCCCTGGTGTCTGCGTTTCATAAGTGGGCGGGCAATATACTAATGTTTTGTCTTGATGTCACAACGAAACGGCTTATGACTCAGAGTCGACTCTTACTTTTGAAAGACAATAACTTTATATACAGTGCACTTTCAGATTTAAAACTTTGCAGGATGTTTTCATTCACTTAGAGCTATGTTACACACTACATGAAAGGTCATTTTCAAAAATCCATAATAGGGGCCCTTTAATATCCATTAAATTGACCCACGGTTCGGTATTGATTATGTAAAAGGCATTCGCTTAGTGCAGATTAGCACTAGTGCAGATTAGCACTAGTGCTTCAAACCTGTTATTATGAGTCAGTCTAGAGCTAATCAAGCTGTAGGTGTTGCTTTTAGCGATTGACAAATGACAGTTAAGGGCGTAACGGCTCTTTGTTTCCATACAGCCGTTAACTGAGCTGTGAAAAAATGTTAATACAGCAGTAGACATGAGTAATGGATCTCAGAGAGACCGAATGAATGAATTGGCGGTCTTATAATTACCACCCTCTCTGAGTTCTACACAAAAACCTGTTAGGGTGAGAGGTAACTAAAACAGATAGAGACTGCAGTGGAAATTACAGGGTGATTGCAGTTTTAATTGCTTGAACCCTCATACATCCCTCTCATATGTACACAATGTAAGGGAAACTGTGGTATTGCTACCTTAAGCAGCTTTTTCTGCCTGACCTGAACCTTAAAAATTACTTTTATTGGGATAACCTAATGTAGTCCGATTGATTCATTCATATTACATTAAAAAAATTCTGTCAACAGTTTGACATCATTAAATGTGAAAATGTCTTTTTCTTTTCCCCTCAGGAGCATCATTGTCTGAGGATCAAGATACTGGGGGATTGTTATTATTGTGTTTCTGGCCTTCCCGAGCCTCGACCGGATCATGCTCATTGCTGTGTTGAGATGGGCCTCAGCATGATCAAAACCATCAGGTAACTGTAAAACATTTCATGTTTTAAACTGCCAGCCAACACAAAATGATTGATTCAACATTGCAGGATTGCAAGGTTTTATTGCTCAGGTTATTGCCTAAATAGACACAAATGAGACAAGTATTGACGTAAAAGAAGAATATAGGCAAGAATATATCTAGCCAAGTACTAGGAAGACAATTCACACAAAACTAAATTTTGACATCATTTACTAACCATCTTGTTGTTCTAAACATTTTTTTTTCTTTACATGGAACACAAAACAGTTTTGAAGAATTTCCATGCTGTTCTTTTAATTTAATATAAGTGAGTAAGGAATGGGTTATTCAAGCTCCAAAATGACACACACACACACACACGCTTTCTAAAAGTGATTCATACGACTCATGCACTATATTTCACATATTTACAGTGTATTTCACAGCCAACTTTTTGTGGTGAAATTTAAGTCAATATTCACTGATTTTCATCCAACTTGACATCCACAATATTAAAGCTGTCCTTATTAACAAGAAAAGTAACAATGCCCACTTTGTAAATAAATCAATCTATTGTGTCTGATCTTGTCAATGAATCAATTGATCCAGTTCACAAAGCTTGTCTGAATGATTCCAATCACTGACTGTATAATCACAGTGGTAAACAGCCCACTGGAGCAGAAGATTGTCAGTGAATAATGACTTTAACTTCTGTTTCTGTTTGTCACACACAAAGCTTTTATATTGCTTCAGAAGCTGTCAAATGCGCATTGTTAGTATGAGTTGACTTTATGGATCTGTAATTTTTGAAGCTTGACAACTCCAGTCCCCTACTATTCACAACAACCAACTATTTACTTAATTTTATTTTAATTCTCCTTTTTGTGTTCCACTGAGGAAAGTTATAGAGATTGGTGACGACAAGGGTGCAAGTAAATAATGACAGAATTTTCATTTTTAAAGTATTCCTTTGAAAGGGATCTTATTTTCTATGTTTCTTTGCCAATTT
The DNA here is from genome assembly GCF_963993115.1 of Abramis brama. Classification (NCBI taxonomy): domain Eukaryota; kingdom Metazoa; phylum Chordata; class Actinopteri; order Cypriniformes; family Leuciscidae; genus Abramis; species Abramis brama. The sequence goes on from NC_139969.1 coordinate 10,910,877, forward strand.
AGGCAAAGGAACTGTTAATACTCACAGGTTGCATTTGGTTTAGTCTGTATTACGTATAATTAGGTTTATTTCAAAGCACTGGAAGTCTATGGTATGTCCGTAGCAAGGAAAAGTGAGTGAGTGAATGACAGAGAGAAAGAGGCCACTAGGCCAGTCCTTTTGACCCTTAATAGAGGCTAGATAGCAGATGAGAGGCCCTTGTTCAACAGGTGTGTATTTGTGTGCTGCACTAACAGTCAGATATCACAGCACTCACACTACCACTCAACACACACACAGCAGTGACAGTGTGACCTCGATTCCGCTTTTTATAAACAGCCACTTACTTCTGCCTGTTACCCCGTTCAGGAGTAATAGTATGATGTGTATTTTAAAATATACTATAAACCCTATAAAACCCAGTGTTCTTGTCCCAGCGAGTTCTCTCGCTCAACAGTTGTTTAGTGTCACCATTACAGAACTGCCTATATAACAGAACCTATCCATCCTAACCTTTTATTTTTGGATGTTTAGGTATGTGCGCTCACGTACGAAGCATGACATAGACATGCGCATTGGCATCCACTCTGGCTCGGTTTTGTGTGGAGTTCTCGGTTTGCGGAAATGGCAGTTTGACGTCTGGTCTTGGGATGTCGACATAGCCAACAAACTGGAGTCAGGGGGAATACCTGGGTAAGATACACACATGTGCACACAGAACCTCTCTTTGGTGATTAAATGTAAGGGAAGTACAGTAGGATTATCAATTTGCCCTCAAACACGTTCGACCATGATGGAAAAGAGAGATTTTATCTATACCTCCCCCTCTTGTGTAATGGTGTGGGAGGAAATTAATTGAGTTTCTGTTTATTCTCATTTTAAAAAAGGTGTCGTGCTTTGGATGTGTGAGATGAATCTGTAGTTAATTTCGACCCCTTCAGGAGGATCCACATCTCTAAAGCGGCTCTAGACTGCCTGAACGGTGATTACGAGGTGGAGGAGGGTCACGGTAAGGACCGTAATGACTTCCTGCGCAGGCATAACATCGAGACATTCCTGATCAAGCAGCCAGAGGAGAGCTTGCTCACACTGCCTGAGGACATCATGAGAGATTCCACTAACCAATCAGATCACAGAACCTCCAACACTTCCTTCACGGAGGGAACATGGAGCCCTGAACTTCCCTTCCATAACATAGTGGGCAAACAGAATGTGAGTGCAATACACACACAAGCAAACAACCACATATTAACTGGCATAGTTTAGAAAACGCATATGCGATTCTGAACCTCAAACGCAGCTGGCAAATGGTGCTTAAATATAGGCTCTGTATCTGTTCACTGCACCTGTCTTTGAGTTCAGTGTCAGTTCCTGATTTATTTCCACATCTCTCCTTTTTCTTTCTTGTTCCTCTTGCATGTGTATATATATATATATTTTTTTTTTGGTTTGTTTTGGATGGTTGTGTGTAGATGCTTTGTAGTTTATATAGTAATCTGATCTGTAAGGGCATATGTAAGGGGCCATACACAAATAATGTTTTTTTGCATTCCATTGTGCTGCTTTTCCATAGGTTTTCTACGTAAACTAACTAGACGGACATATTTGACCATTGCACTTGTATCTCTAGCAGTAACTAAAAATATATTTTTAGTTTAGGAACAGCATTCTAAAAATGCTGCACTTAAGTTTTAAAAAAACATGTCTTGTGTCCCTGCAAAAATGTGTTCTGTGTGAACGGCCCCTAACTGTTCTTCTTTACATGAAGATTCTGATTTAAGGTTTTAGATGTTCTACAAACAGTAGACAAGTAGAAAATATCACTTGTGAACCCTTTAGAACATTTTTCCTGCCTCTATTTAAATGTAATATGCGATAAACTTACAAGCTTACAAAGTACAAGATCTCTGTTGTAGAATGGCTCATGAAGTAAATTATTTTAAAGGTTCTTAGTGCTGTCTGTATAATGTATAGTGTTCTCTAGAGGGTCTCAGGACTGTATGGTCTGGGTATTGTTCTAAAGGCTCTCCAGACTGTTGGTTGAGGGCAGTTTTCAAAGGGGTCTAAAGGGTTGTCAGGAATGAATAGTGTTCTAGAAGTTTCTCAAGCTACAAGACTAGAAGGTTTCCAAGGCTGTATGAAAGGTATACTGTTCAAGAGCACTAGAAGACTCTCAGAACTGTTTGGCTTTAAACTGTTGGGGTGTTCTATAGAGTGCTCAGACCCTAATTAGACCCTGTTCTGTATGTTTTTTCAGGGCTGTAGACCATTGTTTGTTGAATGTTTTTAGGGCTGTAGGACTACAGTGTTCTAGGAGTTTCCAAAAGTTTTAATGTAGGAGAAATTTTCTAGAGTCTACTCAAAGCTGTAGGTCAGTATTCTATGGGGTTCTCAAAGTTGTAGACTAGGGATAATGTTTTTGAGTGTTCTCAAGAGTATAGGACGGGTATTTTGTTCTTGTGGATTCTCAAGACTTTAGGGCAGGGACAGAGATCTGGAGGGTTCTCAAGGCTGTGAGAGGGAGATAATTCCAGCTGCTTTTCAAACTTGTCCTCCTCTAGCTGATTCACAAAGATGCAGGGAAGGAACATTTTTTTGAGTGTTCTCAGGGCTCTAGGGTAAGGACAGTGTTTCAAAGGGGTTATCAAGGTTGAAGGCTGAAACAGTGTTCTAGTGGGTTCTCAAGGTTATAAGATGGGGAAAGTGTTTTAAAGGTGAGAACAGTGTTCTAGTAGGTTCTAAAGGTTTTAAGACAGGGACAGTGTTCTAAAGGTGGGGACGGTGTTCTGAAGGGTTCTCAAGGTTGAAGGTTGAAACAGTGCTCTAGTGGGTTCTCAAGGTTGTAAGAAAGGAATGGTGTTTTAAAGGTGGGAACAGTGTTCTAGTAGGTTATCAAGGTTGTAAGACAGTGACAGTGTTGTAAAGGTGGGGACAGTGTTCTGAATGGTTCTCAAAGTTGTAAGATGGGGAAAGTGTTTTGGAGTTGGGAACGGTTTTCTATTAGGTTTACAAGATTATAAAATGGGAGAAGTGTTTTGAAGGAGGGCACAGTGTTCTAGTAGGTTCTCAGGGTTCTAAGATGGGGAGTGTGTTTTGAAGGTGGGAACAGTGTTCTAGTTGGTTCTCAAGGTTGTAAGACAGGGACAGTGTTCTAAAGGTGGGGACAGTGTTCTGAAGGGTTCCCAAGGTTGAAGGTTGAAACCGTGTTCTAGTGGGTTCTCAAGGTTGTAAGATGGGGAAAGTGTTTTGAAATTGGGAACAGTGTTCTAGTTGGTTTTTAAGGCTGTAAGACAGGGACATTGTTCTAAAGGTGGGTACAGTGTTCTGAAGGGTTCTCAAAGTTGAAGGTTGGAACAGTATTCTAGTGGGTTCGCAAGGTAATAAGATGGGGAAAGTGTTTTGAAGGAGGGAACAGTGTTCTACTAGGTTCTCAGGGTTCTAAGATGGGGAAAGTGTTTTGAAGGTGGGAACAGTGTTCTAGTTGGTTCTCAAGGTTGTAAGACAGAAAACGTGTTCTAAAGGTGGGAATGGTGTTCTACTGGGTTCTCAAGGTTGTAAGATGGGGAAAGTGTTTTGGAGTTGGGAACAGTGTTCTAGTAGGTTCTCAGGGTTCTAAGATGGGGAACGTGTTTTGAAAATGGGAACAGTGTTCTAGTTGGTTCTCAAGGTTGTAAGACAGGGACAGTGTTCTAAAGGTGGGGACAGTGTTCTGAAGGGTTCTCAAAGTTGAAAGTTGGAACAGTGTTTTAGTGGGTTCGCAAGGTTGTAAGATGGGTAAAGTGTTTTGAAGTTGGGAACAGTGTTCCAGTAGGTTCTCGATGTTGTAAGACAGGGAAAGTGTTCTAAAGTTGGAGACAGTGTTCTGAAGTATTTATACAGTAAAAGGACAGTGGATTCTCAGGGCTCAAAGTGGAAACAGTGTTCCAATGAGTTCTCAAGAATGTAGGTTGGGAATAGTGTTCTAGTGAGTTTTCAAGGCTCAAAGGTGGGCTGGGCTCTGTGTATTCTGGAGGGTTCTCAGTGCTTAATGGCTCATAACAATGTTCTAGAAGGTTTTTGTGGCATGTGCAGCTGATTATGATGCAGAACTCTCTCTTGGTGTGGGCCGAGTTGCCAGGCTGTTGCTATGGTGACATGGTTAACATAAGGGAATGTTGTCTTTGATTAATGCGGTGCTTTTGTTGCCTTTGTCATGCAGTCATCTTAACACATCAAAGAGCTCTCACTGTATGACTGGCAGGGCGACCAGCCAATTACACATCAGCTGAGAGCACAAGCTTTCACGTTGATTAGACGTGTGTGAGTGTGTGTGTATGTCTGAGCTATTAAAGATCTGTTCAAACAGAAGTATGCTGACATGTTCATGTGTATATGTAAGATTTTAGGGCTGGTATCCATGACAACAGGAATGTCTGTAAGGCAGTAGCAGGATTCCTTTTCTCCTTCACGCTCCGTTTATCCTTCCCTCTCTCTTTCTCCTCTTCTCTTTCATCTGCTGTTCTTTTCTTCTCCTTTATCTCACATCCTCTCCCTCTCTCTTCTCTGTCTCTCTGTTTAGGCTTTGTCCTCAGTGACGCATTGCAGCCACAGTGTGTATGTGAGTGAGTGAATGTGTGTTTTAGTGGCTGTTTGGGTGTGTGTGTGTTCTGCCGAAGGGTGGTTCTGTTAATGGATTTAGTGTCTCACTCCTTGTGTTTTTATGTGCAATCTAAAACTATATTGAGAATCAAAAACATACACACACGCAAATAAACACTGCAACCTGAGAGTATTTCTTCTAGAGTTGAATGGGGACCTCGTCTTAGAGAAACCATTTACTATTGATTAACCAAAAAAAAAAAAAAAACTCAATGTCTGTGTTCCAAAAAATAAATAAATCAATAAATAAATCAAGTTCAAAACATAGATCTAAATTTTGACAGATCAGAGAACTAGAGATCAGGTAGTCAGTTTTTGTGCTGTCCAGATGTAAAGCTGTATATTTGTGAAAATGTGACTGCAGGTCAAACCATCCCTTTGTTTATGAGCCTCTTCACAGTGTTAGAAAGGAAATGCAACTCTTTTAGTATTCTTGACCCATTTTTTACATAAAAAAAAAAAAAAAATTAAGCTCCACCCCATACGGATTTACTAGATATGAAAAGCTTCAGAGCTCTCAAATTTCTCCACCTCTTATAGGGATTATAGAGATCATCTCAAATTGGTTCTCTGATATATCCACCCAGAAGTTCTTCTTTCTCTTCTACTCCATCCAGATTTTGTCAGTTTTATTCAGTTCATAATCTCATTAATAGCTCAACCAGAATGAAATACCTTGATGTAAACACCTCAGTCAGAAAAAAAATTACTGATCCCAAACTTTTGAAAGGTAGTTTATATTGCTTTTATTTGTATATTGGTGTTTTGCTATCGCTGTACAACACTGTGAAGGTCATGTTGAGTGTCAATGTTATGTCCAAGGCAAAACTCTTCTCTATAACTGCTAGAGAGTATAGAATAACTCCATAAGAGAATAGTCAAAAGTCCCTCAAGGGTCTTCAAGGCCATAAAATATTGTTTTACACATAACACACACACACACACACACACACACACACACAGTCAGCTTTTAAAAACTAATTTTATTCTATGAAAATCCCAGTGCTAACAGTAGATTAACAGATTTAATAAAATTCTGATTACACACATGAGCAAACATTACACACTCTTCTAACAGAACTAACATCTGATGAATGAGAAGTCCATACAGTGCCCCAATAAATACTGTATTTGGACACTTAAGCCAGACTTAAAAATGTATGAACCTTTTCGATATTTAAATTTGTATTATTATCATTTTTAGTGGTTGTAAATTGTGTTGTTGCAGATTAACCACACGTGTGGTTCAGCATATTAACTATGAACATACTATATTTGAACACTTTCTGGTGGTTAGAAACAGAATGTTTTATATCTATAGTTTTATGATTTGAAACCTTACAAGCATACTTTTGTGAAATGTTTTGCTCGAAAAACATGTTTTAGTATGCTGTCTTGCTTTAAAACAAATGCCATTAATTTTTTCAATTAATTTTTTTGTCATTTAATGCAATAATATTAATACATTTTGTAGTGTGGCTTAAAGGGATAAAAGGTCTGTCATCAATTACTCACCCCATGTGCCATACAAAACCCATATGACTGACTTTCTTCTAGACCACAAAATGAGATAAGAATTGCGAATATTCCTGTGTATGCAGACAGAGTGAGTTTTGTAATTCTAGTGTTTCTCTAGATGACTCACGGCTCACAGTGACTACAGCTCCAGCTCACGGCACAGATGATAGCCCTCTTTAAAGATACTTTCAACGGTCAAAACAAAATCAAATGTCTGTGTCAGATCCTGTTTATGCAAAATCCTCTGCTAGTCAGGCTTCCATTTGACCTCTACCCCATGCTGACATTTCCGCTGATAAATACGCTCTAATATAATACAACACATGCCTACACCGTGACGGAAGGAAAAGCTTTCATTTTACTTTCAGTTCACATATCCGTGATATATATATGGCAGTTACTTGGTTGGCTGCAAAGAAATGTTTAGTGACCCACACACATGGAGGTCTTCTCTCATTCTTCCATGTAATCGCCTTTGACAGCATGATCCCTCTGAACAGCCGTCTTGACACAATTTGGTTTGAGCATCTTTTTTATTTGGGTTTTATGAATTAGCAAGATCCACCATTCAAGAGTCATGTAGATGATAAAAATACACATTTTATTTGGTTCTACAGTAAAAAAAAAAAAAAAAAAAAAAAAAATATATATATATATATATATATATATATATATATATATATATATATATATATATATATATATACAGTGAGGAAAATAAGTATTTGAACACCCTGCTATTTTGCAAGTTCTCCCACTTGGAAATCATGGAGGGGTCTGAAATTGTCATCGTAGGTGCATGTCCACTGTGAGAGACATAATCAAAAAAAAAAAAATCCAGAAATCACAATATATGATTTTTTAACTATTTATTTGTATGATACAGCTGCAAATAAGTATTTGAACACCTGTCTATCAGCTAGAATTCTGACCCTCAAAGACCTGTTAGTCTGCCTTTAAAATGTCCACCTCCACTCCATTTATTATCCTAAATTAGATGCACCTGTTTGAGGTCGTTAGCTGCATAAAGACACCTGTCCACCCCATACAATCAGTAAGAATCCAACTACTAACATGGCCAAGACCAAAGAGCTGTCCAAAGACACTAGAGACAAAATTGTACACCTCCACAAGGCTGGAAAGGGCTACGGGGAAATTGCCAAGCAGCTTGGTGAAAAAAGGTCCACTGTTGGAGCAATCATTAGAAAATGGAAGAAGCTAAACATGACTGTCAATCTCCCTCGGACTGGGGCTCCATGCAAGATCTCACCTCGTGGGGTCTCAATGATCCTAAGAAAGGTGAGAAATCAGCCCAGAACTACACGGGAGGAGCTGGTCAATGACCTGAAAAGAGCTGGGACCACCGTTTCCAAGGTTACTGTTGGTAATACACTAAGACGTCATGGTTTGAAATCATGCATGGCACGGAAGGTTCCCCTGCTTAAACCAGCACATGTCAAGGCCCGTCTTAAGTTTGCCAATGACCATTTGGATGATCCAGAGGAGTCATGGGAGAAAGTCATGTGGTCAGATGAGACCAAAATAGAACTTTTTGGTCATAATTCCACTAAACGTGTTTGGAGGAAGAAGAATGATGAGTACCATCCCAAGAACACCATCCCTACTGTGAAGCATGGGGGTGGTAGCATCATGCTTTGGGGGTGTTTTTCTGCACATGGGACAGGGCGACTGCACTGTATTAAGGAGAGGATGACCGGGGCCATGTATTGCAAGATTTTGGGGAACAACCTCCTTCCCTCAGTTAGAGCATTGAAGATGGGTCGAGGCTGGGTCTTCCAACATGACAATGACCCGAAGCACACAGCCAGGATAACCAAGGAGTGGCTCTGTAAGAAGCATATCAAGGTTCTGGCGTGGCCTAGCCAGTCTCCAGACCTAAACCCAATAGAGAATCTTTGGAGGGAGCTCAAACTCCATGTTTCTCAGCGAGAACCTGACTGATCTAGAGAAGATCTGTGTGGAGGAGTGGGCCAAAATCCCTCCTGCAGTGTGTGCAAACCTGGTGAAAAACTACAGGAAATGTTTGACCTCTGTAATTGCAAACAAAGGCTACTGTACCAAATATTAACATTGATTTTCTCAGGTGTTCAAATACTTATTTGCAGCTGTATCATACAAATAAATAGTTAAAAAATCATACATTGTGATTTCTAGATTTCTTTTTTTTTTGATTATGTCTCTCACAGTGGACATGCACCTACGATGACAATTTCAGACCCCTCCATGATTTCTAAGTGGGAGAACTTGCAAAATAGCAGGGTGTTCAAATACTTATTTTCCTCACTGTATGTGTATATATATATATATATATATATATATATATATATATATATATATATATATATATATATATATATATATATATATATATAATTTCACAATATTTGGCTGTGTTTTTTGTGCTTATTAAAGTATCGAGTCATTAGCTTAGCCACATGCTAATAGTTTACTCTGTTTTTCTAACATTTTGCCCTCTTCTGTTTAGAAGTCTGTCACATTCACACAAAGGTAACAGACGGCTGAATTGGCTAGTTAGACACTTGCATTAGTCAAGTCTTGCTTTACGTGTTGAGCCCTGTTTGTATGGCTGTGAGTTTGTTTGTATGGGCCTTGCTGCCTTAGAGCATTCCCAGCCACTTAAGTGGTCTCATGTAAACAGTAAAAATCACTACACTGACAAGAATTTTTTTCTTACTTGGTATTGTTGCAACCCTGTAGTCTTATTTTCCAATACAAATACTTGAGAAGCAAAATACTAAATATATTAAGTCTTGTTTTCTGAAAAAGTTTACGCTTAAAACAAGAACAAATGTCTTACGTTAAAAATAATTCAAAGAGAAAACAAGTTTTCATACCCCATTGGGAGATTTTTGTCTTGTTTTCAGCAAAAACACACTTTATTTTTTATAATTTTTTGGTTAAAGGAGACTTAATATCTTAGGTCATTTAGCATCTCAAGTAAATGTATCTTAATTTAATAATGTTTAGATTTTTGTACTGGAAAATAAGACAAAAATACTGAATAAGAAAATATATATTTTTTTTGCAATGTAGGGTTTGGAAGAGATCCATGGAGTTGCCAGTGTGAGGTAACATTTTGCAAGTCTTTAAGGTTGCCTCCCTTTTCTTGTACAGTCATCAGGTTTAGTTAAATGGCCTGAACTTAGCCAGGTCCCCTTCATGCCATTTTTCATTAATGTCATGATGTTTGTATGGTGTGTTTAATATCTTTGTTTAACCCCTTTCCTCATAAGAACCTCAGGTATTTGTTGTTGAAATCTTGTGTCAGTCTGTATTATCCTTTTTATACTAATGCGTGGGCTGGACGACCAAAATCCTTTAGCATGGAATGAGAAAGTTTATATCATCATCATAGTCATTTTTGCAACCTCCAAATGTTACATAATTTAAATACAGTAAAAATTTAAAGGCACCTTTAACCAAGTCAATCAAGCTGTCTACAGTCGAAGCATCTATATGTGACACAGTTTTCAAAATAGACTATAGTTTTTGAAAAAAAGATTTTCATTGTGCTGTTGATGCAGAATGTAGTACAATCTCTACCTGTTGACATTTTGTTCCATTGCGTGATATATAAAACCTTAACATGCATGATACAATTCACATGTAACAGCTGCTATGGAGAAAAATAGCTTAAATTTGGTTATACCAGCCAAATGTGGTGTTTTCGAGAAATGATAAAGAGTTCGTTTCTGAACCAAGGTGGTCTACCACCATGAATCAACTATCTAGACCAGGTTGGACCGGATAAAAACCATGTAAAAACAGCAATCCTTCTGGTTTTAGAAGAACTAACTGAAACAGCCTCATATTCTGAATCTTAAAATATCTGATATAAAAGGTCTGATGGCTTTCTGGCATTAAGGCAATGGAAATATTAGACATTGCAATGATGATGTGTTGATTTTTTTTTTTAGATCCACTCTAAAAGATGGGCTTAGCTGTAGGCAGTTAGAAAAGCCTATTACTTACAGTCCAGAGCATTCGCTTTCCAAAAAAAATAATCATGTTATGTGCAAGTGTTATATGTGTGTGTGTGTGTGTGTGTGTGTGTGTGTGTGTGTGTGTGTGTGTGTGCATAGCTGTCAGTTTGGGACAAAATTGTCATGAGAAGCGAATTATATCTGGCAAAACCATCATTTAGGACATTTGGGTATGTTGTACAGTATGCAGGAAAAAGTTCATAAATGTATGAAATAATGCAAAAGTTTTCTTTTAGGGGTAGAGTTTGGGCTAGTATATATTTACTTATGTCCTCTTTTATCTAGGTAAATGTGCATATGTTCGTGCAGTCATTTTCTAATGTTTATTTGGTTTTCATACATTCATGTTGTGCAGAGCTCTTGGATGAACAGATACACACAACACACACACACACACACACACACACATGCACAAACACACACCCTCTCTTAGACTCATGGGCGCTGCATGTGCTTTTCCTCTGTAGACTCTGGCTGCGCTCACACGTCACTCCATTAACCTGCTCCCCAACCACCTGGCTCAAGCCCTGCATGTGCGCGCCGGCTCACAGGAAATTAACGCTCGCATGCAGAGCGCCATCGCCCTGCGCAGCGGGGACAAGCTCCGCCAAGAACATATCTCCCCCTTCTCTCTCACCTTTAGAGAAGCACTGCTGGAGCACAAGGTAGCCTGCTCCCATCTTCCAGCCATCCTGTCCTCCTTCTCTGCTCTCTCACTTCCTCTTTTTTGGTTTATTTTTGTTGTGGAGGTGCAAGAGAAGGAGGCGAGAGAGTGTCATGAGTAAACTAAAGGACGTTAAGTGCCATCAATACCACTCAATACTTTCTAGAACACTCACAGCGGTTTAAAATGTTCTCAATTACTATATCCCGTCCGAAAAACCAAGTTAAGTTTGTCCTGCTGTACTTTGGAGCTTGGTTCTTGACAGTCAAAGATGGTCAACCAGATGGTACACTGCAAAAAAGGTCTTGCTTTCCTTTACAAATATCTAAACTTAAAGTTTATTCTTAAAGTAAAAAGTTGTTTAAAGTAATTCTTAAAGTCACTATAAAATCAAAATGGACAATTATTTTTATGGAAAATTGCAGTGTTTATTATAAATAATTTATCCATGCACATTATTAATCAAATTATTAATAAAAAAATGTATCTGCCCTCGTAATCGTTAATCAAAATAACTTCCCCTGCCTCTACATCTCTTCTCTGATGACGTGTTTACTGGCGGGACAATAACCTGTCACTCACATGACATCACAGCAGTAGCAAACCACAACCATCCAACGAGTGAATCAAGTCCCGCTGGACAAAATCAAGTCCTGTCCTACATTTTTTTTCTCATTCGAGAAGCTGTTTCACTCGGATACGTCACAATAGGGAAGAAAAGACTATTGCAACTTCCGTTTCATGCTGACTTGAAAATACAAAATACATTTACTTGAGAAGCAAAATTATTTAAGTTATTAAGAAAAATTTATCAAAATTAAGTCACAAAGTAAGAAAAATAAACTTAATTTAAATTTTATTTTTCTTACCCCATTGGCAGACATCTTGTTTTAAGTGTAAAGTCCCTTAATTCTTTTTTTTTTTGTTATCTTAGTTATGTCATTTTGCTTCACCCAAGGGATAGTTCACCCAAAAATGTAAATTCTGTCATCACTTACTCACCCTTACTCACCCTCAGGTTGTTCCAAACCTGTATGAGTTTCTTTTTTCTGTTGAACACAAAAGAAAATATTTTAAAGAATGTCGGAAATCGAACAGTTGATGGCAGTCTTCCATAGTAGGGAAAAAAATAATAATATGGCTACTCTCAACTGTTTCATTACCAACTTTCTTCAACAGAAGAAAGAAACTCATACAGGTTTGGAATAACATGAGGGTGAGTAAATGATGACAGAATATTTGGGTGAACTATCCCTTTAGGTAATTAATTATACCTTGATTTAAGGATATTTTGATATTTGTACTGTAAAACAAGACAAAAATACTGAGGAAGAAAATATTTGTTTACAGTGTAGTCCAACTGAATTTGATCCATATAAAACCATTTGTCACCAGTTTTAGATGGATTTTTCCAACTGAGTGGAAAATGCCTGACATAATGTGTTTCCTGATCCGATCAGAGGGTTCTGACAAAGAAAAAGAGTCTGAATTTAAATCAACACTTAGGAATGATGACCCTTTGAATCCAGCCGAATAGGATTGGTCTCCAAATTGATTTGTTTAATCGCCATCACCGATGAACCCTGACGAACGTTAATTCCTCCTGAGCAACTGGGATTTGCCCACACCCGGGATTTCAGATTACTCATGATCCACCACCATGCATGTTGTCATCTTAGTTAAAAAACGCTTTTTATTCAGTTTATATGTCCCTCACCTCATTTCTGCTCGTTTGAGTTGACCTTCGCCCCTTGCTTGGCCTTTGACTCTGTGCCACTCTGTGCTTGAGTTTTTTGGTTTGCACCGCCTCCAGCTCTGACATCACACGTCCTCTCACTAACCCAGAAAGCACAGGAGTTGTGTGTATGTGTGTGTATGAGCGCCTACCCTGCTCTCTCCTATGTGGTTAGCATCGCTTTCATGGTGTGGTCAGTGTGGTCGTCATGTGAAGAGGAATTTATGTCCTTACTTTTCTCTGTGTGTGTGTGTATGTGTATTTCCTCTACAGTATTCCCAGATGAGAGACGAGGTGTTTAAGTCTAATCTAGTGTGTGCCTTCATTGTTCTCGTCTTCATCACTGGAATACAGAGCTTACTTCCCTCTGCAAGGTAAAACATACACATGTACATACATATACTGGCCATAGCCACCACAGACATTGAGGATGACACATGATCTATTTGGGTGTATATATAGAAGTCATGCATGGGTTAATATTTCCAGTAGTGTTCGATGTGGGTTTTTCACAGAAATTTGGTCTTGAATATTTGATTATATCCACAAATGTATCATATAATATGTGATCTCTCATGTTTGTAGGATGGTCACTATGGTGATACAGTTCTCTGTCCTCATCTTTCTGCACTGTTGCCTTGTTGTTGTTACAACGGCGGAGGACTACAAGTGTTTGCCACTGGTTTTGCGAAAAGCGTGTTGCTGGGTGAACGAAACGTACGCTGCACGGAACGTCGTCATCTTCCTTTCCATCCTCATCAACTTCCTGGCTGCCATGATCAACATAGTGAGCAAACATTTTATTCATTTTAATTTTAATATGATCATTATACTCTTGCACACTTCATCATGGATATATAAAGTTCTAGAGCCCCACTAAGCGATTTCTCAGCTGAACCAATTTGAACTCAAGAATTATAGAACTACTGTGGGGTGTAAATGAATTTATTTTCTTTGTTTCTTGTGACAGACTTTACACAAATTTGTACAAAATTCACCAGCCTAAAACCACCAAAATTAGCCTTGCACAATATAGCAATACTATATTGGTTATCAGCCGAAATTCGAAAATTAAAATTGAACAACTTCCCAGATTTTTATATTTGGCTTACTTTTGCCGTCATCTAACTCTTAGCCTACTTAAAGTTGATCTTTAAAAACACTAATAATTTAATGACTGTTTAATGCGTCTTTAGCAAATGTCAGAATAAAAATGCATTTTTCATACTATAATTAATTATAATGTTGTGATGCCTAAATTGTAGCATTTTAATTTTTTTAATTTTTATTTATAAATAAAATATAGAATTTTAATACCTGCTACTTATTAGTTACTTGTCCTAATACCCATATTTAGAAAGTTCTTGAAAATTGTAATCGTTTTGCTCTTTATACAGATATATTCTTAAATGCAATCTATTCTCTAACATTTGCTCTCTCTCTTTTATCATAGCTTTGGTGTGATTTCGATAAATCCGTCTCATTCAGGAACCAGACGTTTAATGCATCGGCCTCAATCCCAGATATCTGCTTTTACCCAGAGGTCTTTTCACCCACTGACATGCAGTTTCAATCTGTTAAAAATGATTGATAGAATTCTAGCATTTGTGTAAACTGTTCAAAAATCAATTCATTCACTGTACATCAAGCGATGGGGTGTTAATGGTGAGGTTGTCTGGCTGTTTACTGACAGTATTTCGTGTTTACTGGAGTGTTGGCGATGGTGACCTGTGCAGTGTTCCTAAGACTCAACTCGGTTCTGAAGTTGGCCATCCTGCTGATCATGATCGCTATCTACGCAGTGCTGACCGAGGCCTTCTACACACCTCTGTTCATCCGCTATGACACACTTACACTCAATCAGAGGTATGTACGCAAACTCCCACATTCATTAAAGAACCAGTTCTAAAGAGAGAAATTATACATCACACTTTAACAGTATAGACGTAATTGTGATGACTCAAGTAAGTGCGTATGGTGACGCAGACCTATAAGAGCAACACATGTCATGCTGTTTCTCAAATAGCAGTCTGCGTGCGTTTTAATAGATTTCTGCATGTTTTACTGTATGATTAACTTCACACAGTCATAAATTGTCTTCTAGATGTGGGTGGTGTGGCCTGGTGGTCAAAAGTGTAGGTTGATAACTGTAAGTTTATTGGTTTAAACCCAGCAAAAGGTGATAGTTGTGCTATAGTGATGTGTAAAGGAATGTTTGAATGTTTGAAATGTTTCATTCTAAAATCTAAAGGTGTCCTTGTTTTTGAGTACCTTTCAAAAGTTTCAGGATTTTTACTTTTATTTAGCATTAACTGCTGGATTAAATTTATCAAAAGTGGCAGTAAAGACATTTATAATGTTAGAAAAAGATTTCTATTTAAAAAAAATGCTGTTCTTTTAAACATTCCATTTATCAAAGAAAAGCACAACTATTTTCAACATTATTAATAAAATTAAATGTTATTTTAAGCAGCAATAAAATGAAAAATTACCAATAATTGTATAATAGTAACAATGTGTCAATTATGAGATTTTCTTTTGTAACTGGGCAGAAATATATATCTTTTGCTGGTTAACAGCACTACAGCAGATCGGAGGAACAGAAAATGTAGTCATTTTTTTATAATTTTTCAAGTTTTTATAAGTGTTCATCATTTTTACAAGATATTTCACTTCAAAGGCACTTCAAATAATATCATGGTTTTGCCATCCCAAAAAGTGAGGGAAAAAATAGAAAATTTAAAAAAGGGATAAATACTGTAAAAGCAAAACGGTAACACTTTACAATAAGGTTCCTTTATTAAACATTAGTAAATGTATTAACTAACATGAACTAACAATGAGCAATACATTTACTACTGTTTTTGTTAATCTTTGTTAATGTTAGTTAATGAAAATAAAGCTGTTCATTGTTTGTTCATGCTAGTTCACAGTGCATTACCTAATGTTAACAAGATTTTAATAAAGTATTAGTAAATGTTGAAATTAACATTAACAAAGATGAACAAATGCTGTATAAGTGCAGTTCATTATTAGTTAATGTTAACTAATGTAGTTAACTAATGAACCTTATTGTAAAGTGTTACCAGCAAAACAAATTAGTTGCAAGTAATAGTTTTTGCAGTGTCTTTTTCTATCCGTTCGCCCTTGCTGAGGTCTGTGCATCATTGTGCACATCGTTAAGCACTTAACTTCATGTTACTCCAGAGGCACTGTCCTTTTGATAAGACTACTGTAAATCACTTTAGGTAAAACCATCTGCCAAACTACAAATTACCCCTAAACAAGAGCTAAACCTCAAACTTTAATTCAGAACCAAGTCCTGAAAAAGGTTTGTACAACTTTAAACAGACTTTATATTTCACTTTATTAAAAATAAACAAATCTTTCTTTTTCATATCAGATATCATAAGTGTTTAACAAACAGTGTACACTGTTATTGTATCATCAAGGCTCTTTATGACATTTATGACAGATGTTTGTCTTAACTAACTGCACTCTGGACATTATAAACATGCTGTGGAGCTCATGAGACTTTCTTGTCTTGTTAACCTGGTTACAGCAAAAGCTTCCTGGGAACCAAGGAAACGTCTCTGCTTCTCATGGCGATGTTCCTTTTAGCTGTGTTCTACCATGGCCAACAGGTAACAGACACACACACACACACACACACACACACACACACGCTAACCTGGATCAGGGGCCATTCAGTTCCTATTTTATAATGTCACGTTTCTAAGAAACAGAGGCAAGTTATTGGCTGCTTCATAAGGTCTCACAGTCAATATATAAAAGCCCAGCTCTCTCTGACGCACAGTGTGTGCAAAGCTTTTTAAGTTCACTCTACTGATTATTGTCTTTGATGCCGTAGATCAGGGGAAAGAGTCGGTCTGAGTGGTGATGACTGAAAGAGATAGAGAAATGAGCACTGTGTGTGTGTGTGTGTGTGTGTGTGTGTGTGTGTGTGTGTGTGTGTGTGTGTGTGTGTGTGTGTGGTGTCGACGCCGCTCTGATTAAGGCACACAGAGTCTCACGTATGACCGAAATGCTTTGTGCTTGTGCCAGAAATGAGTGCTTGTGTCCAGCTATAAACTGCCTGTCCATATTTACCCCCTCCCCTCGTATTCATGGCAACGGTGTGTCATTTAGGCAGGTGGTGCCACTGGCATTGCTTGGCCTATGGATTGGGACTTGGTGTGTGTTTCTTGAACAGTGATTTGATCATTTCTTATTTATGCTCATCTTGGTGTGTGTGTGTGTGTGTGTGTGTGTGTGTGTGTGTGTGTGTGTGTGTGTGTGTGTGTGTGTGTGTGTCAGATGAATGAACAAGCACTCTGTCACTGCGAGTCAGTGTCTATGAGGGATTACTTTTCATATGCAGTTCAGTCTGAGACCACAATGGAAATTTGGGATTCAAAATCTTTTAATCCTTGAAAGTTTGTTTAAAAAACTAAGAAATGTTATATTATAAAATGAGTAAGAAATGTATTATAAAATGTGTGAGAAACATTTGAAATATTTGGCTCTCTAGTGCTCTCAGACTTTAAAAGGATAGTTCACCTAAAAATGAAAAAGAGGTTTGTTTAAATGTTAAATATTTAAATGTGAATAAAAGACTAAATTCAATCTGTTCATCTAAAGTCATCTAGAGTCTCTTCAGAGAATTTGGAGTAGACCGCTCAATTCATATTCAATTCATATAATTTTTTTTATATATATATTAAAAACATTATTAAGAATAAAGAATTAACTAAGAATAAAAATATTCTTGGTATTTTTATCTTGTTTTCCAGTTAAAATATCACAAAATGTATAAAACGAGGTGAATTTACTTGAGAAGCAACATTGCATAAGATTTCAAGATTCATTTCATATATTATATTATGAATATAAGTGTATTTTACCTCATTGTACTTGCAGATCTTTTTTCACTCGTTTCTTATTTATACTCACAACATGTAAAACAATTACGGAGCCCCTAAAAGGACATGGTGATGGGGGAATTTTTTTTAGCTTTTGCATTTGCTCGCAAAACTAAAAAGAAAAATATGTTTTAAAGCTTTTGCAAGCAAGTGCAACGTTTCTCAGGGAAGTTTTGTAAGCAAACGCAAAAGCATTTTTCCTCCCATCCCACAATTTTTCCATCACCACGTACCCTTAGGGGCTCGGTAAAAAATCGATCGGTGAAGTTAGACAAAATAGACTTACTAAAGATATATTCTGTGAAAACAAGTACGCATTGTTGCTTCTCAAGAATGTTTTAAGGATTTTTAGATATTACAAAATGGATTAATAAAGTAGTCTAATAAAAATATACTATGTTATTTTTGCATTGTAGGCAGCTCTGAGATAGAACAAACAAATGGCTTTAGTTTTTTTGCTTCAGTATGTCTGTCTAGTCCTTCTAAGGGATTTTATGAGAAACATCTAGGACAGAGTAAATACTTTCTATAAATTGAAAACTCCACTGAGTCTACAGGCTCTGAAAGGGCAATAAAATGATCCTCTGGGGCAAATTCAACACATGTTCGCCTTGATTAACCTGTGAATACAGGTACGAGCCTTACTCAAGGGAGCAAGGCATAACTGTTGTACTGTATTATCTGCTGACTGAGTGAGAGTCTTGAGAACCAGCACGTCACCTCCACATAGCTTAGCACATCACTTTATCATGGATAAAACAATGCATTCATTTTGGTCTCCTTTGTAACAGCTGCCAGACTTCAGCTGTCTAAATTGCTTTTTGGACAGAGATAAAGTCCCGAACACCTCCAGACAGTGGTGAGATTCAAAACCGGGCCCTCCCAAGACACCTAAAACTTAGAAAACTCATTTGTGTTAAACCCTTTTCATACAGTTTGTCAAAAGTAATTTAGTTGATATGCACTGCTTTAATTGTCTCCTGTCTGAATGTGTGTGTGTCCGTCTCTACATCTTTGTGCATAATGTTTTAGAGGTTAATGGAGGTTAGTCTTGTTGATGTGTTTTTAATAATCATTCGGACAGTCGTACATCCCCGTCTGCCCCACTTGCTTAATTACTCCTCATAAAATCATCTTACGCTTTCGAGAGCATACATAAATAAATGCACGCACACACATGCAGTTTACACTCATACACAGGCACAAACACTTACATCATGCCCTGACTGTTAGTAAATTAATTTTTCAATCTGGACGCTTTTGTGAAACCGTTTCAATTAAAGCTGGATATTAATGAATGCAGATGAGCGTGTGTTACTGCTTAATTAGGGGGGACCTTGTTGGAGGTCTTCGTTTGGAAGAGAGCTGATGGAAGCCAGGCAGAAACGCAGCACGCAGGCTCACTTCCTGTTAAAGCGTTCAGGGTTCTTACTGAGTGCAGTGTATGAAAGAAATAAAATGGCGATGTCATCATTTACTCATGTTGCTTGAAACATGTATGATTTATTTCTTTTTACCTAGTGGAAGACAAAAGATGTTTAGCTTTTCAGAATATCTATGCTGCTCTTTTTTATGCGATAGAAGTAGATGGCTGTAAGAAGTGTCTGTGAGAAGTGAAAAAAACTGATTTTTTTTTTTGATGAAATTGATTCTTTCATTGAGCAAAGAGACATTGGATTGATCAAAAGTATCAGTAAATACTTTGGTCACACTTTAGGGTCCAATTCTCACTAATAACTAGCTATTAACTATGCCTTTTGCCTCAGTAAACTTCTAATGACTGCTTATCAATAATATTTAGTAGGTAGTTGTTAAGTTTAGGTTTTGGGTAGGATTAAGAAATGTAGAATATCATGCAGAATAAGGCATTAAAATGTGCTTACTAATAAATAGCCAATATCCTAGTAATATGCATGCTAATAAGCAACTAGTTAATAGTGAGAATTTGACCCTAAAGTGTTACCAGTACTTTATATTATATAAAAAAAATGCAGTTCTTTTGAACTTTCTATTCATCAAGGAATCCTGAAAAGAAAAATGATCCTCTTTCCAGTAAAAATGTTTTCAACATTGATAATAATAAAAAATGTTTCTTGAGCACCAGATATTAGAATGATTTCTGAAGGATCATGTGACACTGAAGACAGGAGTAATTAATAATTTGGCATCACTGGAATACATTTATTTATATATTTATTTATATAATGTATTTGAATTCACTTTAAAATACATTCATATTTTA
The DNA here is from genome assembly GCF_963993115.1 of Abramis brama. Classification (NCBI taxonomy): domain Eukaryota; kingdom Metazoa; phylum Chordata; class Actinopteri; order Cypriniformes; family Leuciscidae; genus Abramis; species Abramis brama. Next base: position 10,930,600 of record NC_139969.1, read on the forward strand.
CCATATTATTATTTTTACTGTATTTTGATCAAATAAATGCAGTCGCGGTGAGCAAAACAAGACTTTTCAAAAACATTTAAAAACAATTTTTTTGATTGACCTCAAACATTTGAACAGTAATGTATTGTTGGAGGAGAAAGTCTTAAACCCTCATTAAACTAAGTCTCAGACATTTTATTTCAAAACATTGGAACTTAATTTAATGTGACGTTTTATATTGCTCTGATAGTCTCAGATGAAGGATCTTGATTTATCTTGTGAAGCTGAAGGACAGCTATAAGTGACCCACATGCAGGCTGTCCCACATATCACCGTGTGCAAACAAGACAGATGCTGCGTCCGAAATCACGTACTGTCTGAATGGGTACTAGATATGGATTTACTTTGTGACCGTTAAAAAAGTATGTTCTATATAGTATCAATGTGGGTAGTATGAATGAAATTCGCATTTACTAAATCCGCCATGTTACTGTCATGTGACCTACCAGCGTCGGTTGTGTCGCTTCACTGCCATTCCGGGTCCTTATTGCCTCCTGTTTTTCGAATACGTATTGAGACATAATACTCTTTTGGCGTACTGTTTTTCGTATACTATATAATAGGGAAGTATTTAATTTCGGGTGCAGCCAGAGACTTTGAAGGCGGAGACTTTAGGAGTCATAGCCATCACTTAAAAAAATTTCAGATGATCTAATCACGAGTAGTCTAAAACATTTTGTAATCCAATCCCTGAAAACACATAGCCTACTGTACAGAGGTAGTCAGAAGCACATGTGATTTGTAGTGTAAAAGCTAATCTATCCTGATGTTTCCTAGACAGCACTTTTTGCACTTTGTCAACATGTAGTAACACTGACATAGAGAGTGATGTGTGTATTTATGAAATCAGAGACCCTCCGCTGAAATCTGAACACAAGTGGTCACAGGAGACACATTTGAGACACTTGTGAAGATATAAACCACAAAATGTCTCGGCTGACCACTTATGATCGGATCACCCGTGATGGATCTTAATGCCAGGTCAGGGCCAACTTAACCAGCTGAAACTTCATTTATATGTGTTGTGCAAACCTAAAACTAATTATACCCACAGTGTAGTTTGGTAGTTAGGTGGTGGCGTCTTGCTGTGGGACTCAGCTTAAAACAGAGGGAGGAATAGATGAGAAATCTGCCAAAAAACCTGATGCTTTTAGCAGAACAATGATCCCAAAGCCAAATTAACTTTTTCATTAATTTACTGGAGTGGCTTAAATGTAAATAACCTTCAATGACCTAGCCAAGGACTAAGAACATGTGGCACTTTGAAAATAATGGTGTACAAACCTGTTTATCCTCAACAAACTGGAGCAAATGTGCCTGGAGCAATGGGCCAAAATCACACCTACAAAAATAAGCTAAAGCACTTATGAACGCAGTGAATGTTGTCATTGCTGCAAATGGATGGCACTATGAATAGTTCAATGTGGGGATTTTTTACTTGTGTAATATCATACAGATTTTTTGTTTTTGTTGTTGTTTTTACATTTTATCAAGAATATAACATTCAATTAACAAGAACTTATATAAGGTTGTTTGAAATGAGTGTTTTAAAGCATTTCTACATATTTTTCTGATTGAGTTATTTTCCACATTTAAGAAGAACGTGCACCTCTCTGCATCTTTCCTGTCGTTGATTACCAACAGATGCTTTCCTCCTCTAGTTGCTAGGATTTTTCTGTGCCTTTTTTTCCAGTGACTGGATTGTGTTTGCTGAGTGTGTATTTGCTATTCATCTGCTTAGTATTGCTGACAGTTATTAGATATACCTTCTCTTTTTCTCTCTCTCTCTCTTCTTTGTCACTTAAAACCTTTTTCCTTTTATATATATATATATATTGTTAGGCACTTTACTGAAATTATTTACTGTAATTTCCATTTAAAATATATTGTTGTTCACTTGAACTTTCTATTCAGCAGAAATTCCTGAAAAAAGTATCACATTCTCCACCAAAATATTAAGTAGCACAACAGTTTTCAACATTAATAATGATAAGAAATGTTATAAAAATACTATAATATATATAAAAAAATTATATTAATATTTATATTTGAATATTTAGATTTTAATATTATTATTAATCATATAAATCATTTTAATATGATTTAAAATATATATATATATATATATATATATATATATATATATATATATATATATATATATATATATATATATATATATATATATACATTTTGATTTTTCATTGTCAGTCTGTTATGTTGAGGGGCAAATTCATAATATTCCTTGCATTTGTGGTGACGAACATTTAGTCTTGAAGTGTGATCAGAGGCTGGTTGCGTAAACTGCAGAGACTATTCTTAACAAGTTAAAATAAAAATGTAGATTGGTCTAATTTGATATTGAAAAGTTGGTCATACTAGTTCTTAAGACACAGTTTCAACATAATGGCTATGTCGCTGCCTGGCCCCAGCAGAAGATATGGGCAGATATTGACCTGTACAGCTGGTCTTCTCTGCCGAGCCTGACGGATGCTTTATAAAATAACTGCCTAGGACTGTAACACTGATTGGCTGTCCTGTGTTTTTGCTTGTTTTTGTTGATTTGTGTATCTTGTGATGCTTTTTATTCTTTGTTGTCTGACCTGCTTCGTTCTCTGTCTCTCAGCTGGAGTATACTGCTCGTCTGGACTTCCTATGGCGTGTGCAGGCGAAGGAAGAGATAAATGAGATGCGTGAGCTGCGTGAACACAATGAGAACATGCTCCGGAACATTCTCCCCAGCCATGTCGCACGCCACTTCCTGGAGAAAGACAGAGACAATGAGGTAGAGAGACAGAATGGATCTGGGTGTCTCACTTCTTTAGTCTGACAGGAAAAACATGGCAGCACTTAGATGGCAAGAACATATGAGGAGAGGATGAATCACTGCCACTCTCTTTGTTCTTTGTTGTGCTTTATTGGCATGACAGTCAACTTTCTGTAAGCATATGCAGCTGCGGAAGTCAGAACCACTAAAGAAATTTACACAAATTGATAATAAATATACATGACAAAACAAAACAAAAAAGTACAAATAATATATTGGGAGTCTGTAGTTCTCTTCAAAACACCAAGTGAGCTGCCTAAATAGGAAATAAATGTATCCTATTATTCAGCGAGATAGAAAAAATAAATAAATATACAGTGAAATTCTGAGATTTCCTTCTCCATGAAGGATGAATGCAGTGTTGCCTTAGCGTATAGCTAAAATATGGTATCTTAGTAGGCAGCATAATCAAATTTGTCTCCCATTTGGAAATGCTTCTGGTTCTGGTTAATTTTGTTGTGCTCGCAACATAGATTGTTAATCTTGTGGCCGCCATGTTTTTATGTGACTAGTGTCTTTTTTGTCTTATTCCTTTGTTCTTTCCTTTGAGTTTGTAAAGGCAGTGTGTGTGTGTGTGTGTGTGTGTGTGTGTGTGTGCTCTCTTGTCCTGATGTGACTTCTCTGTTTATTTCTGGAATGTTCTGCTGTCAGTCAATCAGACAATAGGGAGAATAAATAATGGAGCTGTATAACTCACGGATAAAAAATGCATCCATTAAGCCTGTGTGTGTGTGTGTGTGTGGGTGAGGGTATTGAGTTGCTTTAATTATCCCATTAATTTATAATCAGGTGGAGTATTGAGGTTTGATTTAACTGGTGATGCTAAAAGTGTGTGTGTGTGTGTGTGTGTGTGTGTGTCTGAGTGTGTGAACCATAATTTACGCCACTCTCTGCTATTATTAAGATGAGAAAATGATCCCTCTCCCTCACACATGCACACATACACGGTCTTGCTCGCAAAATCTGCAACTCTTAAAGGGCACTGAAGTCATTTGGTTCAGTGACTAACACTTATTACGTGTATTATTACTTATTTTCTACACTTTTCTTCAACAGTCACTGACTTTTTACATTATGCGTCAGCAGGGCGGATCAGTGTGATGCTGAATGTTTAGGGTGTATGAGAGAGTTTAACCTCATTCTACTGACCACAGCTTCCTCTTTAAACAGCAAAGTAGTTAGAGCTGTGCATGGCCTTGTGGTTTGCACACATTAGACCTCAAATATAGTACAGTACATAATTGCGCATGTTGTGATAGATTATGTAGTGCGTATGCGGTCTGTTCATAACCATGAGAAGTGTGAAGTGTGTGTAAATGAGAAGTGTGTGTAAGCCATGATTTTTGGACCATTCACACAGGACCCATTCTGTTTTATAATTATTATACACATGCAGAGAAACGTTTTTGCATTGCAACAGTTTTTTGTTGTTGTAACACTTTGTTTTTAAGATGATTAATTCTATATAAATAGTATTCATTATTATATTATATTATTTGGTAACACTTTACAATAAGGTTTCATTAGTTCAGTAGTGCACTACTGTAGTTAACATGAACTAAAAATGAATAATACTTTTCTAAGGCATTTATTAATATAAGTTAAGGTTCATTTTAACATTTACTAATACATTATTGAAATCAAAAGTTGTATTTGTTAACAATAGGTAAAGCACTGTGAACTAACATGAACAAACAATGAACGACTATATTTTATTAACGAACATTAACAAAGATTAATAAATACTGTATCAAATGAATTGCGTATTGTTAGTTCATGTTAGTTAATACATGTTAACAGATGAGACCTTATTGTAAAGTGTTACCACATATTTTATAGCATACTATAATTAATAGCATTGTGTAATATATGTAAACAATCTGTTTTATAATTTTGTAATTGTTGTATTTGAATTATGTTTAAAATATAAGCTTGTCAGCAGTGTTATTTTAGTGTAATTGATAATTTTTAATCAATATTTTTAAATCATTTTTATATTTTCCATTTTCATTTTAGTAATTTTGTTGTGTTTTTTGTCATTTTTACTAGTTTTCTTTTTTGTAAATATGTCTATATAGTTTTTATTCATTTTTATTTCAGTTTTAGTTTGTTATATTAGTATGATACATGTTGCCTTGGCAACTAGCTGAAATAAAATAAATTAACTTTTATATATTTTATTTTATCTCAGTAAACTTTTAATTTATATAAAGTAACAAAAATGTTTTTTTTAATGGTTTTAGTTCAATATAATGACCCTGCTTTGTCAGATGCATTATGAATTATGAATTAATCAAGTGTGTTTGTTATAGTTATTGTACACATGCAGAAAAACATTATTTGCCATTGCAACGTTTTGTTGCCACGCTTGTTTTATATATATAAAAATGTATTTGTTTATATATTTATTCTTACATATTACATTGTTATAATATGATTAAAATATAGCATTGCTAATATATGATAATAGCCTATATTAACATATTGAATTGCATACTATAATTAATAATATTATATAATATTATATGTAAACCATGTTTTTTTGTATGTTGTATGTGTTGTATTGGCATTTATCAGATATCAGCCTTATCAGATGCATCTGTTCTGACTCCCACTTGTGAGGTAATCAAGTGTGTTAGATATAAAGCAACACTGCCCTCTCGTGGTCAACACATTATGCATACCACGTTCACTGTATTGTTGTTCTGACGTTCATTGGAATCACATTTTTGTATGTTTTTACATGTGTCAAATTGAACCAAAGTTATCTGAAGTTGACTTCATTCCAGTGAGGAGCTTTCTAATGTTTGGTCTCCATCCGTAGGAGCTTTACTCGCAGTCATATGACACGGTGGGAGTGATGTTTGCCTCCATTCCGGGCTTTGCTGATTTTTACTCTCAGACGGAGATGAATAATCAGGGTGTGGAGTGTTTGCGGCTGCTCAACGAGATCATTGCTGATTTTGATGAGGTCAGATTTCTACCATCACACACACACACACACACACGTATTTAAAGGCATAGTCCACCAATAAATGACAGTTCCGTCATTATTTACTCACCCTCATGTTGATAGTAGTGAGTAAATAATGACAGAATTGTCATTTTGGGGTGAACTATCCCTTTAAAGTGCCTGTATTATGCTTTTTCAGAAATGACCTTTCATGCAGTGTGTAATATAGCTGTTTGTGAATGTAAAAGGTTTGCAAAGTTTTAAAGATCAAAGTGCATGATCAGTAGAGTTATTGTCTCCTGAACGAAATAATTGATTCTGAACTGCCTAAAACAAGTTGCCAGTAATTCCAGTCTTACCTCCTATTTGAACCGACGTAGGTTTGTAACACATTTGCATAATTCCAGCATATAGTCTTCATTGGCTACTTGTGAACAACATCTACTTTGACCCGATCTCAATCACTGTAGTTGTAGCAGAGGCCTGGAAGAGTTTAAATCGTGTTGTCGACATGTCGAGAAGACTCTGTTTCCTGTGATGTGAAAGTAAATCCATTTTGCATGTATTTCCAAAGGATGAGGGCTCAGATTGATACGGTAAAACCGACACCATCATTATGGTTTGTATCACTATGTACACAAGTACCGAGGAAGCCTCCAGAACTGAAATTAAGATAAGGTAATGGGCGAATCGTTTCTGACACGCGCTGTAAACGGTAGACCAATCACATCAGACTCGGCCATCTGTCCAATCAGAGCAGAGTAGGCGCTCGGAAAGGAGGGGTTTAGAGAGGCTGAATCCTTTACACTGTGAGAAAAGAGGTGATCCTGCAATGTATATTATGAGAAAATTAAAGGGGACCTATTATGCTGGTATATGGATCAACTGGTGACGATCTGCCCTTTTAGCATAGATCCGCCCTGAGTAAACCGCAGCAGTCTGCCGTTCCTCACTGTAGCAGCTGAGATATACGTCTGCATCAAAAAACTTGACAAATGTTCTGTTATTGGTATTGGATGTACCAACGAACATAAGAGTCTCCAAAGACTCCTGGAATCTGAGCCACTGAGGACACCGTAGTTGAATTTTATTTATGAAGGAAGTGTGCCGAAGAAAGTCGTTAAAGTGTTTGCGGAAATTATTTTACCCCGGACTGCTTCACAAACGAGGGTCAGCTCAACGCTGGATTTGCACAAAAGTTTTTTCTAAAAGATTTTTAGATTAAAGCGTAACTCTGGCCAAAACGCAACCTTGGGTCTTTTTGTGAATCTACCCGAGGCAAACTTTCGTTTAAAAGCATAATTAGGATGGAAACGCCACTTTTAAGATTGACCATATTTTCTTTTCTTTTGATGCAATCCAGAGTTCTCGCGGAGAACACAATTTGAATTTGCTCAGCGAGTCACTCTGGCATTGAGTGATGATGCTCATTAACTATGCCCTTGTAGCCGAGCTGCACCAATCACATCGGTGTATCTGATATAGGCGGGTCAGAGGCGAGCTAAACAGATGACGACAGCGCTAGTGACAGCGCAATCACGACAGTGATTGGTCGTAGTGTTATCCAATTGCGTGCAGTGAGATTTTCAAATGCATGCTTGGTGCCGCCCCTCGAGTTGGGTGATTTTCATTACTCGATGCCAGACCCTTAATCTTTCAGATTTGGGTCTGGATTTCCAGGCTAAGTGCCCCTTGCACTCCCATTCAAAAGGCAATTTGACCGAAAACGAAAATACGGTCAATCTTAAAAGTTTCCATTTCCATCCTAATTATGCTTTTAAACAAAAGTTTGCCTCGGATAGATTCACAAAAAGACCCTAGGTTGCATTTTGGCGAGAGTTACGCTTTAACATGATGGTACATGATAGTGTATGATGAGCTGAATCAACTTTACTCTACATAAATGTATCCACTAACCATTCAGAAACATCCAGTTGCATTCTTCCTGAGTCTCTCCATCAGTGTCCGAAGGCTGAACATCGCTACTGACAATTTCTGACATTTTGGCTGTGTGAGACTCTCCAGTTTTGTTGTTGCTGGAGTATCCAAAGTATGAGCTGTAAACCTCTTCTGGAAAGGGGGACGGGAGCAACAGCTCATCTGCATTTAAAAGTTTTTTTTTTTTTTTGCTTAAACCCAAACAGGGGCAAATTTGACATGCTATAATAGATTATCTGTAGGGTATTATAAGCTGAAACTTCAGACACATTCTGGGAACACCAGAGACTTACATTACATCTTGTAAAAAGGGGTATAATAGGTCCCCTGTTAAGTGTTTTTAAAATTAGGAACCATTAAAAAAGCATAATATGGGCACTTTTAATACTGATGATTCATCTAAGATGCACAGTTCCATCACACCTGCTCAAAAGTTGCTGATAAAAGTTTAATGTTACATATGTAGACTGTCATATTTGAAATATTCTCTCTATACAGTTGCTGGGGGAGGAGAGATTTCAGGACATCGAGAAGATAAAGACCATCGGCAGCACATACATGGCTGTGTCAGGACTGTCTCCTGAGAAACAAGTATGAAAACACACACACACACACACCTACAGAAACATACACACTCACTCATGCTAAAACATATTATCTGATGTCTTATATGCAGTGTCTGTATTTTGTAAAAGGGTTAGCTTGTGCACTAATCTTTCTATATATGTGTGTTACCATAGCAATGTGAGGATAAATGGGGGCATCTGTGTGCGCTGGCAGATTTCGCCATTGCTCTGAATGAAAGCATTCAGGAGATCAACAAACATTCATTTAACAACTTCCAACTCAGAATCGGTAAGAGTCAAATGATTTAAACACTGTTTTTTTAGAAACACATTTTAAAGTGACAATGGAGCACAACAGTGACTGCCAACTTTTTTTTATCAGCCTTGATTCCGAATGTATTTGACCTGTTTATTTTCTCCATAGGAATTTCAGAAATTTTTTATATTGATTTAAAGTCATGAATGAAACCAACCAGCTCTGAGAAGATTCAGAACATTACAATTGATAAATAAATTAAAATTGGGAAAGATATTTTTTGATGAAATATTCACATAAGGTTTTTGAGGTTGTAAGGAGCCGTAATCAAGTAAAAAAATGTACTTGATTACAGGTATATCTTTTGCAATGCTTTGTGGGAGTGGGCAGTCACTATTCCTGTTTCCATGGTTACTGATACTTTCAGGATCTTGGGTAATGTAGTTCTTAGTTTTGTTTTAAAAAATTTGTCTTAAATTTTTTTTATCACATTGAAAACTTGTAGAATTTCTATCTCAAATGTACTTAGAAAATCTACATTTTATTTTTCTGTACACAACCATTTAAAAATGTTGTTTTGAAAGAAATTAATAATTTTATTCAGCAAGGATGCATAAAATTGATCGAAAGTGACAGTGAAGAAATTTATAAAGATTTAAATGTCACATAAATAATGTTCCTGAAAACAATGTATCAAGGTGTCCACAAAAATTTTAAGCAGCACAACTGTTTTTAACTAATAATACTAAGAAATGTTTCTCAAGCACCAAATCAGCATATTACAATGATTTCTGAAGGATCAATTCAGCTTTGCCATCATATAAATAAAATATATTTTAAAATAGAAAACATTTATTTTAAATTCTGATAAATTATTTTTCCTGTTTATCTAGCCCTCATCACCTTCTAAGGATGTTAATTATTTATTTATTTATTTATTTACCTTTTTTTTTTTTTTTTTTGCTGATTCTACTCTGTTCTTACCCTGAAAATAACCTTAGATGCTAACATGTCATAAAACAGTCAAATAAACAAGCTTCAGGACTCTTATTAAAAAATAATAATAGTGTTTTGTGATGAAAATGAATAGAATTTGTACTTCCGGAACTGGGCCTTTGCACTCTATTAAAAGGCTGAATTGTAGCTCCATTGCAGCTTGCACCATCATGTCTTTTCAACAGGGTGAATTTGCTGATGCTGACTCTGTTCGCTCTCTCCCTCAGGTATGGCACATGGCTCTGTGGTGGCCGGAGTCATCGGCGCTAAAAAGCCGCAGTATGATATTTGGGGAAAGACGGTCAATCTGGCAAGTCGTATGGACAGCACGGGTGTCAGCGGCAAGATCCAGCTCCCAGAGGAGACCTACGCCATCCTGAACGAGCGCGGCTTCGCCTTCGAGTACCGAGGAGAGATCTACGTGAAGGGCATCAGTGAACAGGAAGGCAAGATCCGCACGCACTTCCTGATGGGCCGCGTGCAGCCCAACCCGCTCATCCTGCAGCCGAGGAAGCTCACGGGCCAGTACTCGCTCGCCGCCGTGGTGCTCGGCCTGGTCCAGTCCCTCAATCGGCAGAAACAGAAACAAATCCTCAATGAAAACAACAACTCAGGCATCATGAAGGGCCACCACTACAACCGCAGAACTCTGCTGGCGCCGGGCGGCTCGGACACCAGCCACGCTGAGGTCACGGACAAGAGCGACCTGGCCTAGATCTTGGATGAGGAAAACAGACTGCGTACTGAACCAAAAGACTGAGCTGTACTTCAGACTGCTGCCGCTGACTGAGTGTCTCTCTTGATGTCTGTGTTTCTTTTTGTATTTCTTTTGTATTTGAGAAACAATAAAGGGGTTTAATTTTTTTATAAAGGTCTGAGCTTCCTTTTAATAAAGGTCCGTATGAATGGTTTGATCTAATGCTACGTTCACGTCATGTCGGAATTATTGTAACTCTGAGATTCTACTCAGAACTGTTAACATCCCCAGATTCAGATATTTTTCATTTCTTAGACAACGCTCATAACCAAAATGGTCCCACATGAATTGCTGTTGATGACAGCAAAACATTGAATTACAGATTGTTTATCAGTTTACCTCTATGTTTGAATTCAGCATGAAACCTTAGTCTTCCTTATTGTGACATATATCCGAGTGAAACGGCTTCTCGAACAAGAAAAAATGTAGGGACTTGATTTTGACCATTGTGGTTTGCTGTTGCTGCAAGGGGAAGTTATTTTGATTAAAGAATATGAAGGCACATGAATTAAAAAAAATTATAATAATAATGTGCAAGGATAAATCATTTATAATAAATACTGCAATATTTCTTATAAAATAAGAATTGTCAATTTTGATTCTATGGTGACTTCGAGAGCCAAGAAAGTAATGTAGGGCCTACATTTGGCAGACATTGCTAATTTGTTCTGGCTTCTTGCCAGGCATTCAAAAGGTTTTCTAGTGTTCTACCTGGTTGTTAAGCTATCCTGACTGGTTGCTAGGGTCTAGAACACATAAGTCAAGGCTGCCAACTTTCACACATTTAGCGCGAGATTCTCGCGATTGACACTGTTCTCACACTACACATCCATTTTCTCAAGCAGTGAAAAAACATGGTGGAGCAGTGAGGAGAGGACACTGACAAGACAGAGCAGGAAACAAACTGCCAGCTTTCAAAATCTGTCAATTTTATTGAAACAATAACGTTAAGCCTAACGTTTTGGCGCTCTTTAATGTGCCTCAGTTCAACAGGCACGTGCACCGATCATCACTTCCTCTTTACTACTTATAGCACGAAATAAACATGACTGAACTTCAGAAGGTATGTTGAAAGATACTGTGCAACTTACTGTTAATGTATCATGTAACATAATGGATCAATCAGTGTTTCAACCGCGGAAAGACATCAAAACAGCTTGTAAACAATATGTCACATAATGTTAGGCTACATTTACCTCAGAAAAGCCATTCAGTGACAGCATCTAGCTAGACAAATTAACTTCAGAGAGGAGCATTTTGCTAAATATAGGCACTATATTACATACAGTAGGCCTACTCATTCTATTTTTACTCATATCTCTAAAATATAACCTTATTATAAAAAGCGCCTTCTATTAGGCGAATTAGCATAGGCTACAAATCAGTTGTTGATATTGTATTATTCTTATACTGCAGTAATATTAATATCATATCATTACTATTATAGTAATATATAGTGATATTTATAATGTACTTAAATAGTATAGCCTGCTATTCTAGCTTAATGTACCAGCTGACAAGGTTCCCTTAGTTTCCACTCACTTAAAGTTGAACTCAAAAGTTGGCAGCCCTGTTATAAGTATAAACATAGAACTGACTAACTTACCTTTAACAGTTTTTTTATGATGGTCAAATCAGAATTATGTTTTTATTCTTCTGCGTCGAAAACTCTTAAACACGAGAACCGACATAACGCTTCATACATGTATTTCAGAATGCTCTGTTAATGTTTTGACTATAGTTTTGCAAGTTTGCAAGACGAAGTAAGTATGTTATAACAAATTCGTTAGCAATCTTTAGCCTCATATACATAGGGATGTTTTAACAAGCACCAACACCAGGATTTCTATTACAGATATATTTTAGCACAGATAGATAGCCTCAGGGGCGTAATTTGTGGGGGGGTTGGGGGGGAGATAACCCCCCCAATATTTAAATCTATGCATTACAACCCCCCCAATATTTATACCATGATCACATGAAAAATATGCAGACCCAAACTTCAACCCCCCCAATGTTCAAACCAAATCTACGCCCTTGGATAGCCTACAGAATGCTTCTACAGATAAAGAATTAAGTTGTACTGAGAGAATATTATTATGGCCCAACACGAACAATCTACAAATGAGAACGACAAAAATTGTCAAGGATTTTCCGATGAAAATATGTGATGTGAAAGCTGGCAGATGTTTTAGCTTCTTCTTTTTTTAAAAACCATTTGGGCTTAGTGAATGTACTTATATTATGTGATTATCACCTGTCTTCCTCAACTAAATTATCTAGAGCTGATCAGGTGGAAGTGCAGGTCTGTCCTGCAGAGGGCGATGTTGACTGAATATTAAGTTAGGGTCAGATCAAACGATTGAAGGAAAACAGTGTGAGTGAGTATGTGTCCCTGTGTCTACTGTGATTTATCTATTAATATTAGTAAATAATTAATAGAATTTAACATGTTTTTAATTTAAAAAGTAAATTAGAATGTATTTGATATTTTATTGTTTTAATTATTACTTTTTTCTTCTTCCCACTCTCTTACGTAGGTGTGAACAGATCATCGTCTTGTCAGTCGGACATGCTTCTTCCGCCTGTATTTCTGACGGGTGGGCGGGGCTAATAACCACATCACTCCTGTCGCACTCTAGGATGTTGTTATTCTCGGCTCTGTTCTTTTTAAACTGACGAATAAAATTGAATGGAGGCAGTTGCCATGGTGAACAGTGCAAAGCTTTGATGCTGAGAGTGACATAGCGGTATATGTAAGAGAGGGGAAATAAAAAGATGGGAGAGAGGGAGAGAAGGAGGTATGAAATGATTGTTCAAAGATCAAAGAGTTAAAATGCCTGAAAACTGGCACAAATACGACCTCAGCTGTGGCACTGTAGGGTGTGTGTGTATGTGTGTGTGTGTGGAATGATGATGTGTTTGTTACTTGACAAGCCATCTGTGAACAGTTTGCAGATATTTTCTCAGCATTGGATGCTCACACACGGGTAGTTGACACATAACATGCCTGCAGAGAATTTTTATCTGCATTAATATTTCAAAATTATATGAATGTATAAGGGAATTTGAGAGGGGATAGTTGTCACACTTTTTACTTACGGTATTTTTTTATATATTTTTTTTAAAGTCAATTTCTGTTGAGACGCATACAGTAAAAATCTTGGCTAAAATTAAATAAATAAAATGATGTTTCACATTATATGGGGTAAGTTGTCACAACCATTCACTTGTTACCTGACAACTAAAGCATAATTAAAACAATTTGATACAATTTCACACAAAAATAGCCATTTTATGTGTAACTCTCTTTCTCTCATTGCTCCCATACAGTCACAATTCTGAGAATGGTGTATGCTGTTGCTTGGCAACAACAGTGAGACCCCCTCCCCCACCAATATGCAGCTGTTTTGGATGTGTGTGTGTGTGTGTGTGTTCCAGCAGATGACAGTCCATATTGATCATTCTTTATGGCATTCTTAATCATAAATTCAGAATCCATTATCATGTTTCCTGTGATAGGAGGAGGGAGGAGCTGAGTTCCCATCGGCCTCTCAGCAGACTGGATCACCACTCAGGTACTGTATTATGCATGAAGCCTTATGAATATTTAAATAATGTTAGAATGGGCCTCTAACAGGATATGTTTAATGTAGGTAAGGTGTTCATCATAACTGCCCGGCTGATTTTTCAGGAGATGATCATTATATTTTAAGGCCACCTGCAACCAGCTAGCAACTAGCGAATTATGGTTCACTACTGACGTCCTGCTCAAACTTCCTGTTTCAACAGGAAATGCGTCATCACAGGACAGAAAACTGTTTGTCAAATCAAGTTCACAGGGTCGTTCAAGGAATAACACAAAATTCTGTCATAATTTACTCAACGTCATGTCGTTCCTCTGTATGACTTTTCTCTCTACACAAACAGAATTTTTACTGTGAAACTTTTTTATACAATGAATTCAAGGGTTAGTTCACTCAAAAATGAAAATTCTGTCAATAATTACTCACCCTCATGTTCCAAAATGGTAAGATCTTCAAAAAATCTCCAACACGGGTTCACCACGACGCATGCGTGTTTTGCTGGCGCGAGAGCAGAGAGTGAACGCACTTTGGAGATTAATATTTTGTAAATAAAGTGTTTTTTTTTTTTTTTTTTTGCACAAACAAACCACTCTTGTCACTTGATAAACTTGAGGTTAAACCACTGGAGTCATATGGATTACTTTAATGATGTCTTTACTATCTTTCTGGGGCTTGAAAGTGGTAGTTGCGTAGCCTGTCAATGGAGGGACAGAAAGATCTCAGATTTCATTAAAAAGATCTTCATTTGTGTTCTGAAGATGAACGTCTTACAGGTTTGGAACGACATGAGGAGTTATTAATGACTGAATTTTCATTTAATAAGCTGCAGATACCACAAAGTGGTACAGATTTGTGGTTACATAACCAAGAGACATGCTGCTGGTTTGAAGTTTGAATATGTGAAAGATCAAAATATTTGAGAACTTAGACCTATAGAAAAAAAATCTACACATAGACACAAAATATGGATACATAATGTTCATTTAAATAATAAATAAAATGATGATAAAATAATTATGTTAATAATAAAAAAATCAATAGGTTTTTAATTAGTTTCTTAGGAAATCACAAATCTATTGAGGTTTGGGATTCTTCAACTTTAACATTCGTCCTGACATTTTCAGAAATCATTTCTACACCCCTGGCCATAGCAACCTATTCACATGTGAACTTGACCTGCCTCATTTGAACACACAAGACGACTTTCATCTTCCTGAGGTCTCTTATATCAGTTATACATCAGGCAGTTCTCTGTTGGTACTAGTCACTCCAGGCACAGATGTGTCAAACTGTCATCTTTAATTTGTTTACTTTGGGTTAAAACTTCATGAAATGACATTAAGTCTAACCGCCATTGCAGCATTGAGAAAAGCAAAATGGTTTTGTGCCTGTCAATCAATAACAAATTCTGTAATGCGATAAATTGGTGAAATTCTCTAAATCAGGCCACTATATGTTAAATTATATCATCATTTACTCTCCCTATTGTTGTTCCAAACATGCTTTACTTTCTTTCTTCTGTGGAACAACAGAAGATATTTTGAGAAACTAACATTCTTTAGAATATGTGTCTTGCAGAAGAGAGAAAGTCATACAGGTTTGGAATGACATGAGGATGAGTAAAAAAATGACAAGATTTTATCCGACAGGAACTATCCATTTAAGCTCAGCATTTGTTTGTAAAAATGTTGGTTAGCACAAAAAACTAATTGTCTCATTTTGTTTTTATCAATTGTTTTTATTATTGTAAAAATCAAGTTTACATTGATGCACTTACAATGGAAGTGAATGTGACCCATTTTGGAGGCTTTAAAGGAATACTCCACCGTTTTTTCATATTAAACTATGTTATTCCCTTAACTAAGACGAGTTGATACATAACTCTCTCGTCTCAGTGCGTGCACTCAATCGCTCTGGCGCGCGGCGACACTTTGATAGCACAGCTTAGCCCAGTTCATTCATTAGGGACCAAACAGAGATGAAGTTAGAAGCGACCAAACACCTCCACGTTTTCCCTATTTAAATACAGTTACACGAGTAGTTACACGACCAAGTATGGTGACACAAAATAAAACGTGGCGCTTTTCTAAGCGGGTAAAAAGGAGAGTCAGATCCTGATTTGGATGTGGCACCCTCATCATCCTCTCTAGCTTCCACTGAAGGCGAGGAGGATTCGGAGGATCCTGGATCTGGGTGGATTGGGAGAAACGGCGAAGTGTGGTTTTCCACCAACGCGGAGACAACTCCCTTTCTTCAGCCTGCCAGAGGCGGGACTCCAGGGCCGACGCGCTATGCCTTCGCAAGGCATAGTCATACATGTTTGTATGACTGTACAAACATGTATGTGTTGACGCAAGTCATGCTGACAATGAGGTCAATCATCTCCGTAAAAAACAGATTGAACACAGAATCCATGTTCTGGACCCTTGCGAAGGCATAGCGCGTCGGCCCTGGAGTCCCGCCTCTGGCAGGCTGAAGAAAGGGAGTTGTCTCCGCGTTGGTGGAAAACCACACTTCGCCGTTTCTCCCAATCCACCCAGATCCAGGATCCTCCGAATCCTCCTCGCCTTCAGTGGAAGCTAGAGAGGATGATGAGGGTGCCACATCCAAATCAGGATCTGACTCTCCTGAGTCTGTGGTGTCAGAGGGAGAAGACGATACATCCTGCAGCTCGCTGGAGGGGTCAGGCTGCATAATCATCTCTAAAACTTCACTACAAGTCAAGCCCTTTCTCATGTTGCTTGCTGCTCTTCTCACCATCAAATGACCAGCATGCTTGCATGCAAGTGTTTACATCCACTTGCTTTGTTTTTGTTTAGTCTGCATTTCTCACCATCAAAAGGCAGCAGATGCATAAATACACTTACTTTGTTTTTGTTTACTCCATGTAGTTCTGAGAGCTGAGGTGCATATTTTGATTTTCTCAGACGCATCAAGGTGAGTTCACACACACACACACACACACACACTTTATTATGCTATTATACTCCATATAAACTCCATATTACTCCATGTAAATGCCAGAAACTAAGCTTTTTTTTTGCACAGGCCTATCTAAAGGGTTAATGGTTCCACCTGGTTATCAACAGTAAAAATTACAAATTTTACCTCTTCCCAACAGGGAAAACCACCAACAATCAAAAATGCATGATTATATGGTGTCATGTCTTTGCAATCAAAAAATGTGGTTATAATGGAAGTCAATGGGGCAAAAACAGCCACGAACAGAAAATGAGGGAGAAAAAGTTTAAATCTGATGCTGCACAAAAACTAACAATGCATCAAAACCAATGTTGTTTCTAATCTTTGACATGTCCAAGACTGTGATAAAAGGTAAAAAAAAATCCAGTCCACAATCACATTTTATATTGAAAATGAGTCATTTTGTGTTTTTTTTTTTCCCAAATCAGTGACATCATTTACAAATTTGGCAATTAAAGAGTCAAAATCCTGATTTTTTTTTTTAAACATTTAGTATTTTTGAGCAGGACTGAGGTTGATTAATAGATTTATGCAAAAAAAATTGAAAAAAATATTTATCTGATACATTTTTACAGCAGTTTAAAGTAGTGGCTGTTTTCAGCCACGAACATAACGAAAGGGTAGTGAATTTGAACAATGCACAAGGGTTAACTTCAGGTCATGTCAATGATATGACCCATTTCAGACGTGTCCAAAATTACAACAACAGCGGCTGGTTACATATAAATATATTTGAATTGTTTGATCAAAATTATTGCTAGGGACACTTGCTGGATATTGGTAGTCCCTTGTTTGGCATTACTAAAACACACCTGCACAGGTGACTGAAGTGAACTCTCATCTCAGTTTACAGATCTGACAGCATTATTGGCTGGAACGAGATTTACACACACTGTGTTTCTCTGTCGCATGCACGACCACAGCTGCAGCTGCATCACCATGGAGATGCAGTTAGCCAATGACAGGCGGCAATTTTCCCTCCAGGGACCCTGCTGATTCGGGCTGGGGGGAGCATGGGGGCGTAAACAGGAAGAAAAAACAAGAGGTGGGTGGATAGTGACAAATGAGAGACTGTGTGTGCGAGCATGTGCAGGTATGTGTGTGCGAGAAAGTGCAGGTATGTGTGTTCTCTCAGCTTCCTTTAGGTAGGCGGGGTTTACAACTTATGCATTTGAGCCTGTTGCTAGGCAAGACCAGTATCCATGGTTACCTCCATACCCAATCAGGTGTTAATGTTGATGTTGGCGCCTGTTTCATTCACGTATGTGTGTGTGTGTGTGCGCGCTATGTGTGGAAGTGATGAAATTTAACCTTTCTTTTATGGTTATCGCTTCTGGATTCTGATCAGTCTATATTTTTTTGTGATAGTGGACCTCTGGAACTCAAATAATCTAGTCTTATAAACGGAGCTGTGGTTTAGGGAACAGATAGAGAACTGTGCAGGCCATAGTCAGCAATGATATCCGTCAGAATTGTAGGAGTGTTACATTTGGTTTGATGTGTGTTAGAGTGTGTGCGTGTCCTCTCCTTCTGCCTTACAAAACCAAGTGACCGGTTGCTATGGGATCAGAGGCTTGGCGACCGTTACTAAGGCCCAAAGGCAGTCATACATGAACCCGGTCAACCCAGAGAGGAGACAGTACAGAGAGAGAGAGAGATAAAAGGAGAGAATACCTGGAATATTTAAACAAACAACCTCATATTTATATTCAGATTCAGTTCTGAATACTCTAAAAATACATGTAGCTTATTAAACTGTCAGTTTTTATTTTATTTTATATAAATCAAAAATAACCAAGACAGTGCATGGATAAAAACACAGCAAACTAATAACGTATAAACTAATAACATAGGCCATGAGTGTCCATCAGGAGAATTCATTATGATTAAATTGTGATAAAATACAAATATTACCTTTGGCATTGTAAAGTAAAATCATTTTCATTCCACACAAAAGATAATATTATGGCAACCGGTCTAGCACAAAAATAAGCTGTGGCAACGTGATCATCTATTAAAGGGATAGTTTGAAATGAAAAATTCTGCCATTAATTACTCACCCTCATCGTTCCAAACTCATAAGACTTTCGTTCATTTTTGGAACACAAATAAAGATCTTTTTGATGAAATCTGAGAGATTTCTATCCCTCCGTTGACAGCTACGCAACTGACACTTTGATGCTTTTCACTTAAACATTCATCAACTCACACATCAATGGTGGTAAATGGAAGCTCGAACATGTTCGCTTGACGTGCGAGAACCAATGAGGTTCAATCTTGTGTTACGCAGCGCACGTTTGAGCTTCTGCAAGAGGTTTGTTTCTGCAAGAAAGCTTTCAGATTTCATTAAAAAATCTTGTTCCGAAGATGAACGAAAGTTTTACGGGTTTGGAACGACATTAGGATGAGTACTTAATGACAGAATTAAAATTTTTGGGTGAACTATCCCTTTAATTGTCATTACTTGTTTTCGAAGATACCAACAATTTTGTTCGCCATTATATTGATCACACTTCACTTTAGTGTCACTAAACACACTACACTTTATGTTCCATTGACTTCCATTCATACACGCATGCGAATGCGTCAGACCGGAAACACAAGCTCATGCGAAAAGTTTCCATGGTCTTATTATTGTGAGAAGAAACGAGTTACAGCCTTGACGTCATTGAATTTTGTTCAGAGTTGTGCTGTTTGCAGATACCATTGAAAGGAATGAGAAGTGCCATAAACTGAATTATCCTACCTGTCACGCAATTGTTCACGACTTCTCTTATAAAACAGTGTTTTTTGGTGTGAACTCTTAAAATAGATCAATCCAAAATGGATGTTTAAGAGCAAACGTGTTGAAGATTAGCCGATAGGCTGTCGATTCATTAAAAGATTAGCGGATCTCCCACAAAAGCATTTTATTCAGCGTAGTGAAGCCTCTCCTCCATTGACATTAGGGCTGGGTATTGACACAAATTTCACAATTCGATTCGATTTCGTTTCACAAGCTTGCAATTCGATTCAATTTCGATTATGATTCGATTCGATTCAATATTGATTATTTTGGATATCAGGTACAATACATTGCAAATTTTCTCAAGGAAAACAAATCTCTTAACTATTATTGTAAACTATGGGAGTCAGTTATAGCCTATTGGCTTCATTAGCCTACTATAATATTGAAGGTAAAAATTAACTGATTTGTATACAAACACTTAAAATACACTTTTATTTATTTTTATAATAATAAAGTTATATGAAATAATATAAAAATTTAAATGGTGGCTGTCATAAAATCCAGATTTATTCAAACATGCATTAAATATTGAAGAACATTAAAAATTATAATGAATATGTAATATGGTGCATATAATTAACAAAATGCTCCTCTCTAGAGTTAATTTTTCTAGCTGACTAGTTTATGGTCACTGGATATGTTTTTTCTGAGGTAAATGTGACGTTACATGACATTGTTTACTAACGTCTTTCCACGGTTGAAACACTGATTGAGCGATTCCATGTGACATGATACGGACTTCGATAAGTTGTACTCTATCTTTTAACACACTTTCAGATGCTCATTCATGTTTATTTCGCGCTGTAACCGGTATTATTAAGGCGGAAGAGAAGATCATGTGCGCTCAGCGCCAGAGCGATCTCACGCCACAGCGCCAAAACGGTAATTATGTTTTTGAATTTCGTAAGAAAATGGACGTAATTTGAAATCTGAGACTTTGTTTCATATCAGTAATAACAAAGCACAAAGATTATTGCGATTTATTGGATGGGATGCGCGCAACAATATTCCATTCATTCATCAACTGAAAACAGGATGACTAATCGATTCTTGGGATTAAAGAATTGATATCATTTGGTAAAAATGAGAATCGATTAAAATCGAGAAATCGATATTTTTTACCCAGCCCTAATTGACATCCATTAAAAAAAGCCTCTGGTCTCCTTCCCTGTGTACAGCAGCGCTAGCAGGCATTACACTTCTTTTTGCTAACCTTCGAGGCTTGCATTAAAGAAGTGGCTTTGGTTTTGCATTTTGCTTTATTTCAAAGTTGGTGAACTATGACCGGTGAATTCGCATCACGTGAAGACGTGACCAGTTGAAGCTACGTCAGGGCGCGACCTTTTGGCTGAATTAAAAGAACAATATTTTTAGTTGTCGGTAGTCGAGTATATTGTATCTTTTTTTACTTTTTATTTATTTTTTACATTACTATTTGTTATATGTTGAATTCATATTTAGAAAAAGGACACTGCAGAGCGTGACCATTGCAGTGTTGGAAGAAATTGTGCATGCTCAAAGTAGTGTGACCGCGGCAAGACATGTTCCTTGATCAACATCTTTTGTTGATCCTGGAACAACATTCCTGTCCAAATACATAATCCGAACCCTATACTACCCCTAAACCTAACCCTACCTATAACTTATCTCTAAAATCAGAGGGAAATGATACGTGAATAAGAATGGTGTAAGAAGAAGACTGGTTGTAAGCTTAAACTTGACATAAACTGTAAACTTGTCCCTCTAATCTGATTGGTTGATTGGAATGTTGTTCCAGGATCAACAAGGATGTTGAACATGTTTTACTTGGTGAATTCAGGTTCACTGGAATGGTCGTAGCACAACTGAGGCTCGTCTCACAGCTCAGGAGGCTTCTGGCACCTCAGTTAGCGGTCTTATAGACATTTAATAAATGGTTTTATAGTCATATATTTCTTTGATGTGTAAGTAAATATACAAGCAAGAGACAGTAATTGTTTTGTCTGTGCTCATTTTGCTGCTATGGTTATTGAAGTGAACATCTATTTAGTGCAATCTTGTAGCTTGACACATTAACAAAATTTTGTAGGTAATGAAGGTCCATCGTCATTGTTGCGATGTATGAAGCAACACAGCTCACACAGAAATCACTTTCAAACCAAGCAGATTTCTGTTGATCAACATGGTGAATCCATGTGTCCAACTTCAACCCGTTGTGAAATCTGCGAAGGGAAATCTTTAGCCTTCACACGAAATTCCAGACTGTGTGGATTCCTTTTGAAACGACTGGATCAGCTTAACATTCGTGGTTACTGAAACTATTTAGCATTTTGCGGCACATCAGTGATGCTGTTTACACCTGATATTAAAGTGATTAAATGGAAGTTGCGATAGTCTTTTCTTCCCTATTGTGACGTATATCCAAGTGAAACAGCTTTTAGAATGAGAAAAAAGGGGGAGGGGGAGTGGGGGCTGGGGGGCTAACGTTTTTGATTAAAAATGACAAGTGCACATGAATAAAAATAAATAAATAATGATGTGCATGGATAATTCACTTATAATAAACACTGCAACATTCTGTGAAAAAAATAAGATTTGTGACTTTTGATTTCATAGTGACGTTAACATGCATTAACAGTTTAGTTAACAGTTTAGATTTGTTGCTTAGTTTAGATTTGTTGCAGATAAAATTAGACTAGTCTTTCTTTTCAAGATGCGAGTTCAGAAGTTTTGGTTTGGTTGAACTGTCACTGTCTCTTGAGTTGTCTCTATTAAAAAATAGATTAAAAATGTGTGTTGGGGAGAAACATTAAAACTGAATTTATCCAATTTCCGTTGTCCAATCACAGGTAAATCAAGCATATAATGGTACAAAGTGCATTTACTGTACGCTAACTGTTAAATGCAACAGTCATTTTAATGAAACAGTCAGGTGTCTCAGATCTTCAAATCATGGATTGTTGGCTGTTCCAAGATCTAGATATAAAACAAAAGGTGAAAAAGGCTCCAATGTCATGGAATAGTTTGCCAATGGATATTAGATCTGCAGAGTCTTTGTCTCTTTTTAAGTCTCTTTTAAAAACGTATTTGTATAAATGTTCTTTTACTACTTTGTGAAGTATTTGGATTCAGTATTCTGAAGTTGTTGTTTTTTTACTAATTATGTTCCTGGTTTTATATTTTGTAATGCTCTCCATGCCTTTTTGTCATTTGTGAGGCACTTTGTGGTAAGAAGCTTTAAAAGTGTATATATATTATAATTATATACAATTATTATTATGCACAGTGAAAATAGCCTGTATTTGACAGAAATTGCAAAATTATCAGAAAGTTGACTATCTCGACGGTGCAGTGAATGATTACTGCATATGGTTGTCAATGAATGGGTCGCTAAATATCATTTTGGATTTAATAAAATTTTCCCAATAAACAGGCAAGAATAAACCTGGTGTCCTCCATGATTCCTTGTCCAATTTCCGATAACAAAGCGCTTGAATGCGACCAGATCGTAATCATGATCAATAGTAGATTAACAAATTATTAGTAGCTTGTGCAGTTTCAGTTAGTGATTAGCTGTACATGAAAACATTTCTCGACATTTCTTTGTGTGTAATCTCATGGTTTTTGGTATATATGCTACTTCAGACATGTCTTTTGTGTGCCTCTATTGCAGTGACAGCTTATATAACAGTTTAGATTTGTTGCAGATAAAATTAGACTAGGCTTCTTTTTTATCAAGATGCGAGTTCAGAAGTATTGGTTTGTTTGAACTGTCACTGTCTCTTGAGTTGTCTCTATTAAAAAATAGATTAAAAATGTGTGTTGGGGAGAAACATTAAAACTGAATTTATCCATGAAAACAGAAAATCAAGACGTGTGAGCTGATTTTCAATCTGTTTCTTTCATTTTATTAATGTTGCTCCATGTATACAAGTACATATATCTCAGTTCTTCCATTTTATTTTTATTTTTTTATTTAACCAGGGAATTTTGGAAAGAAAAGGAATGATAGAGAAAGGAACAGAGAGAAAGAGAGAGAGTGTGCTAATTCAAATGAAATATCACCTGTAGCAACATTATCTCCACAGCAACCAAAAATACACAACAATAGGGCCAACCACTGACATGCAAAACACACACACACAGCCTCACACATATAGAAACACACAACGCTCACATTGTTCTGTCAGTATATTGAGAGATCTGTGTGTGAAGTGTGTCCTGTTTGGTGAGTTTGGAGGTCTGTCTCTCTCTCTGTCTCTCTGACATCATGACAACTGCTGCTTTCAAAGTACAGAAAGACCAGAACTCAATTAACGCACACACACACACACACACACACATGCAGAAAATGCATGCTCATACCATGCATAACTCCATATGTACACTCACATAAAACCCTGGATCCTTCCACACACACGTACACACTTTAATTGAACCTTCAAACAACCAAATAAAGGAATAGTTCACCTTAAAATATATAACATAACATAATTTACTCATCCTTGTGTTATTCCAAACCTGTATGACTTTCTTTCATCTGTGTAACCCAAAAGTAACCATTTTGAAGAATGTTCATGCTGCTCTTTTCTATACAGTAAAAGTGGATGGGGTCCAAAGACTGTGGAGCTCCAAAAAGGACAAAATAGCACCATTAAAAAGCATCACAAAAGTAGTCCATTCGGCTCATGCACTTTATTCCAAGTCTTTGAAATTTAAATCATTCTTTTCTCATAATCTTGCATTGAAAATCTGCCTTGACAGATGTAGTCCCCATTCACATTTTATGCATAGAAAAGAGCAGCTCTTTCAGCTATATCCCTCCTTTCACATTCTGCGGAAGACAAAAAATCATACAGGTTCATAAAGACATGGCCGAATTTGCATTTTTGGGTGAACTGTTCCTTTAAAAAAACATTAATACTGTTAACATTCAATACTGTGCGTGTGTGTATGTGTGTGTTTGATGCATTGTGCTGTACACTGATTTTGTTTCCACTGATATGTGAGAAAAAGAGAGAGAGAAACAAAGAAAGTAGGAAAGTCAGGGGATAAGCAAAGACACAATGCCAATCACTAACTAGAAAGCAGCAAACAGGAAATATGAAGTATGGATCAGGGAGGCTGGACTACTACTACTACCACTCACGCACACACACACACACACACATACATACATACTTACACACACACACACACATATATATAATAACCCCTCCCACTGCCATAACATCACACTCAAATGGAGGGAAGTGAGAATTGGAGGGTGGCAATGAATAGATTCCATGTTTTTATTCCACCCCTCATTGAATGGAGGTAGAAAGAAAGAGAAAGAGAGAAGAAGTTGGGGGGCTGGTGGTTTGTATCAAAGTTCAATTGGATATTAAAGATAATATCATCATAACTGCCAGTCTTATTCACCATGATCATGTCCATCACCAACACAATGATCAAAGTCCAGCCTGTTAAAATCATTACTGTTATTGTTACTATTATCATTATTCATTTTATAATTACTGATATAATTTAAAATGGGCGGGCTAGTTTTATTATTTAGATTTGATTTCGTTTTTCATTTGCCATTAATCTTGTCGTTCACTGCTCCATCTGTTAATCCTGCACAGCGACTGCTTGCTCCTTATTGGGGGCGGGGCTGGTCTCCGTGGCGACCGGCTCTGCTGTGGCGGATTCCTTTGCGGGCGGAGCCTCAGTCTTTTTAGACTCAGCGTCGGGCTTGCTCTCCGTCGCTGTGGCTACAGGAGGGGCGGGATCTTTAGCGGCGGGGGCGGGCTCTTTTGCAGCCTCTTTCTCACTTGCCGGAGCTGCAGAAGGGGTGGATTTTTCTTCCGCTTTGGCAGGAGGGGCATCTGGACTTTTGGCGGGTTCTGCTTTAGCAGCCTCGCTGGTCTTCCCGTCAGAGGCTTTAGGAGCAGTAGCGTTCGCCGCAGGCTCCTCCTTCTTTGCAGGGGCGGCGCTTTTCTCCTCCTCCTTGGGTGCGGTGGAATTGCTTTCGGCACCGGGTGCGGCTTCTTTGGCGGCTGCCGCCGTGTCATTGGTCGTCTCGGTGGCGGCAGGGGCATCCTCCTTGTTCTCCTTGGGAGCTTCGCTCTCCTCCGCCGACGCTCCCTCCGTCTTTGCGTCCTTCTCTTTTGCCTTCTCGTCGTTCACATTGTATCCCTTCTTCTTTTTGCTCAGCTTCCCTCCCATTTTACCTCTGACCTATGAAAGAGAGAAACAGAACAATCAACACTGGCTGCAGTGTGCAGAGTGACTTGTGCAATCCAAAACGAGGTCTTTAAACTGCAGAAGGATCCATTCATGTGCTTTCACCTTCTTCAAGTTGAATCATTAACACAAAGGCCCTGTCTACACC
This sequence comes from Abramis brama, assembly GCF_963993115.1. Lineage (NCBI taxonomy): Eukaryota > Metazoa > Chordata > Actinopteri > Cypriniformes > Leuciscidae > Abramis > Abramis brama. The sequence goes on from NC_139969.1 coordinate 10,956,641, forward strand.
TGCTATTAAGATGCGTTTTGGTCGATCGGATCACAAGGAGATGAGGGATACACATTCCCGTTTACACCTGGTGTTTTAATCTGTCTCTTTTGTCCACTTTCAACCACTTCTGTCCTGATTTCTTCGAGGGGAGGGTCTATGGGTGGGTAAATGTATGGGCTTTTTCAGATCTTTCGTTCTAATAGACTAAATAACACCGAGAGAACTACAGCCGACTGTCCGCTAGAATGCGCGTTCTGCGCCTGCGTGTAAATGAGACAACTGTCTATTTCTGCAGATATATTTGTCTATATTTGTCATTCAAAAAGGGAAACTGACGCTGCAGGCTGCAGATACACAAACCATAAACAAAGCAGTGCGTGCTTACTGTTTTGAATATCAATTGGAAAAAAGCCGACGAGGACCAATTTCTTTGTGGAACCGTGTGGAACACACTGAGAAAACTTAGTCGGCCGACGCACAAAAACTGCCCGACGGCCGACTGTCGGCTTGGTGTGTTCCAGGCTTTAGACCACGTTTACACCTGTATTTAGCGTTGCCCACTTGTGATCGGATTGACGAAAATGCTTCTTAATACCAGGTGTAAACAGGATCTGTTTCAGATTATCCAATGAAATCTTTTGGCTAACTCTGCTGTTTGTCTTAAAGAGAAGCAAACTCTCACGTCTTCAGATCTCAACAACTTCTCAGATTGTATTCAGATTTGCTAATATGTACCTACAAGTCTACAAGAAGTATTGAATAATGTTCTTTCAATAAGAACATTTTTCATCCAATTATTTAAATATTCTGTCATACGGTAACATATTGTAGACTAAACCGTTTTCAATCTTTTAGATGTCACAGACCCCCAAATATAATTATCCTCATATCCCCAAGCCTAAATTTTTTTAAATATCTATATAGTTTCTTGTACAAAGGCCCAATTTATACTGTGAAAAAAAAAATATATATAAATATGTTTAAAACATTACTTGCAAAATGTTAATAATCATATTTAATAATATTAAAATAAAATAAATAAATGTTATTTATTTATTTTATCAAATTTTTATTTACTTATTTATTTTACTCTGTTTTATTTATTTATTTATTTTAATCTTTGTTTATAATGTATTTTCCCACCGTTTTTCTCACACTTTTCCACGGATCCCGTAGCACTTCCTTGCGAACCCCAGTTTGAAAACCTTGAGTTATATGCTATACTAAACTACAAACTATACTGTACTATATGAAATACTATTATAATATCTTCATTTTAGAAGAAACATCAAAGACATAGATGTAAAAAAACTACTGCTTCCCAAGCCACGAAAGAGCAACCACTGAGCAATACAAATTTCCTCTGGGATTATTTGTGGAAATTCAAGTGTAGCATGTCAAACGCGACATGTCTTGCATAATCAGAATGACATACTAAGAATAAAAATGCAATTCGTGCTTTTAATAGGTACCAAAAAAAAAAACATCTGCACATAGGTCTCTGTGCAAGGTGCCATAACGAGAGAAAGCAGAAAATACCTTGTATGTTCTGCTCTGGGTTAATTTTAGTACATGCGCTTTTGCTTCGGTCTTGATACAGAGAGCTAATAAAAGCTCAGCAGGCTAAACTCACATCTCTGAGACAGTCTGTCAAGATTCTATCATATCAAGCATCAAAACTAGATCATTAATCAGTAATCAGACTCCAGCGCTGATAGTTATCTGGAAAAATGGAGGGGGTTTTAGAGGACAGCATCTCTGAGCCATACTACCTGCAATTCAGAACCGCAGTTACCAAGGCAACCGGGTGGTCACGTGACCCTTTCCGAATAAGGAGCCGTGAAACACATTCTCTCTCTCTCTCTCTCTCTCTCTCTCTCTCTCTCTCTCTCTCTCTCTCTCTCACTCACTCCAATCTCCCTGTTGGCTGCTTTAGCGTTCCTGAGCTCAACAACCATCTGTGTAATGACACACTTGCACACACACATACAGTTATTCTCCAGACAGAAGGAGAACTGTAATCATGTGAAGCCAACATGTGAGTTGAATACATATGACAATGCAAACATGGAAAGTCTTTCCTTTCAGTGTGTAAGAGAACAATAGACACTATCTGTCCTGTCTCCACTGAGTCAAGCAGACAGCAGCACGCTGTTTCAGCGTTAAACAATACGCTGCAGTGTGTGTGCGTCTGTGAGCTGTCTCATCTGTACAGGGGGCTTGAAATTCACTTACTGAGTGAAACCTGCTGATTGGTAGTAAATGCGATCCTGCTGTGGCTTGTAAACTGTCTGTGCATAAAGTGTCAGCGTGTGTACATCACATATTCAAAGGCCCTGTCGCAAACTTCAAAATTAAAGGAGCGGATGTACAGCACTTTTGGCTCCTGCTCCAATACAGAGCAATACAAAAGAGTTCAGTTGAAGGGAAGACAAGCACTGGAGACTGAATAATGAGAAACAATGCATCAGTAAGATTAAACCTTCAGATGAAGCTTTATCATTGAGGCTAGGCCCTACGACAGAGCTCTACTGTGGAGGCTAGGCCCCACGACAGAGCTCCATCTTAGAGGCTAGGGCCCAGGACAGAGCTGCACAGTGGAGAGAGTAGGTGACAAGAGTTTACTGGTCATTAGAGCTGCAAAAATTGATAAAAAAAAAAATCATTATTGAAATCAGTGTGCAGCAAAGAAATGTTTGTTTTAGACATTAATTTTAGCTTTTAAATTAATCAAAATGAGTTTGTTCCTATATATAAAACGAGTAATGATTTATTTATACTTCTCTGTAACATGATTACAGAAAATGAGCAATATCTTCCTTTGCATTTTATTTTTTATTTTAATAAATTTAATTATTTTCAGAAACGCTGCTTTGATCGTTTTTTTGTTTGTTTTATTGTATATTGTATTGTTTATATAGTTTTATCTGCACACTTTATATTATATATTTCAAACAATTTGCACACAACATAGATTGCACAGACATCAATTTGCAATGTTTGAAGTTTGGAGATCATTGAGGAAGATATTTGTATCTGTGATGAAAAAAATTAATGCACTTTTAAAATGCAATGGATTCCTGTGATGGCAGAGGCTGAATTTTCAGCATCATTACTACTGTTACTTCAGTGTCACATGATTCATTCTAATATGCTGGTTTGGTGGTCAAGACATTTTTTTATTATTATTATCAATGTTGAAACTGTGCAGCTTAATATTTTTGTGGAAACCATGATTTTTTTTTCCAGAATTCTTTGATGAATATAAAGTTTAAAAGAACAGCATTTATTTGAAAAAAAAGAAATTTGTTAACAATATAAACATCTTTACGGTCACTTTTGATCAATTTAATGCAACCTTGCTGAATAATATATATATATATATATATATATATTTTTTTTTTTTTTTTAAATCTTACTGATATCAAATTTGAACGGTAGTATAGATGTATGTGTGTTGCCTTGCCTAACTTTGAATCGTAAATTGCTTATGTAACTCCAAAACTCCAACACACACACACACACAGGCAGGGGAGGGGGGAGTGGAGAACTGGAGCAGAAAATCTGACCCAATCACTGTGCTGTAACAGCAGCAATGCATTCTGGGAGCAAGCACGCATTAATAGCACTTTATATTCAAATACAATAAACTACATTGCATATGGAAAAATTTTCTAGTAAATTGGTATTAGAATAATTTTGCTGACTTGTGTTATTTTTGTATGCAACCAACCTTATCTTGCATATCTAAATGTAATGACTAAACAAGTATATGTTTAGGATAATAATAAACGTGAACGAGCATAAGAAGATAAGTTACTAATACACATCCTCATTCAACCACATTTAACCTTCTGTCTCTCACAAACACACTCTTATGTGCATGTGTGTGTTTGTATGTTGAATACAGATGCAGATGTTTTACCTCCAGGTCAACAGGGGGAAGTGTGGAGTCACATCCCTGAGATGTTTTATTGAAGACCAGACTTGAGTGGACAAGGAGAATGTGACAGCTCAAAGTGTATGACACACACACACACACACACACACTAATAACTTCAGATCTGTCCTCCAAGCTCAAATACACACTAAACATGCAAATAACCTTAGAGATGTACTCAAACAAACCCCACACACTAGCACATTGTTGGCTAGGGCCCGAGCCTCTACGTAAACACAAGCTCAGGCTAATGAATAACTCCAGACCAGAACATAGAGCAGACAGCAAAACTGGAAGCTCTTGTTCTTTGTTTGATTGGTTGAGATGATTTGAAAAGTAAATGTGATGATGATTATTGTGATTGTTTTATTGATTATTCTTGTTTACACAGATCATGATTTAAGCACCAAATTGTGGATGTGCTTTCAGGAAGACTGAATGTGTGACTGTTGACAGAAAGAGTCTGACATATTTCACTCCAGGTTACTTGTTCTGTTTAATTTCTAAACTTCCCCCACCAGATAGTAGCCTACATATTTTTTTTAAAGGTCAGAACTGTGTGTTCCAAGTAATCACTACTTCCTTCCTGATTAGTGCACACGGTTTAATAACTGTCTGAAAACCAGAGGTTAACTGACACTAACTATGGAACTAAAATCGAAGAGAGAAACTCACAAAACATGAATTACGGCTGCTAAAAACAGCTCATTTGAGTTCTTTCAGTGCATAATTCAGTAAAGGAATTATGCAAATTAGGCAACGCCATGAATGCACCTACAAAATTGGTGATGAACACAATTTGCAAGCTGTAATTCCCCATCTTACAGGCCACTTCTAAACGCTAGTGGAGGATAATGCAGACTACTACAACACCTTAATTGGCTCTTTCAAATGCAGAAAGTGTGTTTGACCACACCACAGTCTGGCTGTCTTTTAAAATGTTCTTCTCTTGTCAGAACCGATAATCTAATGTGCAGCGCTCCAACATATACAGTATAGCGCAAATGTGCCTCCGGCAACCTGAGTTCAACTCCTGGCTCGAGGTCCTTTGCCGATCCCGTTCCTCCACCCGGTGCTTTCCTGTCTGATCTCTACACTGTCCTAAACAATAAAGCCCTAAAAAGGCCAAAAATATAACAAAAAAGTGTTATATTCTTCTCCATCATTTGTTGAATTACTGCTGTTATTATCAGTAGAAAATGTACTAAAAAATTTGTAATTTGTGCTAATTGTGCCAGGCAAACAGCGCTGAGCTGATTTACCTGGAATTGTTCGAAGCCATAAAAAAATGTGATTTACACATTCTAGTTCACAATCGTTCAAATATTTTGTGTCAGTACAATTTTTTGAAGAAAAAAAAACCTAATAATCTTTTTAAGCAAGGACACATTACATTTTAGTGGCTTATTGCCTTTTTACCTTTAAAAAAAGCAATAAGCCACTTGTTGTATTTAACAATACCCATTCTTAACTGTGTAAAGCACTGTAATGCACGACACTTCATACCTTTTTGCTTTATTCAGCCGACTGAAGACTAAAATGTGTATCTTGAGTAAATGTGCTGTCATTTTAAAATTCTAAAAAACCAGCTGTTGAATATGCAATTGAGTTTAGTTTAATTTATATAGCTCTTTTGCCAAGCTTGAAGCACTTTACAAGCAACAACCGAAATGTATCTGTTCTGACCCGCAGCAGCTGGAGTAATAGGTGAACCTCCCCGTTATTGAGTCTAAAGTAGGAAATAAACCTAGAATGACAAGAATGTGCCTTGTCTATTCATATTGCTTTTTGTTAGGACCTTAGGTGTGTGTGTGTGTGTGTGTGTGTGTGTGTTTACTTCAGAAACACAAACAATAGCGTGAGGGAACGTTTTAAATTAACACGAATGCAATAAAACATAGCCCCAGCCAGTACTAAGATAAATAGTGTTAAAATGGAAAGAGAGGAGAAGAAAGCAAGAAAGACCGATGTCAGACGTCAAGATGTAAAATCGTTGATTGTGTTTCTAAAAGCACATTTGGAAGCGCTGAGGTGGTTTGCTAACTCATTTGGACAATGTCTTGAGAACGGTGAAAACTTTGACCTGGTCAAATTCTTCATCCTGTACAGAGCCATCTCTCAGAATGGAAATTGCTCTAATGAAAACAATGGCGAGGGAACATAAACACCACTGGCAGACAAAAACACACTCGCACACACGAAGACCTTGAGATTCTTTCTTCAGTAGTGTACAGACTCCACATTACTCTGATGACTGTTTAGCGGCTCACTGATGGTAAAATGCGCTGTGACTTTGAGTGTGTGTGTTTATTTAAGACTGCCATGGTTCCTAACAACTTACTAGAGCCAGTCTGAAATAGTAACACACACACACACACACAATCCCTGAGTCTCACCCGGAGTTGCAGCCTTGCTATGTGTGTTTCGTGATAGTGAGTGAGATTTGATCATGTCATGTCCTTCAAGTACAAGCATCCATAAATCGTGTTACTGACAGATGCTTGATAAAATGAAATGTGAGCTCCCTCACCTGAACACACTCTTGTGTTAATGTAGTGCACACTTATTACACTTATTTCTTCAACTATGGACACTTTTAATTTCTCAACTTGCAAATTTGTTTATTATTTAGTTATTTTTCTGAACAAACAAATGTAATTTCCACTACATCTCAAATTCTGTATTGTGTTTGATAACATGCTTTTGTTGCAGAAATTACATTTTGAACATTTTAGAAATAAAACTGCAAATTCATACAGCTTTACTTCTAGCATTATGTAACTCAAAATAAATGTAACACTTCTTATGTACTTTTACAGAATTACAGCGTGACTGGATAAATTATATTTATGTTGATTTTCCTTCACATATCTCTTATCATAAATATAAAACAAAAAATTGTTGGCTGTGATGGAAATTACTGGAAATTACCACAACTGAGGGATAGTCAACATAATTTCTACACAATTCTACATAATTAAATTGTTTAAATTATCATAGTTAGTAATAATATTTTATGATGGATTTTAATATTTTAAGATTGAACAGGGTCTGAGATAAAGGTTAAAAAAAAATCTAAATATAGAAGAAATTTGAAGAGTAGCAAAAAAAAAAAAAATTATGATGAAGGCATGGTGAAATATTTCCTAGAGTTTCTTATAAGAAAAATCTGTTGTTTTAATATAATCATCAACGTCTGGGACATAAATAGATGAAGAAAAGCCCACATAATTTTTATCAGGTTATTAGAAGGACTTAAGGTTTCATATCTGACTCTTTAAAGATTCATTCGGTTACAAAAGACGTGTTATGTTGTCTTAAATATCTGAGATTTATGCTTAGTCTAAACATAGTCCACATATCACCAGAAAAAAAAACATGGACACACAAATCTACAGAGTGTTTAATGTTTTCGTTCTTGTGGGAAACTTGCTGTCCTAACAAGAGGCGACTGCATTGTTCATTAGGCCTTGATTCAACGCCCTGAACACAACAGTTACGCCTTCACTCCTGTCTGTCCTTTCACAAAGCTCTATGCAGGAAATATATAACGATACATTTATTGTTCTGAATTTGATATAAAACTTCTTTTCATTCTGTACATTTTTGTCACTGTCGTATTTCTCCTGTCTAATGCTCTCATATAGTGCTAATACTGTGTTTTGTGTGTATCTTTCTCCAAGGGACTGTAACAGACAGGTGGGGTCAGTGGGGGTCTGGCCTTTGATTGGCTGTTGCCGTAGGAACCATAGGAGAGCTGCCATTCTGGCTCATTCTTCCAGTTCCTTCAGGTCATTGCCATGGCAACCCAGAGAGAGAGATTCCATGATGATGACACACACATCAACAGAATCAAGGAATCTGAGCTGCTAGGTAACAGTTGATAATTAACACGTTTATATAAATAAATAATTAAACACATGAAGTTACCACCCTGCATCTTGTAGGTTGATAAGTGTTAAAGGGATAGTTCACCTAAAAATGAAAATTCTGTCATCGTTTACTCTCATGTTCTTTCTTTTTTTTTTCTAAGGAACACAAAGAAGATATTTTGAAGGATGTTTCAAGTCAATGGGGTCCAAAACAATACTGGACCCTATAGAGGTGCATGATTAAAAGATCGCAATCTCGATTCAAACACCGACGCAATCTTATTCCTAAATGACAGCGATTCTCCTGTGTCTATTAAACCTTAGACAAAATCACATCAGAACATTTAAATCAGTATTCGCGCTGCTGAGCCAGAGAGAGAAACGAAACAGCTTCACAAACAGTCTTTTCAACACTACAGTATGGTTATTTCTGTTTCAAATATTCAGATTATCACAGATGTACTAGGATAAATGTTTACACTTCAGATATAAACACTGATGTCTGCGGTAGCAGAGAAAATCACCTTTTGAAAGTGACTTATCAAATCAAATAATGATTGTATCATTACATCGTTACACCAGTAGGTGGCGACAAGTGATTGATTTAAAAATTTAATTGTTAATGAATCATTCATTCAAGAGATTTCTTCAAAAACACTGATTCATCCAGTGATGAAACAAGTATTTATGAGTGAGTCATTGAATCAAATCAATTAAAAAAAAAAAAAAATCATTCAAACTAATTAAATATTTATACTGGAGCAACATTTTGTCAGAGCCGTTTACTTACTTTCTAAATTACTTATTTTGATTAGTTATCTGTTCAGAATCGTGAGGAAATCGTGATCTCTATTTGAAACCAAAAAAATCGTGATTCTAAATGTATCTAGAATTGTTCAGCTCTACTGGATCCCATTGACTTTGATTTATTCAAGATCTTCTTTTGTGTTCTACAGAAGAATTTTCACACAGATTTTTCAGTTTTGGGTGAACTATCCCTTTATTTCTTCAGAATTCACAACTACCTGCTGTATATTGTAAGAAAAATGTGGGAAAACAGAAAACAACCTGCAGAAGCACCTGCAACTCCAACTAATAAATCATTTTAAAAGCAAAATAATTATTCAGAAAGCTTAAAATGTCAAATGTGAATGTGAAACAATAGCAGGCTGAGTGGCTCAGTTCTGCAGCTCCTCTCGCAGAGCACATAAAGCCACCAATCACTTTCCACACAGTGCACACAGACCGCAAAGGATGATGGGACAGAACCTGACTAGTGACTGACACTAAAACTTATCAAGTTTTGCCGACACAACTAAGGCTGCCTGAGGAAAACATCAAATAATAAAAGAATGCTCCACTAATCCGAAGTAGTTAACAACGGTGTGACAGAATGGGCACGTAGACTTTGAGATGTTTTTTTTGTTTTGTTAAGTGACGAGTCCAAAAATAACAGTGATTTTGAATGCATCTCTAATTTGGGACCGTCTCAGATGTGCTTGAGTTATCTGTCCCTTTCAATGATCTTCCTCAAACAAATGCACACACACACAGACACACTGAATGCTCTGCTTGGCTGAGCTGCCTCTGTCTCTGTCAGTGCCATCCTGTCTCACTGCCTCCTTCCTGTCTCTCTCTTGCTGTCATGTCTATCCCGCTCTTCTTCTGACAAACACTGAAAACTGTGATCGCAATCACTTAAATATTCATCGGAAAGAACCTGGTGCACCGAATTCAGTATAGGATTTCTGAAAAAGTTTTCACTATGATTCTTTCAACGATTTTCATGGCTATTTTTTGTTAGTGGCGCATTTGAGGAAGAACACTTGATCACATGGTTGCTAGGGAGTTTTGTCTGGTTGTCTGAGCTATTGGCCCACAGGGATCCAGGTTCAAATCTAGCCTGGGTTGTCATCATCCCATTCCCTTTCTCTCTTTCACTTTCCTCAGGGAAATTTTTCAATTTACATATTTTCCGACCGTGTGAATTTCGTAAATCCGAGGGGAAAAATGACATTTCAATGACATTTACATTATTCATTTCAGCCAGCGTCCAAAATTAAACTAAACTGCGGCTGCATGTTTCAGAGTGAAGCGCGGCAGCTCATGATCTGGTGTTTTCAGTGCGGCTTGGTTCGCGATAAATGCTGCTCCACGCGAACTTCATCTCTCAAAGCGTTGTGAGATTTGGTCACCGTAATGTGCATTTGAAACACAACATGCTCTAATCATCTTCCCAAATTTGTAATAATAAAATCTGCTGTCTACAAAAGAGAGGCTGGTCTCCCAGTGGTTTTCCACCTAAATAAATGTTCCACAGCCATAAATATTACTGTTGTAATTTTACTGTAAAAAAAAAAAAAAAAAAAAAATATATATATATATATATATATATATATATATATATATATATATATATCATTATTAAATGCTACTTTTATTTAATAATAAACAAATAATAATAAAATAAAAATATTGTTTTGAATAATGATGATGATGATGATCTTTTTTTTGTTTTTTTGTTGCTGTATAGTCAAATTGAATGGAGGGAAAAAAGAAATGTAAATAAATGCAAATAAAAAGCCCATAATCCATTCTTTCTCAACTCACCGACTGAAACTAGACAAATATTCACTGATTCAGACAGAAAATCTCTTCTTACATGGATCTGCACTCATGAACTAACCCATCAGACAATACAGATCTTTCTCACTCTCACTGCTTCCTCCTGAGTCCTGCTCTTTTCTGCTGTTGCAACACTAAACTCCAGCTGGGCTTAAAACCTGGCGTCTCACACTGACATGAATCACCTGACTGCTCTTCTTGTTTCAATAGGTGACCTAATACAGGTCTGTATGGAGAGATTAAAAAAATGTAATCAAGAGTATTGCTATAATTCAACTCATGAACATGCATGCAGAACCAATGTGCAGATCTGTAAATGTTGTCACTCGCTCATGCAGGGTTAATAATGTTTTTGGTGGGTGAGTGACTCCTGTGTGAATTACCTTCAGGCTCTTCTGCATTATAAATACTCATTAGACAAATAAATGAGACCCTAACTGATGTAGATATTAATGTATCTCTACAACTCTCTCTCTCTCTGTGGCTTGCACACATAGAGGGAGTGAATGGGAGAAGCAATTTCCAAAGTGTACCAATCATTATAACATTTTATGTCATCGATCCTGTTTAAGTAAAATCAATAATCAATACCCAAGACCTTATTTTTCATGTGGTAACATCTAACTTGTGTTAGATGTGTTTTGTAGGCTACATTTGAAATGACAACATTTTGGCGCACATACTTTACAAATTTCAGGCAAAAATCTGCGCTCAGTTCTCAGTTTGGTTTGATGTTTCCAGGTTGAAACGCGTGACTCATTCAAGCGGCGGTTTATTATTGGTCCGTGTGAACGTGAGGATTATGAAGCTTACTCATACTCCTTCTCATAAACTCACCTCAGTCTCATAATTTCAAATCTTATCCGAAAAAAACACCATAGACGAGATTATTGGGCGGAGACGTTTTACACAGTGTTATTTCAATATGCGGTGTCTGAGTGCTCTTTTTTTTTCCTCACGGGAGGCGAGCGCGAGCGCACGGTCACTCGGTTCATTGTCTGCCGCATCGCCGTGAAACGTTAAAAAAGATTCTTCTACAAACAAAATATTCATGAACACAGTTGTGGGAAAATAGTATTTAAGTCATAAATACAGTTGTACATTATAATACAGTATATTAGAAGCCAATTTTAGAGCTATACAGGGTAAAAGCATCAGTTGTCCATCCACACCCCACGCGCAATGCGCATGTGCCATGCAGAGACAAAGGATCAGGCAATTACGGTTATAGCTTAAAATGATAGATAAACTAAAATATATATATTATCATAAAAGGTACGTTGATACAGTAAGAAAAAAGACTGAATCATGCACTTTACATTAGTGAATGACGGAGTTAAGAAATTGTCTATTTGGCACTGTGTAGCATCATAAAGTGTAAAGAAAATGTGTATACACACTGTTCATTAATTATAAGGATTTGTCGTGTGTATATTATTTATAAGCTTCAGTTCCGTAATATCTGTGTATGTATGCGCGTGTGTGGGTGGGTGAGTGAGTGTGCGCGCTCGCGTGTGCACCAGTTAGACAGCGCTGCAAAATGTGTGCCAGCTCTGACAAAAGAGGGCGGCGAACATAAATCCGCGTCTGTGTAAACAGTAAAACGCAGCATTTTTAATGTAATCATAACAAAAACAATTATCCCACATAAAATGAGGACTTCTCAGAAAAACCCGTAATTTATCAATTTGCGCGTCAGAAAACCCGCTTTACCCATTACGTTTCACCCTACTATTCCTTTAGTCATATCAAAGCATTTTTCTTTCAGTATTTGTATTCAAATAATAATAATAATAACCAGTGCAAGAGCGACGGCATGCACGCGCATAGACAGTGTGTCTGTTCAGAACACGCCCCTCTCCACTCAGTTCAGTCGCGTGAATTCCAAGGCTGATTTATTGAAATGTTTTATGTGCATCTCAGAAATCAAATAAACTCAGATACATTATTCCTCTCCAATTGCCGGCTGAATGACATGCTGAAATTTGCACTTGATTTAGGTATTTCCCTTGTTCACTACCGTGCGCTCCGTCTCTCCAAGTGGGAGCCGCTCTTATTTATCAGAGACGCTCCAACTAGACAAATTCCCAATGTAACTGAATCAGAGTGTTCATTTAATCTATTAAAAGAGTGAAAGAATCTTACCGTCGGCGGTGGACTTTCTTGTCACTCCTTTCTCGAGCGTCTGCTGTTTTTTTTTCCAATGTCTTTTTTCCCGTGCGCGTGGATTCGGCGGGGTTTATCGGGGCTGTTCGGTGTGTGTCTCGCGCTGCATTTCTCGCGCGCACTCTCGTATTCGGTTTGGGGGGGCGGGGGCGCGCGACGTGCTGTGCGAGCCACTGAGAACGAGACACGGAAGTGCGCCGCACAGTGATCAAGTCCCGCAAAAATAGTTGTTTTATGACTTATCAGAAGAAAATGAATAAGCTACAAACACAAGTTTTTGGTCTTCTGTTTTAATTTGTGGTTTATTAAGATATTTAAAGCAGTGGATTTTTTTGTCTGGTAGTTGTAAAGCTGGTCAATGTGTGATGAATTCAAAATATTTCTTTCTTAACTTGTACCAGCTATAACCCAGCGCACAGGAGAATAAAATGCTCAATAAATATTTTCTTTTGTCTTGGCGCGCCCTCTGGCGTCATCAATTGATGCTGCAGAGAACATATTTGTAAGGTGAGTAGGCCTACTGATTAGAGTTGTTTATTATTATACAATAATAAATAAAAAAATATTATGTATAGTAGAAAATTATACATGTTTAACAAAAATATATAATTTGCATTTTAAAGAAATAACAATGAAAACTAAATACACCATTTAAAAAGTAGATTGTTACCATTAGGGTAATGCATATACTGTACATAGAAAAAACCATTTGTCTATATAAATTCAATGGCATTTTTATCATTTGACATGTTTTTAAAAAACAAGTAGGCAAGACAAAGAGCAGAATCTTTGTATAATCTATATTGTTACAATACACAGGTTCGTATTCTCCATAAACACAGGATAGAGGCTCAGTGAGTTAATATAGTGTTGACACCCTTCGTTTTGATCAGGATAATTAAAGGTAATTTGTTAATCAAGGGATTTGGATCAGAGAGAATAAGATTGTGAAAACTGCAGATGGATGTATTTTATTTAAATTTCAGTAGTTTGTTGAATGTACAGACTAGAGCTGGCAGCGCTAAATAATGGGGGAGGAAAATCACATTGAATTCCTTAGTTCTATGAGGTGAAGAAAACTGATTTTATTTATTTTTAAAAGACAATGTCGGACATAACAAATAAGCATCATTGCAACTTACGAATACAATCACTTAATGCTAATGATTACAATTGTGTTGTTAATGTTTTGAGTAAACATCACAAAAAATGTCAATAACATGACAATTATATTTTGAGAATATTTTTCACAGTATCTGTACCATCTATATTGTTAGATCACATAATGTCACTTTTGAACAAGGAAACCCCAATTTTGTATTAAAAAGCCAAAACCCAGGATAGAGAGGCTGAGTGAATGTGGTGTGGACTCTGTGAATGAGGGTCATTGTGTCAGAGACGCTGTAGAAGGACAGAGTTCCTGCACCGTGATCCACATACACTCCTATTCTAGAGGAGATGGAGAGTAGAGGGAGTTCAGTCAGTTTGTAATTGTGCCAGAATGAGAAACTGGATTTAGAGCAGAACAAACTCCAGGACTGATCATTACATCCAAATCTACACTTATTTCCCTCTCCTTTCCTGCTGATGCTCTGATATGACACTGATATACCCACCTCACCACTCCACTCAACCTCCCAGTAACAGCGTCCACACACACTCTCTCGACACAGCACCTGAGGAGGACCATCAAATCTGTCTGGAAGATCAGGATACCGCTGGACTTTGTCAGCGTATTTAATCACTCTGTTCCCTTCAGACAGTGCCAGGTTTTTATTCACTGTGTTTGAATCCAAAGAGAGCTGACGGGAATCTGTTTAAGATAAAACATAATCTGCATTTATCAAATAATACATGACTTTCAGTCATAAAAATAAAACACCAGAGGTTTATTATATTAAGGTTTTTAAATACATGGAAGTTAGTGTCACGATCTGCTCCGACACAAAGGTTTAGATCCAAACGCAGCTTTATTGTATGGGGCAATCCAGAGGCGTAATCCAATGTACAGGCAAGAGTCATACACAGACAGGCAGTCAAAACAAACAAACAAACAAACAAACAAACAAACAAACAAACAAACAAACAAACAAACAAACAAACAAACAAGGCAGGGACCAGAGGCAAGAGAGTAATCCAGGGAACAGGGCAAGATATCCAAAACCAAGAGCCAAGAAAACCAGGAGAATGCTCAGAAATGCAGTGTAACACTTAAACAAGACTTCGCGGTGAGTGAATGAATGAACATGGTATAAATAGACAGAGACTAACAGGATGATGAGACACAGGTGAATGCAATCAGTGAATGAGGTACAGGTGAATGTGATCAGTGATAAGTGATGATGAGTCCGGGCAGTGAGTTATGGGAAATGTAGTTTGTGAGTGATAATAGTCTTATGTGGAGTGCCCTCTGGTGGCTCTCAAGGGCACTCCAGCTGGTGACCGTTACAGTTACAGTCATGTTTTATATTTTAGGAAAAAAATGTACATAATTGTATTGGCGTCTCTGCGTGTGTTTGGAGTTTACCAGCAGAAATAATAGTTGGTTAAAGATTTAGAATTGAAAAGTCAAATCTCATTTTTTTTTAATTTTTTTTTTACTCCTGTTCAAATGTTTTAAAATCTCTTTTCAGCAACTGTACAAACTCAGCAGCCTCACAAACTGTACATTTGAGCTGAAGGTCCATTTTAATGTTTCTCTGTCAAAACAACCTAACGTAGCAGTTAGTGATGAACACAAGTGACTAGATCAGGGCTGTGTTTCCCAAAAGCATCATAAGCTGATCGTAGAACAAATGCCACCAATGGTCTGAACGATTAATTTAGGATTACAATTCTTTTGGGAAACGCATCCCAGGGCTTTTAACTAACCCAGCAAGATGAACTAACTATCATGTGATTATTCCTGTATGGTATAGTTTATTGTACTTTGAATATTAACAGAGTAAATGTGTCTTATGTAAATCAAGAGTAGTGTATACAGTTCAGTTTAATAAATGCTAAAGTCTTTCTTTTTATGTACACTGCCGTTCAAAAGTTTGGGATCGTTAAGATTTTTAATGTTTTTAAAACAATTATATTCTGCTCACCAAGGCTGCATTTATTTAATTAAAAATACAAAAAAAAGTAATATTGTGAAATATTATTACAATTTAAAATAACTTTTTTTATTTGAATATATTTTAAAATTTAATTTATTCTTGTGATGAAAAGCTATATTTTCAGCATCATTACATGATCCTTCAGAAATCATTCTAATATGCTGATTTGTTGCTCAAGAAACATTTCTGATTATTATGTTGAAAACAGTTGTGTACATTTTTTTCAGAATTCTTTGATAAATAGAAAGTTCGAAAGGACAGCATTCATTTGAAATATAATCTTTTGTAATGTCTTTACTGTCACTTTTGATCAACTTAATGGATTATTGCTGAATAAAAGTATTAATTTCTTTAAAAAATAAATGTTTACTGACCCCAAACTTTTGATCGGTAGTGTATAATGTTACAAAAGCTTTCTATTTCAGATAAATGCTGTTCTTTTTAACTTTCTATTCATCAAATAATCCTGAAAAAAATTATATCAACCATTTTCAACATTGATAATAATAATAAATGTTTCTTGAACAGCAAATCAGCATTTTAGACTGATTTCTGAAGGATCATGTGACACTGAAGACTGAAGTATTTACATCACAGGAATAAATTACATTTTATAATATTTTCAATATTTTTAAAAAGTTATTTTAAATTGTAATAATATTTCACAATATAACAGTTTTTTTGTTGTTGGTATTTTTAATTAAATAAATGCAGCCTTGGTGAGCAGAAGATAATTGTTTTAAAAACATAAAAAATCCTACTGATCCCAAACATTTGAACGGCAGTGTACATGTATGATCATAGAGACTTACATTGGAGAAAGTCCTCATGGGTCTTGGGTTCAGGGGTGGGAATGATGTTAATGTTTCTCACTATGGAATCCAACAGAAATTTTGTAGTAAATATTGTAAAATAATATTAAATTTAAATATTAAACATTTTTGAATGATTGAATGATCTTTCTACATGACATCAAGATACATGTCAGTAAATGTAAAGCTTACCTCTGCCAGATATCTTCTCTATTTCCTCTCTGCAGAAATGCTCCAGTTTCTCTCTCAAAAGAGACACAGATTTACCAACATCATCAAAAGATAGACGAGAACTGACAGTGATGCTGGGCGAGTCTGTAGATCCAGGAGGGACAGAGAGAGACTGGAAACTCTACACAGACACAATAGAAACACCAGCTAAAGACAGAAAGATAAATTTCAAAATCAATTTGTTTGTCAGATCTTTGTTACCTGGAGGAAATGAATGTGATGTTCTGTGTGTGAAAGCTGCTCCAGCTCAGTGTCTCTCCTCCTCAGATCCTCAATCTCCTGCTCCAGTCGCTCCAGTCGTTCTTCTGCTCGACTCACTGCAGTCTTTTCCTGGTCTCTGATCAGCTGTGTCACCTCAGAGCGGCTTCTCTCAATGGAGCGGATCAGCTCAGTAAAGATCCTCTCACTGTCCTCCACTGCTGCCTGTGCAGAGCGCTGTTAGGACACACAGAGACGCATTAGAACCAGTCCATTCACTCAGCTCTTACTGGTCCCTCACACAGCCTGTTCCCCACAGTGGGCTTCAGTGGGACTGAAAGAGCTCCAGCACTGGCTCCTCACAGACTGACTGGAGGAGAGTCCTAACTGAGTCTGAAACAGCTCTTCCAGCAGTTCTTCTGCTCTAAACTCACCTTGTGAGACTCTACAGCCTCTCTCAGCTCCTCAAGCTCCTTCAGTTTCTCCTCCATTCTCTGCTGGAATTTTCTCTGGGTTTCCTCCAACTGTCTCTATAAGATTTAGTATACAGTCAATATACAACTCGTTACATGCGCCTCTTTGAGAGAATGTCACAAAGAACTGTTTCAAACATGAGCAAAGAGTAGAAAATACATTATCTGTTTCATTTAAGAACTGTTTAAAAATTATCTTCAAATATATAGATTACATAATTATGAATAAACATTTATTATTCAACATAACTACTCATAGTTCATACCTGTTTCTCAGTCCTCTCTGCTGCAGCTGAAACAGTGTCGTGGGTTTTGTGTTCATCCAACATACACAGATAACATATACAGGTCTGATCAGTGCGACAAAAAATCTCCAGTAGTTTCTCATGTTGAGGGCAGATCATCTCCTGAAGTCGTACAGTGGCGTCCATCACTTTATGTCGCTTTCCTGGGTGAAATTCCTCGTGACGTTCAAAATGATTTTTACAGTAAGAGTTCAGACACACCAGACAGGACTTGATGGCTTTGTTTTTGTCTCCAGTACAGACGTCACACTCCACATCTCCAGATTCAGTGTAACACTGAGCAGGACGAGCTTGTAGTTTTGCCTTCCTGAGTTTCTCCACCACTTCAGCCAGCATGGTGTTTTTAGCTAAAACAGGTCTTGTAGTGAAGGTCTGTCTGCACTGAGGGCAGCTGTAGACTCCCTTCTGATCATCCTGATCCCAGCAGCCTGTGATACAGATCATACAGTAACTGTGTCCACAGGGAATGGTCACTGGATCCTTCAGTAGATCCAGACAGATTGAACAACTGAACTGATCCTGAGCCAAAGAAACACTGGATTCTGCCATTTTATTTCACACACTAACAGACAGAGGGACATCCACAACACCAGCTTAGTTTCGATTTCTCTGAACTGAAACATTTCCTGGTTTTAAAACGTGTGCAAATGTGCCAGTCATATAATTTACATGACTGCTACCTGTAGATGGCAGTCTGGTACAGAAACTTGCAAGACAGTTCATGAGACTAGAAACATGTAATTTTATGATATATTAAAATATGTTGTTTATGCTGATTGTGACAGTCATTCTGTTCTTTTCCCACAGGTTTATCAATCTGAAGCCGTTTACATTCTTCTTTGTAAATGAGAGACCCTTTGAATTTAAGTTACATTTGCATTATTTTGTCCAAAGGGATAAGCATTGCATTCAAGGTACATTAAATCAAATCATGCATTCCCTGGGAATCTAACCCAGTACATTGGTGTTGCTAGCACCATTCTCTACTGTTTGAGCTACAGGAAAGCTTTTGCTCACTGTTTTTGGTATAAAAATATTTGTTGAGGGTTTAATGATCTGTAGGGTTTAGGGGTTTGTAGGGTGTGGGGCAAAATTAAGTGAAATTCTCGTAATTTTTGTGCTAAAACCTGACCAGACACGAGTCTTCAGTGCATTGCAACACACACACGCTTCAGAGAACGATTACAGCAGCACCAGTCCTGGACTTCATCAGCTCTCAGGGATGAGGATCAATGTTCAGAGAGTCAAAACTCTACAGGTGATCATTTGTCCAACATTCAGTTTAATTGTGATTCTTCCATGTGCGTATGTTGACAGCTACCAAAATAAGAAACTAACACAACATTTGATTACTGATCTGAAACTGACTGCAGTTTTGTGAAATGCTTGCAGAATTAAACTGACACCGCAGATCCTTGTCTTCTTCTCATGATAAAAGTAATGTTACAAATCATCTTTAATTTAGGTTTTAATTCCATTAAGTGAATGTGTTGTGGGCTCCCTCTCTTTAAATAATGGCAATAAGAGATCTTTTATGGAAGGAATTTGAGGAAATTGCAGAAACAGAGAGAATAAGTTAGTTTATTAAATGCATTTATTCAGTCGTTTGTTGAATGTGATTGCTAGAACTGCATGTACATACACTCTTTGAAGATACAAAGCTGTCAGCGCTAAATAATGAAAAGAAAAATCACTTTGAATTCTTTTGTTCTGTTAGGTGAAGAAAATATAGTTGATTTCTATTTAAAAGACAACGTCAGACATAAATAGCAAGCATAACTGCAACTTGTGAATAAATATGATTAATATTGTGCTGATAATATTTGGAGTAAACATAAGAAACATTGTCAAAAGCAAGACATGACAATGATATCTTGAGAATATCTCTCACAATATTATTTGTGGAATCTCTGCATATAATCTCTATATTGATAGATCACAGAGTTTCATTTTTGAGCCCTGTTCTGTCCATGATATAGTACCTCTAAACCCAGGATAGAGAGGCTGAGTGAATGTGGTGTGGACTCTGTGAATGAGGGTCATTGTGTCAGAGACGCTGTAGAAGGACAGAGTTCCTGCACCGTGATCCACATACACTCCTATTATAGAGGAGCTGGAGACTACAGGGAGTTTAGTCTGTTTGTTATTATGCCAGAATGAGCTACTGGAGTCAGAGCAGGACAAATTCCAGGACTGACCATTATATCCAAACGCACATTCATCTCCCCGTCCCTTCCTACTGATGCTCCACTGATATATCCACCTCACCACTCCACCCAACCTCCCAGTAACAGCGTCCACACACACTCTCTCGACACAACACCTGAGGATAACCATCAAATCTGTCTGGATGATCAGGATACCGCTGGACTTTGTCAGTGTATTTAATCACTCTGTTCCCTTCAGACAGTGCCAGGTTTTTATTAACTGTGTTTGGATCCAAAGTGTGTTGACGGGAATCTGATGAAGATAAAACACATAATCTGCATTTATCAAGTAATACATGACTTTCAGTCTTAAAAATAAAACACCAGAGATTTATTATATTTAGGTTTTTAAATACATGGAAAGTTACAGTCATGTTATATATTTTAGGAAAAAAAGATTCACAACATCTGCCTCACTGTTAACATTATTGTATTGGTGTGTCTGCGTGTGTTTGGAGTTGACCATCAGAAATTATAGTTAAAAATTTAAAATTGAAAAGTCAAATCTATTTATTTTCTATTTATTTTTTGTCCTGTTTAAAAGTTTTAAAATCTCTTTTCAGCAGCTGTACAAACTCAGCAGCCTCACAAACTGTACAGTTGAGCTGAAGGTCCATTGTAAAGTTTATCTACCAAAACAGAACCTAGCAGTGAGTGATGAACACAAGTGACCAGACCAGGGGACTCATTTATAAAACGGGTACACAGAGATTTGAACATAGAGTGTCGTGCCACGTCAGGGTCTAAGCAGTCTGAGAACTGCAGGTATTTGGAAATCTAAGCAATTCTTCTCACTCTCCATTTTCAAGTGTATTTGGACGTTGACTAGTGGATCTTTATGTTTCTTGACACTTAAAGGGTTAGTTCACTCAAAAGTGAAAATTCTGTCATTAATTACTCACCCTCATGTCGTTCCAAACCCGTAAGAACTTCGTTCATCTTCAGAACACAAATTAAGATATTTTTCATGAAATCTGAGAGCTTTCTGACCCCCACTCCCCCCCATAAACTGCAAATTTACCACTTTCAAGGCCCAGAAAGGTAGTAAAGACATAATGGTAGAAAATAGTCCATGTGACTACAGTGGTACAACTTTAATTATATGAAGCGACGAGAATACTTTTTGAGCAAAAACCCCCCAAAAATAACGACTTTATTCAACATTTTCTTCTCTTCCGAGTCTCTGGCGCTGCTCAGGTGAGCACCACGATGCATGTGTGTGTTTTTGACGCAGGAGCCGGTCAAATCTGAGCTGGCGTTCTGACCCAGAACCCAGAAGAGCTGCATTGTTTACAACGTGAACAGCATCAGAGACTGCACGTCATTATTATCTTTATTTTATTTTATTTTATTTTTTGCACATAAAAAGTATTTTTGTTGCTTCATAAAATTAAGTCTGAACCACTGTAGTTACATGGACTATTTTAACAATTTCTTTACTACCTTTCTGGGCCTTGAAAGTGGTAATAAAGTTACAGTCTATGAGGGGGAATCACGACTTGCTTTACACGACGTCACATACATCAACAACATATGAAGCAGCCTCTATGGAAGACACTAGCAGCATTTCAGACGTGAATCATGGCATGACTTGTACCAGCTATAACCCAGCGCATAGGAGAATAAAATGCTCAATAAATCTTTTTTTTGTCTTGGTGTTCCCTCTGGCATCATCAGTTGATGCTGCAGAGAAAATATTTGTAAGTTGAGTACTATTTTCTTTAATATATATATATATATATATATATATATATATATATATATATATATATATATATATAATATATACTTATAATTCTTTTTTATTAATTTTTTTTTATTATATATATATATATAATAAAAATTGAAATAAAAAAGAATTATAAATAGAAAATGATGAATGTTTAGCAAAAATATATAACAATTTGCATTTTAAAGAAATAACAATGAAAACTAAATATACACCCATTTAAAAGAAATTATTGTTACCATTAAGGTAATGCATAGAAAAATGTCCATCACATTTTTATCATTTCACATGTTCTTAAAAAACAATTAGGTGATATATATTGTTTCAATACTCAGGTTCAGATTCTCCATAAACACAGGATAGAGGCTCAGTGAGTTAATATAGTGTTGATGCCTTTATTTTTGATCAGGATAATTAAAGGTCATTTGTTAATGCAAGGGATTTGCTAGAACAGAGAGAATAAGCTCATGAAACTGCAGATGGATGTATATACACTCTTTGAAGATACAGAGCTGTTCTGTGAGGTGAAGAAAACAGATTTATTTATTTGTAAAAGACAATGTCGGACATAACAAATAAGCATCATTGCAATTCATGAATAAAATCACTTAATGCTAATGATTACAATTGTGTTGTTAATGTTTTGAGTAAACATCACAAAAAAATGTCAATAACATAACAATTATATTTTGAGAATATTTCTCACAGTATTTGTACCATCTATATTGTTAGATCACAGAATGTCACTTTGGAACAAAACAACCTAAACTGTTTTGTTAAAATTCCAACAGCCCGAAACCCAGGATAGAGAGGCTGAGTGAATGTGGTGTGGACTCTGTGAATGAGGGTCATTGTGTCAGAGACGCTGTAGAAGGACAGAGTTCCTGCACCGTGATCCACATACACTCCTATTCTAGAGGAGATGGAGTCAGCAGGGAGTTTAGTCTGTTTGTTATTATGCCAGAATGAGAAACTGGAGTCAGAGCAGAACAAACTCCAGGACTGATCATTACCTCCAAAGCTACACTCATCTCCCCGTCCCTTCCTACTGATGCTCTTATATGACACTGATATATTCACTTTACCACTCCTCTCAACCTCCCAGTAACAGCGTCCACACACACTCTCTTTACTCAACACCTGAGTAAAACTATCAAATCTGTCTGGATGATCAGGATACGGCTGTTTTGTGTCAGCATATATAATCCCTCTGTTCCCTTCAGACAGTTCCAGGTATTCATTCACTGTGTTTGAATCCAAAGAGAGCTGATGGGAATCTGTTTTAAGATAAAAAGTAAAACACCAGACCTTTATTATATTTAGGATTTTATATATATGAAAAAGTCAGTGATGTTACTTTAGGGAAAAAGCTACACAACATCTGCCTCACTGTTATCAACATCATAACATCGTGTGTCATCATGTTGGTGTGTCCGTATGTGTTTGGAGTTGACCGGAAAAAATTATTGGTAAAAAAATGTAGAACTGAAAAGTCAATTCAAATTTCTGTTTAGTTTTTAGTCCTGTTCAAATGTTTTAAAGACATCAGCTCTATCAAAAACTGTAGTTTACAGCTAAAGGTCCATTTTAATGTTTCTCTGTCAAAACAAAACTAGCAGTGTCCAGACCAGGACCTTTAACTAACACAGTAAGATAAACTACCTTTGCGAAAAAGAAGTTTATTTAAGTGTGCAATTAGTAGTTATTTAGTAATTAGTACTTTTTTAAACTAAAAATAAGAAAGTATACTTTCAGTCTACTTTTTATATACTTCTCAGAAATATACTTTATGTACTTCTCAGAAATATCTTTAAAATTGCACTTAAGTATACTCTACTTATACTGACAGAAAGGAAGTGACCTATCTTTTGATCGAGATATACTTAAAAGTATAATTAAGGATTCTAAGTATACTTGGCTTGTAGTTGTGTTTAATCTTTTGATAAGCCTATTAAATACATTTTCCACATAGTTTTTCTTTAAGTGAACATAACATCATACTTATAGTTTACTATTTATCGATTATTTACTACTATGTTCTTATTTAGGTATTGATTTTTATACTTGAAATATACCTTTAACTGCACTTTAACTAAGTTTAAAAACATTGTATTATATCTTCATGCATACTTTTTTATCAACACTTGAATGTGGGTAAGTTTATTAAAGAAAATAAACACTTTAAACAAAAAGCTGAGAAAATTGCATTTTTGTCAAAGACTTCGTCCGGATGGGATTCAGAACGATGATCAAAATAGATGCAGTGGATCGAGTCCATCAACACCCCCAAAGCTTCACAGTCCTATAGCTGGGTCGCCATTACATTCAGTAACGTTAGGCAGAACATTAGGGAAAAGTTAAATAGATTTAAAGTAAATTTCTAAGTACACTACCAGTGTACTAGCCTACACAAACATTCAGATACTCAGATACATATATACTTGCAGTATAAAACTACTGAACTAGTTGTTTACTGAGAGTAGACATCAATGTGTTCTTTCATAAACTAAAAATATTATAAAAAGTAACTACTAGTGTAAGAATTACTACTAGTATAAAAAGTATACTTAGAAGTTCACTTGTAGTACAGATGCAAATGAGAAATGTAGTTGTGAAATAGTTGTGCACTTTAAGTTTACTACTGTTACACTTATAGTGCACTTAAACATATAATGTGTCTCATGTAAATCAAGAGCGTAATATGCAGTTCTGCACAGTTCAGTCTGATTGCTGATATATAATTAGAACTAAAGTTTGTCTCTTTATGTACATGTATGATCATAGAGACTTACATTGGAGAAACTCCTCATGGGTCTTGGGTTCAGGGGTGGGAATGATGTTAATATTTCTCACTGTGGAAACCAACAGACATTTTATTGTAAATATTGTAAAATAATATAAAACAAGTTTAATTATAAAACATTTAAGAATATTTTAAACATGCATTGTTTTTTACATGACATCATGTGATACATGTCAGTAAATGTAAAGCTTACCTCTGCTAGATATCTTCTTTATTTCCTCTCTGCAGAAATGCACCAGTTTCTCTCTCAGATGAGACACAGATTTACCAACATCATCAAAAGATAGACGAGAACTGACAGTGATGCTGGACGAGTCTGTAGATCCAGGAGGGACAGAGAGAGACTGGAAACTCTATACAGACACAAAGACACATTACCTAAAGACTATTAGAAAACACAATATCTTCCCTTCCTAAAGACACTGTCCTGTTTGTCAGATCTCTGTTACCTGGAGGAAATTAATGTGATGTTCTGTGTGTGAAAGCTGCTCCAGCTCAGTGTCTCTCCTCCTCAGATCCTCAATCTCCTGCTCCAGTCGCTCCAGTCGTTCTTCAGCTCGACTCACTGCAGTCTTCTCCTGGTCTCTGATCAGCTGTGTCACCTCAGAGCGGCTTCTCTCAATGGAGCGGATCAGCTCAGTAAAGATCCTCTCACTGTCCTCCACTGCTGCCTGTGCAGAGCGCTGTTAGGACACACAGAGACGCATTAGAACCAGTCCATTCACTCAGCTCTTACTGGTCCCTCACACAGCCTGTTCCCCACAGTGGGCTTCAGTGGGACTGAAAGAGCTCCAGCACTGGCTCCTCACAGACTGACTGGAGGAGAGTCCTAACTGAGTCTGAAACAGCTCTTCCAGCAGTTCTTCTGCTCTAAACTCACCTTGTGAGACTCTACAGCCTCTCTCAGCTCCTCAAGCTCCTTCTGTCTCTCCTCGATTCTCTGCTGGAATTTTCTTTGCATCTTACCAAATTGTCTCTGTAGGAATAACAAATCAAAAATGAATCTGATAAATTATACTGCACAAAAAGTAATTGCCTCAAGTAAAAAAAATAAGATCTTTGGGAGATCCCAGGAAGTAACGTCTTGGAAAATTATCTTGGATTATGTAGATGGGATGATGGGATTAAAGATTTTTATTAGGAGGCACGACTACTGAGTTCATACCTGTTTCTCAGTCCTCTCTGCTGCTGCTGATACAGTGTCATGGTTTTTGTGTTCATCCATTGTACACAAATAACATATACAGTGTTGATCAGTACGACAGTAAATCTCCAGCAGTTTCTCATGTTGAGGGCAGATCATCTCCTGAAGTCGTCCAGTGGCGTCCATTAGATTGTGTCTCTTTCTTTTGAAGAAAATCTCATGTTGTTCCAGATGATTTTGACAGTAAGAGTTCAGACACACCAGACAGGACTTGATGGCTTTGTTTTTGTCCCCAGTGCAGACGTCACACTCCACATCTCCAGATCCAGTGTAACATTGAGCAGGACGAGCTTGTAGTTTTGTCTTCTTGAGTTTCTCCACCACTTCAGCCAGCATGGTGTTTTTACCTAAAACAGGTCTTGTAGTGAAGGTCTGTCTGCACTGAGGGCAGCTGTAGACTCCCTTCTGATCATCCTGATCCCAGCAGCCTGTGATACAGATCATACAGTAATTGTGTCCACAGGGAATGGTCACTGGATCCTTCAGTAGATCCAGACAGATTGAACAACTGAATTGATCCTGAGCCAAAGAAACACTGGATTCTGCCATTTTATTGCACAGATAGAGGGACATCCACAATGGTTCGACAGCAGCTTGAGCTTAGGTTTCAATTTCTCTGAACTGAAACATTTCCTGGTTTTAATATTGAATGTGCCAATCATATAATTTACATGACTGCTACCTGTAGATGGCAGTCTGGCACAGAAACTCACAAGACAGTTTATGAGACTAGAAACATGTAATTTTATGATATATTAAAATCTGTTGTTTATGCTGATTGTGACAGTCATTCTGTTCTTTTCCCACAGGTTTATCAATCTGAAGCTGTTTACATTCTTCTTTGTAAATGAGAGACCCTTTGAATTTAAGTTACATTTGCATTATTTTGTCCAAAGGGATAAGCATTGCATTCAAGGTATACTGTACATTAAATCAAATCATGCATTCCCTGGGAATCTAACCCAGTACCTTGGTGTTGCTAGCACCATTCTCTACTGTTTGAGCTACAGGAAAGCTTTTGCTCACTGTTTTTGGTATAAACATATTTGTTGAGGGTTTAATGATCTGTAGGGTTTAGGGGTTTCTAGGGTGTAGAGCAAAATGAAGTGAAGGGAAATTCTCGTATTTTTTGTGCTGGCGGCAGTTTATAAAAACACTGTCAGCAAATAAATCCTGACCAGACACGAGTCTTCAGTGCATTGCAACACACACATGCTTCAGAGAACGATTACAGCAGCACCAGTCCTGGACTTCATCAGCTCTCAGGGATGAGGATCAATGTTCAGAGAGTCAAAACTCTACAGGTGATCATTTGTCCAACATTCAGTTTAATTGTGATTCTTCCATGTGCGTATGTTGACAGCTACCAAAATAAGAAACTATCACAGCATTTGATTACTGATCTGAAACTGACTGCAGTTTTGTGAAATGCTTGCAGAATTAAACTGACACCGCAGATCCTTGTCTTCTTCTCATGATAAAAGTAATGTTACAAATCATCTTTAATTTAGGTTTTAATTCCATTAAGTGAATGTGTTGTGGGCTCCCTCTCTTTAAATAATGGCAATAAGAGATCTTTTATGGAAGGGATTTGGGGAAATTGCAAAAACAGAGAGAACAAGTTAGTTTATTAAATGCATTTATTCAGTCGTTTGTTGAATGTGATCTGCTAGAACTGCATGTACATGCACTCTTTGAAGATACAAAGCTGTCAGCGCTAAATAATGAAATAAAAAATCACTTTGAATTCTTTTGTTTTGTTAGGTGAAGAAAATATAGTTGATTTCTATTTAAAAGACAACGTCAGACATAAATAACAAGCATAACTGCAACTTTTGAATAAAAATGATTAATATTGTGCTGATAATATTTGGAGTAAAAATAAGAAACATTGTCAAAATCAAGACATGACAATGATATCTTGAGAATATCTCTCACAATATTATTTGACCATCAGAAATTATAGTTAAAAATTTAGAATTGAAAAGTCAAATCTATTTATTTTCTATTTATTTTTTGTCCTGTTTAAAAGTTTTAAAATCTCTTTTCAGCAGCTGTACAAACTCAGCAGCCTCACAAACTGTACAGTTGAGCTGAAGGTCCATTGTAAAGTTTATCTACCAAAACAGAACCTAGCAGTGAGTGATGAACACAAGTGACCAGACCAGGGGACTCATTTATAAAACGGGTACACAGAGATTTGAACATAGAGTGTCGTGCCACGTCAGGGTCTAAGCAGTCTGAGAACTGCAGGTATTTGGAAATCTAAGCAATTCTTCTCACTCTCCATTTTCAAGTGTATTTGGACGTTGACTAGTGGATCTTTATGTTTCTTGACACTTAAAGGGTTAGTTCACTCAAAAGTGAAAATTCTGTCATTAATTACTCACCCTCATGTCGTTCCAAACCCGTAAGAACTTCGTTCATCTTCAGAACACAAATTAAGATATTTTTGATGAAATCTGAGAGCTTTCTGACCTCCCCATACAGAAAAAAAAAATATTGAAATATATTTTAAAGTGTCAAAAATATATGTGGCATATATTCCAAATACATTGAAATATATTTGCATTGTTGTTCACTTATATTTATCATTTTGAAATATATTCTGAAATATAACAAAAATATATGATGTTAAGTGTGAAATATATTTACATTTATAACATGTAATGTAAAATATATGACAAAATATATGGTCATAAAATGTTTAGCTTGCTAAAGAAGGGTCGAAAATGTATTTTGATCATAGTAATTCCTCTACCTTTTCCCCTATACACAACAGTAGGCAACCATATTTCACTACTGTATTATGACACACAGCTATAATAAATACTGTACTTTAAATGACTGCAATGTAAAATGACAGATAGTTGCTTTCCTAGGACTATTAGGCCATATTAGGTGGCACGTACCTAACACTAAGTGCAATTATTAGATTTATTGTTGTTTTATTGACATCTTTCCTGAAGTCATTTAAATATTGAAAATATGCACAATATTTATGATGCAAGTATAACAGTGACACTCCAACAGTGAAGTGCACTTAAACAATAGACAGAACTCAACTGGGGACAGCTGTCAACTCAAAAATAGCTGAACTCAGATTTAAAATGAAATAAATAAAAATGTTAAAAATAAATTGAAAATGTGTTGTTTGTTTGTGAAAATGTTAACTTTTTAAATTTCAAAATATATTTCAAATGAAACAATTTGCAAAAGTTAAAACATATATGAACATATATGTTGTTAGTAAATATATTGACATAATTATATTCACATATTTAACTAAAATATATTTATTGGGCCAATTTCAAATATTTGCATATATTCCAAAAATATATTCTGAAAATATATTTCAAATATATTTCTTTTGTGTATGGGCCCCCATAAACTGCAAATTTACCACTATCAAGGCCCAGAAAGGTAGTAAAAGACATTGATAAAATAGTCCATGTGACTACAGTGGTTCAACCTTAATTATATAAAGCGACGAGAATACTTTTTGAGCAAAACCCCCCCCAAAATAACGACTTTATTCAACATTTTCTTCTCTTCCGAGTCTCTGGCGCTGCTCACGTGAGCACCACGATGCATGTGTGTGTTGTTGACGCAGGAGCCTGTCAAATCTGAGCTGGCGTTCTGACCCAGAACCCAGAAGAGCTGCATTGTTTACAACGTGAACAGCATCAGAGACTGCACGTCATTATTATCTTTATTTTATTTATTTTTTTGCACATAAAAAGTATTTTTGTTGCTTCATAAAATTAAGTTTGAACCACTGTAGTCACATGGACTATTTTAACAATGTCTTTACTACCTTTTTGGGCCTTGAAAGTGGTAATAAAGTTACAGTCTATGAGGGGGAATCACGACTTGCTTTACACGACGTCACATACATCAACAACATATGAAGCAGCCTCTATGGAAGACACTAGCAGCATTTCAGACGTGAATCATGGCATGACTTGTACAAGCTATAACCCAGCGCATAGAAGAATAAAATGCTCAATAAATCTTTTTTTTGTCTTGGTGTGCCCTCTGGCGTCATCAGTTGATGCTGCAGAGAAAATATTTGTAAGTTGAGTACTATTTTCTATATATATATATATATATATATATATACTTTATAGCAAATAGAAATAAAAAAGGAATAAAGAAATAAAAATAAAAATTTAGAAATAAAAAAAATGTATAAGTAGAAAATGATGAATGTTTAGCAAAAATATATAATTTGCATTTTAAAGAAATAACAATGAAAACTAAATATACACCCATTTAAAAGAAATTATTGTTACCATTAAGGTAATGCATAGAAAAATGTCTATCACATTTTTATCATTTCACATGTTCTTAAAAAACATTTAGGTGATATATATTGTTTCAATACTCAGGTTCAGATTCTCCATAAACACAGGATAGAGGCTCAGTGAGTTAATGTTGACACCTTTATTTTTGATCAGGATAATTAAAGGTCATTTGTTTATGCAAGGGATTTGCTGGAACAGAGAGAATAAGCTCATGAAACTGCAGATGGATGTACATACACTCTTTGAAGATACAGAGCTGTTCTGTGAGGTGAAGAAAACAGATCTGATTTATTTGTAAAAGACAATGTCGGACATAACAAATAAGCATAATTGCAATTCACAAATAAAATCACTTAATGCTAATGATTACAATTGTGTTGTTAATGTTTTGAGTAAACATCACAAAAAAATGTCAATAACATGACATGATATTTTTGTCATGACATGATATATTTCTCACAGTATCTGTACTAGAGGTCTTCACGGGTCCAAAAATTCGTGCCCGAACCCGAAAGAGACCCGTAATGTGCTAAACCGAACCGACCCGGACCCGTCTATTATTTCAAAAGCTGGACCCGGACCCGTGCAGATCCGAGAAATGCCTAACCGGACCCGACCGACCCGTCTATTATTTGAAAGCTGGACCCGAAACCGCCGGGAAGACACAGACCCGACTGGACCCGATTGTCACATATTCCACCTTAAACTGCTATTACAAGTCAATAAACCTGTTGCGAAAAATACAACTTTTTGTCTTACCTAATTTAAGGAGCCGTGGTAGCGTAGTCTCCTCTCCCTTCCTTGTAACGTTAACGTTACCTGACTGGCTGTGATCATGCATTACAATCCTCCGACAAGAAAGTTATTCATGTTATTCCTCTTGTTATTCCAAGTCCAAGCTTAATCCACTCATTATTTCAGCTTCAAAAGTCCACTTGATGTCACGGTGACAGTGGCGGTTCTAGAGGGGGGCCAGGGGGGGCCAGTGCCCCTGTGACAACAAGCTTGGACCCCCTTGTGGCCCCCCTAAATGTGAAGTGTGAAATAATTTTTACAAAACTATTTTTTGCTATCGTTGTTTTTCACATCCGTTATTAGACAGTGGCAACATGGAACACAAATGTAACGTACCCTAGAGGGACTGCTTAAATCGGATCTGCAGGTTTTTTTCTATTCAGAAGTTGGTGGACGTTTTGCGCGAATATTATAGTTAAAGCAAAGAAGGAAATATAGAGGTGAGTAAAGTTATTAATATGTTGTATTTGTATTAAATGCATTACAGAAGTGTAACGTTAGATCAGCTAATCTTAACCTGGCCGTTTGTTAGTTTGTGGCAGTTTGAAAAAGGATAAAAATGATCAACAAACTCATGGTGCTGAGTATTTTTACTCAAACAGGGATGCAAACAGCGCGCTTTTCTGCGCCTCTTTTTCACGTCAGTTTGGGTGACTTGGGTCTGATTATAATTTCACAAAGTCATCTGAAGCCATTCCATAGCTTAATGTGAGGGACAGAAGTCTATTTACATCATTAAATTAAAGTTTATGGAAACTCGTTTTCCCTCATCTGTCAATCATTCTCCATATTCAAACAGCGCGCGCGCCTCGTCCGGTTACAGCAGGATGCATGGTAAAACTCTCTCCAATATGATATATTCACATTATAATGCTTGATCTGTAGATAAAAGGCTGTGGATTTGCATAAAATGACTTTATTTTGTGTATTTGTATTTTATGTTTGTTGCTGTTTTAAAACGACTCGCTACGTGTGCCTGTTCACACCACAAGGACTAAATCGGCATCAAACGCACAATAACTGGAATTTAAAACTTCACTATGTGAAGAAACAAATTATCAATAAACTGTTGGACAGATATAGGCTACACTAGGATTTGTGCGCTCGACATTTCTTCGCTTTGTGCCGTGAACTTTTAAATGCGCACTTGTGCAGCGCAGCGCTGCACACTGTGACTCCACGTTGCTTTGAGCACATCATGCTGCACCCGCGATGCGCATACGCGCTTTGTGCGCTCTGTTTTGAAGCGTTTCATATTATCATGGTTTTTCCTATATTTTTTATACCTAGCCTGCACAATACATTTAAAATAAGCATAATTTAATTGTATATTATATTGTATGCACTAAAGCTGGTGAAAACCTATCTCAGGTCCACAATGTCAGATGACAGATTAAGCAATTTAGGCGTTCTAAGTATTGAGTCAAGGAGGGCAAAGGCCTTAAATCTAGATGAATTTGCTGAAATTTTTTGCAAAAAAACACAAAAATCGTAGAATACAGTTAATGTGACTGATTCTGAATATGTAATGCAAATCTAAAAAATATAATGGAAATGCAAATACATTGTTGAATGATTGTAAACATGGTATTTTGCCTGTTAATGCCTACAGTGCAGTGCAGAAAATGATATGACAACAATAAGGTATAAATGTAACTGGCCCCTCTAACAGTACAACTGGCCCCAGCTTGACCCCCCCAGTTGAAATGGTCTAGAACCGCCACTGCACGGTGACGGATGGCAAATGCAACTTTGCACATGTAACTTACATTCTGACTCGAGTTAACTCGCATAATAACTTTGACTGTTTGCCCTTTTGAACTAACGTTATAATAACGATTGCTCGTTCAGTGCCATGGCCGCTGACGTTATTTATTTGCTATCATCTCCGTGCTCTCTGCATCGAGTCTGAATCTGACCACTAAAACTTCAAGATTAAACAAGACGGTTAATTTATATTGTAAAATCTAAAGCGCGGTTTGGCGGTCCCTCACTGAAACTCTGGTAACTGGTTGCCATAGAAACATGACACGCGCTTGAGACTGCACATGCACGCTAGCTGGATCAACCTAAAATATGCTTTTTAACGCAATTTATTTTGAGTGTCCTAATTTTACAAGTTGCAAGTTACAAAAAAACACAAGCAGTGTCTAATCACGACCGGGTTTTCTCCGAGTCTGATCTGATGACTCCGATCGCACGGGTATTAGGCTACACACAATGTTAAACAGACCCGGGCCCCGAAGTAATAAATTCGGACCCGACCCGGACCCGGCTGATCATTTAAAATATAGACCAGAACCCGTACGGGTCCCGGGTCGGGTCCCGGGTCGACGGGTCTCGGGTTCACTGTGAAGACCTCTAATCTGATCTATATTGTTAGATCACATAATGTCACTTTTGAACAAATCAACCAACATTTTTTTGTTAAAATTCCAACAGCCCGAAACCCAGGATAGAGAGGCTGAGTGAATGTGGTGTGGACTCTGTGAATGAGGGTCATTGTGTCAGAGACGCTGTAGAAGGACAGAGTTCCTGCACTGTGATCCACATACACTCCTATTCTAGAGGAGATGGAGAGTAGAGGGAGTTTAGTCTGTATGTTATTATGCCAGAATGAGCAACTGGAGTCAGAGCAGAACAAACTCCAGGACTGATCATTACGCCCAAATCTACACTCATCTCCCCGTCCCTTCCTACTGATGCTCTTATATGACACTGATATATCCACTTTACCACTCCTCTCAACCTCCCAGTAACAGCGTCCACACACACTCTCTTTACTCAACACCTGAGTAAAACTATCAAATCTGTCTGGATGATCAGGATATGGCTGTTTTGTGTCAGCATATATAATCCCTCTGTTCCCTTCAGACAGTTTCAGGTATTCATTCATTGTGTTTGAATCCAAAGAGAGCTGACGGGAATCTGTTTTAAGATAAAAAAGTAAAACACCAGACCTTTATTATATTTAGGATTTTATATATATGAAAAAAGTCAGTGATGTTACTTTAGGGAAAAAGCTACACAACATCTGCCTCACTGTTATCAACATCATAACATCATTGTGTTGGTGTGTCCGTATGTGTTTGGTTGTTTGGTTAAAAATTATAGTTGGTTAAAAATGTCAATTCAAATTTCTGTTTAGTTTTTAGTCCTGTTCAAATGTTTTAAAGACATCAGCTCTATCAAAAACTGTACAGTTTAAAGGTCTAAAGGTCCATTTTAATGTTTCTCTGTCAAAACAAAAACTAGCAGTGTCCAGACCAGGACCTTTAACTAACACAGTAAGATAAACTACCTTTGCGAAAAAGAAGTTTATTTAAGTGTGTAATTAGTATACTTTTTTAAACTAAAAATAAGAAAGTATACTTTCAGTCTACTTATTATATACTTCTCAGAAATATACTTTATGTACTTCTCAGAAATATCTTTAAAATTGCACTGAAGTATACTCTACTTATACTGACAAGTATATTTGGCCTATCTTTTGATCGAGATATACTTAAAAGTATAATTAAGGATTCTAAGTATACTTGGCTTGTAGTTGTGTTTCATCTTTTGATAAGCCTATTAAATAAATTTTCCACATAGTTTTCTTTAAGTGAACATAACATCATACTTATAGTTTACTATTTATATATTATTTTTGCACTTTAAGTATACTACTATGTTCTTATTTATTTTTATACTTGAAATATACCTTTAACTGCACTTTGACTAAGTTTAAAAACATTTTATTATATCTTCATGCATACTTTTTTATCAACACTTGAATGTGGGTTTATTAAAGAAAATCAACACTTTAAACAAAAAGCTGAGAAAATTGCATTTTTGTCAAAGACTTTGTCATTCAGAACTCAGATACATTCAGATACAAATATACTTGCAGTATAAAACTACTGAACTAGTTGTTTACTGAGAGTACTTCAATGTGTTCTTTCATAAACTAAAAAAATTATAAAAAGTAACTACTAGTATAAAAATTACTACTAGTATAAAAAGTATACTTATAAGTTCACTTGTAGAACAGATGCAGTACAAATGAGAAATGTAGTTGTGAAATAGTTGTGCACTTAAAGTTTACTACTGTTACACTTATAGTGCACTTAAACATATAATGTGTCTCATGTAAATCAAGAGCGTAATATGCAGTTCTGCACAGTTCAGTCTGATTGCTGATATATAATTAGAACTAAAGTTTGTCTCTTTATGTACATGTATGATCATAGAGACTTACATTGGAGAAACTCCTCATGGGTCTTGGGTTCAGGGGTGGGAATGATGTTGATGTTTCTCACTGTGGAAACCAACATACATTTTAGTGTAAATATTGTAAAATAATTTAAAACAAGTTTAATTATAAAACATTTAAGAATATTTTAAACATGCATTGTTTTTTACATGACATCATGTGATACATGTCAGTAAATGTAAAGCTTACCTCTGCTAGATATCTTCTTTATTTCCTCTCTGCAGAAATGCACCAGTTTCTCTCTCAGATGAGACACAGATTTACCAACATCATCAAAAGATAGACGAGAACTGACAGTGATGCTGGACGAGTCTGTAGATCCAGGAGGGACAGAGAGAGACTGGAAACTCTACACAGACACAAAGACACAACAGAAACACCAGCTAAAGACTCAGAAACATTAGAAAACACAATCTCTTCCCTTCCTAAAGACACTGTCCTGTTTGTCAGATCTCTGTTACCTGGAGGAAATGGATGTGATCATCTGTGTGTGAAAGCTGCTCCAGCTCAGTGTCTCTCCTCCTCAGATCCTCAATCTCCTGCTCCAGTCGCTCCAGTCGTTCTTCAGCTCGACTCACTGCAGTCTTTTCCTGGTCTCTGATCAGCTGTGTCACCTCAGAGCGGCTTCTCTCAATGGAGCGGATCAGTTCAGTAAAGACCCTCTCACTGTCCTCCACTGCTGCCTGTGCAGAGCGCTGTTAGGACACACAGAGACGCATTAGAACCAGTCCATTCACTCAGCTCTTACTGGTCCCTCACACAGCCTGTTCCCCACAGTGGGCTTCAGTGGGACTGAAAGAGCTCCAGCACTGGCTCCTCACGGACTGACTGGAGGAGAGTCCTAACTGAGTCTGAAACAGCTCTTCCAGCAGTTCTTCTGCTCTAAACTCACCTTGTGAGACTCTACAGCCTCTCTCAGCTCCTCAAGCTCCTTCAGTTTCTCCTCGATTCTCTGCTGGAATTTTCTTTGCATCTTACCAAATTGTCTCTGTAGGAATAACAAATCAAAAATGAATCTGATCAATTATACTGCGTAAAAAGTAATTGCCTCAAGTAAAAAAATAAGATCTTTGGGAGATCCCAGGAAGTAACTTCTTGGAAAATTATCTTGGATTTATGTAGATGGGATTATGGGATTAAAGATTTTTATTAGGAGGCACGACTACTGAGTTCATACCTGTTTCTCAGTCCTCTCTGCTGCTGCTGATACAGTCTCATGGTTTTTGTGTTCATCCATTGTACACAAATAACATATACAGTGTTGATCAGTACGACAGTAAATCTCCAGTAGTTTCTCATGTTGAGGGCAGATCATCTCCTGAAGTCGTCCGGTGGCATCCATTAGATTGTGTCTCTTACTTTTGAAGAAACTCTCATGTTGTTCCAGATGATTTTGACAGTAAGAGTTCAGACACACCAGACAGGACTTGATGGCTTTGTTTTTGTCCCCAGTGCAGACGTCACACTCCACATCTCCAGATCCAGTGTAACATTGAGCAGGACGAGCTTGTAGTTTTGCCTTCTTGAGTTTCTCCACCACTTCAGCCAGCATGGTGTTTTTACCTAAAACAGGTCTTGTAGTGAAGGTCTGTCTGCACTGAGGGCAGCTGTAGACTCCCTTCTGATCATCCTGATCCCAGCAGCCTGTGATACAGATCATACAGTAACTGTGTCCACAGGGAATGCCCACTGGATCCTTCAGTAGATCCAGACAGATTGAACAACTGAACTGATCCTGAGCCAAAGAAACACTGGATTCTGCCATTTTATTGCACAGATCGAGAGACATCCACAACGGTTCGACAGCAGCTTGAGCTTAGGTTTCAATTTCTCTGAACTGAAACATGTCCTGGTTTTAATACGTGTGCAAATGTGCCAGTCATAAACACGACCACTAGAAGGCAGTCTTCAACAGAAACTTATTATAACAGTTAAGATAGATAGATAGATAGATCTATTCAGCCCAAATAAACCCACACTGTTAAAAAAATTCTAACCTCTCCAAGTCAAATTTTTCTAGTGACTGGTCACATCTAAATTTTTAAATTGGCCCAAGTGCAATTCTTGTTGCAATAGTCTGTTAACATTGGCTCAATGAGAAATAATACATCAGACTAATTGAAGAATTTAGATGTAACCAGTCACTAGAAAATTTTGACTTGGGGATGTATTTTTTTTTTTTACAGTGCATAATAAATGTCCTTGCCTTTGCCGTTCCTACCTGTCTAACATATACAGAACAATATACAGAAATTTAATAAAGTTATCAAACAGTCTGCACAAAAAGTTATTTGGTTCTACAAAAGTTATTTAGTCAAGAGCAGAGAGTAATTTTCTCTGTTCCCGGCTTTGTTCTTTGATTAACTTTACTGACAGACAGCATTAGCCTATTGGCTGCTGTCCCTTTAAAACCAGCCGCAGCTGTACGACACATCTCACATTCTCTCACAACATTTAAGACTTTATTCAACTCATTTATGACTGCTCTTATGAGGATACTCGACGAAACGTGTTTCTGTGTGTCCTGATTGTCAGGACATTCACAGACAGCGCGTTCTCTTTTGTCTTGTCGCGCTTGAATGATTTAAAAGCATTTGCATGAATAAGAGCAGGATCATGTAATGTAACGCTACCCAACGAACGAATGACAAAAATTAATAGATCCCGTGAATTGCGTTAAACATTTTAACGTTAAACTGGACAAAAATTAATCGCATCACATTGTTAATGCGTTTATGTTGACAGTCCTAGTTTTTAATGTCAATCAAACAACAAAAGATAAGAAATCATCATTGTAACTTTAATAATGATTCATCTTTATTTGATTTATAGTGAAGTTTATATGCAATGTTATTTTACATTTGAGCATTTGATTTGGTAGGCTACATTTTTGTACCAGAAAACTACTGTTAGATACCTAACCGGAATATTATTATTATTATTATTTTTGTATCTTTGTTTTATTTATTTGTGATGTTGCTTGTAGTTTGATTATTTCTTATTTTCTTTATTTTTATTTGACAGTAGGCCTAATCCATTTTTCCCTGAACATACCGAACCCTACTGAAACTGTGACCCTAAAACCATGATAAAAACCGAACTTTGTAATTTAAAAGTTACACCCCTAATAGATAGATAGATATAGATACAGTGAGGAAAATAAGTTTGAACACCCTGCTATTTTGCAAGTTCTCCCACTTAAAAATCATGGAGGGGTCTGAAATTGTCATCGTAGGTGCATGTCCACTGTGAGAGACATAATCTAAAAAAAAAAATCCAGAAATCACAATGTATGATTTTTTTAACTATTTATTTGTATGATACAGCTGCAAATAAGTATTTGAACACCTGAGAAAATCACTGTTAATATTTGGTACAGTAGCCTTTGTTTGCAATTACAGAGGTCAAACGTTTCCTGTAGTTTTTCACCAGGTTTGCACACACTGCAGGAGGGATTTTGGCTTACTCCTCCACACAGATCTTCTCTAGATCAGTCAGGTTTCTGGGCTGTCGCTGACAAACACAGAGTTTGAGCTCCCTCCAAAGATTCTCTATTGGGTTTAGGTCTGGAGACTGGCTAGGCCACGCCAGAACCTTGATATGCTTCTTACAGAACCACTCCTTGGTTATCCTGGCTGTGTGCTTCGGGTCATTGTCATGTTGGAAGACCCAGCCTCGACCCATCTTCAATGCTCTAACTGAGGGAAGGAGGTTGTTCCCCAAAATCTCGCAATACATGGCCCCGGTCATCCTCTCCTTAATACAGTGCAGTCGCCCTGTCCCATGTGCAGAAAAACACCCCCAAAGCATGATGCTACCACCCCCATGCTTCACAGTAGGGATGGTGTTCTTGGGATGGTACTCATCATTCTTCTTCCTCCAAACACGTTTAGTGGAATTATGACCAAAAAGTTCTATTTTGGTCTTATCTGACCACATGACTTTCTCCCATGACTCCTCTGGATCATCCAAATGGTCATTGGCAAACTTAAGACGGGCCTTGACATGTGCTGGTTTAAGCAGGGGAACCTTCCGTGCCATGCATGATTTCAAACCATGACGTCTTAGTGTATTACCAACAGTAACCTTGGAAACGGTGGTCCCAGCTCTTTTCAGGTCATTGACCAGCTCCTCCCATGTAGTTCTGGGCTGATTTCTCACCTTTCTTAGGATCATTGAGACCCCACGAGGTGAGATCTTGCATGGAGCCCCAGTCCGAGGGAGATTGACAGTCATGTTTAGCTTCTTCCATTTTCTAATGATTGCTCCAACAATGGACCTTTTTTCACCAAGCTGCTTGGCAATTTCCCCGTAGCCCTTTCCAGCCTTGTGGAGGTGTACAATTTTGTCTCTAGTGTCTTTGGACAACTCTTTGGTCTTGGCCATGTTAGTAGTTGGATTCTTACTGATTGTATGGGGTGGACAGGTGTCTTTATGCAGCTAACGACCTCAAACAGGTGCATCTAATTTAGGATAATAAATGGAGTGGAGGTGGACATTTTAAAGGCAGACTAACAGGTCTTTGAGGGTCAGAATTCTAGCTGATAGACAGGTGTTCAAATACTTATTTGCAGCTGTATCATACAAATAAATAGTTAAAAAATCATACATTGTGATTTCTGGATTTTTTTTTTTTTTTAGATTATGTCTCTCACAGTGGACATGCACCTACGATGACAATTTCAGACCCCTCCATTATTTCCAAGTGGGAGAACTTGCAAAATAGCAGGGTGTTCAAATACTTATTTTCCTCACTGTAGATTGGTTGATTGATATTTTTATAGGATGCATTTAAGCAAAATTTATTCATGTATTTAATTTTACATGTGCGTTTATCAACCTTGAACTTTGAACTGAGCTTCCTGTTTCACAGCTGAGCTTTTAGTTTAACAGCCAGTGAATCAACACAAATAGTTTGTGCAGATTATTCCGCGCGCCCTCACCACGGGAACAGCAGGAGGTGCGCGCGAGGCTACGGATCTTTTGCCATTCAAACCGCGCGGGGGGCGGAGCCAACAGTCAGCGAGACGACTCAGCGGAGTCGCTGCAAACTTGGCAGGAGCCGAAGCCTTCGCTGTTTACCGAGGCGCGTGTCACACCGGCATACAAAGTCACCTCGCGCCGTATCTTTATATCCCGTCCCGAAGCGCGCCTCGCGAGCCCCGGTGTCACTGCGCTCGTGGAAGAGAAAACTTTTTCCTGCTCTCGCGACTGGCAGTGGGACACATGATAGTTCCCAACATCTGTATGGTCTGAAACAAAGACGTGTCTCTGCGCGAGAGAGAAACAAACTGGCTCCAGGGGTCTAGAGATCAGTGAGATGCAGTGAGGGACCGCATGACACTTTTCACTGACACGTATGGCTCGGCTCGTCGACTCCTATGAAGACCTCAGAGATTCATTATTATAAGGACAATGGATAACTTTTTCACCGAGGTAAGTTGAATATGAAAATACTATTTTCATGTTGCTATAAGAAGGATGTTCTGCTGTTTCTATTCCAGAAAACAAAATACTTGAAAGATATAACAATTCCCGTTGGGTTTGTACTAAGAAAATAACCGGCTGTATATATAGTTTGTATGTATATATGTAGTTTGTTTGATGTTCAGGACTCCCTCACCCTCACATCTCCCTCACTGCCTTGGTTCTGAATGGTTCGGGTCATTCCCAGCGGAGCTCGCAGGCATTTCCTTACCTAATCTACATCCCAGCGTTATTATTAGAAGTGTTCACTATACGCTGGCTGAATTAATGTAGTGTTTCATTAGTGATAACTTTATACAAAGCATGGGATTTAGAAATAGCATTTAATAATAATAATAATTAAATAGATTTTGTATTATAAAATAGTGATGTAATATAAATTACATAAATGAAAAAAATATTCTGGTCAAGCTCGGGTAAATAAATGTAACCCTTTATTAAACAAAATAAATGAAATGGAAGATCAAAAATGTCCACCCTGTTAGGCATGTTTGTTTATTTTTTAAAGTAGGCTACTACATTATTGATACTCTTGTAAATTTTCATTGTCACTGAATTGTTAGTGTATTTTTTTGCTGAATTTATAAAATTATTGTGAAAAAAAACTACTTAACAGGGTGGACAAGTGTTATAAAGAATGGATGATTTCCTATTGCTCGCGTACAACCAGTTACAGTTTTAGTTGATTTTCAACTGGATTTAGATGGGAAACAATATGTAAAACATTGCCAACGAACTTTAAATGCACTACTTCTTCAACTCTAAAAATAAATTACTTTCACAATCACTATGTACACTCTCAGTGTCCACTCTGTTAGCTCTTCAGATATAACATGGTGAACACTAACAGGGTGGAAGTTCTGATCAGCCTATGCACTGTCTGAGCAAAAACAAGCTAACATAGAAGATTTATCAAATTAAAAATTGCATGGTTTTTAAACAATGTGTGGACATGCTAAGGTTGACCGCATCAAATTTGAAAGATAAAATTGATAAAAATAGACAGTTAAAATAGTTGAGGAACTCACTCACTTGCCCAAGTTGTTTTCCCTCTAAAGAAGTGATAACTGCTTTATGATATGATGTAATTTAATTTTTCCAACTTTCATTTAAAGGGAAAGTAGTCAAAAATAACAAAGTGGACAGTAAATTAAGGGACAAGCTAAAAACCTATTAAAGATTATAATTGTTTAAATAAATGTAATAATTGAAAAAATTACTGATATACCCAACAATTATATATAAAATTATATTTATTGAAATTTCATGTATAGTAAGCGTATAGTATAGTTGTTACACAGGCCTGGGAACATAGGAAAAATGGTTATGTGGTTTAGAACGCTGTGAAATGTTTCAAATTATTTTTTAATCAACTTCAATATGCTTAGAGTTCATATGGTGTTTTTTATGACTAAGACAGGTTTAAAATTAATATTGTTCAACATTTTAAGGCAGTAAGATCATGATCTTTACTGGGGACACAAAAGGCACCGAATCCCATGAATGACCCAAATTGTCGTATTTTTTTGCCAATAATAGGCCTACTTTTTTTTACAGCCAGTAAATGTTTTTAGATGTAACATTCAATAAAAATGTATTATAATTCTAAAGTATATTACTGTTATTTTTGTTATATAATATTTTAATACATTAATATTTTTATAGAAATGTATGTTATATGGAAATTAATCCATAACAGTGTTACCAAAAGGTAATTTTGGTGAATACTTGTCAGGACTGGTGTTGATGGAAATGAGACAATAGTATTATTCATTCTCATGACCTGACTGTGAAATGAGTGCGAGATGATGATCAGCAGTAGCACGAGCCACTCCCTTGTGCCGCTACCACATGAGTCACAAGTGAAGGCTTCTAAAATTGGCTTGAGGTGGATCATTAGTCCTCCAGATTGTGCTTTTCACCTGTGAAGGCGTGGCGTAATTAAATAAATCATATCAATAAAACTTCTCACCTGTACCAGCTCAGAAGCATGTGCTGCGTCCAAATCCACATACTGCATAATAGGTACTACATTT
The DNA here is from genome assembly GCF_963993115.1 of Abramis brama. Lineage (NCBI taxonomy): Eukaryota > Metazoa > Chordata > Actinopteri > Cypriniformes > Leuciscidae > Abramis > Abramis brama. The sequence goes on from NC_139969.1 coordinate 10,999,169, forward strand.
GGTTTGAAACAAACTAGTTACTACATGTACTTACTATAGTTATAACAGTAAATTATGCATAATTACAAGTAACTAACACTAAATCCTAACCCTAAACATAACTCTCTAGTAAGTACATGTATAATATTACTCAGTACTTATTTGAGTAAGTACATTGTAACTACGTCACCTTAAAATAAAGTGTATCCAAGTCCTATATAGTATAAATGTGTGTAGTAAGAATAAAATTCAGATGTACAAAATCTGCCATGTTGTCACTGTCACGTGACCTACCATCATCAGTTGCCTTGCTTTAAAGCTATTAACAAATCCTTTCACGTGGTCTCATGGGATAGTAAAGTGTCAATCGAAAGCACACTTAAGAATCTCGCCGGAAGTAGTAGGTCATCTGTGTACTTTTCGCCTATGTATTTCGAGTACTATGGATTCGGATATACCACTCAGTTGGCATACTGTTTTTCACACACTATAGGGTAGAATTCGATTCTGGACGCAGCAATATACTTTATATTAGGGTTTCAGATGGTCAGAGAGGGAAGCACAAAAAGCAGGGAGCTCCAACTTCACCAGCTTTACACAATAGTGTCAAATGTCCTCCGGCTGCTGCATATCTAGCCTGCGAATCGGTTTCTGGACAAAAGAAGCAGTCTTTAAAAAGAGACAGCGCTGTGTGTGCAGAAACAGATTCAGCCGAAACATGCTTGCGGAATGTGGGGAAGAGCTGAGCTCGTGAATGCCTGTCTCACACACGGCTCTTCTACATGACTGACCTCAGAAAGTATGATTCCTGTCTCACACAAACATGTCTAACCTCACAGAGAGAGATTTCACACACAAATCTGCCCTTTAGCCACTTTCTTCAGCTTTTTGGTTTAGCATGGATGGACATGCACACATTTCTGTTTGCAGTTATGGTCGCAGGCATGGATGTCCGTTTTGTTTTAGGTGTGTTTGTGTATGGCCGTGTTTGCACAGCAGTGTCACTAAGGTTATTGCCTCCCTGCAGTCCCTATAGGCGGAGCTTATTCAAAGGTAAACCTCTTTGTTTTCCTGTGAATTGGCCAATCAGAGTCGCAGGTACTGCAGAGGAGTGCCATTCTGGTAAAACAAACACTCCAGGTTATTCTTTTTTGAATCCTGAAACAAAAGTCTCATAGGATCAGAGATGCTTTGGGTGAAATTGTTAAATCTCATATAATTATGAGAATCTCATAGAATTAACATTGAATTCTCTTTAAGGTTAAGATGACTCTCTGTCATCTTTCTTTCCCTGCTAAATTGTCATTAGTATTTAAGCAGACAAACACAAAGGTCTTAGTTATTTAAAGTAGTGAAACACAAAGGGGTGGAGCTTATTTAGCACCTGGTGCACAACAGCCATGAGACACTGTACACATAGTTTAAGTACCATAGACTTTTAAGTTTTAAAGAAAATTTATATGCATTTTTAGAATAAAAAATTATAATATATTATATTATTAAATATCATATATTTATTAATGTTCACTAACATCCCCAAAGGGAGGTTTTGTAACATTTAAATAACTTTAAGTTATTTTATAATATATATAACAATTTGAATAAATGTTAGATTTTGTCCTCCAAGTAAGTAACCCCCCCCACACACTTGGCCATGTACCCCCTTCTGGTTTCCTCATCTGTGCTTGGTCAAGTAATCCTTCTTGTCTGTGTCACACACACACACACACACACACACACACACACACACACACACACACACACACACACACACACACACATACACATTAAATCTTGTGAGTAGCTTAATGATTACACAGTATAGTGATTCAAAGCTGCTTTTAACAAGGAACTCAGAACAGGAAAAGCCCCCAGCGCCTACACTGATAAAGAGAAATAGAGAAATACTGGAAGAGAAAATGTTTTGTTTTATTTGTTCTTTTGTTCTTAAAGTGTGTGTGTTCCATATTTCTGTTAAACAGACAGTTCACGCAAAAAAATAAATTATTTACTTACCCTCATGTTGTTTCAAACCTGTATGACTTTCATTTTTCATTTAATCTAAAAAGGACACATTTTGAATGATGTCCTGAATGAATGGGGACTGGTGCTTTCAAGCATCAGAAAGAAAGCAAAAGTGGCATAAAAGTATGCGTTATGACTCATGTGTGATATGCCAAGTTTTCTGAAACAAATTACGTTGTTATTTACTAATAATCTTCTCTAGTGAGTCGTTGTGACTCTATTGGGTCAATGCGTTTAACTAAATAATTTCACTCCGATATGTGAACAAATCATTCAGACCATTTTTTTAACCAGATCAGCTGATTCTATGAAATGATCTGACTTAAGAGTGATTCTTTTGAGTCAAATAGCCACTGATACTTTCATGAACTCAAGGAGAGCTAGGCCAGATGTCGAGAAAGTGTGCATTATATTTATATATAGGTGTGCATTGTATAAGTCTTCTGACAAGGTGAATGGACTTACTTTCATAGTGCTTTTTCATGTATTTTGAATCTTGAAAGCTTCAGTTCTCTATTTATTGTAATTGCATGGAAATCATTGACCAGGTCATTCTCCAAATCTCCCCTTTTGTTGTCCGTAGAAGAAATAAAGTCATACAAGTCAGAAATGACATGAGGATGAGTAAATGATGACAGAATGTTCTTTTTAGGGTGAACTATTCGTGTTATCTTGAGTCATTTCAATTAACATGCAAAGCCTAATTAGTCTGTTTGTTCCTGAATGGCGACGTCATTATAATAACTAAACAAAGAGGAAGAAAACAAGTGAACTTCCCTTTATGATTCATCACAATTGCAATCTCTGAGGCCTTTAAACTGCCAGGTACAAAGTACGTCTACTACGTGCACATGCATACATGCACGAAGATGGTCTTTGTCTTTGTTCTGCGTAGTTTATACAGCTCTCTTTCCCTCGTTCACTCTTGTCGTGAAGTATAAACACACATTTTTCACTGTAGGAGAGAGAGAGAAAATGAGCGTGCTTTGGAAAAGTAGGTCAGGCAGCCATGCAGGGTATATGTGAGTGTGTTTGAGGGGGTTGGATTGGTGAAAAAAGTTATATGTCGAGGAGACAGGTCTGACTCTGAACACCAAGCCCGGGTCATCCTGCATGTGAGAGAGCTAAAGTTTTGGATCTTTGGGTTCGAAGTATGCAGGAATGCCCTTCATCACTGGCCTGCCTTCCTGTTGACCCAAACGATATCTGATCCCTCACTTCCTGCAGCCAAATGAGAGAAAGAAAGGGGGACAGAGAAAGAGAGCTATGGAGAAGTGTGTGTGCGCGTGTGTGTGTGTGTGTGGTAAGCTGCTCTAAACATGCTCGGTAAGCAGCATTGAGATTACAGAGTAACTCTGGTCTGTTTCATCCTTTACTCCGCCCAGCCTGACCGCCCTCCAAAACTCTGATATTATTTTAAGAGTTTAGATACACAATATAAGGACACACTCGGACATGCATGCACACAGTGCACTTTTTAACTTCAAAGTAAAGTTTTTCTTTCATCTGAACATGAAACAAAATTAGAAAGTCATTGATGTTTGATTTGGATGTCTTTGTGCATAAGTTGTGTGTGTGTGTGTGATGTTTTAGTTGGATTGCTACCTGTTTAAGTCTGTGATTCCTTTGAGTCGTCTATTTTAGTACAGGAAGTGAATATTGGCCAGAAAACCTGGCAGATACACTACCATTCAAAAGTTTGGGGTCAGTACGTTTTTTTTTTTAAATAAAATTTATCAAGCAAGGACACATTCAATTGATCAAAAGTAACTGTAAAGACTTTATATTCATCCTGAAAAAAATATACCATGGTTTCCACAAAATTATTACGCAGCACAATTGCTGTATACGGTAAGAAATAGGAAATGATTCTTGTGCAACAAATCAGCATATTAGGTTTAGAATGAAGGATCATGTGACACTAAAAACTGGAATAATGATGCTGAAAATTTTGACATGGGAATAAATAACATTATAAAAAATATTAAAATTGAAATTAGTTATCTTAAATTGGAATAATATTTCACAGTATTACTGTTCTTACTGTAGTTTTGATTAAATAAATGTGGACATAAGAGGATTCTTTCAAAAACTGTAAAAAAAAATGTAATGATCCCAAACTTTTGAATGCACATTTCTTTATTTTTCTCTCAGTCTTCCTCTGTTCTTTTCTATTAGTAAACTACAGGGTTTTTTTTTTTTACATTGTGTCAAATAGCACAGTATTTTAAGGATTTAATTCACATTTATTTTTAGATCTGTTTGTCAAACTGGATTGTCCAGTTTCCAATTGGACTAAAGCATTTACATGACTTTTTTTGCTGAAATTTATCTTTTAAAGTGCTTGTAAACATACTCATAAAAGGTCATTTAAAAAGGTAAGTTGGAAATGTTTAAGCACACAGAATGTTTTTGACTTGAGAGAGACAATTATGAATGTGATTGGAGTATTTCTAAACTGTAATGTGTGTAAAGTGTAACTGTCTAAACTGTAATGTCTGTGCTGCAGTCATAAACTGGTTGAGCAGTTTTAATCTTCTAATGTTTGCAGATAAACACAAGGCATGGTCAAAGCTGCTTAACTCGAAATATGCTTCTGTCAAGGAAACCAGACACACACACAAGTTCAATGTCTTAACCACCATAGACACATTCCCGGATGTCCCCGGGACAGTTTGTATTTTGTAAGATTTGGCAATCTTCTAGGGGCATTTTCGTCCTTTTAAGTAAATCCACACATACTAAAAAACATAATGAAACAATGAACAATTCAAAAGTTTCTTAACATTAATTTCTTAACATGGCTCAAGAGATGAACTACACATTAACCCATCTTGTGGAGAAATGTGTTTTCTTTCGAGTTCACCATTAAGTGCTTGAGTCAAATGTTGGGAAACTATGTCACTGCGTCCTGGTTTACTGCAGAGATGGTGAATTGGATTAGAGGCCTGGAATTCCTGAGATAAACTTGGTTTCGAGAGGAAAACAGCTTCCTGTTTGTGTGGCTTAGAGATGCACTAACTTGATGGGGCTGACTCTGAGTTTTGAGCTTTTAAAGTCATTTGAAACTATGGCAAATCCAATACAGAGTTGATTGCTTTTCAACAGTAAACACTGACTGTTACTACTCAAAACTGTTACTACTTATTGCAACGGCATGCAGTCCTTATACTGCATGCTGGGAAGGATCAGTCATCTTTAAAAGTGTGATTTCCTCCGTAATTCTTATATTATATATTTCTTAATGTATTTTAATATTTAATGAACACAACGTGTAAAATCATGGTCCCATACGTGAAGTCTCCCATTGTTTCTTGCTCTATTTTTTTCTTCTTCTTCTTTTTCAGTTTGTCTTTGCTTTTTACAGCTACTAACTTTAGCAGACCAGTGGCAGGTTAACAGTACTACAAGTGTGCATATGTTGTTAGAAACCATGAAGATGTGCACGTGACAGCAATCAGAGAGAAAATTACTTAAATTGTCCATTTCCTCCACAGACTTTTGTCTTTCTTACCAAACCAAAGTTTTTTCTGTGGTTACTGTAGACTTTTAGTATTTTTATTAAAAGAATAATCTTTACTCTTGGGCTGCAAATAACTTTATCTGTCGATTTATGTTATCAGGTAATTGGACAAAATGCCTAATTGTATTTCCAATATTGTACTGAAATAATTTCACTTCTTGCCCAATGCTTTATCAAATAATAGCCTATGCAAATTGAAGGCCATAAAAAAAGAAAAGCTAAAAACAATAGGATGGTCCTGTCCAAAACTCATGCCATTAGATAAGTCAATGTTGCTCGAACAAACAGTGTTTTGATACACTTTCCGTGGAAATCAGTCTAAGAATGGCTTGGCAACTTATAGTTGTTTCTGCATATTATGCTGGGATAGGAGAAAGTGTTCAACTGTGTGTGTCCAGCTGCACAGCTGTTCTGTTGCAGTTCAGTCTGATCATTCAGCAGTTCTGTGTGTGTGTGTGTGTGTGTTTCCGCTCTTCTAAGTTATAAAGTACTGTTGAGTTTATATGCCACTGCATGAATAAGAGGTTGAGACAGTGGTTGACAGGATAACAATGGGGATTTTTTAATAGTTAATCATCTTAATTATTACTGTTCTTAAGAGTAATTTTTCAGATTCTCAAGACTTTCAGTGAGTTTTCTCATTCCACAGTTTGAATTTAAACTTGCAATTTGTACTGTGGTCAAACATAATCACTTTGTTTTGTTCATGTTTAATTTGATTTATAGATTCAGTCTGATGTTTTCAATGTGAAAAACAGAGTTGTAAATTCTGCATTTAGTACATGTGCGCATAGTGTACAACTGCAATACCCACAATGCAGAGTGGCACTGGACAGAAAATAATGCTGCAGTGTTTGATGCAGTGCCGATAGTATGTATGTGTGCGTGCATTTAAGTGGGGAATGGGGTTAAAGTTCAACTGTGCCTGCTTCACTGGGGCCTCACAGCCAGTCATGCCTGTTCAGATCACCATGTGTTTCTTCCATCAGCATGTACACTAATAGAGTGTGTGTGTGTGTGTGTGTGTGTGTGTGTGTGTGTGTGTGTGTGTGTGCGTGTGTGTGTGAGAGAGAGAGAGAGAGAAAGAGAGAGAGAGGGAGGGAGGAATTTACTCTGAATTAGAGTTATTGGTAATTATACCTTTTTGACCTAATGTACAAACAGTCCTGATGAGGAGAGCCTTCCAGAGGAAAATGAGATTGCTCAGACTCAGAGGTTGATCTTTTAGTTTTAGGACACTTAATAAAGTTTATAGTTTCATTTGAGTATCAACTTTGCCATCATTTGGACAAACAAAAATAGACAGTTGTTGTAAAAATGAGAAATCTTTTGAGTTAGAGTTTAGAGTTACAAAATTCATGTAGATACTTTAGCATAGCTCTGATGATTTTATCTTGGAAAATTTGATGAGAAATATTTGAGAACATATAGAAATCTCTGATATTTGATTGCAAACTTTGGTACCTTAGCAAATATGAGAACAGTTTGAGATGAGATCTGTTCTTAAACTTTAGAGGAGACACATGTGAGACCAATCTCTATTTGTTCTCCATTGTATGTCACTGCTGTGACTGTGTAGAAACAATTGAGATTCTACAAAGATCTTATTTGCAACTTCTGCAGTGTATGCAGACTGTTCTCAAACAGGTCCTTTAATTATTTTAAACTTAATTTAAAGATACATAACTATAAATAACAAACTATTGTTTAGTGATTTTTTTATTTCAGGACTTGATTTTACAAACAGTTGTTTGTATTTTATTATTTTTGCAGTTGTTCGATGTTCTTAAACATTTCCTTTACCATTAACAATTTCATTTTAATATCCAGAATTACATCCAACAAATGGTTTTAGAACAGTTGTTTGTGTTTCTGCTATTGTCAGTATGTTGCTTACCAGTGTTTGTGTGCTTGACAGGGTTGTCGTGTGTGGCTCTTGGTGGAGGATCATTATGTCCCCAGTACTGTGGACTCGTGCTCTGGTGGAGTGGTGGTCTTTAACACCGACTATGGACAGGTAAGTGGGGGTGGGTGTATGCATTACACAGGGACGGTGGCATAACATCTGCTCTGTGCACCTCAGATCAACAAGGCACTGCTGAACAGGTGGTGTGCTCTCACTTTACACAAACACACACTAGTCTGTGCACCCGCCTGTTTAGAAGAGACCATGTTGCCATAGAGTCTGTCAGGTACACAAACTCAGATATAAGCCGGCATGTCAACCGAGCAGTACCTGTGTTTGTTTTACTACGGAGCCCCTCACATGACATGCAGGAAAAGTGATGTGTATCGTGACAAATCGTTAACAAATCGTTCCAATGACTTATTAATACGTCAGCACGTTTTACTAATTCATTCCCTCTTTTTAAGTAAATAGTGTGCATGATATAATAATTTGTTCCCTCGTTTTTCAAAATCATGTGCACAATATAATAATTTATAATAATTAATTTTTTACTAAATTTACTACTATCAAGTGCATAATTTACTAAAACGAATTCTTAATTCATGGCCACGATATACGATATACATCACACACACACACGCACACACACACAGTTGTGGTCAGAATTAAAATTAAAATTAAATTAAGTTATTGGTAAATATGATCTAAGGTGGAATACAAACTAAATCTGCATTGTCAAAAAAAAAGTCTAACTTTTCATTAAAGTAAAAGAATTGAAAGTGGAGAAAGCAGTTGAAAGCAGAGGCCGTCAGGTTTTGATTTTTTATCTGTTGGTATTTGCTACAATCCATGATGCCATGTATCTGAACAAGACGTCCAGGACCTCCAGCAAAAAAATAGGCCCACAACATTAAAGATCCAGCAGGATATTTAACCGTGGGCATGGAGGACTTTTTATCCCTGTTTGCACCAAACCCATCTGGTGGATTTGCTGCCAAAAGCACTTTTTTTTTAGTTTCATCTGACCACAGAATCTGGTCCTTTTTGAAGATCCAGTCATGTCTGACAAACGCTGGAGTTTGTTTTTGGATGATCGAGGAGGATTTTTCTTGAAACCCTCCCAAACAACATGTGGTGATGTTTGATTTTTTGTTTTAAGTCTTTCTGACTCCAAGAAGACTCAACTAATCTCTGCAATTCTCCATCTGTGATCCTTGGAGAGTCTTTGGCCACTCAAACTTTCCTCCTCGCCGTGCATTAGGACGATATAGACACATGTCCTCTTCCTGGCAGATTCATAACATCTTTAGTTGATTGGAACGTCTTAATTATTGCCCTGATGGTGGAAATGGTCACTTTCAATTCTTTAGCTATTTTCTTACAGCCACTTTCTATTTTGTGATGCTCAACAATCTTTTGCTGCACATCAGAACTATATTCTTTGGTTTTACTCATTGTGATGGATGATTAAGGGAATTTGGCCTTTGTGTTTCCTCTTATTTATACTCCTGTGAAACAAGAAGTCAAAGCTGGACAATTTCATGTTCCTAGTCACCCTGGTGTGAAATTTTTTTAATATTAATGGGAATATACTTCAGAGATATTTTATGCATAAAAAATTCTAGGGGTGCCAATAATTGTGGCCTATGTGTTTTGGAGAAAAACATTTATCTTTTCGTAATGTGATTTTCCCCCCACTGTCAATTCTTTTACTTCAATGAAAGGTTAAAAATTTGTTGAATGAAAGATCGAAAGGATAAACTATGCAGATTTATTTTTACAGCCATCTTTGGTCATATTTACCAGGGGTGCCAATAATTCTGTCCACAACTGTATATATATGTGTATGCTTGTCCTGTGCAGGGCTCCGTATTTTACTGTGTGCTTCTCTAATTATTTGAGTCTGTTTTTCATATTCTTGCGTGTGCAGTCAAGCACACACACATTTCTCATGTCTCTGGCTTCTGTTTCTGGTCTATAGGATCATCTGCAGCCAGTCTGTTACCTTCAGGATTGTTATAGTTTATTAAAGCAATAAACACCTTCTGTGAATTCTCTGCATTACAGTGATTTTTTTATTTTTTATTATAAAAAATGGTTTTATGCATTGATTTAGTCTTGTTAAAATGTTCTGTCAGCTGGTCATTATTTTTGTCTTTTATTTTGAAGAAGAAATGACCAAATAAATAAAATGGTAACACTTTACACAAGGTCTCATTTGTTAACATGTATTAACTAACATGAACTAACAATGAGCAATACATTTGTTACAGTATTTATAAATCTTTGACTTTAGAGCGGTAACATATAATAATCTTAAAAAAAACAAATCTTTGTATATTGCTTTCATTTTTTTTTTTTCTCATGGTCATTACACAAATATGCAAACAAATACTCAGTAATATGCATTCAAATGTGTTTTGTTCAGGTGTACACCTACAAACAGAACGCTGTGAGCAGGCAGAGGGTTTATCCAATGCACAGCAGCAGTATCACTGGGGTCGAGGACATGGCAACCCTACAGGACCTACACGACGGGGCCATTCTACACAACCTGCAGCTCCGCTACACACACAAGAGCATATATGTGAGCAAACACACTAAAATCACATCTTAACCATCTCATTTTTTGTTCATCAAGCATGCATTGTGTGTGTACGAGTGTGTGAATGTTTCAGCTGTGGTGACAGACATATTTGTCAAGGATACAGGGTTGTTGTGCAGGTGGCTGGATGGCTTTCTGCTCTTTAATGTGTCTGTCAAAGTAAAATATATTTGCTTAATTACACGTCTCTCTCCCTTTCACTCTTTTCTTTATACTGCCTCTTTGAGCCTTTACTCACAACAGTGTACTGTGTTCTTCTTTGGGCCTGGTTCAGCTGTGTGTGAGTGTGTGTGTGTGTGTGTGTGCGCACGTTGTCGGGATGTGGGCTGTGCCAAAAGCAGTTAGTCTTGTTCCAGATTTCCAGACTGACTCTAAGGAACAGAGTTAACATGCTACTGCTGACTCTCTGAATAACATCGACACTCTGAAGTCTTTATTTCTACAGATCTGCATCATGTCCATTTAATACATGATTAGAGATTGTATGTGTGTGCATTTAGGGGGACTTCCAGGTTAATGTCTTCACTTCTGTGTAGTTGTATTAATAGGGATAGTTCACCTCAGATTTCTGTCATTCTGACATAATTTACTCACCCTTGTGTCATTCCAAACCTGTTGGAGTTGCTTTCTTCTGTGGAACAGAAATGATTAAAAAGTATTAAAGAATGTCCTTGTAGCTCTTTTTAACATAATAAATGGCTTCCATCATGGACTGACAAATGCTCCATAAAAGTATGAAATCTTGCTTAACTGGATTAAGGATTCATTGAAAACATATGATTTAAAAGAGTGATTTGTGCGCAAATCGAACACGATTGCTTCTCTCATGAATGTGCCAAGAAGAGCTAGGGCAGATGTCAAGACTTTCAGTGAAAAACGACTTAAATTTCAGTCTGCTCCTCACGCAGTGCTATCGTATGACTTCATAGCGCATGAGACTTTATTTATAATGCTTTGATGGAGCTTATTTGTCATTGCAGAGCTTGACAGCGCAAAAATAGTGGCCACGGTAAGATCCGTTAAAAAATGTAAAACAACAAACTGATGTCAGTAAATTATGTCCGAATTTTCATTTTATGGTGAACTGTTACATAGTTTAAACATTTTCATTATGAGTTTACAGTGTGAAATGATATGAGATATGTCCTGTCAGTGAGTTGTTTTATTTGTCAAACATAATGAAGACAATAAAGTGTGGACGGTAATTGGGATTTTTCATTGCTACCAAATAATAATAATGAAAGAATAATAATTTAAACTTTCATCTTCATGTACAGATACAAACATAACCTGTTTTGTCCTGTCATTGATCATTATGACGTAATGATGAGTCGATCCAGGAGACGATCCTATCTCTCTGTCTGCCTCTGCTGTCTGTGACGTGAGGCCGTGTGATTGGATCAGTTTGAGTGTGAGCTAACCAGTTAGCTAAGAGTGTGGGTGTGGTCTGCAGGTATGAGATGGTTATCACAATAATGACAGTTACCCCACTCATCATGAGAAAATACACACTTCCTCTTTCGACATTACTTTTCTCACACCTTGTTATTGGTTAGAAAAAGGACTTGAAGGACTAAATTGTATATATATATAAACAGCTTTAGTGACATATCTTCTTACGCCAATTATGCTTAATAACCTAATAGCATGTAATGTAAATGCCTTTAATATGTTCAATTATCAGTTGAATTTCAAGCAAAACCCAAGTGTCACGATTACATTTTTAATAAAACAATGCATTCATCAACATTTTGACAGTTTAATGAATGTGCGCATGTCTTTGTCACATGTCGGTTTATGTTTTGATGCCAAAACTAGGATAGCAGCTAAAAATTGCAATTATTATTATTCGCATATAACATTAAAGTTTGTGTTTATAAATATGTGTGCATATATGTATCTGTGTGTATATGTATATATACACACACAGACATATATAATAAATATATAAACACACATATAGTATATAAACACAAACTTTTGTGTTAGATGCGATTAATCGTGATTCATTAATTTGACAGTACTAACACATTTTTCTTCATTGTCCAATTATTTTACTTATTTCTTTACTAACCAATGTAATATGCATGTGCAAGACTAAACCGCTTTCACAAATTTGTTTTTGTAGTTTACACAGAGACGATAATGGTATCATTTTCAAAAACTTGCAGTTTGAAACTCATTTTCATAACATTTTCACATTTTCAGGCCCCCAAAACGCCGTTGTCATATGAATGACCAAAATGCTTTTAGTTGAAAACGGCATCGTGTAAATGGTCCCTAAATGTTCGCATATAAAATCACATGAAAAACTATCTCAACCCATCCTCATTTGTAAACCTAAAGAGTTGATGGGCTAGTTAGGGCAGCCGCCACAGGTCTGCTAAACTGATTGGCTAATTGGTGACATATGGGAGCAATCAGAACGAATTAGGGTGTTATTTATGTGTGGTGTGTGTGGTTTGTTTTTGGTGGTCAACGAAATGTCTTCTGTAACTTCTATATTATATTAAAAATTCATTTATAAAATAACAGATAGTTTGTTTACCTATTACTAAGGTTAAAGTTATTAGTCTCAGTAACATTGTAACATTCTCCATGCCAATAAAAACATACAAGTCATGATGAAAATAACAGCGTCTGGTTGAGCATGTGTGTGTATTTCATCTTCTGGAATGTGTGTCTCGCTGAGATCCGATTCCACAGCATTTAAAACACAAAGACGTTTCTCTCTCGCTCTCACTCTGATTATAAACAGCTGTGGACTTTTTTTTTGGCTTACATTTGGACAGAAAATGCTAGAGCAACTTCCCACATCAAACACACACATACACACACACGAGGGGGGCTGGTGATCCAGAAAATGTCTTTTGCATGTGAGGTTTACCTCCTTTTCATTTTATTGCTCTCTCTCTATTTCTTTTTCAGCCTCTCTCTTTCCTTGTAGTGCAAGCATGTAGCAGGAAATAGTTCTGCTTCATTTGGGCCGGATCATGTTTCAACTCTCACCCTACACACTCGTTTTAACATTGAGAGGGTGTGTGTGTGTGTGTGTGTATAATGTGTGAGTTTATTATGCATCACTATGCATAGCACTCACTCTCAGCTGTCTCTCTAGACTGCAATCTCATTTTTGCTTCTGTCTGTGCACGTAGAACTACAGTTCTGTTATCATTTCATCACCCTCAAGTTGTTCCAAATCTATGAATTTATTTTTTCTGCTGAACACAAAAGAAGATATTTTAAAGAATATGGGTAACCAAACAGTTTATAGGCCCCACTGACTTCCATAGTATGGGAAAAAAAAATACTATGAAAGTCAATGGGGCACATCTACTGTTTGATTTCCGACATTCTTCAAAATATCTTATTTTGTGTTTAGCAGAAGAAAGAAATTCATACAGGTTTGGAACAACTTGAGGGTAAGTAAATGATTACAATTTTTATTATGGGTGAACTATCCCTGTAAAGATATTAGTAGCACCATTGGACTGAGCCCAACAAAAACAGCAATGCACACATTGATGTCCTTCACTCCCAATTAAACCCCTCAGTGTGCTGTTACACACATTTGCAGACACACCCAGGGGAGGTTATGGGAAGGACGTGGCTGCTGTAGACCTTCATTGCATTTCTGAGGTAGCACTTGTGGAGACAAAACCCTCTTGGGGGCATTTGGGGGATTTCACTGGGGTAGTATGTCACACTTTGGCTGAGTTCGATATAGCATACTATCATATCACTCTTACTATTTCTGCCATATCTTTATATGGTTGAAACAGTGAGAGTAGTATGCTTTTCCAAATTCAGCATTGTCTAAAGGGGGTTTCACCCTGGTTTGCTGCGGCCCGAATCCAAGTGCGATTGTTACCTCTGTAATAATTTGGTGCTGTTGTGCACAGCAGAGTGAAGAACACTTGGGTGTTTTATATGTGTGTTGCATGAAGGCAGCTTTCTGCTGCTTGCAGACAGACAACTTTTGATGAGACAGCGGATTGCGAGCCATTAATTTGTCGCTCAGATTGCGCTCACTCTGCACTATTACACTGCATGCTCACTCTCGGCCGTATCCAAGGTAAATCATGACCACTGTCATCTCTTATATGTGTTCTGTTGAACTAATGACGTTGTCATCGACTAAAATGCATACACAGGTTACTTTATTACCTGAACAAGTGCAGACGTGAGCCAGGGTTGTATTCACATTTGGCGTGTAGTGCGCCACAGTACCATTGCAACTGAATTCAGACCTCCTCCTACATCTAGTCTTGGGTACCACGGTGCATTCCAGTGTTTGCATGGCAGCTTTCACATTACTAATTTTCCATGCAAACCGTGATCTGTTTCGAACTAAAGCCCCATTCAGGAAATCTATGGCTATCCGCTTGTTAAGTCATGACATATTGAATACTGTTTCAGGATCCAACTGTAAGGCTGGAAGCTTACGCTGCTATTTTGAACCAATAATCGTAACAAAAGGCAGTTGAAGGATGACGTGTATAATTCAAACATTTATCTGACTCCATTAAAGTTGTTGTTATTCTTTAACCTCTTATTCTTTAAAGGTCTTTCTTAGAACTGATAGGAAAATGTAGGATTTAACCTGAACATTTAGATAATGAAAGTTACCACTTTAGCTTTCAACATCAACAATGATAAAAGGAAAGATTCTCAAAGCCTTTAAAGCAGGCAAAATTATTTATTAAGTTACATGTTTAAATATGTAACAAATAATGCACTGTTGTGCAGAGGAGGCCGTAAAAGCCTTTCTCGTAGTATGAGGTTACGCACCGATGTGCGGGAGTTGTGGGGTTAAAGCCTTTCTCCCAGATCAACAGTTACCTTTCCTTTTTTTACCCTGAGCAAAGCATTGTTAAACATAAGTGGAATACCAACACCAAAACCGACCGACAGGAAACCTAAATATGAGGCAAATGTGTGGTGATCAAGAGGGGGAGAAGAACATTAACATATTCTCCTCAATGCATGTTTAACCAATAGTACCTAGATTGTACATTAGGATACTTTAATACTGTATCTCTATTAAGTTCACCACCATTCATTTCAGTTTATAAGCTGTCAGATGAGACCAAACATGGCATAGTTACATATTAGAACACACCAGTAAATAAACAGTATGTAGTTGAAAGCATATGTCCTGTGAAGCAAATGGTACAGACGTGTCATTGAGGTGCAAACGACTCTGTCTCTCCCAACAGAACCATCCTGTGCCTGGAGTGTCCCCACAGTCCTCAATCAGCATATTGATGAAATCCCTTGCACTAGATAGGCATTAGCATACTGTGATGATGAAGGCCATTGTGACACGTTTAATACACATGTATACCTTTAAAAGGCTTTTTGAAGTACTAGGGCAGTAAAGAGTTTTGCCCATATTTGCTCAGCCCTACAAATCCCTCCTCAGTGCATTTTAAAGTGAGAATAATCAATTGCCATTTATGAGCACCATTTATAGCACACATTTAAAAAGTGTACACTGCAATTTCTGGACACACAGTGTCCCAGACAGCAGTATATTAAGCTAATCTACTGGTGGGAAAAACCATTGTTCTTATACAGTTTTACATCCTACTTTTAAAAAACAATAGACAGTATTGTTCAGTATTTGTTTTTAGCATTCCAAGCATAGATTCTGTCACCTACATTCTGAGACACCAGTGCAAAAAACAAACAAAAATTCAGATGAATTACTTCATCTGTCTTGTACTAAAAAAGAAAAAGGGAATCCCACCAGCCCATTCAGAACAAACTGATAACACCTGTGTCTCAAGGAGACGGCTTTCCCTCTTCTGAGGACCACATTCTGACAGTTTAACGTCTGCATAAAACTTCCTACTATACTGTACCTGTTTTTCATCTGCCTCTTGCTGAATTATAGTCCAAAAATATTACTATAAAACCTACTGTGGAAATTCAGGTTGCTGATTTGACTGAACAAACCTCATAAACGAGACATGCAAAGCTTATTGAAAGTGTCATCCTTTGTAGATTCTGTGGGAGAAATTTGATTTTGACAGTCATTCCTTTCAGTAGAGTCACATTAGCAGGAAACAGCCCCAGCCTTAATAAGTCTTTATTGTTTCTTTCTTCTGCAAAACACAAAAGAAGATATTCTGAAGAATGTTTCAGCTGTTTTTGTCCATTTAATGAAAGTCTGTGGGGTACAAAACAACATTGGATACCACTGATTTGTATTATATGGACAAAAAAAACCTGACGTTTTTAAAATATTTTCTTTAGTGTTCCACAAAAGAAATTCATACAGGTTTGGAACGACATGATAAATGTCATGTCATTTTCATCAAGATGTGCATACATTTTTGGTCAAGATCTTATATTTACAATGCATGAGTCAAGCACTCTGTAAAGTTTACTTCAGCACATCCCAAAGACTTTCAATGAATTTAAGGTTTAGACTCAGATGTACCAATTCATGTGTGAACATGATTCTTCATGCTCTTTCCCAACCATTCTTTCACAATTTGAGCCTGATGAATCTTGACCTTGTCATCCTGGAATATGGCCATGATGTGTTTTCCTACATAGTTGTTTAAGAAATTAAAAACTACACACTCTATCAGTTAGGGGTAGAAGAACTGTTGCAGAAAACATAGAATATGTTAGAAACATAATAATCTTTGCAATAATGATCCAATCTAAGGGGCAGATTTACTAAACAGGGCAAATTAGGAATTCATAAACAGCACCGATGGGAGTGGAAAGTTCTGCGCGTGATGTAGTGACGACGCGCAGATTAAAAAACACAGACGCAGTCAGATTATTTCCATAATGACCAACGCAATCTACCAGGTAGCGTCTGGTTTAAGACTTGCTTTTTTTGGGTTGGTAAATAATGGCGCAAACACCAGTACATTGACGAGAGCAAACCTTAGTAAATCACCTTGCATGATTAATTTAAATACACTTCTCCCATAAATTTTGCGCCTGAAAGGGAAACTCCTACAAATGCATAAGCAACAAGCTCAGCCGCAAAAAAACCTTTGCGCTGGCTCAAGTTGTTAGTAAATCTGGCCCATAGACTTTTAAGCATTTGCCTAGTCAAATTCAAACAACACCCTTTTTTGTGGCTGTGCAGTGTATATTAAATCTGGTTTTATATCATATTAATTCAAATTTCATCTTCAGTCATACATGTATATATGATAATACGTATGATATGATGATAAGAGAGATGCAGGGGTGTATCACAAGTCCTAAACTCACCTGAACATTTGACCGTTTAGGTGCCAATTTGCACTTATTTGGTATTCAAATCAAAACATCTCAACAACCAATCCGATCTTTGCATCAGTGGTTAGAAAAGTAGGTCAGTAGACACCAAAACACAAGCAAATGTGCACATGCTCACAGACACATGCAGAGGGTGTTTATAAAATATGGTTGTTCAAACTTGTTTCTACTTTCCTCATCCTCTGTCTCTATTCTTCTCTCTGTTTGCAGACGTATATCGGCTCTATTTTAGCAGCAGTAAACCCTTATCAGAGTCTGTCAGGGCTGTATGACGGCTCAGCTGTAGAACGATACAGTCGACATCACCTGGGCGAAATTCCCCCTCACATCTACGCCATTGCAAACGAGTGCTACAGATCGATGTGGAAGCGCTCCAACAACCAGTGTGTGCTCATCAGGTGTGTTTCTGCATGCATTTAACAAACCAGTGGTTTCAGCGAGCCTGATTTTGAATGCTCTGAAATGAGTTTTATCGCTTGCGTTCTCATTTTAATTTAGTTTTTTTAGACCGTCTGACCTTAAAGTTTTCCACCATGACCTTAACCCTCACCTCTGACCTCTCACTACGGTGTGAGGTCAAACTCATGGCTACCTGACAGCACTCATTACTCAAGCATGCAGAGGTTAAAGGTGGCAGACTGCTGTGTTGTTCTCAACGCTGCAGATCTCTCATCAGCTTTAGCGAGAGCCGACATAGAGGATACAAATTGGCAGAATACCTGACCGCCATGGTTAAGCCTAGACTATGAAAAGTCCTGAGCATGTACAGACTCAGCAAACATGCGGACACCGATAGGGCTACCATATAAAGACAGGCTTTGCTCTTACTGCACAGTAATCGAGGTAGAAACTGAAGTATGCTTCTTACACTCAAGCTGTAACTACACACGATTCCAGAACGCTTTCTTTTGCCATTTTTGCAAACCACAAAAAAGAATTGCACTGGAAATCTAATACCTACAAACTCCCAGACCTGTTGGATGAGTGGGAACCACAGAGTGCAAACAAGTCTTGCCTTATGAAAAGGGCAATGGGTAGGATATAAAAACAAAAGCTTTGCACAGACATAACATACTTTTACATTTATGAACATTATTTTGTAATGATACTTTTGTGTTTTACACACTTTAAATGTCTGTATCCCCTTTAAAATGGTTATTTTGTCCTGTCCTACTATAGGTTTTGCGAATTTATTTTGTGAATTAAATTTGATGTTAGTGCAAAATGACACACATCAGTGTTTTAATCTGTATTTAAATGTCCAAAATATCACCTGAGGTTGAGAAGCACCATTTTCTAAAAGGTTAAGCACCTTCTTTTACAGAGTGTTTGTTGAAATACACTTTTATTTAAGAGTTGGAATCTAATTTGTGGATAGTGCTATATGTACCCTGTTCAAATGTTTGGGGTTGGTAAGGTTTTTAATGTTTTTTAATGCTTTTTAATGTTTTTTAATGCTTTTTAATGTTTTTAATGTTCTCTTTTGGTCACCACAACTGCATTTTTTTATTGAAAATGCACCAATAGTATATATTGTACGGTAAAACTACTGTCACTTTTGATCAATTTAATGCAACCTTTCTGAATAAAAGTATTTCTTTAAAAAAAAGTTTATTCATGCTTTAACAATGTGTTAACTCTTTTTATTGAGCCAATAAAGCTTCTTGAATCTTGAAAGATTCCTTGAATGAGCCCCATAATGCAACTGCCCTCTGCTGATCACATCAGCTCATTACAACTCTTTCCGCTAATATTCATCTCTCAGCGCTGACCTTTTCTGTATGTGTGTTTGTGTGTCAGTGGGGAGAGTGGAGCAGGCAAAACTGAGAGCACAAAGATGATTCTGCGCTTTCTGTCTGCAATGAGTCAGCAAAGTGTGGCGCTCTCAACTACAAAGACGGCATCGTCACATGTAGAGGAGGCGATTCTGGAGAGCAGGTACATACGCAGATTAAATAATACGAAACCCTCGATATACAGTGTGCTCACTCGTTTCATTGAATTTTTCATTTCTCTGTCTCTGTAGCCCAATAATGGAGGCGTTCGGAAATGCTAAAACTGTTCATAATAACAACTCTAGTCGCTTTGGAAAATTCATCCAGCTTCATTTCAGCCAGCATGGAAACATCCAGGGAGGAAGAATCACAGACTGTATCCTCTGTTTGGATGTGTCAGCTGATAGTTCATCTCTGTAGCTTTATTCATCCACCTGTACTGTGGTGCCACTTGTTACAGTCTCCTGGCTATCAGTAATCCCACTCGGATTTTGAGTTATTTTGTGTCTGATAGTTTGTGATGTGCAATCCCGTTAAGCAACTGAAACTCACACACGCTGTGATCAGTTGGGTGAGTTTTCTAACAACACCATTGCACTAGAAGAGCAGATTTCAGAAGTAACAGTCCTGCAAAGCACAGACAGTTCAGAAAGCACCATCAATGCCCAACAGCAGCAGGATTCATTATCTAGGCTGTTTTAGCCAAAGCATCTAGTCATCTGAGGTGACTTTAAAGGGATAGTTCACTTTGAAATAAAATTTTGGTATGTTTTAGCTTACCTCACCTCAAGGGCATCCAAGATGTAGGTGTTTTATTTTCCGCAGAAGTTTCAATTTTGATATTTTTAGGTCAAACCGTTCTTGTCTGTCAGTCATATAATGCAGGTCTATGGTCACCACCTCAAAGAGCAAGAACGGAGTCCAAATTAAAACAATTCCCCATCGTCCAAATTAAACAATTCCCCATCGTAAGTACACACTGATGGCCTAAGACACGAAACGAGCGGTTTGTGTGAGAAAATGAACAGTATTTATATCGTTGTTACCTCTTGAACACAGCCGCGTCCAAGTGATCTGAGGGCGCGGGCGGGTATAGATATATACACTAGATGTCGCCTTGGCTACGGTTTCGTTCCAATGAACTGCAGTAGCCAAGGCGACATCTAGTGTCTATACCCGCCCGCGCCCTCAGATCACTTGGACGCGGCTGTGTATAAGAGGTAAAAACAATATAAATACTGTTCGTTTTCTCACACAAACCGCTCATTTCGTGTCTTAGGCCATCAGTGTGTACTTACAATGGGGAATTGTTTAATTTGGACGATGGGGAATTGTTTTAATTTGGACTCCGTTCTTGCTCTTTGAGGTGGTGACCATAGACCTGCATTATATGACTGACAGACAAGAACGGTTTGACCTAAAAATATCAAAATTGAAACTACTGCGGAAAAAAAGACACCTACATCTTGGATGCCCTTGAGGTAAGCTAAAACATACCAAAATTTAATTTCAAAGTGAACTATCCCTTTAAAGATATTTTGTTTATAAAAAACATGTAAAATCAAGATCTGCCCTGAAAGAAAATATGTTAATTTACAGAGATGGTAATGCTCTGATAATGTCTCTTTTTGCATTTGCCTTGACTCTTTATTTTCAACACACAGACCTTTTAGAAAAGGTGAGTTTTTTTTAATAGTCATGAAACTTTTGCATGTATGATTTTGTTTGCATGGTCATTTATGTGATCATGTCTTCATTGGACTCTTATTTTCTGTGTGCATTTCTGTCAGAATCGAGTTGTGCGTCAAAATCCTGGTGAAAGAAATTATCACATATTCTACGCTCTGCTGGCCGGAACCTGTGCAGAACAGAGGGGTGAGTCTGGGCCGTCTAGTGTCTACGTTGTCCACAGATTTCTGTTTGAGGTCTCTTCTTACCCTTGAGTTGCAGACTGAAGACCCTTCAAAGTACTTTCATTTTTAAGGGCGATATAGATGACCTTTAATCTGGAAAAACATATTTATCTGGGAACAAATGAACATAGACTTTGTTAACACCAGTGTTATTTAGTGTCATAGAGATGCTATTATAGATTATATTAATATTCTGAATGTTTTTATTTCTATATATTTAATTTACATTTTTCTATTTTCATTGCTTTTGGTCATTTTTATTATAAATATGTCTATGTGTATTTATTCATTTTCATTTCAGTTTTAGTTGATTTTAGTAAGAGAAAGAAGTTTAAGTAGAAAGTTTTATTTATATTTTATTTTATATTTGTTTTTATTCCTATATTTTTCATTGAATTCTTTGAACATTTTTATCAATTTTATAACGTTTTTATCATTTTTATTACTTTAAAAAATATGTCAATATGTTTTAATTAATTTTATTTCAGTTTTAGTTTAAGTTATTTTAGTACATCAAGTTAGACTAAATTAAAATGAGAAATGCTGCCTTGGTAACTAGCTGAAATAAAATATGCTTTTCATATATATATATATATATATATTTTTTTTTTTCAGTTAACTTTTATTTAAAAGTAACTTTTTTATGGTTTTATTTTTTATATTTTTAGTTTTAGATAACTATAATAACCCTGGTTAGCACTGAAAAATAAATATGATTTGCTTTTGAAATGCAATTTTTTATAGTTAACTGCCATTTATGGATGGAATCATATCCATTTGTTCAGACTTGTGTCTACATTGGTTGGCTCATGTGGCCTTCACTCATTCGATATTGAGTACACTGATGAGAGACACGTCTGAGCGCAAATAAATAAATTCAGTAAGTGATAGACTGCACTTTTCTTTTTAACATCACAAGCAACTAAACAGATTTAAATCGAATACACAAAACAGATTTTTACTGCCTGTCTGAACCAAGTCACTTAATATTTTCCCTCTATTTTAACTTTAGATGAAGGAAATCTGTGTTATTCATGGTTTTTTTAGTTTAGTCACCTAAGCCAGGGTTCACCGTCTGCTGACGTCACTGTCGAATGAGATTGAGAAGTCAGAAGGTCATACTACTATCACAGTGAATCAGTGCTGTTTGCGACACAGTATCAGTTTGTTTAAGATCTGTGTTTATCGCTCTCACTCATTTTCTCACAGAGTCGTTCTCCCTCTCCCCTCCGGAGGGCTTTCATTATCTGGGTCAGTCAGGATGTGTGAAGGACAAAGCCATTAATGACACTGAGACTTTTCAGGAAGTGCTGGTGAGACAGTCACAACATGACAACACGTCACTGTATGACTACTGTACAGCACATGAACGCACACACACACACACACTCCACTGCTGTACAACAGCAACCCACTGCACTAATGTATAAGCACACATTTTGTTTTTCAATTTTTTAATTAGAGTGTATTGTTTGGATATTTATGGATTTTGTAATAAATAGCAATGAAAAATAGCAAAAAAAAGTAATGGCAATAGCAATTAATATCTATAATCTATAACAGATTTGGTCTTGGCTCATCCAATGAGATGCTTTGATTTTGCATATACGTGTCTTATTCTCACCAAGGCTGCATTTATTTACAATAACTGTTTTATATTTGAATACATTTTAAAATGTAATTTATTCCTGTGATGCAAGGCTGTATTTTCAGCATCATTACTCCAGTCTTCAGTGTCACGTCATCCTTCAGAAATCATTCTAATATGATGATTTGGTGCTTATCAATGTTGAAAATATTTGTCATGCTTAATATTTTTGTCGAAACGTGGCTTAATATTTTTGTGATACATTTTTTCAGGATTCTTTGGTGAATAGAAAGTTCAAAAGAGCAGCATTTATTTGATTTTTATAAATCTTTTCTGTCACTTTTGATGAATGCATCCTTTCTGAATAAAAGTATTAATTTTTTTTTTTAAAGTATTCATTTCCGACCCCAAAATGTTGAAATATAGTGTGAAAAATATATGGTTCTCTTGTTTTTCAATGCTGGTTGACTGTGATTTGTGTTAGAATGCTCTGAGGACAATGAAATTTGGAGAAGAGAACATCAAGGAGGTGTTGAGGCTCCTGTCGGGAATCCTGCATATGGGAAACATCGAGTTTTTAACGGCAGGTGGAGCACAAGTCTGCTCTAAAGCAGGTAATCACTTATCCACTCTCTTCAGCTCTGTTTCTCTTTTCTCTTGATTTGGCATTTGTGAGTTTTTTTAACATTTCTGTACTGATGATAATTGCATTACATTTATATTCATACAATCTGTGTATGTGTAGCTCTCAGTAAAGCTGCAGATCTTTTGGGGTTGGATTGTACCCAGCTGGCTGAAGTTTTGACCCACAGATCCATGATCCTCAGAGGAGAGGAGATCACCACACCCCTCACTGTAGAGCAGGTATAACAGGGGTGTTACACACTCACTAAACAAACAAAGTTTGTGTACACGCTTACACAAAGCACAGTCAAACAAACATTAAATTGTAATGTGAAATTGTAAAATCATACATTACAACTTAAAGGGTTAGTTCACCCAAAACTAAAAAATTGACATTAATTACTCACCCTTATTTTGTTCCAAACCTGTAAGACTTTCATCATTCACCATTAATATGGATTAGTTTTATGATCTTTTTATCAACTTTTTGAAGCATCAAAGTGGTAGTTGCGTGGACTGTCAATGGAGGGATAGAAATCTCTTAGATTTCTTTAAAATATCTTAATTTGTGTTTCGAAGATGAAGGAAAGTCTTGGGTTTGGAACAATATACCTTTTCATTAAATGCAAGTGTATTAAAATAATGAAATTAAAATTCCTGCAGAACTCCAGTCCATCATATAACAGAGACTGAGAAAAGTGTTTTATTAGGTACAGCAATGCAATAGAGACACAATACAGATTTAATCAGAATACTTCTGTAGTCACCAGAAACTCTCACTCCCTCTTGAGGACTTCACATGTTACTGCAAATCTTTATTAAACATTTCACCCTCCTCATTTACCCTTTTATTACTGTATGGACACAGGTTTAAAGTTTGCTTCCCATTAAACATTACAACTTGACCTCTTAACACAGTATTTCCAAATACTTTTAAATACAATGCCAATGTTTATATTATGTATTTCTGTTAAAAATACATTAAACACAACATATTAAAAGACATGACAGTAAAAACCCAATAAAAGCAGTAAAGCAATTAAATATTGAAATATATAAAAAATATATTTTAATAAATAAATATTGTAAATTATATATATATATCTTTATCTTTAAATAAAGAAATCCAATACATAAACAAATAAATAGCCTTTGGCACAAAAAAGTGCTTTTTCAGGATTTTGCTACAAATGGCTTAAAACAAATAAAAAATAATAACACGTGGAATATGTTGTCTTTTGAATTGTTTTCATTATTCAGTTTTAAACCTTAACTAGTCATGTTTAATTCCGTAATAAAGACTTAAATACCCTTCTGTAGTCAGAATAACATCACAAATATGCATGTGTGTGTGTGTGTGTGTGTGTGTGTGTGTGTGTGTGTGTGTGTGTGTGTGTGTGTGTGTGTGTGTGTGTATCAGGCGGTGGACTCACGGGACTCTATGGCCATGGCTCTCTACTCTCAGTGCTTCACTTGGATCATTCGGAAATTGAACAACCATATCAATGGCAGTGAAGACTTCAGATCCATCGGTATACTGGACATCTTCGGGTTTGAGAACTTTGAGGTGAGAGTCATGCTGACTAGTTTCAGACAGAGGTTTTAACCCACTGGTCATCACTGATGTTATTCCACTCTTTTATATTTCCATTCTCTCTCTCAGGTGAACCGGTTTGAGCAGTTCAACATTAACTATGCAAATGAGAAGCT
The DNA here is from genome assembly GCF_963993115.1 of Abramis brama. Taxonomy (NCBI): domain Eukaryota; kingdom Metazoa; phylum Chordata; class Actinopteri; order Cypriniformes; family Leuciscidae; genus Abramis; species Abramis brama. The sequence continues at coordinate 11,024,092 of NC_139969.1, forward strand.
ACAGGAGTATTTCAACAAGCACATTTTCTCTCTAGAACAGCTTGAGTACAACAAGTAAGTCATTACAAATATAAACACACCCAACGCACCACCAACACCAACAACCAAAGCACAGGGTGAACGTCTAATTCTCTGCCGTTTTAATACTTTCTTTGTGTTTGCATCATAGAGAAGGGCTGGTCTGGGATGATGTCAACTGGATGGACAATGGAGAGTGCCTTGATCTCATAGAAAAGGTAAAAGCACAAACATAATCACTCAAAAACACTGTCTACATTCTGATGTTCTAGATCTGAGTCTGTCTGTGCATGTATTTTCTCTGCAGAAGTTGGGTGTGCTTGCTCTTGTGAATGAGGAGAGTCATTTCCCTAAAGGCACTGATGGCACATTGCTGGAGAAACTCCATAGCCAGCATTCTGTACGTCACACACACACACACACACACACAAACACACTAATTTTTCCGAAGGGCAATAGGTTTGCTTGGGCAAGAACTGTAGGCAGGAATGTATTTCCCAAATGGAGGGAACCAAACAAACTCATATTGATCAACCACTTATATGAATATTGGGCATAATCACCAACTTGGATATGATAACTATAATCACTAATCTGTTTCTCTCTCCATATCATTAGAGGAATCAGTTCTATGTTAAGCCTCGTGTTGCAGTTCATCAGTTTGGAATCAAGCACTACGCAGGAGAGGTACAGCACCATGTCTACTGTTTTTATTATTTATTTATTTATTTATTTATTTATTTATTTTAGTTGAATTGAACTTCCACAGTATGCATCTTCAACTGCCAATAAATAACAGAAAAAATAAATAAATATAAATATATATATTTATACAACAAGTATAAATATATATATATATATATATATATATATATATACATTTCCTTTAAATGCCATTTTGTTCATATATCAAATGCAATTGTGTAAATGTTTATTCAATTTATACATTTTTTATAAATATTTTAGGGAGCATTTATCTTATAAAAGGGTCAAGAAGCATTATTTATTAGCATACATAGCATTTTATTAAATATTTGATTAAATAGACTTTTGATACAATATGGTCTGTCAGTTACCAGCAACCAAGTTGGTGATCACGGTAAAATACAAAGAAATACAAATAATTGTATATATTAAAAATGTTGCAATTGAAAAAGAAAAATTGAAGTCTATTCAAAAATTGTACAAAAATTTTAGTCTATTCACTTGTTATGTATTATGGTGTATATATTGGAGAATGAGGGGGAAAAGAATCAACGCTGGTCAACGTCAGCACTGCAGGTGTCATGTCTCTGGTTAACATCCTGCTTTTTGTCTGCAGGTTGTGTATGATGTCAGAGGAATCCTGGAGAAGAACAGAGACACATTCAGAGATGATATTCTCAACTTACTCAGGGAGAGCAGGTGTGTGTGTGTTTGTATGCAGTTGTGTAACTGTCCTCAATGAGGCCATGTATTCACACGTTCCTGTTCTCTCAGGTTGGATTTTGTGTATGATCTCTTTGAGCGAGTGAACACCTGGACTGGACAGGACACAGTCAAGTGTGGCTCAAAGTATCGCAGACCTACAGTTAGCTCCCAATTCAAGGTAAGAAACTACAACTCTCGTAATACTTTAGAACAGGTAAACAACAGGTACATTTAAATGTGTGAATGTAAGTGAATGTAAAGATGCAATTTTTACTCTTACTCTTTAAAAAGTGTAACAAGTGATTGTATGTTTATCGTTTGTTTCTAATAACCTAAAACATCAGGTATTTATTAGTATATTATGGGCTGGTTTCACAGACAGGGCTTAAACTAAGCTAGGATTGGGCCTTAGTTCAATTAGGGCATTTTAGTAGCTTTTATAAACGTGCCTTAGAAAAAAAAACATTACTGGAGTGAATCTTGAGACACAACAGTAGCACTGACATATTTTAAGAAATGTCAGAGTAAGTTGCTTTCAGTTAAAACAGCTAAAACATGCATTTTAGTCCAGGACTAGCTTAAGCCTTGTCTGTGAAACCCCCAGTAAGTGCATTTGGTATACAATGTTTTAAACAATTTGTAACAGATGATTTATTTCTATCTACCCAGAATTCATTGCACTCCCTGATGTCCACCCTTAGTGCCTCCAATCCATTCTTTGTACGCTGCATTAAACCCAACAATAGCAAGGTATGTGTCACAGACACAAACATATGAACATTACATGTCTTCTACTTTGTGTCAGTTTGTATAACATTAGGTTTATGTTGGGTTCAGGTTTGAAATTAATTTAGATTATCACTTCAGAGTTGTTTTGTTTATTTTGAGAATGCCAGTCGGATCTGGTCACGTTTATGGGCCGGGTTCAAGTGCAGACATCTAATACAAACACACCAATTAGACACACACACACTATCAGATGGCGATTCTGTGTATGGCTGTATATCTCTTTGTGTTTTCATTCAGTAGTGACAGAGGGAGATCATAAACTCAGTGTGAAGATTTAAGACTCCTTTGAGAGACACACACACATGCTCTGCACACTTTTCTATTCCGACTGCATTGGACCCGAGGCCATTCAGCAGACTGCCTATTAACTCTACAGCAGATGTCAGACTACATGTGTGTTTTGTGTTTGGTAGTACCTCTTTGTTCAGTTGTTTGAGGTCAGTGCAGAATTGATGTGTTAATGGGACACATCAATTCTGTTCCATTCTACTGTCGCTTTCAGATCGGGCATAAACAAATCTATGCTGAAGTAAATCAATATGCAGTTGCCTCGTGCAGAAGGCACAAGTATATAGTATATATAAAATATAAAAAAGCAAAAGAGAAAGCTAACAAATAATGTAATAATTAATAATGTAGAATATTTATTATAACAGTTAACACTAACATGATGACTTAATAAAACTAAATAATTTACAGCTACTCATGTGTAACATGTTTGTCTGCTTATATCCAAAATTCAATATTTAAAAATCATTCCTCAAGAAAATACAAGTGAAATCAAACAGATGTCAATTTTCTTTTCTTTTTTTTGTCACCAAAAACTTTGACTAGATTTGAATTTGAATTTTTCTTTCTTCTTTTTCTCTAAATTTGGCTTGACTTAATATAGTAAAAACAATTAAATGATTAACTAAAATTTATATATTTTTATTAAATTATCTAATTTACAAAAAATATATGGCAACTATTAATTTATCTGTTTTCTATTTATCTAAATATTTAAAATTAATTACAAATTAAAATATTCTTCTCTAAAAATAGCTTAGTATAAACAGCCAATGAATGAATTAATTAATTTTAATGTACAATTATGTATGACATTATATGTTTGTCTGTATGTCTGTCTTTTTGTCAAGTTCACTTCAGCTGTATGTCTATGTCTCTCTATCCACTGTCCCCCCACTTTATTTGAATGTAAACAGCTGGGGTGGCTTCTGCCCCTTTTTTACCCACAATGCATTTCCCTCCAACACCCCCCTCCCCCCTTGAGCACAAATTAGCCCAGCATGGGTCTGATTTCCATGGTAACCAGCAGTGTGTGAATGAGAGCTGAGGGGTTGGGGGGTGTGTATGTGTGTGAGCTGACCAGTTGATCTCTGGCTTGTTGTGAACATACACTCACTCTGAGCTGCCGACGGTCACAGGATGAGAAAGGACACTTTTCTGTACAGTAAGAGACGAGTTTATATATTATTAAACTAAACGTTTAGCCAGTAGCCAGTTACATTGTTGATGTAGAAGAAAAGAACTGATACAGTGGTGTTTAGACAGATGCTGAGAGTTTTTCCAGATGTCTGACTGCTGTCTATCTGTTTACCTGTTGGATAATTAAGAAGCTTTTGCTTATTAAAGAACAGATTTATGAAAACTGTTCGCTATGTTCTCATGGTTTGATTCCTAAAGGGATAGTTCACCCAAAAAATGACAATTCTGTCATCATTTACTTGTGTCGTTCCAAACCTGTGACTTTCTTTCTTCTGTAGAACATAGATATTTTGAATAATACAATAAAATAAATACAATAAAAGTCATTGTGGTCCAAAATAACTTTCATTGTATGTACAAAAACACTGATACATTTATCAGAATTTCTTCTTTTGTGTTCCACTTTAGAAAGAAAGTCATACAGGTTTTGGAACAATATGATGATGAGTAAATGATGACAGAATTGTCAGTTTTGAGTGAACTATCCTTTTAATATTTGTAATATGTAGCTAGCATTTGTTTTGCTGGGAGACAATTAAAGAGAGACTTTGTCCCTCCCCCCATGAAGTACTCTGACATTGATCCTGTCTGCTTTCTGTGACTTGTGCTGCATGTATCAGTATGTTAATGTGCCTCTAACTATAATGAATGATTGTGTGAGTGTGAGTGTGTGTGTGAGTGTGTGTGTTGGTAGTGACCTTCCTCTCACAGTGCTCATTCACCACTCATCTCTTCATCTCACTTTCATTCGCCAGACCTTCTGGTTCATTCCTCCTTCCACAGAGATGACATTTAGAAGCGGGGATCACAGCGCCCCGTTTCCGACCTCACCCCCACACAGGGTCGGAGGTCAGGGGGAGAGGGGGTGATGATGGCCCACTTAGTGTGTTTGAAGAATGAATCCACTCAAAACTCAACCAGTCTATATTTGAAAGCGGAATTAATTTAGCTAATTTAGATTTATGACCTATAACTTGTCTGAAACTGAAACACTTTTTTAAATGGAGCAAATGTGGTGATTTTAAATTGTTAAAATGTCTCTGTCACTCTCTTTCGCAGATGCCCGATCAGTTTGAGCAGTCTGTAGTCCTCAACCAGCTGAGATATTCTGGGATGTTGGAGACGGTTAAAATCAGACGTTCTGGGTTTCCAGTCAGGAGAACGTTCAATGATTTCTGTTCCAGGTTTGTGTCCCAAAAACTATAAACTCGCATATTCCTACTGAAAAATGATTAATTCTGAAAATGTTCCATTTCATCATTTTTATCAAATGAAAATGCAAAGGGGATTTTTATTTAAAGTTTAAGGTTTTCCGACACCTCTTTAGGCATAGTTAAATGAAGCCATTGTCATTCTTTTCAGTCCAAACAGTCCTCCTTTCTATGCAAATAACACTTTTAATAGAATGCGTCTTATTCACAAAACCCACGCTGTTTAACACCCAGAATTAACATTGTGCTATTACTGCTTGCTTTCTGTTTTTACTGCATTTCCTGCATCTTTGAATGGTAATCATATAGTGGATACATGGACACAGAGTTGAATGCAATAGTGGCGTATAAAAGTAAGATCCATTTTTAGGCTGTGGAAAGAGACCGGTCAGTTTGATATGTGCGGAATTGGATTTGTCTAAAATACTCACAGGTGGATGTGCAACAAAACCGTTCCCAATTTTTGGTCACACAATGTATCATAATTTTGCATTGTTCTGTCCCCATGAAAATAAAAGGATTCACAGTGTTAACTGACTTTATTGTGAACCACCTTTGCAGGACAGTTCAATCACTGTTTTATTTTGTTTTTGCCAGATACTATGTGTTGATGAGGGGCTTGGCTTTATCAGATGACATCAAGGGGCGGTGCTTCCTTCTGCTGCAGATCTATGACAACAGCAGTGCTGAATGGCAGCTGGGAAAAACCAAGGTGAGAAACATCATGTTCTTTGAAATGTGTGACTGTGTTGATAGCTGACAGAAAATACTTTTGGAAAGTTCTTCACAACACAATTTAATCATCACTTTGCTAACTGTCTCAACCCAAGTTAACAGGTAACCTAAGATATACGCCCTCCCATTCTCTCCATTCATGTAAATTTTAACCTAAAATGTTTCCATTGATTTTTTTAATGCATCAGCTATCAAGAATACTGAATAGGGTAGTGCATAAGCAATTGGAAAAATTTGGTGCAAGCTTTTGTGAAAGTGAAGCAGTTTGAAAGATGCTTGGATCTAAACCTAATAATTTATTGGTTTTATACTGGTTTTATCTGGTGTAAATGATGGCTTTTCATTGGTTGTATTTTTGTAGGTGTTTATGAGAGAGAGTTTGGAGCTGCGGTTAGAGAAACAAAGAGAAACAGAAGTGCTCAAAGCGGCTTCAATTATCCAAGCTCATATATTGGGTTATAGAGCACGGTAAACACACTTACACATGCAAATGCACATAAACTTACTCACGCTTGGTGTCAAATCTAATGTACTCCCTCTGTTTCTCTCTCTGCCCTCTGCTGGTTATAGGTTGCAATACAGGCGGCTGTTGCAGTGCATTGTTGTCATTCAGAAAAACTACCGTGCACTGTTTTGGCGCCGGCGTTTCCAGACCATGCGCTGGGCCACCATCACCCTACAGAAGAGGCTCAGAGGGCAAAGGGCACGACGGCTCTACATTCACCTTCTAGAGGAGAAGAGGAAGAGGGAAGAAGAGGAAAGGAGACAAAGAGAAGAACAGGAGGCACTAGAGAGGTGGGACAATAGCCTGTATTATTATACCTATGTTTGTGTTTATAATGTTAGTTTCTGATCTTCTTGTGATGCTTATTTGTCAGAGAGAGACAGTGCATGGAATTGGAGCTCCTGGCACAAGCGGTTAGTGGAAAAACTCTATCAAGATCTATCTATCCATCCATCCATCCATCCATCCACCACTTTAGTTTTTAGTTTTGTTTTAAAGCAGAATTCAAAACACAACCAACTCAAGTGACATTCTGTTTATATTGCTTGTTGGGTAACGCAGTCTTTTCTATGCAGGCAGAGGAGGCTCGAAGAATAAAGGAAGAAATGAAAAATGAGCAGATTCAAAGTTTATTACCTGAGAGTACCACACCAGTGAACAGTATTGTACCAGAGAGTAGCCTATTTGAGAATGACCCTCCTGAGAGCCCAGTAGCAGAGAAATCACTGGCGGAGCAGGTGTTTGACGAGGTGTTCGAAGGAGAAACAAACCAGGCATCACAGGTGGAGGAGATCTTGCGTTTGGAGCGTGAAATTGAAGGCCTGCGGCGACAGAAAGAGGCTCAGGAGCAGAGTCTAACCACGCATTCGTTGCATCGTCTGCAGTGGCTGCGTGATCAGGAGCTGCGCAGGCTGGAAGAAGAGGCCTGCAAGGCTGCGCAGCAGTTCCTCACATCGCTCAACTTCGATGAGATCGACGAGTGCGTGCGTAACATCGAGAGCTCGCTGGGGGGATCCAGTGGCTCACAGCAGGGGGTAGCCAGAGGTGAGGAAGATGAGGTGGATGAAGGTCTGGGAGTGGATGATGGGTTTAAAGACTCGCCTAATCCCAGCGAGCACGGCCACTCCGACGGCCAGCGCACCAGTGGAATCCGCACCAGCGATGATTCCTCTGAGGAGGATCCTTATGCTAATGACCGTATGCCCCCGCCCTTAGCCCCACTTATCATCATGCCCTCAGCCTACCATGCTCCACCCTCAAGCAGTGGCTCCACCTACTCTCACGCTGTTCAGGAAGAAGAGGCGGAGCTAATCCCTCCCGATGAAGATTCAGATTATGATGCAGATGATTATGATGGAGGCCTCATCATGCGACCTCCCAGCCTCCCACCTCACAATGACCACTGGTCACGTGACCATCGCAGCTCCTTTGCAACCAGCACCAGTGTCAGCTCCGGGGCGTACCGCTTCAGCTCAGACGGGCCACAATCTTCAGTGAGTTTTGCATACACATTCTGCATGGTTGATGAATCAGATTTCCCAAACATTATTGTCATTTAACAACACATTTGCATGTTCACGGTGGTCTGATGTCAGTTAATGGGGATATGAAATGCATGAAATTCCGTTTATCAAAGAATCCAAACCAAATCAACATATTAGAATGATTTCTGAAGGATCATGTGACACTGAAGACTGAAGTAATGGCTGCTGTAATTCAGCTTTCCATCATAAGAATAAATTACATTTGAAAATAAATAGAAAAAAGTTATTTTAAATTGTAATAATATTTCCCAATATTACTGTTTCTATCATTCTAAAATTCTGTGTTTTCATTAATTAAATCTCATGGTAAAGAATCTTACTCACCCCAAACTTTTGAATGGTTGCATACTTAACATTACTGAAGGAAAAAGAGTTGTGAATGTAATTTCATGACTTTAAAAGCATGTGCTGTTAATGCATGTTTACATGTAATTGCTGATTGTGTATCCCTGTTTTTTTCCATCAGTTTGAGGACAGTGAAGATGACTTTGAAAGGTTTGATACCGACGATGAATCATCTTACAGACGGGATTCTGTCTATAGTTGTGTTACTCTCCCCTACTTCCACAGCTTCCTTTATATTAAAGGTAAATAGCCTACCAACTCTTCTCTCAACACTTTATTATGTTTGTTTAATTACATGCTTGCAAGACAGTGTAATGACATTTAAATCACTTTTTCTTCTTTTCCAAATATTTCTGAAGGTAACTTAAAGGCTCAAACTCCATTCAGACTTAGTTTTGTACTTGATAACTTGATACTTTTTTGGAAATTTAAGTTTCAATTTACTCTAAAATTGTTTAATGTTTGTGGAGCAGGATTTTGACCAATCAGATTTCAGTGGGCGGGGCTACCCAGCGCAACTCATTAGAAAATCTTAACCATAACTATTTGTGGCAGCCGTATCTGATTAGGACAAAAATTTAATTTGCTTGGAAGAGACAGATTTTATCACTTTTAATAGCTTGAATGTGCCTGGATGTGTGTTGCAGGTGGCCTGTTGAACGCCTGGAAGCGTCGCTGGTGTGTGCTCAAGGATGAAACATTTCTGTGGTTCAGAAGCAGACAAGAGGCTCTCAAACAGGGCTGGCTGCTGAAGAAGGGCGGAGGATCCTCAACACTATCTCGACGCAACTGGAGACGCCGCTGGTTCGTCCTGCGACAGAGCAAACTCATCTACTACGAGAACGACACAGAGGAGCGGATGAAAGGCATGCTGGACATGCACGAAGCTAAGTAAGACCTCAGGAAGTTCAGTACACAAAGGTTTCAGGTTCAGTCACGATCAGTGTGACACTAGATCTGGAGAGCTATGGTCATTCTCTGTTGCCTCTTATTCTTGACACTTTTAAAGGGCTTAACCTATCAATCAAAAATACTAATAGCACATACAAATACAAATACCGCAAAAAGACAACAAAATGTATTTGTTTATTTATTTTTCTCTCGAATCTACACTGAACTGGCTTCAGCTGAATTGTGAACAGCTGAACACTGTTGTATTTTTTAGAGCTGCTTTACAGCAAATGTTTAATTCTGTTTGCATCATTGATCATTACTTTCCTGTTTGTAACTGTAAAGCTGCTTTGAAACGATCTGTAATGTATGAAGCTCTATATAAATGAAGGTGACTTGACCTGTTCTTTTTGTGTTGTTTTATTAGAGAGATTATTGATGTAACAGGGAAGGAGAATGGGATTGACATTGTTATGCCAGGAAGAACATACCACCTTGTTGCAGAAACTGCAGAGGATTCCAGGTTAGTGTGGTTATTTTTTGTGTTTTTTAATCCTGCATGCTTTAAGCCTTGATGTTGTTTACTTAGTAAATATGTAAAACCATCGAATTGAGGTTTTTAATTATTTTCTGTGTGTTGTGTGCAGTCATTGGTTTAGCGTGTTAAGTCAGGTGCACATGTCGACAGAACAGGAAATTCGAGAGATGCATGATGAGCAAGCAAATCCTCAGAATGCTGTGGTAAGTATTAGACACACACACACACACACACACACGTTTTATGATTTTTATTCTGTACAAACTGTATAATCTATCCATTAATGCTAAACACAACCCTCACAGAAATCTCTCTGGATGTTTACATTTTCAGAAAACATAATTTATTATTTTCCTTATCGGGACCAAAAAAATTGTCCCCACTAGGTATTACTGTCTTTTTGGATAAATTTGGTCATCACAACATAGGGTTTACCAGGACCACGCACAAATTTGGAGACAATTCATAAGATATTTAGAAAATATGTTTGTGTTTTTCATAGGGCACATTGGATGTGGGAATGATTGATTCTGTATGTGCATCTGACAACCCAGAAAGGTAAACACACACACTGTCCTCTATCTGTCTTGTTGCATTTGAAACAAAAACTTTAGTTTTAAAGTTTGCAGTTTAGTGGATTGGTGATCTGCACTTGTATTATTGACCTTTCTTTAAATATTGCTATTATTTTACATTATATATAATATATCTTATATTATTATATTATATACTAATTTTTCATTTATTTTTTAAAACTAATTTCTTATAATTGCGGCTTTATATCTAACATTTGTGACTTTCTCAGTTGCAACATTTTGTAATTATGAATTTATATTTCACATTGTGACTTTTATTTTAGTCGCATTCTCATTTTTTTTTTGTACTGTATATTGTTGACTCTATCACAGTTTGCAATGTTCCTCATTTGTAATAAAGCTTTGCGCTTTAAAGGCATCTGCAAAATGAAATGACCTAATTTCACAATAACATTTTTATTTTTTCTCTGAGAAAAACAATACAGTTGTGTTATCATGTAGACAATAAAATATTTAAAAGGTTTTTGCATTTTCTCTCTATCCAGGCCAAATGCCTTCGTTATAATTACTGCCCATCGTGTTCTACATTGCATGGCTGAGTCAGCAGAAGAAATGCATCACTGGATTACGTTGCTCCAACGCACGAAAGGAGACACACGTGTGCAAGGACAGGAGTTCATCATCAGGGGTGAGAGGTCACCTCTGTTGGCTCAGTTGTTAATGAATTGTCTGTAGATTATTTGTACATTAGTTATTTCTCATTGTATGGGGATGTTTCATCACTCTTCCTAGTCAATCATAGAATCAGAGTAAACCTGGATGAATGAAAAACTTTATAGGTGTTTTGTTTGATAATAACAGGATTGTATTTTTTATTCTGATTATTTAAGAATTTGACACATTGTATGCCTTTTGGAATGCTTAATATACAAATTAATTATTGGGTCATGCCAAATCAACCAAATTAATAAATGCAATGGATGTGTATTTACCGAGTAATCCACTATTTTGTGGAGGGGGGTCAAAATGATAATTTTCACCTGAGATTTGGATCCAAATTACAGGTGGGCGAAAATGACTTTTCACATTCGCCTATTAGTAAAATCTACTGACTTAAGCAATCCTTGTTGCATTATATGCCAATGGTGACATTTCACATTCAAAATGGGAAAAGCACTTTTTGTGTTTTTTCCCCCAAAGTTTGCATGTCTGTATTAAAGATATCCTACAAAATAGTGGATTCATATTTTGATTTATAATATTACGATTTATGTTTGTCTTTCTTAAGAAAAAAATATGAACAAAATAAAAAATTTGAGCCGGGCACCTCTAGTTGAGTTGACACACGGAATGACCCTAATTGATTTGATATGGAAGGAACATTAATTATATTAATTAATTTGAATTAAACATAATATGTATTACATACTTGATGGTTCATTTTTGAAGATGGTTATTTAGTGTTTGGACAAATAAAGAGTGAAGAGAAAAGATGGCTTAGACCACAATTACATGTTATAATGTTCACTTTCAAATCAACACCACCATGTCAGGATGCCTTCAACTTCAAACTGAATTTTAAAATATGTGAAAATATGTCAAATCTCTCTCTGTCTGTTTCTCTGTTTTGGTTTCCAGGTTGGTTGTATAAAGAGATTCGGGGCAGCAGTCGTGGGAATCTTAAGCTGAAGAAGCGCTGGTTTGTGCTGACTCACAATTCTGTGGATTATTATAAAAGCTCAGAGAGAAACGCTCTTAAACTGGGCTCTTTAGTGCTTAACAGCCTCTGCTCCGTGATCGTTCCCGATGAGAGAGTCTTCAAAGAGACCGGTAAACACACACACACATGCATGCACATAAACAGTAGAGTATACCAACAAACATTTACATCTTCATCAGACTCTATACTATATTTGTGTGCTTCTAGGCTACTGGAACGTGAGCGTGTTTGGTCGTAAGCATTCATACAGGCTGTACTCTAAGCTGCAGACGGAGGCTAGTCGATGGGCCAGCGCTGTACAGACCTGCATCGACAGCAAACCGCTCATGGATACACACACACAGCAACTTATACAGGACATTAAGGTAACACGCACACAAGTGCATATGCGTTTATGTTTTTTAACATAATTTTATTGAAATGCTGTTGTTATTGTTTGTTTTCAGGAGAACTGTCTGAATTCAGAAGTGGTGGAGCAGATCTACAAGAGGAACCCAATACTGCGTTACACACACCACCCTCTACATACTGCCCTCCTGCCTTTACCCTATGGAGATGCACAGCACAGCTGTGAGTGAAACACACACATTTAAAATGCACTTAATATTGAGTATTATTATCAATTTGTACTGGATGAGAACAAAACTTGAACTAATTTGAGCTAGATAATGATAATTGTCTTCTGCAGAGCTGCTTTATAGCTGAATAAATTATTATTTTTTTCATTATTGATGAACTCTGCAACTTGAACACTTATTGAGCTGAACTAAATCAACATTGAACTAACTTTAGCTGAATAATGTCACTATTATCTTCTGTAGAGCTTTTTTATAGTTGAACTGAGTTTGATTCATAACTAATGAACATTCACACTGTTATTGAACTGAATTGAATCAACATTGACACTGTCTTCTGTAGAGTTGTATTTTAGCTGAAATTGAGGTTGTTTCAAAATGATTGAACTTTGCAACATTGACACTGTTATTTTTTTTTGTTAGTTTATTACTGTGAAGCTGCTTTGAAAATAGTCTGTATTGCATAAAGCGCTAAATAAATAAATGTGACTTGACATATATGTTCTAATAATCACTCATGTTTTTAGCTGACAAAGGGAGAAATTACGGCACGCTGCAGGCTGAGGCCCTCAAGATCTTCAATGTTCTTCATCAGCTTGAGGCCGAAGCCAGTCCCATCCCTCACATCCAGGGGCTCCTGCAGACGGCGCATGACCTACGACCCCTAAGAGACGAGCTCTTCTGCCAGCTCATCAAACAGACAGCACACCACCCGAAGCCTGCTGGCCCCGCACACATTAGTGGCTGGCGAGTCATAGCCTGCATGTGCTGCACATTTAGCCCCGCCTCCAGAAGTGTTCTCAAATACCTGAAATTTCACTTGAAAAGGTGAGTGAGCATGTGGCCTTGTGTTTGGAGTATTTTGTCTTGTCAAAATGCCATAGGGTTAAAAAGGAGATCAATTAGATAATTTAAGATCAATACTTACTTACTGCACAGTACACTACCATTCAGTAGCAAGATGCATTAAATTGATCCTTTATAATGTTAAAGAACTTTCTATTCATTAAAGAATCCTGAAAAATGTATCATGGTAAAATAAAATTGATAATAAGATATGTTTCTTGAGCACCAAATTAGCATATTAGAATGATTTCTGAAGGATCATGTGACACTGAAGACTGGAGTAATGATGCTGAAAATTCAGCTTTGCATAACAGGAATAAATTACATTTTAAATTATATTAACATAGAAAACAGGTATTTTATTTCACAGTATTACTGTTTTTACTTGAGTTTTGATCAAATAAATGCAGGCCTGGTGAGCACAAGAGATTTCTTTAAAAAATATAAAAAAATCTTCCTGACCCCAAACTTTTATCAGTAGTGTATATACTATTTATTGCAGGCCATTTTATAAAAATAGTATGTGAAACAGAAACAATAAATCTGAAATCGAACAGTAGTCCACAACATTGTCACATGACTTCATTACATTGCATGTTTCATTCGGTGAATGGTGTCAAATTAAGTGGAAATAAATACTGTTATTTTGCATTTTTAATTTGTGTAAAACTTTGGCAGTCTGATCAAATAATTAAATAAGTCAGACCTCAAATAGGATAGGATATTAAAATTCGGGCCAATACTATAATAACCAATAAATAGTTGAGTAATATATGAAAATTTTATATTGTTTTGTCTTAATAAATAAAAAATAAATTGTGACTGATTTTCTACTCAGGACACGAGAGCTGTACCCAGGCACTGAGATGGAACGCTATGCTGTATTCTCCCAAGACGCCTTGCGGCACGTGCGTGGCCGCGAATACGTTCCTTCACAGGAGGAGCTGAGGGCCATACTGAGCAGACAGGAAATGACATCGACAGTTTACTGCCATGGTGGAGGGTCCTGCAAAATCACCATTAACTCACACACAACTGCAGGAGAGGTACACAACACAAAAACACATCCACACACATATACATGTGAGCTTCAGACCCACAGTAACTATATATGTGTGTGTGTGTGTGTGTGTGTGTGTGTCTAGGTGGTTGAGAAGCTGCTGAAGGGTCTCTCCATGGACGACTGTAAGAACATGTTCGCTTTGTTTGAACATAATGACATCACAGACCGAGCCATAGAGAGCAGGACTGTGGTGGCTGACGTCCTCGCTAAGTTTGAGAAGTGAGTCTCACCTTGAATCAGATACCTTACAATTTTATATTTATTTACATTTTTATATTTAAATACATTTTTATATATATTATATATCAATATAAATTATATATTCTTTTTTTTTAATTAATACAAACTGTATACTATTAAAACCATCCATATAGAACACTTAATCTGATGTAAAATGATTTAAAGGTGCTATAAAAGGATTTAAACCTCTGCCCTATAAAGACATTTGAGCAAACATAAATTCATGAGGCAGAGAGTGTTTTCTGATTGGCTGAAAAAAGAGTGGGTTGTTAATCAGCTGGTGTGATTTCTGTCGGGTACTATAAGAAGATTTTATGCATAATATTACCAAAAAATCATTGTTAAAAGCACATTTTATTGTTGTTTTCATTATGTGGGAAAAAATGTTGTGATGTTATTCATTCACTCTCTATATTTCTCTCATTCAGGTTGGCAGATAAAGAACAGGAAGGAGAGAGCTGGAAGTTTTATTTCAAGCTTTTCTGTTTCTCAGAACCTGAGAGCGTTCCTGCTGACAGTGTGGAGTTTGCATTCATGTTTGAGCAGGTCTGATTTCAGTTTAATATCTGGCCTTAAAACACATAAATAACAGGGCTGCCAATCACTTATTATTTAATCACATTTACAAAAAATTGCAGAGAAAATTACATTAATGTGGCAGCTGAAAGCATTGTGTAGTCATTACAAAAAAAGGGGCTTTAAAAGTCGATATATGGCCTGATTTTTGGTCTATGTGCACATGCAAACAAATGCATTGTCTCACTGTTTTCAGAATCTCAGATCTACAGTGCCAGATTTTTTAAGATCATGTGTCATAACGTTGTCTTCTATTCTGTTGGTCACGCACGAATACACACTCAATCATTCATGTACAGTTTTTTAATAATAAATCTATTGACGTTCAAGCCAAAAACGGCAATTTCTTCACTGTAAATGTTTCACAAATGCGATTTCAATCTCTCTCTCTCTCTCTCTCTCTCTCTCTCTCTCTCTCTCTCTCTCTCTCTCTCACAGGCTCATGAAGCTGTCATTAGGGGTCAGTATCCTGCCCCAGAAGAGACTTTGCAGTTTCTGGCTGCTCTTCGGCTGCAGTATTTGCTGGGAGACTACTCTACGCAGAGTGTCTTGCCTGAGTTGGAGCAGGTGTTCCCCATGGCCCGTCTGCGTGCTCGAGTACAGCAGTCCGCACGGTGCTTTGCATCTGCCACACCATCCACAGAAAGAAAGAGAGGTAGTTTCCTGGAAGGCACACTGAGGCGGAGCTTCCGAGGGTCACTGGGGCGACAGCGCCAAGGGGAGGAGCCTGGGGCCATAGAGGCGTGGCTGCAAGACGAGAAGGCGGGGCTGAGAAGCTGTTTGGTGGAGAAATGGCGTAAACTGCAGGGGATGGAACAGGACCAAGCCATGAAAAAGTACATGGGTCTAATCAAGGAATGGCAGGGATATGGCTCCACCCTCTTTGATGTGGAGGTGAGAACACACACACACATGTTGGTACACCTACCCATCACAGAAAACTTTCAGCATTTTTAATAAAAAGTCATTTAGTATGTGTACATTGGGGTGTCCTCATAATGTAGGGGGCGTGGCCTGAAACCTGAATACACATTACAATATAAGAATTTTATGTAGGTCAAACCAGTACACTGACACTCACATAATCAGCCAGGAGTGTTGCTGACTATATTTTCTATATTTGCGTCAGTGTGTCGACGGTGTGTATCCTGGAGAGCTGTGGTTGGGCGTGAGTCGTAAGGGGGTGTGCGTGTACAAGCGTGGGGAGGCGTGGCCTCTGGAGGTGTTTCTCTACGAGGTCATTCTGTCCTTTGGTGCACCGCAGCCTAACATCTACAAGATCAGCGTGGAGGGACGGGAGCTGCTCTTCAACACTATCATGGTACAAAGTGTTTCCCATGCTTCTACAATACACAACACATTTGTCATTTATAGTAACTTAATTATCGCTTCATCGGTCAAATCTTCCACACATTTAAGGATCACTTGAGTTAAACCCAATTTATTCTGTGAGTTGTTAACTCAACACTCACTCTGAACGATTCAAACATGTAACTCATCAGTTTTTAGTTCTTAGCTTGAGAATTGCAGCAATCAAATCAGTCCATTCATGAATGAATAATTTAGTGTGGTTTTTGAACGAGTTCAGCAGGTCGATTGATAAAGAAAAGCGGGTCATGATGATTCATCATGGATCTGATATCACTATCATATCTCAAAGGCCCTGTTTATAGTTTTAGTTTTGGTCGATCAGATCACAAGTGGACGAGGATAAATACATAAATTCGTAGTGTAGATGATCATGTGGTCGAACAGCCGCAAAAGAAAGCCTACTCTCTGGCTACTGACCTAATGCGTAAACATTATGAGAAGCGCTAGCCAATTAAATCTACGGGATTTAAACTTTGTCGGCTAAAGACCTAAGTCTGGTTTGAAGAGGAAAAACGTACCAAGCACAATGTTCTCTCACCATTCTAGATACTTGAAAAAGTACAGTATTAGAGTAATAATGCCTCA
This sequence comes from Abramis brama, assembly GCF_963993115.1. Taxonomy (NCBI): domain Eukaryota; kingdom Metazoa; phylum Chordata; class Actinopteri; order Cypriniformes; family Leuciscidae; genus Abramis; species Abramis brama. The sequence goes on from NC_139969.1 coordinate 11,041,078, forward strand.
TTACTGTCCACCATTGCCACTTAACAACCACCCATACACACCAGCATTGTGATAGCAAGTTTTTCACAGGAAAACACTCCTCACATTTACATCATTTTATTGTCATTATGAAGGCCTGAATAACCATGTTTTAGTTTAATCAAAACCTTTAAAATAAATAAAGGAAATAAAATAAATGTTAACTGACATTCATTAAAAGTTAACATTAATTATTTCATTTTATTTCTCATTTAGTATAACTTGAATATTTAAAGAAAACAAATAAAAACAACAAAATTACTATTTAACAAAAGTAAAATAAAAGTGTCAGAATATTAATAAAAAACTATAATAATTTATCAATGATATTAAAATAACACTGGTTTCCTCTATTTGATTGTCTCTGTAGGTGATGGACATTGCAAAGCTCATGAAGGCTTACATCAGTCTAATAGTGAAGAAACGTTTCAGCACTTGTCAATCCATCAGCAGCCACGGCAGCAACTGGTGATCTCTCATTCCTGACAAACTCTTTTCCTATATGTGCCTTTGAGGATAAACGTCAGCAAAATGTTTAATCACAAAAAAAAAAAAAGAGCGACCCTTCAATGCTGAGTGCAAAAGAACCAAAGACAGAGACACTTTCACAACAGACACTATCATGTTCCACACACATTCTGTTGTGCTTAAAACTGTGCCACATGTACATGTCTGTTCATCAGACCGCATATTTTATGTTGTATTTACATTTTAAATCAAGTCCAGTTGCATTTCTTTGGAATTCTGCAGGCAGAAAGTCCAGTCCCCGAAATAAGCAGCACTCAATCCAGTGCCTTTAAAAAAACACAAACACAGATATGCAAACACACACAGATTCTCCTTTAAGTCTGTTTTATATGTGCAATGTTTATATTGTATATTATATAATTCTGAGGAGCTGTATATTTTATAAACCTTTTCTGTTGAACTGCAAGATTGTGATTATACTATTGGATTTTCCTCCCTCTGGTCCTATTATTTTTCTACTCTAAGCCTATAAAAATACTAAAACAACAGGAAAATCTTTCTCATTTTGTATCTTTACTGTGCATTAGTTTATAGGCAATAAATATAACAAAATTCAAAGACTCTTACATTCATTAAAATGTTCATCCACGTTCCCTCTTTGCAGCGCAGAACCATCAGAAAATTCTCTCATTTAACACTTTGAATGCCTCTGAGACCTCTGAATGAGATCTTTTGTTGACTATGCTTATCAGTTAGCACCAAATCATGAACGCTGGTCAAGTTTCCAGAGCTGAAGTACAACGTGCCCAGATGGAATCAGCAGACTTTTTAGTATTTTCAGTGCTGATTTTGCGTGAAAATCTGCAGAATGTATTTGCATTTTTTACATAGACTTCTTTTAAGATGTTTTAAGAAGGCTTTCAATGTGCTTATGATGTTAAAAACATACATTTGTAATTATTACACTCCTTACAACATGTATATCTGTCTCAAGTAGCTTCTGAAATCACTCAGCCAGGGTTTGGTTTCTTAAGGGCACATTACCAGCATCACAGTTTACTGCAATATCTAACCACCAACCCCATTACTTAATGAATTTTGCATGAGTCTAGACTAATAGTCCAAAGTCAGTCTATTTAGTTTTTTGCTTTAATACACACAACATGAGATGTAGGGCACTTAAGCATTGGCAGATGACAATGTGTAAGATCTTTCAGAGGGTCATTTAAAATCATGTGGGAATAGAGTAAAATGAGAGCTGGACTCACTTATATGAATGTCATATTGACACAGATCATATGCCTACAAAGTTAACGTTTTCTCAAACTTCTTCCTTGAACTTTTGAAATCCCTTGGTTTCTCCACTACTTCCTTGTGAAATCAATGTACTTTTTTTTTTTTTTTTACTATCTCTGACAAACAACAGACCATCATTCATTTCCAATGGAGAGTAGTATGGGTGCTGCAGAATTTTTGGATCCGATTTAAGCTTGTGTTGAAATATTTGAACTTTTGCATCTATATCATATGCAACCGCCCACAACAGCCTAGCATTGTGGTGCCATGTTTTACACAAGCAAACACTACTCACATTTCTGAAAAAAATAAAATAAAACCCAATGTAATGCAATGAGCTCCTATGCTCTAGCTTGTTCCCTAATCTAGCTTTCTAATAAACCTGGCATTGTGCAGTATATGATTATTGTTAGCACTGTTTATGTAGCATTGCTTATGCTTCTCTACTGTATGTCGTTTTTGATAAAAGCATGTCGTTTTTGGGTATTTTATTTGAATGATTTCTTTTTTGATATCCCGTTTCTCTTCCTCGTGAAATCAATGTTATCGCAGCTTTTTTGATTTAGTATTTGAACATTTGCAGCTAGACTGTATATGACCGCGTGACTGGATATGATGTATGCTAAACAAAACTGGAACCATGAGGTAAGAATTACCAATATTTTTGTACTAAAATGTTATTCTTTAAACACTCTTTTTGTAAAATGGGTAGTTATAAATAATTATTTTATAATCATTACATAATTGATTACTTTGATTAGCCCTAGAAAAACTACCATGAATTTCTTTCAAATGTATCAGCACTCGTTTGTTTTGTGTGGATATATTTTACCATGGTGAATAACGGGAGTAATGGCTGCTTCACAACCAGTTTGAAAGTTCCATGCGACTGCCACTAGTTTATCAGTATGGTAATTGAAAACCTGAACAAAAAAGGTTAGTTTAAAAGAAACATTCATTTGTCTAACAGCAGTAATACATTTTGTGTGCATTATAATTTTAAGTCTGTGTGTGCTTTGTAGTCTTACTTCGATGCTCAAAGGCTGATCCAGAACTCCAGGCTCGAAGTAATAATTCAATATATCATTTAAATCAGTTTGCGTTACTTCTAAAGTGCTTTTCAAGTAAGGCTCCTCCCAACACTGAGGCCCCTCCCACTGGTTAGCCCCTCCCACAACAGGATGGTGCAGGGAGAGTGGATTGGTCCCTGAAAGAGTTAACATCATGTCAAACTGACGTGACCCTGACGACATGCTCGCCTGAGCTTTGCTCTTGTGGGGAGGGGTCAGAGGTCACATTCAGGCACATGGAGAAGAGGTGGAGGGGGCATCGAGGTGATGACTCCAGTCGGGTGGTTTGTGAGTGTGCGTTGGAGACTGTGTGTGTGTGTGTCAGAGGCAGCCACAGGTTGCGGTGAAGGCTGTGTGTGGTCTCCAGGTCTCGGCTTTTATCGTAGTTATGGACATCCCAGAAGAGATTAACGGCCCGCCAGCGCATGAGCACATTGTACACAGCACCACCTTCATGAACAATCAGACCTGAAACACAAATGCACATGGAAACACACATTTTTTAGTAGGGCTGGTTATTGACAGATTTCATGATTTGATTCTGATTTTAATGCGATTCGATGTGGATTAATTTGTATATATATAGTACAGTACGTCAAATTTGCTTGAGGAAAAAAAAGAACTGAACTAAAGCTGCGACTAAACAAGACAAAACTATTAAATTAAATTATTTATTTTTAGATATAATAATCAAAATTCATAAGTGTTGTATACAAACATTTAAAGTGCACATAAGGCGGCTTTTATATTTTAACAAATATATAATTGAACTAAAGGCCTAATCCTGGCTTAATCTAAGCCCTGTCTGTGAAACCGGGCCTAAATATCACTAACAGGATAAGTAAAAAATATGAATAATAAAAAATAAAAATGCTCTTCTCTCAAGTTTTTTTCTAGCTAAATAATATTGAGTTATGGACATTGAATGTAACGTGACATTGTTTACAAGCTGGTTTTACTAACATCTTTCCACGGTTGAAACCGTGATTGAGGGATTACATGAGTCATGATATATTTCAGTAAGTTGTATAACTGCTATAACTAAAGAGCGCCAAAATGGTATTTATTGTTTGAATTTCATGATACAATTGACAGAATTTGAACTTGAAGCTGAGTTTCATTTCAAAAGTAACAAAGCTTATTGTAATTATTGGATGGGAGGCACGCTTAAAATAACTTTTGATGTTTTGTTGATGCATCAACTAAAATAGACTAAAAGACCTTGGGATTTTGAATCAATATCGGTTTATCACAATGAAGATTGATTAAAATCGATTAATCGACATGGTCAACCCAGCCCTACTTTTTTTTAGATTATTTTCGATTTGTCAGCCATAGCTAAATGGACATGCACTCGCAAAATCAGCATATATTAGCTTGAGAAAAGGGCTTTGTATAGGACTAATGTGGTTTGAGTGTATCTATTAGTGTCTCACCAATACACACAAGGTCCATGACTGCATACATGCCATAGCAGATCTGGAACAGGATGTCACTCCGTTGCCATAGCGCCTCTGGACTCAATGCTGACCACAGCAGCCATGACACACTGGCCAATAGGAAGATGCCACCCAGCATCACTGCAATGACCTGAACCTTCTCCACCAGAGTCATGGTGACAGTCTGCCACTGGCAAAACATACAAACACAGCGGTCAGAGCTCCAGACTGCAACTAATATAAACACAAATGTGACAAAAATATATATTTTTATTATTATTATTTAGAATCTAGTCGGCATTGGCGACAGCACAAGCCGTGTTGTCCAATTCATGAACAAATGACTGGTTTGTTTTACCGAATCAGTCAAAATGAATCACAAAACCACTGTGAACTCGCTCATTAAGCGGCGTTCACATCAAGGACGATAATTATAACAATAAAGTTTTAATAATAGATCTAATTCTATAAGAATAGTGAAGTTCACACCACAACTATAATGACAATTACACTAAGGAATCACTTTTTGAAAATCTTATTTCCAGCTGACGAACAATAAAAACATTGACAGCCAATCACAATCCATTCGACTTCAAAGAGCTCCAGCAAGTAAAGCGGCAGATGATATTACTGCACCACAAGCTTATAGTAATGTTGGCTGTTAATGTCAGTATCTTTATAGTTATTGTTCTTGGTGTGAACAGGCCTTTAGTCATTTGAATCAGTAAGTAAATTGTTCAGAGCCATTACTGAACCATGAATCAATTTTTGATTCAAAATGAACCAGGAATAATTACAGTGATATACACTTTTGCAAGACTTACGTTATTCATTATATGTTATGTTTTTTGAACATGTTTACGACTCGAATAACATTTCTAATGGCAGAAATACAATTAGAATCACAATTAGAGTGACATCATCAAATGGAAATTAAAGCACATCTGAATAACAATTGAGCGATTCTTTAATTTGTCAACTAAAAAAGTAAAGTCCTGACCAATATATCATAAGGCAGCATAAATAGATGCTATTTACACTAGTGAAATAGCATATTTTCTTAGCAATACTATTACACTATTAAAACACACTATTTACACTGTTTGTTTAAATAGCAATAGATTCTGTTTACACTATGTGAAAATAGCAGTATTTTCTTTGCAATAAGTGTAAATAGTAGTTAGATGCTTTTTATACTTATAAATATTTTCTTCCTTTTTATTGAAAATAAATGCCTTTCCAATCTGATATGTGATGGGAAAAGGGAGAAGAACAAGTTTGGCACTCGAACTCGGGTCGATTTCAATCAAAGCTTTCTGCCACACGCCTAATCTAGCGTCTTCCATAATTTTGCCGCCAGACGTCAGTGGGCGGAGGTAGTGTAAATAGACACTCCTATATTATAAATCCCTGTGTGTGTGTTTACCTGTTGTGGTGGTTTGATATGTATAGGCAGGATGTTGAATCTGTAGTTGCAGAGTTCACAGCTCCAGGAGCCCTTCTCACTGATCCACTTGAGCAGACACTGCTGATGGGCATGTCGAACAGAACCAGCACAGCGGCACGGGCTCAGCAGCTCCCCCTGCAGCCAATCACAGCCAACACACACAATCAGCCAATCAAAACACACAATGATAAAACACAGATGATTGATGGCTGTTTTATTGTGTGCCTTTGAAGATGAGTTTGTGGAGCCATGAACAATGGTGAAGATGAGCTGTTTCCTCTAAATGAGGAGAACATCTTGAGTGAATGAAACACTATACACATTGACAGAGCTTCATCTCAGTGAGTGGATGGGAAATGATTCATCTGTGCATTCATGAATTATTTCAGAAACATCCTCATTCGGAACTGTAATGAGTCTGAAACAAAGTGGAACACTTTCGCACACACACAAACACAAGGCGCCTCGAGGAAGCACATTAGCTGCAGGAAGTGAAGAGCATTAGACATGAATGGAGCAGCACATTTTCTAATGGATCTCACCAACACACACACACACACCACCAACACTGTCTGTTTAAAGCATTACGAATCACTGAGGTTTCCGATATTCTAATAATTTCATGAATTATGTAGGCCCATAATAAATTAAAAAGATGTTTACAATGTTTATATTACTGAGACTGTCCTAACACTTGTCAGCAGCTGGATGTGCAGTATTTATGAATTGCTATGTTGTTACCTGTGTAGGACAACATCAGGATGGGACATCAAGAACTGGCTCTGCTGTAATATATTAGCTTGTATTTGAATTGCATTGGCCACACATCAACAGTTGAAACTGAAATTGAATTGGAATGATAGGAAAAGGAATTTACTGAATTGTAATTCAGTTCTGAGTTTCAACACAGGTAGTGCATTCTGGGAAACTGCTCATCCACCCTGTCCACAAAAGTTAATATATATATATATATATATATATATATATATATATATATATATATACACACACACATTACTGCGCAAAAGTCTTATAGGCACGTTAGTATTTTCACACACACACACACACACACACACACACACACACACACACACAAAGGTTTTAAGCCAGTTATTTATTTATTTTGCTGTAGTGTGTCAGCAGGAAATATCAGTTTACATTTCCAAACATTCCTTTTGCCATTAATTGCAATAATCCAGTGATATTTTTGTATGCACAAGGAGTCTGACAACAGCAGGTATGCTCCACACGGAGATCTAATTTCACATCAAGTCCGTCTGGGATTACATGAAGAAACAGACTAAACACTGAGACAGACTAAATCCAGAAGAACTGTGGCACCGTCTCCAAGATGCGTGAAGAAACCTTCCTGCAAAGCTACCTGAAAAACTATATGCAAGTATACCTGGACAAAAGCCGTTTTAAACGCAGAGTGGTCACACCAAATATTGATTTGATTTAGTTAATAGAAGTTAATTGATAAAATCTATTTATGACGGGGTTTTTTAAAGCACCCTCACTATACAGCATTTTAGCACAAGTGCCTAAAACTTTTCACAGAACTGTAGCTTTGCAGGGTTTTTTTTTTTTTTTTATTGTCTTGGAGACATTGCCACAATTCTTCTGGATTTAGTCTGTCTCAGTTTTTAGTCTGTTTCTTCATGTAATCCCAGACTGACTTGATGATGTGAGATTAGATCTCTGTGTGGAGCACCGGCTGTTGTCAGACTCCTTGTGCATACAAAAATATCACTGGATTATTGCAATTAATTGCAAAAGGAATGTTTGGAAATGTGAACTGATATTTTCACACATATATATATATATATATATATATATATATATATACAGTATGTATGTATATATATATATAAGTATGTATATATTTATATATATATATATATATATATATATATATATATATATATATATACAGTATGTATGTATATATATATATAAGTATGTATATATTTATATATATATATATATATATATTTATTTATTTATTACTATTTATTTATTTATTTATTACACCTTTATTTTGCACTAGGCTACTAATGTTGGTTGACTCTTTTGTCAAATTACTTGTGGTGTTACTCATAAGTCGCTCTGGAAAAGCAACTGCTAAACTTCTTTTTCATTTACTACTTTAATTCAAACTTTAGGGAATTTAGGGCATTCTCAATTCAATTCTGAATGGCGCACAATCCTGGAACAACCAAAAACGTCGGTGTGACGCATATAAACATGCACAGACCTACATTAAATAGCGCAGACGGATGAAATGAACGGCCCTACTTCACCTGCTCGGCTCCCTGAAAGCAGATCCGACAGCCTGGGGTCGGGATGCAGCTCTCGTTGCTGCAACTGGAGCCCACTGTTTCCGTTTTCCCCGCGCTCTGCCCGGCGATGTCCTCGCCCGGTGTGTCCGTCCCTGCACACGCACCATCCTCGTTCTCGATCTCTGTGATCGGATCAGCCAGCGGTGCTTGAGCTCCAGCGCCCAGCTGCAAGTCATCCTCGCTGAACTCCCCGTCGATCCCCAGCACCGTTTGGACCTGAAACTGTGCGGCATCCACGGTCACGGTGGCGCCTCCCGGTGGCTCATCCACCGTCTGCACGTGCAACGGACCCGCCTCTGCGTGCACATCCATGAATGACGGCACTAAGATCAGAATGAAATAGCAAAATTCGAGGTTTGAGCTTTTACGGGTCTCTATCAGATTTTCCACGGCTCTTCTCCCCTCTGGGACGCATAGGTCTGGCCATAGATCTGCGCCTCAAACCGCTTGCGTTCTTAGAAAGGCACAAGCTTCTGTTGAAAGCTGCAGATGTCCAGGCTGTGTGGCGTGATGTGCTCGGTGTCTCGTTTGCTGAAAGCAGCTTTTCCCCGGAAGACACATTTCCATCCGGGCGCGGTACTGGAACACCGAGCAGTGAAGGCACGAAACACACATAACCACACAGCCAGCCTTCACAGAAGAATCAAAAGCACCGTTTGAGAGTGTGAATGAATATTAAGACGGCGAGTAAATGTGAGCGACTAGGTTGTTTCCAGCGGGAAAGTCGTTTGGGTAACTGCTCTATGATAAACCCGGAGCCACCCGCTCCGGAGCCACGCGCTTATTGTCATTTCGAAGATTTACCGTGGTGGTAACCATAGTTACCCACTTGGTAAAACGGTGGTATACTTGGTAGTATGCCTAATATGATAACCGTCCTATAGTAACAGTCACCACTGTCATGACACGAAATAAAAAAGATTATGTAAATTCTTACAGATGAAAAATTCTTATGATAGCCTACTTAATTGAAGCCTAAATTCTTTCAGTTAAAGGATTGCACGGTGCCATCAAAAGTTAAATTAGTATAGCCTCTATACAAATATATTATGGCATTTGCCTTTAGAAAAGTGACAGTCAATAGACATAAGATAGACATTTATATTGTGCTCAATTGGCTATTCAATGGGTTTTTAAGGGAATTTGTCCGCAATTTTCTATTAATATTAGTCTCACGAAAAACATTTTTAGATTGTCAACTAATACGTTGAAAAACAAAACACTGATTTGTGATTAGTCATGTTAAAGCAATAATAAATGCATTTTTGTTGATGATGGATCAGCAAACTGTTGATATGGTACCTCAGCATGCCAACTCCATAACAGTTTATGGCATTGTAATAAAATTGTATCCAACCTTTTTCAACAGTGTTTGCTATTGTAGGCCTATATAAAAAGTAAAAGGATTTACTTCCCTTTTCTACTCTTAAGAAAAGGGAAGTCCACATTGCACCGATAAGGACAGATAAGCAATATCACTGGAATGACTTTCAGAACCTTTCCAGTTGAACGATAAAATCCTTAACAACGAATCCACCATACTTTAGTAATATATTTTATATCTTACATTGTTATATTTTATAGATTAAAAAAAAAGCGGTAGGAGAGTAGTCTGAATTGGGTTCCAGCATCTTGTACTGGTTCACACATTGAACTCATTGCGCCAGCCGCGAGTGTTTCCAAGTCCACGGGGATCGCATCAGTTGATTCGCTATTTTGCTTACCAACGTCTTGTGCGTGAACACCGCGTTTGACCAATTTGTCTGTGCACTCGCTCATCTGCTCAGACGATGTCCTGTGAGGAGAGCGATTGGCTCTTGTCTCAGACCTTCCCCGAGGTGATTGGACGAGTGATTAACACTCAGTTTGTAACCTCTACAGTGAACTTCCTACCGCTCCGATCTACGAAGCGTTTGCGAGATCCTTATATCACCTCACTAGGGAGAAATACTTCTCAATTGTGGTTGGAGAAAAAAAAACCTGTCACAGATAAAATCATTTATGTAAAGAACACTAACATGTACAGGTAGACATATTCTTCTATGATTTTCAGTGTTTGCTAATTTAATGCCGTAATTCTGTCTAAAACAAACTATTCCAAGTGAAACTGTCCAGTGTAGAGGGTGGGTATATGTAAATGAGTTCCCTGTGATTGGTTCAAACACTACGATCTGATGCTTACGTGTTTTTTGAGCTAAGCATTTAATATGTTGTAATTTGCTATTTTATTTATTTAACCCATAACTCATGTTCTGTTGTGATTGTCTATGTTTTATTTTCCTGTTATTGTTACTAAAACGGTATCTGCTCAATTATTCAATGACTTTCGGGAATCAAGGTTTTTAAGGGAATTTGTGCCAGCAATTTTCGATTGACGTTAGTAGCACAAAACACATTTTTAGATAAAGACAATACGTTTTAAACAAAACCCTGATTTTGTAATTTATTAGTCATGTGTAAACCTATAAATTGCATTTGCATTTTTTTTTTTAAAGATACGGATCGTATAGCGAAATGTTGTGGGTTTATTTAGCGCATTGTAATACAAATTTAGAAACCGAAGAGCGAAATCGTTACCCTGGTAATCCAGAGTTCTTGCGAGAGCACAAGTTGAATTTGCTCAGCGAGTTACTCTGGTGTCGAGTAATGATGCTCATTAAATATGCCCCTCGATCTGAGCTGCACCAATCACATCGGGTTATCTGATATAGGCGGGCCAGAGGCGAGCTAAACAGATGAAGACAGCGCTGTGACGTCAAAGTCATTAGTAAACATTGCAAGATGGCTATGGATGAATACCAGTTGTTTGAAACAGCTTTGGCTGCTACAATGAACGAGTTAGACTTGGCTTTTTATCTAAAACAGGAACAGAAGACGCCGCTCGAATCGTTCCTTTGCAAGAAGGACGTTTTTGCTGTTCTGCCGACCGGATACGGTAAGAGTATAATCTACCAGTTAGCTCCGCTGGTAGCTGGGGTTTATTTTTGTGATTGGTCGTAGTGTTATCCAATTGCGTGCAGTGAGATTTTCAAATGCACGCTTGGTGTTGCCCCTCGAGCTGGGCGATTTTCATTAGTCGACGCCAGACCATTAATCTTTTAGATTTAGGTCTGGATTTCCAGGCTACAAAATCGTTGGAATCACTTTCAGAACCATTTTTTTTTTCCAGTTGATGAACGATAAAAAGTCATTGACAGCCAATCATAATCCAATCCAAATTTAAAGAACTCGAGCATTTGCAGACTGAGCGTGCGCTTAATAAACAGGACGTTATGGTATGTTGTTGTGGATGCCATCAGTGCCAGTCCTCCCTATACGCAAAGTACCCATGTTGCGTAGGGCCCCCGAACCACCAGGGGGCCACCTTGATCTCAAGAATAAAATAGGAGTGTGTTTTAGTTTTGGCTTCCAACGATTATGAAAACATGATGCCTTTATCCGTTCCTTTCCTTTAAAGCGGTGCGCTGTCACCATACGTAACATTCAAATCAGTCGAATAATGTAACGTCACATGTAAAAGCGCATTGAGCTGCAAAAGAGAGCGCTTTTCATCAGGTGGCTTTCTGTCCGCACGATCCGAGATGGAGAGAAACACAGACAAGTACAGGCTACTTTGGGCTTCTGGCGTATGCTTCAACGGAGAAATCCAGTTATGTCTTCAGTTAACAACATAAACAACTCAAACAACAAAAGAAAACGCGAGAATCATTCACTACTCTTCACTGAATAACATTAGTAACTTAATAAGAATCAGTGTAGGCCTATATTTAATTAATACAGTGAAGACTATATGTTTTATTTTTGTAAAAAAAAAATTACAATTCAATATCTGTACAGTAGACTATTATTAGTAGTAGGCTAAATTGTTCATTTCATGCATATCTTTTTTTTTTTTCAGTTTTATTTGTCCTATTGTTTTTATTGTATTGCTAATTGTTTCGAATCACTGTTGTTGGTTAATAGTGAGACTGCTCTGAAAGATCGGATTAAGAGGTTTGGGGTCATTTTGGGGTTTATATGAATGCACTGACAGGGGCCCCCTGGACAAAGTTTTGTTCAGGGCCCCCAGAAGTCTAGATGCACTGGATGCTATTATTATTTATCTTTATAGTTATCGTTCTTTGTGTGAATGGGCCTTAGGGCAGAAGCAGCGAACTGTTACTATAATTTTGTCACTTTTGTGGTTTGAAAACTCTATTGAAAGCATTCTTGTATGAAAAAATAATAGTTTACTTGGAACAGTGTTATTTAGCCTATAAAAAAAGACACACAATACCGCCATAACTGAAGACAACTAATTGTCTCAGCGGTCAGAATTGTCTCAGTGGTCAGTGTTCTTTAAATTTATAAATATTTTATATTATTATTATATTTAGATAAAAGAGCGGTGGGAGAGTAGTCTGAATTGGGTTCCAGCATCTTGTACTGGTTCACACATTGAACTCATTGCGCCAGCCGCGGGTGTTTCCAAGTCCACGGGGATCGCATCAGTTGATTCGCTATTTTGCTTACCAACATCTCGTGCGTGAACACCGCGTTTGACCAATTTGTCTGTGCACTCGCTCATCTGTTCAGACGATGTCCTGTGAGGACAGCGATTGGCTCTTGCCTCAGACCTTCCCCGAGGTGATTGGACAAGTGATTAACACCCAGTTTGTAACCTCTACAGTGAACTTCCTACCGCTCCGATCTACGAAGCGTTTGCGAGAACCTTATATCACCTCACCAGGGAGAAATACTTCTCAATTGTGGTTGGAGAAAAAAAAAAACTGTGACAGATAAAATAATTTATGTAAAGAACACTAACATTTAGACATATTCTTCTATGTTTTTCAGTGTTTTCTAATTTAATGCAACAATTCTGTCTAAAACAAACTGTTCCAAGTGAAACTGTCCAGTGTAGAGGGTGGGTATATGTAAATGAGTTCCCTGTGATTGGTTCAAACACTACAATCTGATGGTTACGTCTTTTTTGAGCTAAGCATTTAATATGTTGTAATTTGCTATTTTATTTATTTAACCCTCATATTCTGTCTGTTTTATCTGGTGTCTGTGTATTTGGTGTTAAAGTGACAGCAGCCTAAATAAACCCACTGCTCTCTCTGTCATTTAATGTTACTCAAACAACAAAAGAAAACAAGAGAATAATTCACTGCTCTTCACTGAATAACATTAGTAACTTAATAAGAATCAGTGTAGATGTAATTCATACAGTGAAGACTATATGTTTTATTTTTGTAAAAAAAAAATTACAATTCAATATCTGTACAGTAGACTATTATTAGTAGTAGGCTAAATTGTTCATTTCATGCATATCTTTTTTTTTTTCAGTTTTATTTGTCCTATTGTTTTTATTGTATTGCTAAGTGTTTCGAATCACTGTTGTTGGTTAATAGTGAGACTGCTCTGAAAGATCGGATTAAGGGGTTTGGGGTCATTTTGGGGTTTATATGAATGCACTGACAGGGGCCCCCTGGACAAAGTTTTGTTCAGGGCCCCCAGAAGTCTAGATGCACTGGATGCTATTATTATTTATCTTTATAGTTATCGTTCTTTGTGTGAATGGGCCTTAGGGCAGAAGCAGCGAACTGTTACTATAATTTTGTCACTTTTGTGGTTTGAAAACTCTATTGAAAGCATTCTTGTATGAAAAAATTATAGTTTACTTGGAACAGTGTTATTTAGCCTATAACAAAAGACACACAATACCGCCATAACTGAAGACAACTAATTGTCGCAGCGGTCAGAATTGTCTCAGTGGTCAGTGTTCTTTAAATTTATAAATATTTTATATTATTATTATTATATTTAGATAAAAGAGCGGTGGGAGAGTAGTCTGAATTGGGTTCCAGCATCTTGTACTGGTTCACACATTGAACTCATTGCGCCAGCCGCGAGTGTTTCCAAGTCCACGGGGATCGCATCAGTTGATTCGCTATTTTGCTTACCAACGTCTCGTGCGTGAACACCGCGTTTGACCAATTTGTCTGTGCACTCGCTCATCTGTTCAGACGATGTCCTGTGAGGACAGCGATTGGCTCTTGCCTCAGACCTTCCCCGAGGAGATTGGACGAGTGATTAACACCCAGTTTGTAACCTCTACAGTGAACTTCCTACCGCTCCGATCGATGAAGCGTTTGCGAGATCCTTACATCACCTCACTAGGGAGAAATACTTCTCAATTGTGGTTGGAGAAAAAAAAACCTGTCACAGATAAAATCATTTATGTAAAGAACACTAACATGTACAGGTAGACATATTCTTCTATGTTTTTCAGTGTTTGCTAATTTAATGCCGTAATTCTGTCTAAAACAAACTATTCCAAGTGAAACTGTCCAGTGTAGAGGGTGGGTATATGTAAATGAGTTCCCTGTGATTGGTTCAAACACTACAATCTGATGGTTACGTCTTTTTTGAGCTAAGCATTTAATATGTTGTAATTTGCTATTTTATTTATTTAACCCATAACTCATGTTCTGTTGTGATTGTCTATGTTTTATTTTCCTGTTATTGTTACTAAAACGGTATCTGCTCAATTATTCAATGACTTTCGGGAATCAATGTTTTTAAGGGAATTTGTGCCAGCAATTTTCGATTGACGTTAGTAGCACACAACACATTTTTAGATAAAGACAATACGTTTTAAACAAAACCCTGATTTTGTCATTTATTAGTCATGTGTAAACTTATAAATTGCATTTGCATTTTTTTTTTAAAGATACGGATCGTATAGCGAAATGTTGTGGGTTTATTTAGCGCATTGTAATACAAATTTAGAAACCGAAGAGTGAAATCGTTACCCTGGTAATCCAAAGTTCTCGCGAGAGCACAAGTTGAATTTGCTCAGCGAGTTACTCTGGTGTCGAGTAATGATGCTCATTAAATATGCCCCTCGATCCGAGCTGCACCAATCACATCGGGTTATCTGATATAGGCGGGCCAGAGGCGAGCTAAACAGATGACGACAGCGCTGTGACGTCGAAGTCATTAGTAAACATTGCAAGATGGCTATGGATGAATACCAGTTGTTTGAAACAGCTTTGGCCGCTACAATGAACGAGTTAGACTTGGCTTTTTATCTAAAACAGGAACAGAAGACGCCGCTCGAATCGTTCCTTTGCAAGAAGGACGTTTTTGCTGTTCTGCCGACCGGATACGGTAAGAGTATAATCTACCAGTTAGCTCCGCTGGTAGCTGGGGTTTATTGTTGTGATTGGTCGTAGTGTTATCCAATTGCGTGCAGTGAGATTTTCAAATGCACGCTTGGTGTTGCCCCTCGAGCCGGGCGATTTTCATTAGTCGACGCCAGACCATTAATCTTTTAGATTTAGGTCTGGATTTCCAGGCTACGAAATCGTTGGAATCACTTTCAGAACCATTTTTTTTTTTCAGTTGATGAACGATAAAAAGTCATTGACTGCCAATCATAATCCAATCCAAATTTAAAGAACTCGAGCATTTGCAGACTGAGCGTGCGCTTAATAAACAGGACGTTATGGTATGTTGTTGTGGATGCCATCAGTGCCAGTCCTCCTTTTACGCAAAGTACCCATGTTGCGTAGGGCCCCCGAACCACCAGGGGGCCACCTTGATCTCAAGAATAAAATAGGAGTGTGTTTTAGTAAAAAAATAATTATTTTGGCTTCCAACGATTATGAAAACATGATGCCTTTATCCGTTCCTTTCCTTTAAAGCGGTGCGCTGTCACCATACGTAACATTCAAATCAGTCGAATAATGTAACGTCACGTGTAAAAGCGCATTGAGCTGCAAAAGAGAGCGCTTTTCATCAGGTGGCTTTCTGTCCGCACGATCCGAGATGGAGAGAAACACAGACAAGTACAGGCTACTTTGGGCTTCTGGCGTATGCTTCAACGGAGAAATCCAGTTATGTCTTCAGTTAACAACATAAGCAACTCAAACAACAAAAGAAAACGCGAGAATCATTCACTACTCTTCACTGAATAACATTAGTAACTTAATAAGAATCAGTGTAGGCCTATATTTAATTAATACAGTGAAGACTATATGTTTTATTTTTGTAAAAAAAAATTTACAATTCAATATCTGTACAGTTGACTATTATTAGTAGTAGGCTAAATTGTTCATTTCATGCATAT
Organism: Abramis brama; assembly: GCF_963993115.1. Classification (NCBI taxonomy): domain Eukaryota; kingdom Metazoa; phylum Chordata; class Actinopteri; order Cypriniformes; family Leuciscidae; genus Abramis; species Abramis brama. Next base: position 11,057,277 of record NC_139969.1, read on the forward strand.
CTTTTTTTTTCAGTTTTATTTGTCCTATTGTTTTTATTGTATTGCTAAGTGTTTCGAATCACTGTTGTTGGTTAATAGTGAGACTGCTCTGAAAGATCGGATTAAGAGGTTTGGGGTCATTTTGGGGTTTATATGAATGCTCTGACAGGGGCCCCCTGGACAAAGTTTTGTTCAGGGCCCCCAGAAGTCTAGATGCACTGGATGCTATTATTATTTATCTTTATAGTTATCGTTCTTTGTGTGAATGGGCCTTAGGGCAGAAGCAGCGAACTGTTACTATAATTTTGTCACTTTTGTGGTTTGAAAACTCTATTGAAAGCATTCTTGTATGAAAAAATAATAGTTTACTTGGAACAGTGTTATTTAGCCTATAAAAAAAGACACACAATACGCCATAACTGAAGACAACTAATTGTCTCAGCGGTCAGAATTGTCTCAGTGGTCAGTGTTCTTTAAATTTATAAATATTTTATATTATTATTATATTTAGATAAAAGAGCGGTGGGAGAGTAGTCTGAATTGGGTTCCAGCATCTTGTACTGGTTCACACATTGAACTCATTGCGCCAGCCGCGAGTGTTTCCAAGTCCACGGGGATCGCATCAGTTGATTTGCTATTTTGCTTACCAACATCTCGTGCGTGAACACCGCGTTTGACCAATGTGTCTGTGCACTCGCTCATCTGTTCAGACGATGTCCTGTGAGGACAGCGATTGGCTCTTGTCTCAGACCTTCCCCGAGGTGATTGGACGAGTGATTAACACTCAGTTTGTAACCTCTACAGTGAACTTCCTACCGCTCCGATCTACGAAGCGTTTGCGAGATCCTTATATCACCTCACTAGGGAGAAATACTTCTCAATTGTGGTTGGAGAAAAAAAAAAAACTGTGACAGATAAAATAATTTATGTAAAGAACAAAAACATTTAGACATATTCTTCTATGTTTTTCAGTGTTTTCTAATTTAATGCAACAATTCTGTCTAAAACAAACTGTTCCAAGTGAAACTGTCCAGTGTAGAGGGTGGGTATATGTAAATGAGTTCCCTGTGATTGGTTCAAACACTACAATCTGATGGTTACGTCTTTTTTGAGCTAAGCATTTAATATGTTGTAATTTGCTATTTTATTTATTTAACCCTCATATTCTGTCTGTTTTATCTGGTGTCTGTGTATTTGGTGTTAAAGTGACAGCAGCCTAAATAAACCCACTGCTCTCTCTGTCATTTAATGTTACTCAAACAACAAAAGAAAACGAGAGAATAATTCACTGCTCTTCACTGAATAACATTAGTAACTTAATAAGAATCAGTGTAGATGTAATTCATACAGTGAAGACTATATGTTTTATTTTTGTAAAAAAAAATGTACAATTCAATATCTGTACAGTAGACTATTATTAGTAGTAGGCTAAATTGTTCATTTCATGCATATCTTTTTTTTTTTCTGTTACTATAATTTTGTGTCACTTGTGGTTTGAAAACTCTATTGAAAGCATTCTTGTATGAAAAAATAATAGTTTACTTGGAACAGTGTTATTTAGCCTATAAAAAAAGACACAACAATACCGCCATAAATGAAGACATTCATAACATGAAGACTAATTGTCTCAGTCAGCGGTCAGAATTGTCTCAGTGGTCAGTGTTCTTTAAATTTATAAATATTTTATATTATTATTATATTTAGATAAAAGAGCGGTGGGAGAGTAGTCTGAATTGGGTTCCAGCATCTTGTACTGGTTCACACATTGAACTCATTGCGCCAGCCGCGAGTGTTTCCAAGTCCACGGGGATCGCATCAGTTGATTTGCTATTTTGCTTACCAACATCTCGTGCGTGAACACCGCGTTTGACCAATGTGTCTGTGCACTCGCTCATCTGTTCAGACGATGTCCTGTGAGGACAGCGATTGGCTCTTGTCTCAGACCTTCCCCGAGGTGATTGGACGAGTGATTAACACTCAGTTTGTAACCTCTACAGTGAACTTCCTACCGCTCCGATCTACGAAGCGTTTGCGAGATCCTTATATCACCTCACTAGGGAGAAATACTTCTCAATTGTGGTTGGAGAAAAAAAAAAAACTGTGACAGATAAAATAATTTATGTAAAGAACAAAAACATTTAGACATATTCTTCTATGTTTTTCAGTGTTTTCTAATTTAATGCAACAATTCTGTCTAAAACAAACTGTTCCAAGTGAAACTGTCCAGTGTAGAGGGTGGGTATATGTAAATGAGTTCCCTGTGATTGGTTCAAACACTACAATCTGATGGTTACGTCTTTTTTGAGCTAAGCATTTAATATGTTGTAATTTGCTATTTTATTTATTTAACCCTCATATTCTGTCTGTTTTATCTGGTGTCTGTGTATTTGGTGTTAAAGTGACAGCAGCCTAAATAAACCCACTGCTCTCTCTGTCATTTAATGTTACTCAAACAACAAAAGAAAACGAGAGAATAATTCACTGCTCTTCACTGAATAACATTAGTAACTTAATAAGAATCAGTGTAGATGTAATTCATACAGTGAAGACTATATGTTTTATTTTTGTAAAAAAAAATGTACAATTCAATATCTGTACAGTAGACTATTATTAGTAGTAGGCTAAATTGTTCATTTCATGCATATCTTTTTTTTTTTCTGTTACTATAATTTTGTGTCACTTGTGGTTTGAAAACTCTATTGAAAGCATTCTTGTATGAAAAAATAATAGTTTACTTGGAACAGTGTTATTTAGCCTATAAAAAAAGACACAACAATACCGCCATAAATGAAGACATTCATAACATGAAGACTAATTGTCTCAGTCAGCGGTCAGAATTATCTCAGTGGTCAGTGTTCTTTAAATTTATAAATATTTTATATTATTATTTTAAGATAAAAGAGCAGTGGGAGAGTAGTCTGAATTGGGTTCCAGCATCTTGTACTGATTCACACATTGAACTCATTGCGCCAGCCGCGAGTGTTTCCAAGTCCACGGGGATCGCATCAGTTGATTCGCTATTTTGCTTACCAACGTCTTGTGCGTGAACACCGCGTTTTGACCCATTTTCCTGTGCACTCGCTCATCTGTTCAGACGATGTCCTGTGAGGACAGCGATTGGCTCTTGTCTCAGACCTTCCCCGAGGTGATTGGACGAGTGATTAACACCCAGTTTGTAACCTCTACAGTGAACTTCCTACCGCTCCGATCGATAAAGCGTTTGCGAGAACTTTATATCACCTCATCAGGGAGAAATACTTCTCAATTGTGGTTGGAGAAAAAAAAAAACTGTGACAGATAAAATCATTTATGTAAAGAACAAAAACATTTAGACATATTCTTCTACATTTTTCTGTATTTTCTATTTTAATGTCACAATTCTGTCTAAAATAAAGTCAACTAATCCAAGTGAAACTGTCGAGGTGTGTATATGTAAATGAGTTCCCTGTGATTGGTCCAAACACTACGTTCTTGTGCTTCTTTTTAGAGCTAAGCATTTAAGACATTGTTTGTAATTTACTAATTTATTCATTTAACCCTCATGTTCTTCTGTGATTGTACAGTCTTTATGTTTTATTTTCCTGTTATTGTTACTAAAATAGTAGCCTACCATCTGTATAAAGATAGTAAGTGAAGTCACCTCCTACTTTTCATCAAACATACCCTCAAAGGTTTAATTTCAGCTATCCACAGAACTCTATGTTGCACATATGTGCACAGTGCACTGTTTTATGGCTTCTCTGAGGTGGTTATGCTGTCTGGTTCTTGGCTATTGGCTTTATGTTATGTGTTTCTTAGGGTAGGCAGGCTTTCTGAAATGTGTGCATGACTTGCTTACCACAAGTAATAAAACTGTATAGATCCAAATCCGCCTGGATCTTTCTTTAGCCTTAAAGGGATAGTTCACCCAAACATGAAAATTTTCCCATGGTTTACTCACCCTCACGCCATTCCAAGATTTAGCCTAGATATCTTCTTTCAGGAGGACACAATTAGGGTTATATTAAAAAATAACATTGCTCTTCCAAGCTTTATAATGGTAGTGAATGGCGGTCCAGATTTTGAAGTCCAGAAAAGTGCAACCACGTGTTTTTCTAAGAAAAATATCCATATTTAAAACTTTATAGAATAACTAGCTTCCGGCAGACAGCCTACGCAAGTCAACTTACGTAGGATGTGGGAGAGGCATATAGCTTTGACGGCCATCGCGGTTGAAACAAATAGGGCTGGCCAACAAATTCAAGCTTTTCTTATATCGAACTCCTCCTCGTGACCGATGTTTTGTTTTGCTCTATCCTCTGCGCTTCTGCGTTCGTCAATACATCACGCATCAGGTCAGAGGTTACTCTTTCGCCGTAAATCAATGCGTACGAGTGTTGGAAGCTAGTTATTTTAGTTTTAAATATGGATATTTTTCTTATACAAACGCATCGCTTTGCTTCAGAAGGCCTTTATCAACCCCCCGGAGCCGTGTGGAGCACTTTTATGATGGATCGATGTACCCCCCCCCCCCCCCCCCCCCCCCCCCCCCCATTCACTGCCATTATAAAGCTTGGAAGAGGACATTTTTGAAAATAGCTTAACTCCAATTGTATTCGTCTGAAAGAAGAAAGTCATACACACCTATGGCTTGAGGTTGAGTAATTCATGGGGTAATTTTCATTTTTTTGGGTGAACTATCCCTTTAAAGGTTAATGCTGCTGTATATTTTATGTATGATTTTGTTGCAGGCAAAACTTTGGTGAGAACGTTTTTTTGTATAGAACTTAACTGACCAAACTGACATAATTTCAAAAGCCAAATATATATATTTTTTTACTTAAAAATACATATGTGAGTGAGTGAGTGAGTCAGAGAGAGACAGAGAGACAGAGAGAGAGAGAGAGAGAGAGAGAGAATATGTGTGTGTGTGTGTGTGTGTGTGTGTGTGTGTGTGTGTGTAATCCCAGTGATCCCTGCATCCTTGACTGAGATCAGTGCAAACATGCCAGAAGATGTTTATCCTGCTTCCTTTTTATTTTTGGAGTGTACCATCTATTCAATGAACTGGAAAAGTGTATCAAACTATATTAACAGTCCTGAGAAAGATGAGAGGCACGTTATGCAGAAATACATGAAAAACAAATGAATCATGGATGTTCGATTTTTTTAATGCAATGTAAAAGCCAAAATGCAGAAATGAAAATAAAATAAAGACTTTGTCCTATTAAGCAATCTAACTCCAGTTGAGTAACAGATGCACATTTTAACTATGAACTTCGTTCTGTGATTTGACTGCTTTAATGTCATACTACCACGCACCAGCAGGAGGCATCATAACATCTCTAAATATTTTAAAAGTTCTTCATTTATGTCCTGTAAAAACTAGTAAAGTAGCCTAATATATCAAACAAACAACATATAATAAAATAAAACAACAATTATTAACTTTAAAACATTAACAAAATAAAATATTTAGCACTGCGTAAATAGATCGAGTTGGCATATTTCCTCTCTTTAGATAGCCTAAGTAAATATTTCAGTTCTGTAACTATACAATTAAGTGAGTGAAAATGGGGCTGAAATGGGACGTTTATTCTCATTCTTACACTCTAACGTCTCGTAAAATGGATGAGAATCGAAATTCAATGAGCTGAGAATTTCTTCAAAATAACTCCTATTGAGGCATTTCACCCGGGGCGTGTTTAATGGCACTGTAGGTCGTTATATCTTCACACAGATGCCGCTTTCCGTTACTGTCGGTGCGCGCGCGCACTGTCGCTCTCTTCTGCGTTTGAACGAGCACCGAGGTCACGTGAGCGCGACGGCAGCAGCGGGCACAGTGGCACCGCAGTGGAAACACGGGCAGCTTCGCTGCTGCTGTGCACCACTTACAATCCGGAATCAGAAGGAAGCCGAGCGTAACCGAAAACCGACCGGTGATGACGGGTCTCCTGTAACGCTTCTCCTCGCTGTCCATCCGCGCTCACACTCATGCGGTCTATTTTTGCACCGTGAAATACGCGTTTGACACCGTGTGCTCGTGAGACACAGAGAGACGCTGAGGCTCGGATGTGTTGGAGTCGCAATGGCAGACCGTGATTCGTTACCGCTGCCGTTGGAGGTGCGCGCGCGGCTCGCGGAGCTCGAGCTGGAGCTATCAGAGGGTGAGTAGCTGCCCGTTTGCCCGGTCAGAGAGGGAGAAAGTGAACGACAGAAGTGGAGATGAACGGGTCAGCGAGCTCGATACATGTATCAGATTTAAGTGAGCGCGTGTTTACATTTGCAGAATCGGACAGAGCGGTTCCGGTGACCTTGGTTGGATGAGGAAAGAAAGAAATGCACATTATAAGACATTAATGACGTTTTTAATACGTTGCTATTTGGTTGTATGAAGGAAAATGTGTGTTTTGGAATTTAAAGTCTTCCTCTCTCACTCACTCACTCTCTCGCTCTCTCATATATTCCATTCTTCATTCCAGTGAACTGTTCATAACACGGCCACCGCCTTTGTGAATATATAGGGCACGTAAATCGGTTATAAGTGGAGCTGGTGTGTTTAAAGCATTGGGATAATATTCATCTGGCTATCCTGTTTGTTGTGTATTTTGCACGTAATGCGCTTGCTCGTGAAGTGCATCTCTCTCTCTCTCTCTCTCTCTCTCTCTCTCTCTCTCTCTCTCTCTCTCTCTCTCTCTCTCTCACACACACACACACACACACACACACACACACACACACACACACACACACACACACACATGCATAAGATACATACTTTAAGCTATCAAAGGAGTAAGTATTCAAAATTCATGATAGTCATAAAAACAACATTTTCATGGGGACAGTTTTTCTGACCACAATGAATTTTGATCAGCCTTAATTGACAAGGGTTTTCAAACTTAAGGTTTTAAACTGAACCTATATTGAAGCTATATTTCTTCGTGTATAAACAGATGTTTATGCTTTGTGTGAAAAAATATGAAGAGTTTTAAAAAGATATACTTATATTCACTTATATTTTTCACTACATTAAAGCAAAATCATTGAAACATCATCTATATATATATAAAAAGATTGTATTAAGTTAACTGTATATGATTGTAAAACAATATTAGAATTAGCGCATCGAGTCCATCTGGGATTACAGATTCATATTGATTTTATTTAGTTAATAGAAGTTAGCTGATAAATAATCTATAATCACTTTACAGCACTTTTACACAAGTGCCTAAAACTTTTCACAGAGCTATAATTTGCAGGTTGTTTTTTTCCAATTGTCTTGGAGACGTTGCCACAGTTCTTCTGAATTTAGTCTGTCTTAGTTTTTTCTGTTTCTTCATGTAATCCCAGACAGACTCGATGATGGTGAGATCAGATCATACCGGCTGTTGTCAGACTCCTATTGCATATAAAAAAAACTTGCTGTATCATTACAATAATCATCTACATAATATCTCAATAAATGTAAAGTTGTATAAAAAAGGAAAAACTGCCTATATAATAATAATACGAGAAATGGGAAAATAGTAAAAAAAATAGTTTTAGATTAATGTAGCATGTTTAATGTAGCATGTCACACCATTGCTGTAATGAGTGGGGACTTAATCCCGTTGAATTAGAAAGTGGTGCCGCATGGCCAGTTCTTGCAGAAAGGAGTCTGTGTTTTGTGGTTTATGTTTCATGTAGATTGCATCATTTCTCCTAACAGAGAGACCCAGAGAAGGATGATTCCCCTTATTAGGCCACATCTGCCGTCCCTGTGCGCACGAGACAGCGTTCTGTTATTTTGTGTACTTCAATCAGATATTAAATAATCCATCATTATGTTTATTCGAACACAAACAGTTCAGAAGTTCAGAATGTTCCCATTGACTCCTGACCCTGTCAGATGAATTGGGCCAGGAAACTTAAGGGGGAGATGTTTTCCAAAATGCATTATGTTTTGGATCTTTTTATTGTATACTTCAGACTACAGTTTTTCACAGTGCATATGAAGAGTTCAGATGCAAAAGCCTCTAAGTGCCATCTGAAATTTTCTTCTAGAATGATCATTTTTATCAAGCTTGTATATTTAAGTTCAGTAATTTCACTTAAATGACAATTAATAGGTAATCTTCATTGCCATTTAAGTGAAATTACTGAACTTAAATATACAAGCTTGATAAAAATGATCATTCTAGAAGAAAATTTCAGATGGCACTTAGAGGCTTTTGCATCCGAACTCTTCATATATTCAACGTTAAATATGCTTGAATAAATTAGCATGGGTGACATGCATTCATAAGCTTGTTGTATATTATAATATCCTATTTGTGTGTATGGATGGGGGCATCTGTTGTCACTGTTCTGTTGCTTTGGCTTCTGGCCTAGTTTCCACGCATGCTCTCATCTGATTGGCTTTCTTGCCACAGGCAATCGTTTCATTGGTTCACAGTCTCTCATGCTGTGTTCAGATTGGCTCTGCGGACAAAGGCTTATGGGGGCAGAAGAGTCATTCTGGAGGATTAGGGTCTTCATCTGATTAGAGTAACATATACTTACACTATTGCACTCATGCAGAATATAATCTTGTATTTATGTGGTCTGATTTTGATAACTGACAAGTGTCTGTCGTAGTTTTATCAAACCGATAACATGACTACTTTGTAAAGAGAAATGTTGCTTTTTCTGTTTCTGGATTGTTTTGTTTCTAACAAAATAATCTGGTTCTGTATATTCTAGAATTAGAGTTAATGCAAACAGGACTGTGTGTAAATATGGGTGTGTGTTAGAATGACACTTTTTACTTGTGCGTACAGGTGTCAGTACGGTATATAGTATACATGAGGTTACTGGCACAATTATCATTGTTTGCATACAGGAGTCTGCAGGGCATCCTGGTGTTACAGCAAAACTCATTGTACAAGCAATAAAAATAAATTTTTAGAGATGCACCGATTGCAATTTTCTTGGCTGATTCTGATTTCCGTTTTTTTTTTTTTTTTAAGTGTGACCTGCCATTTCTGCCATTTTCTTTAAGATCTATAATTGGCAGCATATACAAACAAAAATCTACTTTTCTTCAATGCTTAATTTTATTTTCATAAAAAACACAGGTAAAAAGTTGGTAATAAAGTAAGAACAAATAAACAAATAGCAAACAACAGCACAAATAAATGCAATAGGATAAAGAGAGCTATGAAATGAACATGGCTTTAACGTTTTTCAGGTGGGTCTAACAGGCTAGTATTCAGGTGTGATATACTACAGAAATTAAAGTAATCAAATGTAAAATAACACTGGATAGTCTTCATTGTAAAAAATAAATGCAAATTTATACTTACAATTAAAGTTACAAGAGTTATTCAGTCGAGCAGAGTGATTTTGTTTGTCTTTTGTTCTTTTATTAACAGCAGGAATATTAGACTGCTGTCACTTTAAGAGTTTATGCTCAGATCAATATACTGTTACACAACATGCGTTATGTTGCATGTTATATATTGTTATATATTTATATATTGACTACTTTTATTAGGGGATGATGCACCGATACAGAACTTTTGGCTGATGTGATAAGCGATAATTCTTTTTTATTTGAAAGCCGATAACCGATATATTGGCCGATAAATTGAAATCCAAATTTTTAGAGAGGCTGATTACAAAAACAAACACCTCACCATGTCCCAAGCACACAATTATAATGTTCTCATTATAATTTTATGTAGCCTATATGACATGTTGCACTTAACTGCATTTTCCTTTTCTTGAAGTGATTCCAATCATATTTAAAGCAATTCAAAACCATCATGGCGAACAGTGCGCATCTGAAGTGTCTCAGCTTGAAGGAAATAATCAATTATTTATCGACTTTGATATATTGGCCACATTTTTAATCGGGTCGATAACGATAACATCAAAAATGAACATGTATCGGCCTATACCGATATGGTAGCCGATATATCGTGCATCCATAACTTTTATTATGCTTTTAATAGTGCTTTTTTGTCATTTTTGGAGCTTGAAAGCCAGTCACTTTCATTGTATGGAAAAGAGCAGCATGATCATTCTTCAAAGCCTTTTTGTTCCACAGAAGATAGTCGTACATGTTTGGAATGACATAGGGGTGAATAAATGATGAAATAATTTTTATTTTTGGGTAAACCAACCCTTTAAATGTGAAGTGTGTCTTTTTTTTATTTATTTTTCATTAATATTTTCTCAGTTGAATGTGCAGAAACCTTAAGTAAACCATTTGTGGGTTTACTTGCTGAAGAGTGTAAACTCTATGGTTCTATCAAAACAATACTCTTTGTTTGAGTGGCCTGATTTAGCAGCATTAGCTCAACCAATGGCACGAGTTTGGGGGAGGACTACCTGATTGGCCGAACAATAGATGGTGGGGAAACCGGTTTGAATTGATTTTTCAATTACAGTTGGTCATTTTCAGGCTTGTGGGTTAGTTTCTGTGCTACCCATGTTGTACTAGTAAACATGACAGTTTGAACTACTGGTAGGTCGTCCTGATCAGGTCATATTTTCAGATCACTGTTAGAGGCCCAGAGATTATGCAGTTCACCTAGTTTATAGTGATTTTTTTTGTCACCCCAAGAGAAATCATCGTTCCAGACCTGTATGACTTTCTTGGTAAATAACAATGACTGCAAAATGAAGCTTTCAAGAAGAAGACAAAACCACTTAAAAGTATCACAAAAAGCATATTCCTAGTCTTCTGAAGCTGTATGGTAATAGTTTTACAGTAAATGATGAAGGACTTAAATTCAAGTAATTTACTGACATCTTACCCACCAGTGGGCTGTTAACTGTTGCGACTGGAATGAATCATTGAGAAAATGAACTGTCAGTGAACTTGACTACTCGACAAGCAAATGAATAATTTAGTGTTATTTTGTGAACTGGACAGATCTGATTTTAAAAAAGAAATAAGAATCAGACGTTGTTATTTCTCTCATGAATGTGCCAACAAAAGCAATAGTGGAGATTCAAGGTTTCCAATGAATAATAATGATTTCTGTCTGTTCCTCACACAAAACTATGGCTTTAAAAGACTTGCAATATAGTGCATGAGTTGTATGGATAACTTTTATTGTCATTTTGAAGCTTGACAGCCCTAGTCCCATTCACCTTCATTATATTGAAAAGAAGAGCTAGGATATTATTCTAAAAATGAATCTTTTCTGTTCCACAGAAGAAAAATACAGGTTTGGAACAAGATGATGGTGAGTAAATAATGGCAAAAGGATTCCTTTAAGACAAGTTTCCCTTTCCAGGACTTTCATTCACCTTGACTGAACTATCAGCAAGCCCTTCGCCCTTACCTTTCCTGCTTTCATAACCAACTGTCTACTTGTACCACAAACAAAGTCGTTCTGTGTTGCAGCCCAAGGCAGTTTGACTTGTCTTTGTTTTGCTGTTGTAATGCTTTAATGTTTCCCTGGTGTAGTGTTGTGTTTTGAAAATGTTTTTTGCTGCCTGATTCAGTAATCACAAATCTACTTAGCCATTTTTGGTAAGAAGGGAATCGGCCATGAATTTGAATGTTCTAGTGTACTGTGCACAGACTCTGTGAATGTTGAGGATGTTGAGGTGCTGGCAAACAGGGTTTGTTGTACTGTAGTTTCAATGGCCGGTATAGCAGATGGACCGTTCAGTGTGAAGCAGGTCTGTTTGGCTGAGAGAAGCTGCTTTTCATTCATCTTTAGAAGAGATGTGAGTCTCATTTGGTTTTTTGTCCAGGTCAGGGATTCACAAACTTTTTTTTTTTTTTTGTCAGCCAAACCCCTTTAACCTAAAATATTTAGGTCATTTACAACACATTGATTAATGTTAATGGTTCTGTGATGTCGGTTAATGGTCACGTCACATGCAGGTAAACAAATTAAGAGTTTTTAGTGAGTGTTTTATTTTGAAATCATGTATTTATTTCATTTTTAGCTTTTTATCAACTCAATTTTGGGAAACCCTGGTTGGGAAACGTTCTTGAACATTCAAGTCTACATTCACTAAGCTAATAAAAATATAGAAATGGCACAAATTAACATGTTTTACTGTTCTTTCCAATGGACCAAAAAATATTTTTTGTTGTACGTAAATGAGCTCTATGAGTGTCCGTTTGTAATGTTTAGCCTCATAATGTTTATTAAGTGAACAACTAGATGCATAACCTTTAATACTTGATATGTGTATGTTTATTGGGGGGTTGTCATGGGAAGTTACTCTCTCCACAACTGCAGCTGTCCAAAAGCCTGTCATGATGCTATTTTTATTCATTTTCTCTCTCTCTCTCTCTCTCTCTCTCTCTCTCTCTCTCTCTCTCTCTCTCTCTCTCTCTCTCTCTCTCTCTCTCTCTCTCTCTCTCTCTCTCTCTCTCTCTCTCTCTCTCTCTCTCTCTCTCTCTCTCTCTCTCTCTCTCTCTCTCTCTCTCTCTCCCTCTCCCTCTCCCTCTCATCTCAGACACACACACACACACACACACACATATATACACGTGTACAGCTTACTGCCTCAAAGAGATCAGCCATTTCTCTTTGATTATTACAATTATTAATGTGAGTTTTATAAAAGTTGATGTAATCATTAATGTTGTTGTTTTAGAAGGAATTTTATACTCTGTCTCTCTAAAGGATTCTGTTCTCCCCTAATTTCCATGCTTTTGCATTCATTTTGAGCTTCAGGCGATCTCAGAGCAGTGTGTGTGTGTTTGTGTAAGACGTGACCTACATACAGTTTTATCATTCTGTTTATGATGGTGTTGGCATTAGTTTGGGTGGTTAAGCTCTCACCTGCTAGTCTTACATCTTTAAAAATGAAACCTGCAGAAGCAGAACATCAGCCAGATACCGAAGTTCAGAGGCGTCATCTTCTGTACGACAGAAATATCATGCAATTTCATGAATTGAGGAATTCCTAAAATGGATGGATTTGGGGTTCATTCATGTTTGAAATAATTAAAATAATTATAAATGTAATAGTTTTTATCACAATGATATGATTGAAGATAGTCTACTTAAGGGTCATCATGCATCATTTCACATGATTACTGATCTTTTTTTAGAGCTGAAACAAGCGATTATGGCAAATCATCATTTCCAGTTACACTCAGATTAATCATTTTGTTAAACAACCCAGACACAATGTCTAGAGTTTCCCTGAACGCACAAAAGGAAGCAATCTGTACACTTTTAATCATCAAAAATCAATAATCTAAGCAGTTGAAGGTCCAGATGATTGTCACACCTTCAGATAAAGTCTGAATGACTATAAAACTGATTTTATCATGCCATTCTTTTCTTGATCACTGCTGCAAGCCGAACTCTCTGACGGGACACAGCAGTTCAGAAACTTTGACTGTATACCAGATTTTACAAGCTGAGATCCTCCTACTGCTGGGTAGGACCCTCTCTCTTCCCAAACAACCCAGATGTTGAATATAACCTGGATTTAGCAAGATACTGGCAGCATTCCTTGGGGCCAAATGAAAGTCCAAGTCAAGTGTGATGTTTGTGCATGCTCTAGCTCTTGGTGTTCATGGGAGAAGTAGTGATATCTGATTTGTAAATGAATAGTTTTATTTGAGTCTATAGAGCTTTAGAAGCTCAGATTTGCCAAGATTATAAAGTCTTAATTCTTTATTTTAGATAATTCTTTAATAATATCTATTTTTTATGGGTTGATAAACAGAAAGTTCAAAGTTGTTTAAAATCTAAATCTTTGGTAACATTATACATGTCCTTACTGTCAAATTTGATCAATTTAATGCAGAAACCATAGGCGCTGATGATATACCAATTGGTTAGAATGCCAATTGATTATTGACCATTTATATAATAATTTATCTAGACATTTTATTATATTTAGCTCTTTACTCTTATTGTACCCGTTCATTCGGATACAAATGTCGCTCAGGGTCTCGCGCTGGCCCTTCTTTTATCCAGATCCACAAACTTCCCAGTCTTGGTCACTAGACAGGTAAATGACTATACTATTTAGATGGCCGCTCATATGCTTGCGCTCTCTGAAAGTATTTTGTTCAGTCCCCATACACTTGAATAAAGCAACACTATCTCTAGTCAGAAGTCACTAGCACTACTACAGATATAATCCAACAAATATTACTTTCTCTATTGGTAGCCTTGGTTGGTCATGCCATGGTTTCCCATGTACACTTAGCTAGAGTAACATTACAAATAAACAGAGGTAAGGCTCACCCTATTTAGGTTGTTCAATCAACATTCTGTTGTCCTAAATGGAAATTCCCTAGTATTTAGCCTTTACAGTCTAAGTACACTTGAGCTAGTGCCAAGTGTTAGCCGGATCTCTAAAAAGAGTTGTTGTGCCCTATGCTCCACTCAGAACTAGACTTTAGTCCGTTACTAACCAGACACAGATTTGTGAACATAATATACTAGAGTTAATCATTTCAGAGTAAGTCAGAATCAATTCAAATGTAACGATTTAGTATTAGTCAGGTAAATGTACATGCCAATTACATAATCAATTCAAAGATGATGAATTCAAAACATCAAATGCTCAGAAATAAAGAGTAAAAGATACAAACCTGACATCAGAAAATACTGGAGGACATTAAGTATTACGGGCTGATCTGGCTACAGAATCGCACCTGAGCCTTTTGCAGCATTTCTTTAAATACCCAGCCCAAGACAAACATCCTCCAAATGGAGACGAGCTAACAATGGAAATACTTTAAAACATAGCCAGGTCAGCCATTTTCTCTTTATTTTTCCTCAAGGAGTTTAGACAAATCTTTATTTGCCCACTTTTAGTGATTCCAAAGGCTCAACTTGCATGGACCTTTTACTGCTCTAATCTTTGACATGTGGTGCATTTCAGAAGACCCTATTTGCGCAACAGTGTTTTAAAGAGAGCTGTACTGTAGGCTGCTTTGAGCTCTGTTTAACAAGGTGTTTTCTCTCACAGATCTGGCTAAATTCACACAGCATTCTCTCTGAGCCCAAGCATGTAAATCCCACGAGGTCAACTGTTTCTGAGAAACCTTGCATCAACAATCCTCCCACAATCATTTGCTCAGATCACATGCCATTACGTGGCAATTCTAATGATCCGATAACCCGAAAGTAACTAAAGCGTCGCAATGATATATGCATGCTTTCTAAATGAAATTAAAAGCCGCATGTTTGGTTTGCTTTGACAAGAAGCCGTATCTAATAGAGTGGCCACGGAGCTTGTGTTCAGTTGTGCGTATGTATGCGCAAGCACTCATGAGACTGCTTATGTTATCTTGGATTTGATTTGATTATGCGTGTGCGTTTGCTCAGGTTTTAGTATATGCATATGTTATCTTTGTGCACGTATATTATGTAAAGCTCAGTGCAGATTGACCTAATAACCCAGTTTATGGTGTGACGTTTTCTGGTTTTCCCCTCCAGGTCTGTGTACAATCAAGCCTTCTCATTATATTAAATGCAGAAATGTATTTAAAGTTCAGATTTTCTCTCTCGCGCTCCCTCTGATGTTCATAATAGAGGAGGAATCTCATGAGAACAGGGCCTCCATGTCTTCATTTCCTGCAGGTCTCTGGGGGGGCTACCACACCTATGTTGTCATGGATATCATTTGTGATATTATTTTGGGATGCAGGCACGCAGCATGTTTACACTTGTGTTTGTTTACTTGTATCCATCAGCCACGCTAACTCAGTCAACACAGTCATTTGGGAAAAGACTCAGAGTTTAAAATATTAATTTGAGAAGCATTTCGCTTCTGTCAGTAATTCTGTATTCCACTGTGTATTCTGTGTTGATTTTCTGAGATTACATTATAATGTAATGTTATACAGCTGCATTGCACACAGAGGTCTATAGGGGTATTAAGTTACACTTCATGACTTGCCTTTTGAATAATCATCATATTACTATCCGACTTTTCATTTACACTTGGTCACATACATGCCTCTCTTGCATGATTTTTTGGGAGAAAAAAGTTAATTGTTGTTGTGATTTAAAATACAATAAGACTTTATAATAATAATAAAAATAATAATAATAAAAGTGTTATAATAATAAAAAGAAACAATATTTTTAAATTAGTATTATTACTAAATAAAAAATTAAACAAAATTTTTAAAATTGTAATATTTCACATAAAAAATATAGTATTTAAGATAAATGTTGTATTTTAGTACAATGTAAAATTGCAATATTTATATTTATGGCTATCTTAATTTCTTCATCAAGCCGTGGTTTATAATCACATTATGCCATATTGTAGTTCTATTTCGACTAATCATGAAGCCCTCTTCAATATTCCTCTGGTATTTGGAAATATGACAGAATTCACTTCTGTGATGACACCAATTAGTGCAAGACAGTGAAATATTCTGTTGAACGCCCTTTCAAGCCCATTTGTTAACTGTTTGAGGTTCGCTGATGCTCCATCCATGTTGTGTCTAAAACCAACTTCTGAAGTGATTGATTGACTATCCATCTTAAAATCATCTTGGAGGGCATTTTATCCGCCTTCTAGGTCCATGAGGAACTGCATTGCCTGATGAAAAGCTTCAATGATGGCAATTTAGTTTGGTTAATGGTTATCTTTTCTTTTTTTTTCAGGTGACATCACACAGAAGGGCTACGAGAAGAAAAGATCCAAACTTTACAAGCTTACCTACCTCAAACACCAGGTAACACACATACCTTACTTTACACAGCAGCCTAGTGTTTATTGTGTTTTGGCTACATTTGTCCCTCTGTGTTTACTGTAGGGGCAGAACGCCGCATCCCTGTCACACCATCTTCATCGTCTTCCTCATCCTCCCGTTACCAGCGGCGACGGTCCACTGGCTCGAGGGATGAACGTTACCGCTCAGGTGAGCTAGAAGACACAGATTTACACAGACACACAATCTGATTTCAGGAGACATAATACTAACTCTTGAGGCAAAATTGCCACCAAAATGAATAAAAATGAGTTATTGTTTTTTATGTTAATAACATACAATATAGTTAAGCAATATCACACGAGCAAGAGATTGTTTTGTTTCTGAATAGAAGCGCAATTGAAAATGATATTGATATTGAACTGTTCAATAAACAAGAGGTAAATAAACATTTTTGAACGAATTGGTCTAATGAAAGATTCAGCTATTCTCTCATAAAGACAGTGACTTGCTCTGTTCCTGAATGAACCAGTTGTTTGAACAAATACCAGCAGTTTTAATTTCATATTTAAAAGTGAATTAATTTTTTTTCTCCAGAATTTCTATATTAAAAATGTATATTTAAATTATTAATCTCATAACAATTTATGCAGTTTACATTTGCATATGCAGTTGTAATTGCAATTTCTTAATTTTAATCAAATTCAATTAGAACCATATTTAATTTATTGATTAAATGTAAGCATTTGACATAAAAGGCAATGCATTCAATGAGGTTTGAAAAATATTGTCCTTTATAAAGGTATAAATTACCCTGAAAGTCAATTTAAGGGAACAAATATTGCCCCTTAATGGAAACATTAATTTCTGTTACTGTGTATTTTTATTATATAAACTGTATGTGTTAATAAAATACTATGTCTAATTTATATATATATATATATATATATATATATATATATATATTAAAACAAAATCTAAATAAAATTCCAAAAATAAATATGAATGAATATCTTTCAAGACTTTTTTTTTTTTTTTTTTTTGCTTCTTTTGTAATAAATACGTTTTAGAAGGTTGTCATGCATCTTCAGCATTGCGGAACATGTGGTTGGGTTTAGATGTAATCTGTGCCAGTGGCATTATTTCCTATATGGATAAACCACTGAATAAATCTCCCTAAATAAATCTCAGAACGGGCTGGAAAAAGAGCAACTCTACTGAACTTTATTCCACACAAACATAAACATAAGAAGCTTTTCAGCATGATGCCCTGTAAATGTACGTATAAAAAAATCTCTCTCTCTCTCTCTCTCTCTCTCTCTCTCTCTCTCTCTCTCTCTCTCTCTCTCTCTCTCTCTCTCTCTCTCTCTCTCTCTCTCTCTCTCTCTCTCTCTCTCTCTCTCTCTCTCTCTCTCTCTCTCTCTCTCTCTCTCTCAGATGTTCACTCAGAAGCTGTTCAGGCTGCGCTGGAGCGACACAGTGAGAGAAAGATGGCTGTGCTGTTGCCATCCAAGCGGCGGTCGCTCATCGGTCAAACCTCCATGGACACATACACACCTCCAGGTCTGTGGATGTGCATGTGTTTGTGTGTGTGTGAGCCGGTGAGTAAGTGTGTGTGTGTGTGTGTGAGAGACTGTTCTCTCTCTGTGTGTCTCTCCAGACTCGTCCTCTGGCTCTGACGCTGAGGGGTCTCTGGGGAGGGCGGGGGGTGTCAGCGTGGACTCCTGGATCAGCAGAGCTCTCCATGGCTCACCTTCAACATCATCGTCATCCTCGTCGCACAGCAACAGCTCTGCCAATGCAGCCCGACTCGCAGAGACCAACATGCACTCATATGGCCGTAAGAATGCATGCATATTTACTCACATGGCAGCAAATAAACACAGAGACTGAGAATCTGTCATGTGATAAATTGTCAACCAACTCCAATTTTGCTTTCACCAATATCTGGCACAGATTGAATATTGTTGCAAGCATATAGACAGGAAAAACAAGCCAATCAGCTCCTCATGCTCAACTTAATTCATATAAAATAAAATTAATAAATAATTTTTGTTGCATCTGATCTGGGTCTCTTTTAACCTTCATTCCCTTATCAAGATCATCTCACTTCAGCCAGTTGGCTTCTCTTGCTCAACTAAGTTCAGCCAATCAAATCTTTGCGCTCAACTCAATTCAGTCAATCTGTTCAATTTGCCCAACCAATTTCAGCCAATCAGCTATAGAATGCTATAATTTAGCCTTCCATTCTCTCCTTCAATTTTTCCCCTCAGTTGGCCCGATGTCTCATCTGTCTCTGAAAAGGCGGGGCTTAAGAGAAATGGGTGTTTTTGCTGAGAATGGAATAGTTGGCAGGCACTCCAATGAGTACCAATCAGATCGCCCATGGTCGTCTCTGGATTCTGAGGGTCAGTATTTCATGATTCTTTTTGGCCAGAGACTTGTCTGACATATAAGGGATAGTTCACACAAAAATGAAATGCTGACATTATTATTTATTTATTTTATTTTTTACTTTTAACTTTTCCTCCACAGCACTGTTTGATATGTATACACCTTTGTTTTATCTGCATGCACTTTTGCATCTCACTGATAATAGACCATCACATTTATTGGGGTAAATGGTTTGTTATGCTGTATTTTACTAAACTGATATCCTGTTTGTTTGTGTACTGCAGACAGTCTGTCGGCCCCTCCTGACATCACCAGCTACATGCCGGACCCCGCCCCCATATTTTTTCAACGCCCACAGGTCGCCATGATAACCAGGCCCCCGCCCAAATATGGCAATGCTGAGCTGATGGAGACAGGAGATGGTGAGTGTGTGTGTCCAGAGGTCTGTTTTTTAAATGTGTATTTATTCTGAACTGATCAAGTTTGGTATCTATTTGTTGTTTTTGTAAACTTTATTCTGTGTGCATGGTATTAAATGAGTTTTAAAATTACAAAACAAGTACTATTTAATCAAAATGTATTTTCTCATTCTCACCATTGTGAGAATTTGTATTTGTAGTGTAATTGCAAATATGCATAAATGTAGGTGTGCCTGTCAGTAGCCGTGTGTCGGCAAAGATCCAGCAGCTAGTTAATACACTGAAGCGACCCAGGCGAAGACCCCTGAGAGAATTCTTTGTGGAGGACTTTGAAGAACTTCTTGAAGGTTAAAATGTTTCCACTATCTTTGTGCCTAATTATTTGATTTCAAAGATGAATATAACTGTAAACGTAAATGATTAATATTATAAATATAGATGTTTAAATACCCACCCTGCACCAGTTCACAGAAACACTTCTTACACTTCCATAGTTGCTGTAGGTCAAAGGTCTTGAAATTCATTACTCTCAGATTAAACGCTCCACACCCTGCACAGAACAAGTTAATTTGATCTAGCTATTTTTGCAGAGATCCAGGTGAAGTGCTTAAAGGGACAGTTCACAGAGAAATTAAAACCCTGTCATCATTTACTCACCCTTGTGTTGTCTTGATGTCATGATGATCTCATGAGCGAGTAAATGATGGCACAATTTTATGGAAGAAGAATTTTTAGTTAAACATGGGTCTCATCAACATGCAAATGCTTTGCTAACCTTATCTGAACATTTGCCATATGCAGTGCAGCAGCCTGATCCCTCTCTGCCACGCCCAGAGGGGGCGGAGTCAACTCCCATACAAGGAGAAGATCTCGTCGGACTCAAGAACTGCCCCTCCTCCCTGGAAGCGGCCCTTCTACGCTGGGGAGCCATTGCACCCAAAGCCCCCTGTTTGACCACTACTCACAGCAATGCCAAACAACCATACACGCTTACATATGGTACACACACATGTATTCATAGTTCATTTGGGTTAATTCTGTTTGGTTGTGATGCATGTTTATATCTCTTTGTTTATATGTTTGTAGGTAAGCTCTGGTCCAGGAGTTTGAAGTTGGCCTATAACCTGCTCCACAAACTGGGAACCAAACAAGAACCAATCATCCACACTGGAGACAGGGTAAGTGAGTGGTTAGTTTGTATTTATGTTTTGTCTTATACACTCACCGGCCACTTTATTATGTATACCTTGCTAGTACCGGGTTGGACCCCATTTTGTCTTCAGAACTGCCTTAATTCTTCGTAGCATTGATTCAACAAGGTGCTGGAAACATTCCTCATAGATTTTGGTCCATATTGACATGATAGCATCACACAGTTGCAGCAGATTTGTCGGCTGCACATCCATGATGCGAATCTCCCGTTCCACCACATCCCAAACACGCTCTATTGGATTGAAAAGTGACAGTAAAGACATTTTTAAAAGTTATAAAAGATATCTATCAAGTAAATGCTGTTCTTTTGAATTTTCTATTCATTAAAGAATCGTGAAAAAAGTATCACACAACTTTTTTCAACACTGATAATAATAAGAAATGTTTCTTGAGCACCAAATCATCATGTTAGAATGATTTCTGAAGGATCATGTGACACTTAAGACTGGAGTAATGATGCTGAAAATTCGGCTTTGCCATCAGGAAAAAAAATGACATTTAAAAAAAAAAGTTATTTTATTTGTTTCTGTCAAATAGATGTTGCCTTGGTGAGCATAAGAGACTACAAGTTTTTGTAACATTTTAAACATAGTAATCAGATATAGACATTAATACAGACATATATTCAAGAACCGGTGAAGAATAAAGACTGTGTATATGTGTTACTGTAGGTAGCTTTGGTTTACCCCAATAATGACCCAGCAGCATTCATGGTGGCGTTTTATGGCTGTCTCTTGGCTGAAGTTGTTCCTGTCCCAATTGAAGTACCACTTACAAAGAAGGTAATTTCAACTGCAAAAAATGTCCAGCAATAATACATCAGGTTAGACAGGACTGCACATATTCAGAAGATTTAATAATGAGTTATAATTAACCAAAATTACACCAAAATAACTTGTGAAATTGCCTGAGGTGTGTCCTCCTGCTCTCTCCCCTCAAAGGATGCTGGTAGTCAACAAATTGGTTTCCTGTTGGGTAGCTGTGGGGTTGCCGTGGCGTTGACCAGCGATGCATGTCATAAAGGTCTTCCCAAGAGCACTAGTGGTGATGTCATGCAGTTCAAAGGTCAGAGACATCATAATATTTGTTAGAACCTCCTGCACACAATTCTTCATAGAGGAACATTATATATTATAGATATATGTGTGTTTTTATCCTTACCAGTTTTGTGTGTGTGTGTGTGTGTGTGTGTGTGTGTGTGTGTTTGTGTGTGTGTGTTCAGGCTGGCCAAAGTTGCTCTGGGTGCTGACTGACACCAAACATTTATCTAAACCCCCACGAGAGTGGTTTCCTCTCATAAAAGACGCTAACAATGATACAGCGTACATAGAGGTAACATACCATGTGATTGTGTGTCTAATTCATTTTGATTTTGATTTAATATCATTTATGGACATATTTCTGAATTTTCTATTCATCAAAGAATCCTGAAAAAAAGTATCATTTTTTTTTCACAAAAATATTCAACAGCACAACTTTTTTTCAACTTTGATAATAATAAGAAATGTTACTTGAGCACCAAATCAGCAAATTTTGAATGATTTCTAAAGGATCATGTGACACTGCTGCATTTACATAGACCCTAATAATCCGATTGTAATCAGACTACTAGCACAGTCAAAAAAAAAAAGTCATATGTAACCACGTCAATCGGAATAAATTGGCCAAATTCAATTAAAATTTAATTCGGGGTGGATTAAACCTTTTCTAATCTGATCGAGAGGGCATATAAACTTAATCAGATTGAAAAACAAAAATGGAAAGTACTGCACTTGTGCAATGAAAAGGCGTAATGACGTATAACACAAGGAACAAGCTGTTGTTGTTGTTGAATGAAGTGTCATAAATGAGTGTCGTGTCATTCTAAAAATTCTCCTTCCACTCATCGTCTCATCACTATTCCTTGTTTTGGACTCTCATCCACAGACGCCTTGTTTTGGAATGGGTGTTTTTTACCGCATTATTAATATAAGTAGCACGGCACAACGGTTCATGTGCTCGTCGTCTCCTAATTAGGACCCGAAATAGATAAGTATCAAGTCTGTTCTTTAAAACAAAGAAAAAATGCAATTTAGGAGAAAAGTATATGCGCAAACAGAGGGAAACTCTGTATATACGTGCAGTGTGCGCATGTCAAAAAATTATTTCCGATTTGAAGCTTGTGACATAAACACACACATGATTTGGCGTGATTTGTAGTTCATTGGCAATGCAATGATCTCATTGCATTTATAATGAGAGTGGCCGTGTTTTGTGGTTGATTGACAGTATAAGACCTGTAAGGATGGGAGTGTGTTGGGAATAACTGTGACAAGGATGGCAATGCTCAAACACTGCCAAACACTTACGCACACCTGCGGATACAGCGAGGGTAAGATACACACAGCTACATGTACAAAACACAATTACACACACTTATAAGCACACAAATATCACACACTTAAAGGGATATCAGCAGAAATACTTCATCATTTACTCAGCCTCGTGTTGTTCCAAACCTGTATGACTTTATTTCTAAGTGGTTTGTGTTGGTGTGTTTCAGCTGAGACTGTGGTGAATGTGTTGGACTTTAAGAAAGGCATTGGCCTTTGGCACAGTGTTCAAACGGTAATATCAGTGACTCAGTTTATTGCATGTTGTCATTTATCAGATGATTTTTGTTGGCTACACTTGATTTTTTTTTCTGAAAAAGTGATTTCTCTACCTTTTCTCTCTCTGTAGAGTGTGTTGAATATGTTACATGTGGTCAGTGTTCCATATGCACTTATGAAGGTGAATCCTCTGTCCTGGATCCAGAAAGTCTGTCAGTACAAAGGTACACACACACACACACACACACATAGTACACATTCATCAGATGTGCTGACTTTTGGTCTCTATGCTAACACAAATGCACACATAGTGTCACACATAATCATTCTTAATCAATAATTAGTTTCCTTCCATGTGTGTGCAGCTAAGGTGGCATGTGTAAAGAGTAGAGATCTACACTGGGCTCTAATGTCCCACAAAGAGCAGACTGACACCAACATGAGCTCACTGAGAATGCTGCTGATCGCTGATGGATCAAACCCCTGTGAGTGTCTTAACAATGAATCAAACCCCCTTTAGTGCTGAATCAGAGCCTGTGAGTGTGTTACTTTGTGAATCAAGCCTTTACGTTAAGTCTTTCTTTTCCCAGGGTCCATATCCTCCTGTGACGCATTCCTAAACGTGTTCCAGAACATGGGCTTGAGGTCAGAGGTCATATGCCCGTGTGCTGGCTCCCCCGAGGCCCTAACTGTAGCTCTGAGGAGGTATAATACACTCACACTCTTTGCCCTGGAGGCACACATGTGCAAAGTCATTCTTGTGCTCAGGAATCTGTTTTCAGTTTAAACACATTAAAATGGGAGTTTCTGTCTTTTGTGGTCACTCATTACAAACAACATAACCAGGCCTACGCACATTCATGCACACAGACTCATAGAACTATTAAGAAATACATCTGACTCAGATTTGTATGTTATATGAAATGTTTGATTAAGAACCAAGCAGTTTTCACTTCACTCAAATACATTTAATTGTGTTTGTGTGTGGTCTAAGTTTAAATACTGTTATCTTACAGGCAGACGGATATTACTCTCGCATAGCCAGACTTTTCAATATCGCCATAAAGTCTGGTTCACATTGCCAAGAATTGCCTGAATAAACAAAAAAGGTCCGCCTGACCGACGTGTAAAGTTGTCTACCACTCTTCACTTTTATGTGTGCCATTTAGAGGCTGGTAAACCTGAAATCGGATACTACCCAAAGTGCAAAATGGAATATACAAAATGTCATCCCAGATATCTTAAATCTCTCTAACAAAACTGTTGAATGCCCCTTGAAGCGTTTATTAAGGCATGTTCACACCAAGAACAATAACTATAACGATTAACTATTTTAGTGTCCACTCCGATGCACACTATCGTTCTGTTTATTCTAAGTTACCAGTTATGTTGTCGCTCCAGTGATGTCATTTGCCACTTTAAATGCTCAAGCTCTTTAAAGCATTATGGATTAGCTGTCATTGTTTTTATTGTTCATTAACTGGAAAAAAAACGTTCTGAAAGTGATTCCAACGGTTCTTTGTGTCGTTAACGTTATAGTTGTGGTGTGGACTCTGCTATTCTTTTTTAGAACTGTATCTTTATTGTTACCGTTATAATTATTGTCCTTGGTCTGACTGTGTACGGCCCTTTGTAGTGATGTGGAAATTTGTCAGTAGTAAAGACCTGCACACCCTGACTGTGCGCCATGATGCATCTTGGTTTATTTAAAGAAAAATACAAAAAAACACAGTGAAGATATGTCATTTTAGGCGCATCTGTCATTTTAGGATTTTTTTTGCCTTGTAGTCTACCGTTCAAAAGTTTGGGGTAAGTACCATTTAAAAAGAAAGAAAAAAAAAATAATAATTTTATTTAGCAAGGATGCATTAAATTCATTGTAAGCACATTTGTGATTTGATTTTTTTTTTACTTTCTATTCATCAAAAAATCTTGAAAAAAGATTATTATGGTTTCCACAAAAATATTAAAGGGGTGGTTCAGGATTTTTTTTATGTGGACCGGCTCTCTCGGTTTCCTAGGTAACCAAATACAACTCCGCCGCTACTGTAGACTGCAGTATAAATACAGGGAACACATTATAACTAATGCAATGTGATGAAAGGGTAGTTTGATTTCTAACATTATTCTCTCAATAGACATTTACATCGATAGTCTGGCGTTATAATTTATTTGCTTTTGGTGTACTGTGGGGTGGGTAAAACTGTTTTTAATGGCAGGCTAACGTGCACCGTTGACTCGCGCTAGCCTAGCATAGGCGAACTATCCCAAAGTAAGGACTGGATTAATTTTTTTGAAAATTGTCTCCACTGATGAATAACAACCAGGCTCACTTGAAAATGAGGTCCGATGTCGAAAATCCTGAACCACCCCTTTAAGCAGCACAGCAGTTTTCAACTTTGATAACAATAATAAAGGTTTCTTCATCACAAAATCAGCATAAAATCAGCATATCAGAATGATTTCTGAAGGATCATGTGACACTAAAGTCTGGAGTAATGATGCTGAAAATTCTGCCATCACAGTAATACACAGTAATACATTACATTTTAAAATATATTGAAACAGTTATTTTAAATTGTAATATTATTCCACAATAATACTGTTTTTACTGTATTTTTAATCAAATAAATGCAGCCTTGGCGAGCACAAGCGACTTCTTTTAAAAGCATTTACTCCAAACTTTTGAATCTAATGGAAATACCATGTGTTAGACTCTTTTGGTGATGCATTCAATGAGATTTTTGTGGGTGCAGATGCAAGAATCTGGTGGTAAAACTAAACAATGGTAATACTTGCACAAACCTTTCTTTAAGACTGGTTTTAGAGCTTTTGTAGCTCCAGGAGGCCAAACCACACAATTCCATATTGTTTATGAAATCTGGAAAATATTGTGTCTATGGTAACATAATATTTTAGTAGTGAGACTGACATATGGACATGTTTATTCCTTCATTTGTTTGTATGCATGTGTTTTCTGTCAGGCCTCAGGAGGGCAGCTCTAAGCCAGCAGGCCGAGGGGTCCTGAGTATGACGAATCTGAGTCACGGGGTCATTCGAGTGGACACAGGAGAGAAGCTGTCAGTCCTCACCCTACAGGATGTGGGCACAGCCATGTCAGGAGGTACAGAGATTACGAGAACATGAACGAATGAACATCCCCAAAGCATTTAGATTCAGTTCCAACATCTACCTCATAAACCAGCCTAGAGCAGTTCAGCGCTGTTTTCCTCATGTGACCGCAGACCTCATCAAACGACTTTATGGTTCTTGTAAAACTGACTTTTCTCCGTCTCTCTCAGCGTTGGTGTGCGTTGTTAAACTGGAGGGCGTTCCTCAGCTGTGTAAAACCGATGAGATTGGAGAGATCTGCGTGTCGTCTGTTGCCACAGGAACGTCATATTATGGGCTTACAGGAATGAGCAAGAACACATTTGAGGTGTGAAAATACACTATATTTCACTATGTTAATATATAAATATCATTGGGTCAGTGCATACATTTTTTTTTTTTAAAGAAATTAATTATTTTATTCAGCAAGGATGCATTAAATTGACAGTAAAGACATTTATCATGTTACAAGAGATTTTTATTTCAAATAAATGCTATTCTTTTGCCATCAAAGAATCATTAGATGCTTCTTTCAAAAACATTTTGAAAAATCTTGTTGAACAGTAGTGTAAAACATCTTTATTTTATGTGGTAAAGTTAAACGTTGCTGGATTTGTAGCTAGTTTTTGTCTCTACAGGAATGAATTTGCCAGATGTTTTTATCCTAAAAGCAAATAGCATTCAAATAGCATTTGACCTGTTGTTTCCGGTCATTTATAGAAATTAGTTGGTTCAAGCTGGTCTAGTTAGTTATTTACCTCGACTACCAGCTGGTGTACCCGTTTTTGACATGGTAGTCTATCTTGAACAAGATTGTTGGGGCTTATAGACCACCTTGGACCAACAAAAAGCTTGTAATGTTCCAATAACCAGACTGACCACCTTAAGATAGAAACATTTTGGTAAATATATGTGTGTCTCTCTGGTGCAGGTGTGTCCAGTGGCATGTGACGGTGGTTTGGTCAGCGAGTGTGTGTTCGTGAGGTCGGGTCTGCTGGGGTTTGTGGGTCCGGGTGGGATGGTCTTCATTTCAGGTACGCTGGAAGGACTGATGCAGGTCGGGGGACGGAAACACAACTCTGATGACATCATTGCAACCGCTCTTGCTGTGGAGCCCATGAAGTTTATCTATAGAGGAAGGTATGTATGAAAATGGAGACAAAAATAATAACCAACCCAGTACTACTCTAGAGAGAATCTTGATTACAATGTGTCTTCTCACTGTGTGTAGGACGGTGGTGTTCTCAGTGACTGTATTGTATGATGAGAGGATTGTGCTGGTAGCAGAACAGAGACCAGATTCAACTGAAGAAGAGAGTTACCAGTGGATGAGCCGAGTGTTGCAGGTACACACACACTTAACCAGGCTCGAGGCTCAAAGTTTGCATTTTTACTTTTTTTCTTTCTTTTTTTTAAAGAAATGTTATTCTTTATTCTCTATACTTTCTATACTCTCAATGATGCATTAAGTAAGGGATAATGTAGAGCGAGGCGGTTGTTATAGTGAATACAACCCCGACAGGCTGGTCGGGACCCCGACGCGAAGCGGAGGGATCTTGAATCAGCCTGAAGGGGTTGTATTCGCTATAACAACCGCCTCGCTCTACATTATCCCGCTTATTACATGGCTACCCACCAAATAAATCAATAATTTGACACAACATATTGATTTAAAAAGGAGTTTATTGATTTAAAAACGATTGTATTGCTTCCGCTAAAGAAAATAGTCCATTCCGTCTCTACGGTTAGAATCCTGCGTCCATAGCAACGCTCTGTTTTTCATGGCAACGGTGTGTTATACTTCGCAGCGGTCTGTTATCAAGAAATAACACACCGCATTCTACATTGGAATTCAACCAAGCCATGTAATAAATTGTAATAAAAATAAATTAAAAAGTGACAGTAAAGGCTTTTACATTGTTACAGAAATTTCAATTTCAAATAATTCTTTTGAAAAAATTCATGGATTCCACAAACATATTAGGCAGCACAACTGTTTTCAACATTGATAATAATAAGAAATGTTTATTGAGCACTAAATCTGTATATTAGAATGATTTCTGAAGGAACAATGTGACACTGAAGACTGGAGTAATGATGCTGAAAATTCAGCTTCATAGTAATAAATTATACTTTAACATATATTAAAATAGAAAACAGTTATTTTAAATTGTAGTGATATTTTACAATAGTACAATTTCACTGTATTTTTGATAAATAAATGCATCCTTTTTTGAACATAAGATACTTCTTACATTTTTAAATATATATAAAAAAAATCTTTGAATAGTTATGCAACTGTTTTAATTTTTATCTTCTGGTGGAATGAGCTGTCTAACTCAACCTGAGTCTTTAGTCATTTTCAAGAAACTGCTTTTTTTTCATCAAAATTTGACCCATTAATACTAACTCTTTCTATTCTATATCTATTCTATGTAATTTTTCTATAAAAAAAATAAACAAACCTTGCTATGTGTACTGTACTAGAGTAACTGGGACTTGCATAATGTTGCCCTATTGTTGGTTTAACTGCTTCTGTCGTTCTCCTCATTTGCTTTTGGGTAAAAGCGTCTGCTAAATGTTTAAATGTAAATTTTTGTTGATAAATATAATTAAGGTTGTTAACAATTAATAATGAGTTCTCTGACCAAACCTGTGTGTGTTTAGGCTATAGATGGTATTCATCAGGTGGGGGTCTACTGTCTGGCATTGGTTCCTGCCAACACCCTCCCCAAAACCCCTCTGGGTGGAATCCACCTGTCCGAGACTAAACAGCTGTTTCTGGAGGGGGCGCTACACCCCTGCAGCATCCTCATGTGTCCTCACTCCTGCATCACCAACCTGCCCAAACCCAGACAGAAGCAACCAGGTGCACAAGCCCTTATGTGTGTTATAGAGCATGATGTGTTTGTTACATAGAGAGTGTTGTGTAAATATCATGTGTGTGTTTGTTGCAGAGGTGGGTCCTGCCTCTGTGATGGTGGGGAATCTCGTCGCAGGAAAACGAATGGCTCAGGCCAGCGGACGAGACCTGAGTCACATGGAGGACAATGAGCAGGTAAATTCAGAGTTTGTGAGTCTACAGAGATTAAGATCTCTTAGGGTTGAACAGTTAAACAGAATAAAATCAAAATTGCTATAATAATGGCTGCGATTTAATAAACAAAACAAAAAGAAGATGTGCTGCGTGTTTCAGAGTGAAGTGCAGCACTGTCTTTATTTACATGCAAGCAGCTCATGGTCCGTGTCTCAGAGCACCTCGGTATGCAGTAAATGCTGCTCCACATGAAATCATCTCAGCATCTGATATACTCTTTTTCATTCTTCGCTTAGGGGTAAAAAGAAGTTTGAAATACGTTTGCAGTGGTTTACTGTTAGCGAACATCCCAACTACACCCATGCTTCTGGGAGTGTCGTTTAGATGAATATGTAAATATGTGCCGCACGCTTTCCTTTCAATAACAAAATGAACACAACAAAAATGACAGCGTTGTACAGTTGTACTGTAAGATAAAATTATTATCGATGTTTTACTTGATAAAAATACTTAATTGTTATTTATTAATGATAGCCATAATAATTGTATAATTATATACAGATAAATTCACTCTTTTTGGGGGCCAAATTGTGCAGCCCTACAAAACAGCACAGCAAACCTGGAGCTATTTAAAAAAAAAAATCACATTTTAAATCACAATCTTAATTTTTATCAGAAAATCACAGATTATTCCCATATCGTGCATCTCTAGGATCCCTGTAGATGGGAAGATAAGAGCCAAAAATGTACTTCAATTGACCTCCTAAAGGAAACCTTTACAAACAAGCCGTGTGTGTGTGTCTGTCTGTCTGTCTGTCTGTCTGTCTGTGTGTCTGTCTGTGTGTGTGTGTGTGTCTGTGTGTCTTTCACTCGGACTGATTATTCTTTCTCTTATGTGTTCTAGTTTCTCTTTCTGTCGGAGGTGCTTCAGTGGAGAGCTCAGACAACTCCTGACCACATACTGTACACGCTCATTAACTCAAGGGTAACACACACATATTGCTTTTCTCATTTCCCTCAGCAGTGTGTTTAGAAAATGATTAAAAATCAGGAGCCTTTCTGACCTCCATATGATTTCAGGTGTAGCATTGTGTTTCTATAAGTGTGTGTGTGTGTGTGTGTGTGTGTGTGTGTGTGTGTGTTTCAGGGTGCAATAGGAAGCTCTCTGACCTGTCTACAGCTTCACAAGAGAGCTGAGAAAATTGCCACTATGCTGTATGAAAGAGGACAGCTAAGAGATGGAGACCATGTAGCATTAGTGTATCCACCAGGTAAGCACACACATACACACTCCGGCTAACTTACTTGATTTGAAGAAGTTAAAAAGTCTTATTTTGCCCTTACACAAATTAAGGCCTTTAAAATGTCTTAAATCAGAGCTGAAAGTCTAAAATTCATGAAGTCATGGCATTAAATGTTGCATGCATTGCAAAAAATTAAACATTACTTTTGTCTTGTTTTTCAAAACAAATATCTAAATATCTTTAAATCAAGATACATTTACTTGAGATGCAAATTTAAAATCTTAAAATTTAACATGAAGAGAGTTTGATTAAAACAAGAACTAACCTCTGTCAATGAGTTATCAAAACTTCCCTTTGAATTAAGTTTTTTGGTGTTTTTTTTGCCCAATTGCACTCAAGTACATGCATCTTGATTTAAGAATCTTTAGACATTTGCACTGGAAAACAAGACAAAAAATACTGAGGAAGAACTTACAAATCAGAAGGTACAGTAAAAGATATTTACATATCCTAGTAGTCTTTTTTTGTTTTTGAAAAATGAATTAAAAAGTAACAAATATCTGTTGTAAGTTGTATTTTCAAACTCTACAGTGTTGCTCATTGTGTTTCTCCTTAGACATTTACATTTAGAGAACATATTTATGTATTGTTCAATTTATTCACTTGCGTAAACAATTTATTTACTTGGTCTTAAAAAAAGTCTTTAAAAAGTCTTACATTTACCTTCATAAAACCTGCAAAACCCCTGTTGATTGCATGATGTGCAAATTAATGAATCTAATATTTGCTGTGAAAAGCTCCCAAATGACGATATTTTAAAGACAAAGGCACTGAACATACTCTAAAGTTTGCCAATAAATCTGCAGGTTGCAATAATACATATGTTCCTTTATTTCAGCCAAATAAAGGGTAGAAATCACATTTGTTGTAGTTTTTCTGTGGTGCTAATTGTAGCATTTCATGAAATCAGATCAGCTACAGCAGACGGTCCTGTTCTTTATATCACATTCAAGAGTCATTCACACTCCAATTAAATCTGTAGAGAAATCACATCACGTTAGCTTTATGAAACATTTGATTAAATTTAAATTAAATGAAAATATCACATTACAGTTAAATAAATCATAAATGAGAATGAGTAAATGTGCACTGGCTGAATTCCAGCTTTTTGTTACAGATGTAGTTTTATTTCACGAAGATTTATATCTGTGTGCATTTTTGTTTCGTTTTTTTGTTTCAGGTCTAGATCTGATCGCTGCATTTTACGGCTGTCTGTATGCAGGCTGTATTCCTATCACTGTACGGCCGCCTCACCCTCAAAATATCCCCACTACACTACCTACAGTTAAAATGATCCTAGACGTAAGGACACACCTCTGTCGTGAATTTAATTATTAGAGATATCTTAATAACTTAATAGTGAAATCATTTAAATTATTGTAAATGTGATGCATTATAGAATGAGACATCAGCTTTCGAAACATTACCATTTTTAATGAATAAAAATGTTGGTGTGTGCAGGTGAGTCGTTCAGTGTGTGTTATGACCTCCCAAGCCATCTCTAAACTTCTGAGGTCTAGAGATGCGTCAGTGGCTGTGGACTTTAAATCATGGCCTCCTATCCTGGAAACAGGTGAGTTTGTCAGAGACATGAGATCTTTGTTCTGAGGTTACACCTGTCAAGTGCTCATCAGAAATATGTGTGTTTTTATTTATTAGACGATTTGCCAAAGAGGCGTTGTCCCCTGCTGTTTAAGCCATGTGACCCAGACTCGTTGGCGTATCTGGACTTTAGTGTGTCCACTACAGGCATGCTTGCTGGAGTGAAGGTTTGTCTCATCATACCTGTTACTAATGTTGTTTTATGTACCAACTATTAGTGTGAAGACATTGCATTTCTAATTTCAGTAATAATCAGAATATTCAGCTCTGTTGTATGTTTTTCTGTGCATGGTAGTTTTCAGATATAACCATGTTAGTTAAGGTTATTTAAAATAACCTTCAAATAAAATTCTTTATTAAATAATGTAATTAAATTTGAATTTATAAATATTTGAAATGTATATATTTTTTCTTAAATATATAAATATATTGTAATATATTTATATGACATATACATAGGTGTGTGTGCGCGTGTGTGTGTGTGCTGTTCTATCCTGGTGGGGACTTTAACCTGAATGCACACAGATTCATGGGGGCTCATGTCACCATGGGGACCTAAATTGAGGTCCCCATGATAGTGAACCAGACGTGTGTGTGTGTGCGTGTGTGTGTGTGTGTGTGTGTGTGTGTGTTTTGTAAAACAGGGGTTTTCAAACTTTTGATGCCACAGACACCCAAATATGATCAAATTTATTTATTTCTTATATATTATATTATCTTATCTTCTATAATCTATAATAAAATATGTTGAATTAGAAACATTTTCACATGTGGTGAGACTCTGCCTTTTGGACCCTTTTGTATATTTCTAATGAAGGGACAAGAAATATGTTTGTGTTAATTATTTGTCTTAAATTAAAAAAAACAATAATCTCTATAATTTTTTTCTCTCTTTCTCTGAAGATGTCTCACAATGCAACCAGTGCTCTGTGTCGCTCTGTTAAACTGCAGTGTGAGTTGTATCCCTCTCGAGAGGTGGCCGTATGTCTCGACCCGTACTGCGGCCTTGGCTTCGTCTTGTGGTGTCTCTGCAGGTACGGATCACCTGTGCACTCTCCTGAGATGAACACTCAGCAAACACAGGTGTTCATTTGTGTGCTTGTTTTCTGTGCGTAGTGTGTTTGCAGGGCAGCAGTCTGTTCTGATCTCTCCGATGGATCTAGAGGTGAACCCTGCTTTGTGGCTGCAGTCCGTCAGTCAGTTTAAAGTCCGAGACACGTTCTGCTCGTACTCTGTGATGGAGCTCTGCACGAGATCTCTCAGCTCTCTCACCGACTCTCTAAAGGTGCGCGCACACACACACACACACACACACACACACACACACACACATACCATTTCAATCTGCTTCTCATCAGGATTATTATAGTTAAAGGTATAGTTTACCCCAAAATGAAAATTCTCTCATCATTTACTCACTCTCATGCCATCCCCGATGTATATGACTGTCTTTCTTCAGATAAACTACATTTTTTTTAGGAAAGTAATCCATCTCTGTGTGTCCATATAATGCAAGTGAATAGCTGCCGCTTGTTTAAAACTTGAAAAATCACACAGAGATTGTGACAGTAATCCATACAACACAGGTGGATGTCTTCTGGAGCGAAACGATTGGTGTGTGTAAGAAAAATACTAATATTTTTCACTTTTTTTTCTATATCATTGCTTCTGTGCTACTGTTATACGAGCGTTCACAAGTTCAGCTTAACACAAAAGTAAGTGCATTGTGAAGTTCATGAGGAAAGCACATGATGTAATGGTCTGGGGATGTTTCTTTAACACCCATGTTTAGAGTTTCCCCTGGAGCCTGGCAGTCACGCAGAGTTGGACAGAGGCTGATATATGCTGTGCCATTCTGTATTCTTTTTGTGTTTCCCTCTAAATTAAATATATTCGTACAAGGTAACCTGTGTCGAATGCATCCTTACAACACAGTAGCAGGTTACAATGGGACCACTACTTCTCGCGCAAGCTTCACAGCGCTCGTATGACAGTAGACTGGTCCGGAAGCAATGATTTATAGTTTTTTTAAAAAGTTTTTCTTACAGATAGTTTTCGCTTCAGAAGACATTGATTTATCCACTTTGGTTGTATGGTTTACGATACGATCGCTGTGTGTGGTTTTTCACACGTCAACCGACTGGCAAGCCATTCATTTGCATTATATGGGCTCACAGAGATGGATTATTTTCCTAAAAAACTTGGAAGAAAATGGAAATGGAAGTCATATACATTGGGGTTGGCATGAATGTGAGTAAATGATGAGAGAATTTAAATATTTGGGTGAACTATCCCTTTAGCTTAAACTAAAACCATAAAAAAAAACATTTTGGTTACTTGAAATAAAATAAATGTTAATTGAAAAAAGAAAAGAGAAAAAATATTTTATTTCAGCTAGTTGCTAAGGCAACATTTCTTATTTTCATTTAGTTTAACTTGATGTATTGTACTAAAAACTAAATCTAAAATTTTACAAAAAATACAAATGACAAAAACACAAAGAATTGTTAAAACTTTAACTGACATTAAAATAAAAACACAAATAGTATGAATGAATAGTATCTCAATAATACTAAAATAACACCGTTTCTCAGTTCACCCCTGTATTTGTGTGCGTCTCTCTCTCTATCTCTCAGGCCCGTGGGATGGATCTGACCCGTGTGCGTTCATGTGTGGTTGTGGCGGAAGAGAGGCCTCGTGTTGCTCTGACACAGTCCTTCTGTAAGCTCTTTAAGGATGTGGGGCTTCACCCTCGTGCCGTCAGCACTGCCTTCGGCTGCAGGGTCAATCTCGCAATCTGCCTACAGGTCAGTATAGGCAAGAATATGACCCACATCGGATTTCATAGCCTAGCGGCATCCCCAGTGTTCAGTTTATTTCTTTTTTCTAGTCATGTAACTCATTCAACCTTCTATTTGATTTATTGATTTATTTAGTTTTAAGTTTATTATTTAAGTTACTTTTTAACATATTTATACATTACATCTTCCTCTCCTCTCCTCATGTAGCCTCATAGGTTGGGGAAGCTTGCTGAGCAGGTATGACTGAACTTCAACTGATCCTCATCATTTCATAACTCTTGACTGTTCTTCAGTTATTACAACCATATGTAGATGTGGGAGTAAATCTACTAATTATCATCCTTTGTGCATGACTACTAATTTTTACTAGCTGACTAATTGGCAAAGCAGTGTTAACCTCACCTCAAATGACTTCAGCTTCAGTGCTCTTGTCCAGAACTGTTCACACAGGGGAAATAATGTGAGTGAGAGAAACGAAAGCATGCTCATCTCTGGATTCAGTCATAAAGGGTGCAAAAAACATTTCTGCCTTTGGACAACTCCTGATTAGCTTCAGGGTGGTTTACAAAAAATGTTGCATGAAACCAAATATATTAGGTCATTACATGTTATTATATACAACTAACACCTTGCATCTACACTGGAACAGGAGTTTTCCTTCTAGATGATGGATGCCAACAGTTTAACCTGTTTTGAATTAGATGTTTACATAAGGGGAAATATATAATCTTTGAACTAATCTACCTCTACCTTCCTTCTTTTGCTGATTGGTTGAAACCTGTCCATGCACTATACATTTGTACACTTTGTTCACTTTTAATGAAAGTCACCTTGACCATAAAAAAGTAAAGCAATCGTGCTCATCTGGTGGGCGATTAAGTATGTTTGACTGTAATTTATAGAAGGTGATTTGTATGTTTGTGCAGGGAACATCAGGACCTGATCCAACAACTGTCTATGTGGACATGAGAGCACTGAGACATGACAGGCAAGACACACACACACACACACACACACACACACATACATTAGGTATTTCATTATTTTCATTCTTACAGAGATGTAGTAAAAGGGACAAAATTATTAGAGATTAGGACAGTACCATTCAAAAAGTAGTTTTTATTTTCAACAAATAGTCTGTGAAAGAAAGCCCTTAATGTTCAGAAAATGTTAATTCTCAGAATATATGAAACTAAATATTATATAATATATTTAAAAAAAATATGATATACTAAAATATACGAAAAGACATTCCGCTTTGAAAATATTGACAGGCAAGTGTGTCAGTACATAGCTGAAATAAGAAACGAGGGGCCTCGCTGGTGGGGATGTTCGGCTCTTTGCCGAATTCCAGTGACTTCAGCTGAATAACGGCTCTAGTTGTGGGCATCCCCTCATTGATTTTTTCGTCTACGTACTGACACACTTGCCCGTCCATTTCTTCGAAGTGGCCATTTTTAGGACCGCGGGAAGCTTTTAGCATTTTTAAGACTTTTTGGGCTCGCCATCTTCTAACATTACACTCTTACACTCTGTATTTCTTGGCTGCTGAATGAGAGTTGTTTGATGACTCTGCTGCGTTTATCAGTCATGGAGGAAACTCCATTATATAGACAGAACCTCTTTCACATGGAAACATGTGCTAACAATGGAAATTTGCATTCAGAGGTTACACCTTTTGGGGGTATGAGACCATTTGACAGGAGACCACCTTCCTTTGTGTGCCAGTTCTCTCTAAACTCTTAAAAACCTTGTTACCTTTTGTTTTACTTATTTGGAAATGAGTACCAGTCGCACTGAGACATTTCAAATGATACCAAACATGTATAATACTCAATGATAATTATTCACATCAAATCATATGTATTTTTGGGAGCAACTCTCTCTTCCAGTTCTTCCAGTTTTTCCAGTCTTTCACTGTACACGTATTATTTAGCTCTCCCTATTGTTGCGGCTGGATTATTTATATGTAAATGTCTAGACCGTGAATATAAGACAAACCCATTTTTTCAGATGTATTTCCAAGAAAAAAAAAACACTGTCATATATTTGGAACAATATAATTTTTTTTCTATCAGATCCTCATCTGAAGTAAGACTGTATGTGTTTGCAGGGTGAGACTGGTTGAAAGAGGATCTCCACATAGTTTACCTCTCATGGAATCTGGGAAGGTTAGTAAGACAGTTAAATGATTCTTTATTTTCTTTAACCACATTAGATTCCAAAATGTGACTTTTTTTCTTAATTTTTTAACAGATTTTACCTGGTGTACGCATCATCATCGCTAACCCAGAGACGAAGGGACCAATCGGAGACTCTCATTTAGGGGAGGTTAGACCAGTAGCACTCTCTCTTGTCTATCAGATAAAAGAATATCTCCTCATAACCAAGCATCTCACTTGTGTCCGTTTTAAAATGTGTGCAGATCTGGGTCCATAGTCCACAGAATGCCAGTGGGTACTTCACTGTGTTCGGAGAGGAAAACGTGCGTTCGGATCATTTCGGAGCCAGGTTGAGCTTTGGAGACACTCAGACTGTGTGGGCCAGAACCGGATACCTTGGGTTTCTGCGCAGGACTGACCTCACTGATGCAAGCGGAGGTGTGTGTGTGTGTGTGTTCAATATATATTGGGCATTTTGTCACAGATAAAGAGGGATTGTCTGTGCATTCATAGAGAGAAAGATTTTTGATTTGCATTGAGCAGTGGAGTTGTTATGAGTTGTTTTATTTGTGTGTTCAGAAAGGCACGATGCCCTTTATGTGGTGGGAGCGTTAGATGAAGTCATGGAGCTGAGAGGTATGAAATACCATCCCATTGACATTGAAACGTCCATCATCAGGGCACATCGGAATATCACAGAGTGGTGAGCTCACACACACACACGAACACACAGAGATTAGGGGTGGGAACCATGTA
The DNA here is from genome assembly GCF_963993115.1 of Abramis brama. Lineage (NCBI taxonomy): Eukaryota > Metazoa > Chordata > Actinopteri > Cypriniformes > Leuciscidae > Abramis > Abramis brama. Next base: position 11,095,260 of record NC_139969.1, read on the forward strand.
TAATCGTTTTATATTAAAGGATATTTTGAGGTTGGTAAGATTTGTTTCTGAAATAATATTGTGAAATATTATTACAATTTAAAATAAGTTCTCTATTTTAAGATGTATTTGATTCCTGTGATGGTAAAGCTGTATTTTCTGCATCATTACTGCAGTCTTCAGTGTCACATGATCCTTCAGAAATTATTCTAATATGCTCAAGAAACATTTCTTGTTATTATCAATGTTGAAAACATTTGTGCTGCGTAATATTTTTGTGGAAATCATGATCATTTTTAGGAAGTTCAAAAGGTAAACGGTATGGTATATATAGAAGCATACTTATTTTTACTGGAAATACAACCTAAAATATAAAAAGAAAAAAAAAACAGCTGAAAAAACTGAACTGAAAAAACAGCTGCTGCACATTAAATAACACGAGTTAATATGCCAAAGTCTCAACACACTTTAATAAATCATAAAAATAATTGGATAAGCCACATTCAACATTTAACGTGTGTTTTTCCTGGCAGTCACGAGCCTCAATATTCAAGGAGGCAATAATTTCCTTTAAATGTCTGTGCCCTTAAACTGGATATGTTATTATTCAGGTAGCCATCCATAAACTTGTTTGCTCAGCAAGATTCTCTTTATAATGTTGCTGACAATACAGTAGTTGATCAAAACTAACTGCAGTGCAGATGAAGACAGTTTATGCTAATGCCTAGCGTAGTTGCATTGCAAGAAGAATACACATTTTAGAAAAGCAGCTACTTGTGAAATCGGTATTCCGTATAAGTTTGCAAGGTTCAAACTTTCTCTCTCTCTCTCTCATTCAGTGCGGTGTTCACATGGACGAATCTCCTTGTGGTGGTGGTGGAGTTGGACGGTTCTGAGCAGGAGGCTCTAGATCTGGTTCCAATGGTAACTAATGTGGTTCTAGAAGAACACTACTTGATTGTGGGTGTGGTGGTCGTTGTGGATACGGGCGTAATTCCCATCAACTCTCGCGGAGAGAAGCAACGCATGCACCTGCGAGACGGTTTCCTCGCCGACCAGCTCGACCCCATATATGTGGCTTATAACATGTAGAAACACACACGCGATGATCTTAAAGATAGGCACAACAACCATGATTTCCAGCACCTTCTCACTCTCAGCACTTCTGTCAGCCTGCTAACTGTAGATCGAACGCCCTAAAAATAGCAAACACACACTCGCACATCATTCACAGAGGGACTTAAAAGACTTAAAGGACTCCTGTAGCATATCTTTAAGTTCTTATTTTCATTTTTGATTGTGTCGCCCAATATTTTGCTAGTGTTGGTTATTTTTTTAACTTGCATACTAAATTTAATTTAAAGAATGGAATTTTATATGATAAATATTGCTGTTGCCAATTAAATCCATGTTATTTATTAGTGTTTTTAAACCTGTGATCACAAATATATGTCATATTTGTGCTTTTACGTACTTTTCTTTTGCATATATTGTTGTTTTATGCTCGTCTTTGTTGGTGTCTGTTGATACACATTTTTGAAGTTGTATTAAAATATCACATAATCATTTAGCATGTCTATCATTTTAATGATACTAATGTTAAGTCATTTTCATAATTGTTAATTATGTACAGAAAATTGTTTGTTTTGTTTTGTCTAGCTTTTGCAACATAATTTTTTGTGACTTTAATAGTTTAGGCTAGCAAAGGTAATTTTATCATGTTTATGAACAAGATCATATCTGCACTGTGATACGCATAAATATAGACCTATGTGGAATAGAATTTGCATTCTAGACTCATTGCCCAGCAGCAGCTGATCTCTCCTGTTTTATGTCTATCTCTAGAGAGAGAGAGAGTGAGGGAAGGAGGGAGGAATGGACAGAATGACATATGCACAATGTGTGTTTATTATATCTTTATTTATTTTTGAAGCTTTCATTACATGTAAGATACAAAAGCACTTTGATTATGTCACTATGTCTTTTCATATGTCAATAAAATATTTTCAACTATTCTTATTGAGAAAACATGTCTGCCTTGCAAACTTTTGTTGAGGATCACAATGTACATTCACTGCCATCTAGTGAACAAAATGCTAAATGCATGTTTTACTCTAATTGAATGCTGAGTGGAGTAACATATGCGGAAAAATAATGAACTACAAATTTATTAATATTTTGTGTTTTTTTTTTTTTTTTTTTTAAGATTTGTTTTATTCAGTCTTACAAGCCAAACTGGTTCTCCTGACCTACTGCATGTCAGACTAGCTGATGGATCAGTTGCTTAACTCAGAGGGGCAAAATAATGCCGGTTTTTGTTCATAGGCTACTGTAGATAGATAATAGTAAACTTATGAATGCGCTTATATTAATCATTTGAATGCATGTTAAGTTTAGTCCGATAGATAGATAATTAGATACACTGTAAAAAAAAAAAAAGAAAGAAAGAAAAGTCCATTCAATTTAGTAAAAAAACTATTTTATTATCTGATATAATGTTAATTTACCGACATATTTAAGTATTAACATCTGTTTTGTATTACACTGACAACCATCACCCTCAATGGTGATTAGAGAGTCACATGATGAATCAAAGCTCATCAAAAGCAGTTTATCCACAAGCTGAAAAAGTTCACATTAATATATAGAAGCTGCACAATGTAAATCACACAAACTCGAAACACGACATTTTAAAAATGCAATAAAAATTAATGTAACAGCATTAAATGTAACATTAAAAACCATAATGTACATAACTGATAAGAAAAAAATTTAAGAAACCGTTATTTCAACAAAAATACATCAAATGTGTAGTGTCACGCAGGGAATTGTGGGAATGTCAATTTACGTTTTTTCCACAGTAAACTATACAATGATTTGTTCCTTTTCACGTCTGTAACCCTGTAACCCAGTAAAATGTACGGTTACATCTCTCACAGTTATTCACCCGATATAGTAAGGAAACTTTCACCATAGTATTTTACAATCCTTTTCCGTTAAAATCACGATCCTTTTTTACAGTGTAATAGTGAATTTATTAATGCGCTTATTAATCTGTGACGAGTTTCTGCATGTTTAGATAGATAGATAGATAGATAGATAGATAGATAGATAGATAGATAGATAGATTATGAATGCGCTCAGTATAAACTGTGAAGAGTTTCTGTGTATTAAGTTTAGTCCACAAGGTGGCGCTTCCGGACCGCTCGTGCACGCTCGTTGCGCCACCCTCATTCTGCCAGTGTGAACTGAAGCTTCCTGTCACTGTGTGTATCCAGAACAGCGGGTTTGGTCAGAGTGCGTGTGTTGTTGCAGGATGTGGTGAGTGTGAGAGGAGGTGGTACCGCTCACAGCTCGCGCGGTGACGAGAGGGACAGCGAGACGTGGCGCGCACTCAGAGACGGGGCAGCAGCTGGAAGACTCGAGCGAGTTGAAGTTCGTTGTGAAGGGCGGAAAATCACGGGCCGACGGCCGCTCCATACAAGGCAAGGTCGGGTGGGGAGCATTTTAGGGAGAAGCGCTGATCCAATCATCTGCACTCCTGGGAAGAGCCGGAACCGAGCGACGCGACTCGTTTTGTTTACTATAAATATTCTCAACTTACATGTTTGAGATGTTTCTTTAGAAACTCTCTTATTTCTTTAGTTGTTTAGTTTTTAGTTTTGTTGTTTGTTTTGGATTTGTGTACTTTGGAGATGAGTGCGTCAGCAAACGGAGTGCAACCCAAACCCGCACCAGCGGTCAGTCAGAACGGACCGGGTTCTGCTCCGACCCCCAAAGATGTCAAAACACCCAAGCCGGTTGTACCGGACGAGGAGCCGCAGTCTCCGGTGACGGACGCCACACAGATGGGAATTAAGTTCGCCAAGACATTCCTGGTGATTTTCCCCATCTACGTGCTGGGATACCTGGAGTTCAGTTTCAGCTGGGTCCTCATCGGCCTGGCCGTGCTGTTCTGGCTCAGGCGGAACCAGGGAACCAGATTCGCTCGGGTCAACCAGGCACTGGCGTTTCTGGAGCATGAGGAGCGAGCGGTGCGTCAGACCGTCCGGAGCTCAGAGCTGCCGCCGTGGGTGAGTGAGCGACACACGGAACATGTGGTACTCAAATCTGGTAATGATTGACATGGAGAACTTTGACCCCAGGGCCAGCATTGACCTGTAGCACTAATTCAGACTTGTGTGTGTGTGTGTGTGTGTGTGTGTGTGTGGTTAAAGTCTGATGCTGTCAAAAGTATGTGTAGGCTACTCACCAATGACATTGCTTACATACCTGAATGAGTCACAAATCCAATCAAGACACAAATCTGAAGTGTCAGAACCGGCCATCCAACATTTGACCTGAGAAGAATCACTATTAAGCGCTTCTAAAATCTGTATATGTAAAGTAGCCTATTCCATAGGTCTAGTGAGAGACAGATAGTTGAGTGGAATTTGTCTACTTATTTATTTATATTTAAGCTCTACTTTGCATAAAAATAAATATAATGGCATTAATAATAATAAAATATTTAGGATATAACTATTTAGGATATCTCTTATCGACCATTATATATAAAAAATATTCTTTATTATATATAGGCCTATATATATATATATATATATATATATATATATATATATATATATATATATATATATATATATATATATATATATACAGCACTTGTCAAAACAAAAGTTTGGAAACATTAGGCCTACTGTTTTTAATGTTTTTGAAAGAGGTCTCTTATGCTCATCAAGCCTACATTTATTTGATCAAAAATACAGAAAAAAATTATTACTGTTTAATATAATGGTTTTCTATTTAATATACTTTACAATATAATGCAAAGCTGAATTTTTCCAGCATCATTACTCCAGTCTTTTTATATTTTAGTCTATTTTAAATTGTAATAATATTTCACAATATTACTGTTTTTTTCTGTTTTTGATCAAGTAAATGCACTCTTGATGACTGTAACTTAGGAACTTCTTTCCTTAAAGATATATAGTTATATAAACACTAAAGATATTTTTATTTATGAGGGCCGATACCCAGATTTGATTCTGAAATATTAAATCAGTGGCTGCATTCAAAATCATTTGTCATGCTCAGGTAGAAACATAAACTTGAATCCTTGTGGGAAATTACACACACATGGACATGCCAGGTTGTCATGTCCGTTTCTTTTGGCCTGCGGACACTCTCTGGCTCTGTTACTTTAAACAAATGAGTGCGCTGTCTAACCTGAGATCACAGTTCTGGCATATCATTTCATATCGTTAGCAGGCCTCTGTGCTGAAAGAGTCATTCAGGGACACAAAACTCCAGTGTTCACTCCATTAGCTTTAACTCACTCTTCTTGGCATGGCCAGACAGGCTTTCGTTGTTCTTTCTTTCAGTTTTAGCCTGATATTAAGTAGGCTAACTTGAACAGGTAATTCGTGAAACTCAGGTTGACTGATTGTCTGAGTTGGGTTGGTTGCATGGTTTGTTTGATTGTGAACCTACTTGAAAGTGGATTATTGTGTTATATGATAGTTTTTAAAAAATGAAACACTGCACACACTCAGACATTCAACTTTACAACAATTATTAGTTTTAAGCATGTGTGTTTGAGTGAAGTGTGTTTGTAAACAAGTTCAGGTCATATATTTGTTTATTTGTGTCAGATGATAGCCACATATGGTGAAATAACCTCTCCTTAGTGGGTGTGGTGCGTTACTACAGTAACTGTCATTATGACATTCATCATCATTATTATGACATCACCAACACATAGGGAGTCACATGCTTGAGGACATGTTGCTATAGTGACCTGTCACTCAGATGAGGCGCGCCACTTTCCCTTTTGGGTTAATGGTGTGTCTGAGCAGATACAATAACTCTTTTCCTGGAGGGCAGATTTTATAAAGACAGTATTCCCATCCTATTGTGTGTGTCTGTGTCTGTGTTTGTGCACGTGTTCATAACTAACAAGGGAATCGTTATATTAAACATGGCGATGAAAAGCAAGTGAAGTTTGTGTTACCTGAACCATGAAGTGTACACACAAGTGGTTTTGGTTTGTCCTAACCTTTCTGTGTAACTCATTCATTATATATAATCTGCTTCTGAGTAGTGGTCGGCTGATATCGACATTGGCCCGCCAAACTATATTTTAGAGAGCGGTGCAGTTGCTGTAATCACATTATCTGACATAGTATTCACTAAAATAATTAGAAATAAATAATTTGAAAATGATTTAAACTTAAAAAAAATCTTGATTCTGTAATAGGGCTACTACTATACTTGAATACTATCTATCTGTAATGCTATACTTTTTAAAAAAAAATTGAGACCTGTCTGAGTGCACTGGGAATCATGTAAAATAAAGACCAGGCAATGCTAATTTTATATGCATTACTCATTGAATATGACATAACGGCCAACTGGATATAGCGCAGCATATTATTAGACAGAACTGTTAAATAAAGACAACAAAGACCACAGATTGTGGGTTCTTAGAAGACTGGGTTTTCAGCTTTGTCAAAATAAAAGTCCCACTTGTGACGCTTATCGGCCAAACAGAAAAAAAATTACTGGCTAATGCTGATAATAAAAATAAAAAAAGCCAAATATCTGGCAATATATTGGTCGACAACTACTCGCCAGCTTTGCCAAATCCTCCTCCTACAAAACCAAAAAGTCAAGCTTCTAAAATCTAATAAAGGGTTAAAAAGGACTAGAATTGGACTGTTGCAAAACAGTGTTTCATAATCCAAGAGACACCTTTTATTCGCTTGGCGTTATCGCGTCACGCTCAGTGTGAAAGGGCCTTTACTGTGTCTGTGTGTGTGTGACTGATACATTTATTACAGTATGTTTGTTTGCTTTACTGTGTCTGATCAAAGTCACATTGAGCTCTATAGAGACTTTGTTTGTTTGAGACTGGTGCAAGTTCTTTTTCTGTATTAGGTGGTCAGAATATGGATGGCTCTTTTCAATGCAGTGCTAAGCTCCAATGTTTTTGTTCGTTGTCTACATTGATTTCCATCCACAGCCATCATCTTGTTCTTTCAGGAAACACTGTGGACAGTGTTTTTCTCTCCTCATGTCATTTATTTTTAATGAATAAACTAGAAGTCATTTAGGTCAGCGGATCTCTCCACCGCCAGCCTCGTTCATCTCGTCATCCGCTGTCTGTAAATTGCTGAGGGGTACCAGTCTGTCCGTTCTCTCTCAGCAGAGATGCTTGTTTACTAAAAATCCAGTCATCATTTACTCACCCTGTTGACTCACCCCATTGAAACCAATATGATTCCAAGCCTGGATATTCTGCTAACCATCCATTTCTAAAAGTCTTACTGGTTTCAATGGTGCATGATATATATATATATATATATTAGTTGTCAACTGGCATTACTAATTTGTTAGTATATGTCCATACTGGATATAATCGTCTGATATTGGATATTTAATGCATGCTCGTGCTAATGCATGCATGTCCGTTGACAACCTTTTTTCCGTGACTAAGACGAGGCAATAAGGGTCATAACTGTGACTATATGGGTATATTGACGTAAAAAGAAAATATGCAGCATGATATGTGACTTAAGTTTTCATTTGATTAAAACTTGACTAAAACGCTCATTATAGACATTTAGTCGACTAAAACTTGACTAAACAAAACAGGACAAGGTTGACTAAAGATAAAAACTAAAAAGTACATTTGACACAGAACAACAAGACTAAAACTAAAACAAAAAAATGGCTGACAAATTTGAAATAGTTGAGTGCATCCCTACTGTTCCTTCCTCATATTTGACATATTTTTGTATGTCAGTCATGTGCTAATAATACGGTCCAATCAGTTTCTTGCATTGAGTCTGACACGCTGACTGTCTGGCAAATGCCCCTTGACCTGTTCAGCAGTCGTGCTGACTCCTCTCAGACGTGCCTGTGATACCTCACCGAATCATTAAGCAGCTCTAGCTGTAAGTCCTTCATTGAGTTCACAAGACCTCAAGGTCCACGTTCCTGCTGAGAGTGTTTCGAAGGGCACTCCGCGAAGGGGACGTTATTTGTAGGGGCATTTCAAACAAAAGTGAATACCTGAATCCCTTTACAAAGGGCCCTTCCACAAGTCCATTAGCGAAGGGTACATGACATGGTTACTTCAAGAAAGTCAATTTATTGTTTATGGTCATGTGACCCAGGGTGGCGAATCCTTGTGCTAGATGGCAGGAGAGTTCAGGTTAACATATAAAAAGAACAATTCAAGTTGTCTTGTTTTTTTGTGATATTTTTGTGTTTTCTGTGTAATACAAAAGGACGCCCTACGTGGTGCACAATGCATGTCACATGACTTACCTGCTCCCTTCCAAGCCTCAAACACAACGCGACGACTTGAGAAGTAGTATGCAACTATACACGTATAACCTCAAAGAACATTTCAATCAAATATCAAACACAGTATACAAGAACTCTAATAACAGTAATATCCACAAAACGGCGCTAATAGGGAGTGTGCAAATGGCAAAGTGAGCAAAAAGCTTCCGGCACGGAGGAGATACGGGTATTTAAACGGTGGCGTGAGGTGATTGGCAGCGTGAACCGGGGCGTCATCTTCCTTGGTGAAGAATCGCAGGCTGTGGATCCAATGGAATCTGAAACGCACACAAAACAAACTACCCACACATACACATAACACGCATTCCTCCGTATAGCATACGCAACTCAAGGGCTCTGTGAATAGGGCATAGGGATGCTTGCTTCTGATTGGAGTTTTGCAAACACACATGAACAAGCTAATCAAGGTCTTCAGATGTCTTACTAGAAAATGATAGGAAAGTGAGTTTGATCAAGGTTGCAGCTAAACCCCTGATTTAGGGGTCAGATGAGGTCAAATCTGTCTATAAGTTTACTATTGTAGATAGCAGGGTTGCCAACTCTCACGCATCTCGCGTGACAGTCACGCATTCAGCCTCAATCTCACGCTCTCACGCTCAACAAAGAAATCTCACGCAAAAATAGACATTCTTCTGTGCTGTATTTTTTTTCACTCATGTGCACTAAATTTCAGAATTACTATAAACAATTCAGGCTCTTAACTACTGGATGGACCACTATGGCGTTATTGCACAAATTAGTTAAAAATCTCCCAGAATCTAGAGCGAGCACGCATGCGAGACAGAGACTGTGCTCCAAACCAACCGATAGCGCACGCGCGCACGCACGGCAGAGAGGGAAAGTCTTACTCTCACTGAAATCTCACTGAAAACTGAAAAGTTGGCAACCCTCAGATAGCTACTGTTACTCGCAGAATGTAGTGTGTTTGTTTCTCAACTGGGCAACAGGATTGTTTATGACAAAGTTGTTTACTTGAATAGGAAATGACAGTGCTTAAAAGATCAGATCTTACACAGATGCACACGTTCACGTCCACGCCCATACATCCCCCACACACACATTACTGCATTTGGTCAGTGTCAGCGTGTTAACATGTCTTCATGAATCAGCTTCATGAATCATGCTTAGACTAGTTGCCTCGTCCTTTCAAAACTGCACTATTGTAACTGCATGGAAGTTTCTGCCTCATTTCAATTCTCATTTTAACTGTGTTTAGGGATTGATGTTATAAAAACAGACAGATAAATAATAATATTAAATATATACTGTATATTCACATTGTGTCTGTGAATGATACTTTGACCCCTATCAGCATTTTCTAAATCTTTTGAAGGCCAGAGGTATGTGTGTTTGCGGCAGAGATAAGACAGATGTACAGATGCAGTCTTAGTAATTATCAGTTCAGATCAGATCAGCATCGACTGCTGTCTGACAGGCTATGCGAATTAGCAGGCTAACTTTAGCTGTGTTATGCTCTCTGCGCATATAATCAGGAAATAGCACAGCTTTGAGTCATAGACTGGCTTTCTCCCTCAGGAAAATATGAGAAAGAAATGGAGCCAATACAAGTCAGGGATTTTCCATTTGGTTTTCCTGGCATATCTCTCGCTCACATGCTTTTGTGCGACATCTTTCCATATAGGTACTTTCTCCTTTACACAGTTTACTCTTCTCCATGTCGATTAAAGTAAGATGAAGAGACAGAGACAGAGAGACATGGAGAGAGAGCAGCTTGATGCAACAAATCTAGAACACGACCATTAAAATCAAAGAAACTGACGACAAAATAGGGATGGAAATATTAGCATTTAACTTCTTAAAACAACATTTATTTTGGGAACAGACTTTTTTGTTGTTGTTGTTAAAGAATTATGTATTAGAACAAAACTCCCTTTTAAATGGCTGTGACAAATTCAGTCCATGTTTTGTTTTAGAGTTGTTTTTTATCATCCATTTTAAAATGTCTGAAATTCATTAATTAAAATAACTATAGAAGCAGACATGGCATTAAGAAAGAAATAAACAAACAAAACTCTCTTCCAAATGAGTATCTATTAAAGTTTATTATTTAATTATGAGTAAACTGTAGCAGTTCTTGTTTTCTACACTGTAAAAAAAAATGTAAAGAAAAAAGTATAAAATTACTACAGTAAAAACCTGTTAATTGGTTAACCATAAGTTACCTTACCATAGTGAAAAATTGTAGGCCTAAATGGTTTAACATTGCATTAAATTTAATTTTACCGTTCAGTAATGTTAAAAGTCACCTTTATTTATATGGCGCTGTATACAGTACAGATTGTTTCAAAGCAGCTTTAGTGTGATAACAGGAAAATGATGCATTTCGGCTTTTTTTCAGCTAAAGTCAGTTCAATGTCGATTCAGTTCTGTTGTAAAGATCATAAATTATTAAATTAGTTAATTTAATCTATAAATCAGTTCTGCAAAAACAGTGGCAAGAAACCCAAACTCCATCTGGTTACAGAACAGAGAAAAAAACCTTGGAAAAAACAGGCTCAGTCGGGGGACCAGTCCTCCTCCGGCTAATGAACGAACAGTGTAAGGTTATGAGTCAGGCTGCATCACGTCAGAATTCAGATCGGGATTAGTAGCATTCTGTTCATCCAATGTAAAATGTATTTAATTTAAATAGGTTTAGTGAAGAACCACTTTTGCTGAATTAGTAAGTGAGTAACTCTTTAGAGCGATTAAATCCAATTACTCATGACTGATCCTTTAAAGGAGCACATAAGTGTCATCCTGTAGGTCAGCATCTGTGGAAGAACGCAGATGGTCAAGAACCTCCAACTGGACCATCATGAAAATTATGTATTTTAATGAAAAAGTATATATTTTTTTGTTTTAAATGAGATTTTCTAATTGCATCGATCGCTCTCTATGAGAGTGGGAGACAGAGACTGAGAGATCATGTTCTGTTGGCAACTTTAATTTGCTAGTCTTCAGCAATGTAACAAAATGTTCCAGTTTAACAGCCACATCATGTTATTATAATGTGGTCTTGTAATGAGTAATGGATATGATGAGTAATCAGAATAATACTAGTTCATTCAAGTTGTGAGCCATGGCCTAGCAGTGAGCTGTGGTGTTGCAGTGATTTGATTCTTTCCGTCTCCACAATACCTTTCCTCTCTAATGTGGCCAACCTAAGATTAAAACATCTTTTGATAACGTATTTAATTGAAGCAGATTGTACTATCCCTCACAGCCTTACATTCAGTTGCATCAAATTAAATATTGTGTCTACCCTTAATAAAGTCCATTGAGTGACAAACCTCAAGTAGCAAGCAAAACCGGTATAAAAATGAAATCATGAACCAATGCATCTTTCCCTATACGCTTGACAGTTGAAGACTCAATGTGTCATTATTAAAAAAATAAAGAATGAAAATATTTATAACTATTTTAATAGCTGTGATGTGTGCTACTGTCAGCTGATGATGTGCTGTGACAAATGAGACTGAATGTGTATAAATCTGCCATTCAAATAAAATAAAACATTCTGATTATTCAATCGGTTTTCTGTTTCAGGTTCATTTTCCAGACGTGGAGAGAGTGGAGTGGCTCAACAAGGTACTGTGTGTGTGTGTGTGTGTGCTGGGATGGTTTCATAAATATAGATCTGCATCTAGGATAACCCAGAAATGTCTCCTCAAGAGTATTAACTCTCTCTCTCTCTTTCTCTTTTCTTTTCACAGACTGTGCATCAGATGTGGCCATATATTTGTCAGTTTGTAGATAAAATCTTCAGAGAGACCATTGAACCAGCAGTGCAGGGGGCCAATGCGCACCTTAGTACTTTCACCTTCTCCAAAATAGACATGGGGGACAAGGTACAGTACATGCACATGTTTACCTAGCTATCTTAATTAGGACATACCACAACTCAAACCCTAAACCTTTCCCTGAAAGAAAACGTTTTGCATTGAAAAAATGCCCATAAAAACATTAAAAATAAATTTAAAAAAGCACATTATATTATTATTAAATTATATTATGATGGTTTAATTATATCTAAATTAGTGTAATGTATTAACTATACTGTATTAATATATTTATTTATTATAAATAGCACAAATAACTTTTGTATCGGTTTTTATCTTTGAGGACATGCCAAAGACTTCTGTTGTGTTATATAAAGCTATTTATAATTGCTACAGATCAACTCAAACCCTAAATTTACCCCTAAAATGAAACCTTTGGCAAAAAAAACAAAAAACAAATAAGATAAAAAAAAAAAAAAAAAATATATATATATATATATATATATATATATATATATATATATATATATAAATATATAAATTGTTTGTACCTTTAAGGACATCCACAAAGGAAGGTTTAATCATATTTAACTTCATATTTAACATACTCAACATTTGTCCCGTAGTACAGCTTTGTAAACCCACACACACGTTTTTCTTACACTCAAAATATAATACGTTTTTGTTTGTCTGCAGCCTCTCAGGGTGGATGGAGTGAAAGTTTATACAGAGAATGTGGATAAACGACAGATTATTATGGACCTACAGATCAGGTAAAGTACATAGACACAGTTAACCACTGGGACTCATTAATGGGCATTTTTGAAACTTTTTTTATTTATTTTTTATTTTTTTATTAGTTTTGTCGGAAACACTGAAATTGATGTGGACATTAAGAAATACTACTGCCGTGCAGGAATCAAGAGCATACAGGTAAGACAGAGACACAATTGTGTGACACATGCCTGTTTGTGTGATGCTTGCATAAGTTGCTTACATTTGAGTAGGTCCCCATTACCCTGGTAACAATAAGGGCAACCACACATGAGCCTTTTGAACTTCGTGTCAGAAGAGCTTATTTTCTCTCGTAGATTAGAGTCAGGCATTAGAGATAATGGTAGTCTCTTCTTATATCTGCAAGCAAAAGTTTTTTAATTATTTATGAGCCGTTTGCCTTTAACTGGAGAGGATAGTGGAGATGTTACAGGAAACGATACGGAGAGGAGGGGTGGTGGTATCAGGAAATGACCTGAGTAGGATCACTCCGATAATTCTTTTTATTAAAATGCCTAGTGGTTAATGCATATGTTGCAACACATTCAGCTGTAGTGCACATGCCAGAAAGTTTGAAATCCAACATTTCTCACTTTCATTCTTCCTTTTTATTAGTAAAAAATTTGATTAAAGGCACAATATGTAAGATTTTTTAATTTAAAATATCCAAAAACCACTAGCACAGTGTTATACATTTGAATGCATTAGAATTAGAAAACTAATCTGTGTTACATAGCTCAACATTGTTAGTCTTATTGTTGGAATCTCTTGTTTACTTGAGTTACCGTTAAGTAACATGTTTGTACCAAAAAGTAAATCAGACTACACCATTTTGTCAAGTGGCTAACATAGCATAATCAGAAAGAGCTTTATTTGTAATAACAGTAATAAAGCATTTTCTCCACCATACAATATATTTTAAAATGAATTACATGCCATTTAGCAACACAAGCGATCCGGCTTTTATTAATATGATATTCTAATATCGAACTGGCTTACTGCAGTGTGCAACAAGTGTCTCATACCAGCAGCCACCAAGCGAACGTTAACATAACTTTCAACATACTCAAATGTATTTAGTATGATTGTTTTGACCAAGTAAAACAGTGTTGCGTTACCCCACAATTTTAATTTGTAGAATAAACTGAGTAGTAATTCAGCCCTCGTGGCTATTTTATTAGAATGAAATAAAATAATATGATTTTAGGGAAGGAGGAGGCAGGAACCGGCTAACATTAAACGTAACTTTAATTGAAATAGACATAAACAACATAACGAAAGAAGCTGCAGCGGCCGACTATGGCATATAAGCATAAAAAAATGTTGTTTTTGTTTTGAATAAGCAAGCTCTAGCGGCGACACTTGCATACTGTGCCTTTAAATGTCAGATTAATTATGCAAAATATTATAAAATGATATTTTGTACTGCTACATTTTTTTTGCTCACCATTTATTTGTTTGTTGTTTGTATGTGTAGCTTAATGGGGTGTTGAGGGTCGTCATGGACCCGTTGCTAGGAGACATGCCTCTGATTGGTGCCCTGTCTGTGTTCTTCCTCCAGAAACCCGTACGTTAACCACCATGTACACACACACACACACACACACACACATATTGCAGAAAAACTTGCTTTCATTGTGTCTTTGTATCTGATTCTTTTATACTACATACTTGACATATTACATTAGATGATCATACAATATAAAGAATGATGAGAATGTGCCTGTTATTTAATAATAACCCGCACCCTTGTTACTCCACTAAAGTTTTTTTTATTAGACTCCGAACACTGCACTGACCTGCTCTGCAGAAACTATTAAGAAATATCGAAATCTATTCCTCGTTCATCTCATTCTCAGCTGTTCATTTCCTGGAAGTCTTGATCCAGAATATTGATCTATTGGACACTTTACTTCTCTATCTTTAATATCAGTATCTTAAACATTAAGAGAAAGTTTTGGTTTCTGCATCAAACTCAACACTAACTGCCAGTGCCCACCAACTTTCAATTAAAAACCAATCAGGTTAGGGTTCAATCTTTGGACCAAATCAACAAAACCAACATTACAACATTTAATTTGAAGCAAAAAAAGTATTTTAAAAAAAGCAATCAAGATTCATGATTCTAAATGTTAACAGTAATTCTCTGTTTGGAACTGAATGGGTGTAACTGAGTTTGCTTTCCTACACTCTCGGACTTCCTATGTATTTGCACACTATCGCTCAAAAGTTTGGGGTCAGTACGATTTTATTATTTTTATAATTTACCTGGAAGTCTTGATCCAAAAAAAGAAATGAATCCTTTTATTCAGGAAGGATGCAAATAAATGCTGTTCTCTTGAGGAATCCAATATATATATATATATATATATATATATATATATATATATATATATATATATATATATATATATATATATATATATACAGTGCAATGCATAAGTGAATACACCCATGCTAAAGTTGACTAAAAAGAGGAATAAAAAATCATATTTTGGAAATTGAACTTAATGCCTTAATTTAAAAAATTAGGAAAAATCCAACCTTTAAGGACACCAATTTTCTTTGTGAATGAATAATGTATCGTAAATAAATAAATGTTCTTCCTTAAAATACATGGTGCATAAGTGAGTACACCCCTATGTTAAATTCCCATAGAGGCAGGCAGATTTTTATTTTTAAGTTTTTTTTTTTTTTTTAAATTAGGATACTATGCATCCTGATAAAGTTCCCTTGGCCTTTGGAATTAAAATAGCCCCACATCATCACATAGCCTTCACCATACCTAGAGATTGGCATGGGGTACTTTCCATAAGATCATCTCTCAATGCAAATCAAACTAGCTTTTAGGCTAACTGAAATAAAATCATGCCAATCTCTAGGTATGGTGAAGGCTATGTGATGATGTGGGGCTATTTTAATTCCAAAGGCCAAGGGAACTTTATCAGGATGCATAGTATCCTAATTTAAAAAATACTTAAAAATAAAAATCTGCCTGCCTCTATGGGAATTTAACATAGGGGTGTACTCACTTATGCACCATGTATTTTAAGGAAGAACATTTATTTATTTACGATACATTATTCATTCACAAAGAAAATTGGTGTCCTTAAAGGTTGGATTTTTCCTAATTTTTTAAATTAAGGCATTAAGTTCAATTTCCAAAATATGATTTTTTATTCCTCTTTTTAGTCAACTTTAGCATGGGTGTATTCACTTATGCATTGCACTGTATATATATATATATACGTGATATATATATATATATATATCACGGTTTCCAAAAATATTAAGCAGAACAACATTTTTTCTACTAAGATATTAATACACCAAATCAGCATATTACAAATATTTCTGAAGGATATTGAGACACTGAAGACTGGATATAATAATTTATATCCTTCATAAAATACATATACATCCTTTTTCCTATTTTCAAATACTTTTTTGCTTTAAAAAAACAACGTTTTTTGGTTTGGTTCATGGCTTGAAACTCTTTACTGAAGAATTTTTTGACTGCACACTTTTTCAGCAGTCTTGGTTCCGGAAGCATTTTTCCTTTGTTTTTTCATTTTTACTGTTATATTAACATTATATATCAGTTCAATGGCCTTGTTACTGCTGTGAAAGATAAAGGATATATGTTATAGGAAACAAACACAGGCATTTGCATCTACAACCATAATGTATTAAACAATGTTAAATGTGGCTTTAACCCTCTCAGTTTCTGGATATAAACTGGACGGGTCTTACAAATATGCTGGACATTCCTGGAATAAAGTGAGTGACACATGTCAGCCATCACACACATGCATTATATATAATGTAGTCATAATGTTATTATTTTAGTTTCATGAAACTGGAAAGTGGATCAGTCAGCCTCCCTTTGAAACACACACATGCTGTCACATGACCTATTTTGTATTTTGAGGTGACACAGATAACAGGCTCTCACACAAACATTATGCACGCTTACTCTAGTCTCAGAAATGCGGCTCTTCCTGTAAAACCACATCAGAGGTTACACCCAATTGTGATGGTGATGATGGGGTCTTTTAATAATCTGTTTATCTTAAAGGATCCCCTACCATCAACGTGTGTGTCCAAATGGAGAGTTTAATGTGTTTTTCCAGAGAGTCTCTCTCCCTCTCCCTCTCTCCCTTTCTCTCTCTCTCTCACTCTCTCTCCCTCTCCCTCTCCCTCTCCCTCTCCCTCTCCCTCTCCCTCTCCCTCTCTCTCTCTCACTCTCTCTCTCTCCTTTTATAGTCATATTATAGGTGGAGCTGGTGTGGTTTAGGCGTGGGGAATGAGATCTTGTCTTTTGTTATATTTTTCCCTCTCTTTCTCTCTCTCACACACACACACACACACCCTTAAAGAAGAGTCATATGTCATGCTCTCTACTGCTCAGACATCTGAGCTGAAATCAATCTGAATTCTTTGATCACTCTCAAATGAAGTTCAATGAAGATGAATGTTCAAGTAATGCAAATTAATTGAAAAATAATGCTATAGATAGAGTCATACAACCTAACATACTGGGGACGTAAGAGGTTTCAATGACTATAAATGACAATGCTACTAATGGAGAACTGCTGGGGGAGGATGGAGGAAGCGTTATGGAACTTTAACGTACACACACACATATACTGTGTATATATACAGTGTGTGTTAATATATATATATATATATATATATATACATATACATATACATGATTGTATGTATTTTCTTTAGCATTTCAATTAAGCTGGAACATTTTAATATATTCATTAATATTAACATACATTTTATTATTAATAATGTATTCATTTAAGTAGTTTTAAGTCATCCTCAACACTCGTGGATGTTTACTGAGGCTCCCTGGAACCACTGCCTGGTTTACTCCAGTTGTTTTGGTGGAACACAGTTGTTGTTACTTACAGTAGCAGCCAGAACTTTTGGCTGTTTACTATACAGTGATTAAAAAAAGTAGATGTTAATTACGGTTATCAAATAATAAAGTACCAAAAAAAGTATAATAAAAGTGGTCCATACAACTTCTGATCTATAATAGCCCTTCAAAAAATCTTTGGAAAATAATGGTTCATAAGCTGTATTTATTTATTGATGGGTGGATGGAAGACTGAATTTAACGCATTTGACTAGTTTGTTTTTATAAATGTATTATTTTTTTTTTATTATCTCTCTCTTACAGTGGTCTGTGTGACAGTATTATTCAGGATATCATATACAGTTTTCTTGTGCTGCCAAACAAAATCACTATTCCACTTGTAAATGATGCACAGCTTTCCAGACTCCGCTTCCCTATGCCAAAGGTGACACGCACACACATATACACGCTTCACATACATGTGTACTGATAATATTTCTATCATATAATGCGTGTGTGTTTGGTGTAGGGCGTTCTGCGGATTCACTTTCTGGAAGCACAGGACGTGGTGGGGAAGGACACGTTTCTGGGTGGTATGATAAAAGGAAAGTCGGACCCGTATGGGGTCCTTCAAATCGGTAATCAGCTCTTCAGATCCAAAGTCATCAAAGAGTCGTTAAACCCTAAATGGAATGAAGTATATGAGGTAAGGGGCTGATTTGTGAGCAAGTGTGTCTGTCACTGACATGTTTTGAATTGCTAACTGAGGTGTTTATGTGTGTGTTTTAGGCATTTGTGTACGATCAATCAGGACAGAATTTGGAGATAGAGCTGTATGATGAGGACACAGATAAGGATGATTTTCTGGGAAGGTAATGGCTGTGATTGATCTAATCAATCATCAAATAATCACAAGAAGTCATACTTCAGAATCCCAGCATAAAGATTTTCAGGGTCTGTGTGTGTCTGTGGTTCAGCTATTCCCTACATGTTGTCCCCACAAGGATAGAAATAACAGAAATCTTTGACCTTGTGGGGACATTTTTGGTCCCCATGAGGAAAACAGCTTATGAATCACACTAAATTATGTTATTTTGAAAATGTAATAATGCAGAAAGTTTTCTGTGATAGTTAGGTTTAGGTGGTAGGGTTAGGGTCAGAGGATAGAATATACAGTTTGTAGAGTATAAAAATCATTATGTCTATAGAAAGTCCTCATAAAACATAGAAACCCATTGTGTGTGTGTGTGTGTTAATCTGATGTTTCTCCTCCTGTATTCTTTAGTCTTACTCTCGACGTAGATGAACTACAGAAGGAACAGACAGTAGATGAGGTACACATTTTTTTTGTCTCATTTTGGTCTTAGATCTGTTCAGCTTGGTTTTTAAATATCTGAGTTAAAGTTTGTACAGAAAAACTGCTTAAATTAGTAGTTCACTCAAAAAATGTAACTTAGCATTATTTACTCAGCTTGATGTTCCAAACCTATATGACTTTCTCTTTCTCTTCTGTGAAGCACAAAAAGTAAATGTTTTGAAGAATGTCCTGGCCACTATTTTCCATATAATGAAACTGACAATATTACAAAAATACCATAAAAGTATCATAAATGTGGTTCATAGGATGAGTAAATGACAACAGAATATACATTTTTGAGTGAGCTATCCCTTGAATAAATGATTTTTATAAAGTTTTAAACTTGTGTAATAAACCTATTATATTATTAATATAATAAATCCCCTGACTTGTGTTTGTGTGCAGTGGTTTGTACTTGATGAAATCGCTAAAGGGAAGCTTCACCTGAAGATTGAATGGCTTTCTCTTCTCCCTACACCTGATAAACTCGATGAGGTAACATAACACTCCCCTTAAACACAACATAGTGATATGATATGACTTCTGTTAACAATTCAGACTTAACTGATCAAATAACAAAATCAAAATTTGGGTTGGGTTGAATTTTTTTGTATGTTTTTGAAAGTCTTTCAATAAAAATAAAGCAGAAACCGTAATATTGTGAAATATTATTACGTTTAAAGTAACAATTTTAATATAATTTAAAATGGTTGAGTTTTCAGCATTATTATTCCGGTCTTCAGTGTCACATGATCCTTCAGAAAGCATTATAATATGCTGATTAGGTGCTTAAACAATTCTTATTATTATCAATAGATGCTAAACACAGTCAGAACATGCCGTCGGAGAACTGCGAATTAAACATTTGTTTCGGTCACTGATTCGGCCTAAGATTTTTGGTAGCCGAAACAGTAGTGTTAAAATCTTAGTAAATATAGTTATAGGGATGCACCTAATTGCATGTAAAATTAGACATTATTTAGGCATGTAAAATTAGACATTATTTAGTCTTTTTTTAGAGGAAGATCCCCACAATGCTGATAAAAGTTGTATGTGTTGCTTTTCAGGTTTTAAGCAGCATTAAAGCAGATAAAGGGCAGGCCAATGATGGACTGTCATCAGCATTACTGCTGGTGCTCCTGGACTCAGCCAAAAATCTGCCAGTGAGTATTAACACACACACACACACACACACACACACACACACACACACACTTGCTTTCTTTCTTGCTTCCTTATTTCTCAATTCTCCACCTTCCGTATTTCATCTGACATTACTTCTCCTACTACACTTTGCCTTTTCTTCTTTCATCCTCTATTTCTTTCTGTTGCCCTGCTCTGGTTTCCTGTCGTTCGGGGTGAAGAGTGTTTTTGAGGGGTACGTGGGCAGTGGGTGTCTGAGAGAGCGCCGCTCTGCTGGGCTGGTGTTCTGTGAGAACACTTCTGCCCTCTACAGGACAATGTTTGTGAGTCACTGCTGCATTTCCATTAGATTGTTCTGCTTGCATCTCACCTGCATTTAGTGCATTAACAGCTGGTTACTTCATTTACAAATGTTTCATAGTTTCATCTCAACTTCCCTTTCGCATGTAAAATCTTCCTGTAATGCTGTTCGAACTCTACGGACTGCTTTGTTTGTATTTGTTTATGTCGTGGTTCCTCCCGTCAGCATGCTAGTGTTTAGAGAGGCCCTGTCTGCATTTTGCATAGATATAAATAGTCTCTGCATTAGAGGTGTTAATGCTGCCATTTTTTTGTGTGCAGTTGTTTTTCCAGTTCAAAGGTGTACTTTTTCCTTTAAAGAGGGCATTTGAATATAGAGTGTCAGAGGCAGTTCATGGAAATCTTATTGACTATGTTTACACAGCTACAGAATGTGGTTACCAGCCCTGTTTGTGGTGCTAAATGAGGTTATGATGTGGTTATGGGCATATTGCTGATAGATTTTTTTTATTGACCAATGATGATACCGATATCTAGAAATCAGGTTGTCCGATCACTGTTTGTATTATCATATATACACATCTCCATTATACTATTATGAAAAATTATTAGAAAAATGCAACAACAAAAAAAGAAGTCACACACAGACATGATAATAGCATATGATAACAAAGGAGGCATGCACAAAATTGCTGAAATTAAAATGATTTACTAAATACATTTTATCGGAATTCACTTTCAAATGATTTGAAATCAGAAAGGTTTTAGTTTCAATCGACGAGGCCACATTTGACAGGAGGATGAAGTAGTTATTGGTCAATATTGATAATCTCAAAATAGACAAAATATTTGTGGATTAATTATGTTAGAGAAAGATTAACTTCAGTGACATGTCCATACAGGCATTATTCGACCCATTCCTGTCTGCTGTTGTATTTACGGGACAATTTGAGACTCGCACCCGTTGGTAAATTTGCTTGTGAATCTCGAACATTCACTGTGTGAATGTAGCCTCAGTGATTACGTCATGATCTTGTTAGTAACCATAATAAACAGGTGTACAAGTGGGATTGTGTTACTCCAGCAATGATATGGGTTGGGGCAGGGCTGTAAGACAGCTTTTGCATTGACATACACTACAGTTCAAAAGTTTGGGGTCAGTAAGATTTTTTATTTTTGAAAGAGTTGTTCAAAAGGGACATTAAAGACATTTATAATGTTTCAAAAGATTTCTATTTTAATTTTTTTAAGCGTTCTATTCATCAGAGATTCGGGGGAAATAATGTATCACAGTTTACAGAAAAAATAAACAGCACAACTTTTTTTAAAACATTGTTAATAATAAGAATAGTTTCTTGAGCACAAAATCAGCATATTAGGATCTGATGGATCATGTGGCACTTAAGAATTTAGCTTTGCATCACAGGAATAAATTACATTTTGTAATATATTAAAATAGAAAATAGTTATTTTAAATTGTAATAATATTTCACAATATTACTGTTTTTTTAACCTTGGTGGAGATAAGAGACTTCTTTCAAAAACATTAAAGATCTAACAGACTCTAAACTTTTGAACAGTAGTGTAGGTGTTGGGGGGTGTAAGGTAGAGTGTCAAATTTGGGAGCATGTTGAATGAAGCAGGGGTTGCACTTTATTTTAAGATGTCCTTGTTACAGTGTAATTAGCTGCTTGTAATTATGCATAATTTACTGTTATTACTGTAGTAAGTACATGTAACGTGTAACAAAGACAGTGTTACTGAAACAGTTCTTACTCTACACTTCACTTTGAAATGCATAAGAATTAAGTAATGTCACACAAACAAGAGTGGCAGTGATTCAGACATAGATAACAGAATGATAATGAGTGTGATATTGCTTTTATACAACAGTTCTATAAGAAATGTAATATTGAACAACTTAGACCAAATTTGACAATATTGTCAAAAAACAATTTTTTGTCTAGCTTTGCACAACAAATTAGTTCAATTTTTCCAAACAGAGTCCACTGTTGTGTGTCGCTGAGCAGCAAGCAAGCTCCAGTGATATTTTATAAAACATCAGCTCGCTTGGCCAATCAAATTCGAGGACCGTAAATAACTGTTGTATAATTGTCGCTGTAATGGCTCATGGCTCATTTTATCATCTTCATCTGTCACTGTGAGAGCGTTCAAGTATATTAAGGCATCCTGTACGTAGTATTGCATGTTTCTGCAATTAGAATTGTTGCAGGTTGATTTTCAGTGAAGTGTGGGTTGGACTGATTCTCTTTGGATTGCCTTGTCTATATTTCTCTTTCATTTTTTCTTCATCACTGTCCTTGACATCTGAACTGTGTTCTGCTAGGACCGTTTCTCAGGCCTCCTCTTTTCTCATTTTCATCAAGTTAACCATGCATTAATACTGTAACCATCATTCATTCTGTTGTGTATGAATGTGTCTGTGTGTTTTTGTGCAATTATGAATTTAACTGCATGCAATCCTCCTAATAATCCTGCCTGTGTTTGTATTTGTTTGCGCGTGTGTCTCGTCCTTTTCTGCTTTGGGAAATAAGCGCAATCCTTTAGAATTCAACAATGCAGGTCTGAAGAAGGGTACGGTCAATAAAGCAAAAAAGGTAACACAACCAGTTTTCTCACAATTTACACACACATACACAAAGAAAGATGTAGAAAGAGCTCTCAAGGTGACTGTATGTAAGATGATCTGCAGAGCGTGTGCTGTCCGTGTGCTTCGATTAACTGCATGCAGACCTGCGTCTGAAACGCACTGAATTCAGACAGTAACTGAATGCCACCGAGGCTTTTTCTCTCGCGTAAACCTCAGCCAGCTTTCCAATCTCATTTTCACAGTTCTGAGTTGATTGCATTTGATTCAAGTAATTTATGAATCAAACGTATGTATACACACATGATCTTACATAAATGCAACATATAAGACCATGCTTAAGAACAAGTCTTGATATTAATATAGTAAATGCCTTTCATAAGGGAAAATATTCCAAATTTCTCAAAAGAGAATTTTGGATTATTTTCATCCTTTAATGAAATATTTCCAAATTCAATGTCCACCACATCTATGGCATGCTGTCGATTGCCACAATCAATCATTTAGATTCTTCCTGCAGTTTATAAAATCAAAAAGAAAACATGAAAAGTAAAAAAATAAATAAACTTATTGTATTTTTCTTAAAGCGCTTAACATGTACTGCTCAGATTTTAAATTCTCCCCTTTTTAACGAACAGAGTGGGCAAATACTTTAGCTGGACCAGCCAGAAATATATATATATATAATTTTTAAATTATCAACAAAAAAAAGAATTTTACTGTTGATACGAAAAATGTTACTTAAATTTTATAATCAGTCTCAGGCTAACACATGTTGGCCTGGTTTCACAGACAGGGTTTAGGTTAAGCCAGGATTAGGCCTTAGTTAATTTAGGACATTTACGTAGCTTTTATTAATGTGCCTTAGAAAACAACATTACTGGTGTGCATCTTGAGGCTGAACAATGGCACTGACATATTTTAAAATATGTCTGTGCAAGTTGCTTTCAGTTAAAACAGCTCAAACATTTTAGTCTGGGACTTAGCCTTGTCTGTGAAACCGGGGAGTAATGTTTAAATGTTATGGTTATACTTTCAGAATAGTGTAATAATCGCATAGATTAAATATTTATTCCTCAACTTAAATGTCTATAGTAATTGACAGCAAGCCACAGGTGTGGTTCATATAGACTCCCTTGACAGGAGTAAATATGATATGTTTACTAAGTATAAATTCAAATCATTATTAGGTAAATATGTATTCCAGATTGTTACATATTTGATGACACATTATTTGTTTGTTGATCTTTGCTTTAGTATGTGCGGTTAAGTTTGATATGGTATATTGGTACGTGCTTGAATGTGGAAGGGATGTTAATAAACATTTGTATATTCTCCAGTCCGGTAAAAAGGTCACCAGTGTGCCCAGTCCATTAGTCCAGTTTACTGTGGGACACAAATCCTTTGAGAGCAAGGTAAACACACTGACACACACAAGTCATTGCTTCTTTATTTTATCTGTCTTTAATTTCAGAGGTGCATATTGTGTTATTCTTACATGTGCAAATTTGAATATGAAAAATTGTTTGAAGCTCATTGAAGTGGCTTTGCATGAAAATAGATAAATAAATAAATACACTGGCATTATATTTAACAGTAGAGAGATGTTTAGCTGTCGTTGTATAACAATATTTGGCTGTAGAAGGTGATGCTGCAAGGTTGCTTAAGTCAGATTTTACTGTGACTTTGTATGGTAAAATAATTCCAGGATCAGAGCCTTTAAATATTTAACAAAAGTGAAAACACAATGGTTAAATGTTTGACATTCCCTTGTTATTATAGACACGATTTAAAACCAACGAGCCGGTTTGGGAGGAAGCCTTCACATTCCTGATCCACAATCCAAAGAGTCAAGAACTTGAAGTGGAGGTAAAGCACAAACAGACACGTACACATGGGGTTATGAGGTCTGGAAGTTTCCATTCTTACAAGACAGATGTGTCTTGCACATTCTGATGTTTGTGTATGTGTGTGTGTGCGTGTGTGCGTGCGTGTGTGTGTGTGTGCAGGTAAAGGATGACAAACACGAGTGTTCCCTAGGGACGTTTTCTTTTCCTCTGTCTAAACTGCTGCAGGAGGATCAGATGACTATCAGTCAGCGATTCCCTCTCAAGAACTCAGGACCCGGCGCTACACTCAAGATGAAGATGGCACTTAGGGTAACACACACACACACACATATATTCTTTAACTGAAATAACATAATTTAATAGAAAGTATGAAAGAAATAGAAAGGAAAACTTACAGAAACAAAACTAAAACAATGGTTCAAGCTCTAACTGAAATAAAAATAACAAAAATAAAGATCATAAATATTAAATATAATATAATATTAATATATAATTAACTCTTTCCCCGCCAGCGTTTAAAAAAAAAAATTGCTAGCCACTGCCAGCATTTTTGATCATTTTTACAAAATTGTAATGGCCCCCATAATATTTTGTTGTTTGAATATCTGAACATGCAATGCAATATATCAAAAGAAAGAACAGCCCATCTGCTTTTAAGCAAAAAATAAAACCATTTTATTCCGTAATAAGGGCGATGATGTCATTAAAAAAATGACAAGTTATAGTGCTGCAGAGATATCAACCTGAATTAGCATTAGCATTACTAGCCACGGCCCGACAGGTGTCGTAATACCAGTTTCGGCCATGGGAGGCGGTATGCGGGCAACATAACCACCAGTCAAACATGCAATACACGAATAACTCGCTCAGCTTGTGTGCGTACTTGAACCTGATGTCAATCGTGTGGAAAGTACATCCCACTACTACATTCAAATAAAATCTGATAAAAAAAGGAACAGAACCAGAGTAAACACTGCTTTCCATCGCTGGAGACAACTAATGGACATGAAAGAAATGAGGTTCGACTCCAAACTTGCAACATTTCTTTTGGATTGGTAAGTAAGATGCTGTTAGTATTTCGTTAGAAGTTTGTTTTATATGTTTGTGTAGTTTTTTCGGGAAGTTAACATAGAAGTGTATCGAAGGCTGTTCGATAAACGTATATGACGTACATAAATATAGTATTGTAATATAGTACACATATATAGCACAATCTCTATAGCTCTTTTTTTCTTGCCAACTAACGTTACGTGACCTATATTATGTTTATTAAATGGCTTTCCTGAGGTAAATCTGACATAATTGTTCTCCAGCTGTGTTAGTGACCTCTTTATGCTGATAAAAAACACTGATTGGTCGATATTATGTATGAGGAATACATTTTGGGTAAGTTGTAGCCTACTGTATCTTTCAACAGTGTTCGTGTTTTTTTTACTATTAGCTAACTTAGTAGAGATGATCGGTTCACGTGCGCTAGGGATCTGTCGTGTAACATTTACAATCGCCAAAACGGTATTTATTGTTTGAATTGCGTAATAAAAGTGACAGAATCTGAGAGCTGAGATTTTTTTTTTATATCATAACTAACCTGCTCTGTCTAGTCTGTCGGTATCCGTGTCCTCTTTGCTTCGCGATTTTTCTGTGCGTGAGAAAATTGATGTGTGTGTGAGAGCGTGTGAAAAGTGTCAATTGCGTGTGTCTCACGGTTAATGCGTGAGAGTTGGCAGCTCTACGTTGGCGCTAGCTTGGTCAACATCAGCGAATGCTGTCTGTCAAATTAATGTAATTCAAACTAACAATAAAAATGTAATATGAACAAAACGAATATGAACATATTCACTGGTAAAGGTGAAGGGGAGTAGCTTGAAGATGTCATATTCATACTCTAGACTAGAGTAGACCAACTCACTTTCTGGAGGTTTACTGCCCCTTTCTGGTATTTTTTTGACACAAGGCACCTTTAATGCATTCTTTTTTGTCAACTCTTTATTGTTGGTAACATTTTGAGCAATAAGCTGAGAAAAACTCGGTTTTGTCAAAAACTACATCCAGATCGGATTTAGAATGATGATCAAAACATAGATGGAGTAGATTGAGTCCATCAACACCCCTAATGCTTGCACAGTCCTATAGCTCGTCCTGCGTCGACATTTCATTCAGTAACATTAGTCAGTTTTGATTTATATGCTGTTTAATGTTGGTTATCGTGTTATTTTACATATGCATCTGCTTGCATATGCTGTCGGTTGTTTATAATGTTTATTCACATGTCTTTTGAAAAGCAGATTCAGTACTCTTTCGGAAGATGCGTAACAGCGCCCCCTACCGTGTAACAGTGAAAACATGGAAAGCCGGAAATTTCCGTCAATGGCAGGGAAAGAGTTAATTGATGGGTGGAGTAAAAAGGAATTCTGCAGAATTAAAATATATTGTACATAAAATGTATTTAAAGTTCACCTAGCAGGTTTTTGCAAATCTTCACTTCAAAGGTCTTGCATATTTTACATGTAAATTGCTTTTACAACGTTCTGTTTATTCCTCAACTAAAACCTTAAATTGAAACTAAAATTAAGACAGAACGAACTAGGAATATGTCCATTAAATACAATAAAAACTAAACTGGAAGTGACCACAGCATTGATGAAACCAGCTAAAACTATAGCCTACTAAAATTTGACTTCCTTTTTATAACACTTTTAGCAATATATATTGTCTCAAAGCAGCTTCAATCAAAAATAGTGCCTTAAAGAAGACATATTATGTTTAAGCTATATATTTTTCTATATCAGTGCGCAATGTTTCTGAGCTCTCTAAACTCCTCGATTGTAGTGTTGAGTTTTCTTCCGGGAACGTACGTCACAATATTCCTCATATAAAAAATTCCAGCCCAAGGCATATGCAAAAAAAAAGGGGCAAGGCCTGGTTGAGTTGCATTAGTAGTGTGTTGAAACTCGCGACTATGGTAAGGGGTGTGACATTTCCTAAACATGCTCGAAAAGGTTGATCAATCAGAGCACATTGCACTTTTTGGAAGGAGTGGCTTCATAGAAACCAGAACTAAACAGAGCGCTAATGACAGAATGGGAAGAGAGGTGCTACAACAATGTAAAATATGTGTTTTTTGAACATTCAAACATGAAAACCTATTCTAGTAGACCCCAAAAACAAAATCAAAACTTTGTGTTTCAAAATCAAGACCAAGTGAGCAAGCTAAACATGACTGTCAAAGAAATAAACAAATGATCTTTGGCCTGTTCCAAGGGTCCATCTTAACATATACAGATATGCCTTGGTTCCTTACCTTTTTCTTTTAATTTCAGATTCTCTCTGTGGATAAGTTGGCTGCATCGGATCAGCCGTCCGCGGTTCAGATCCGCCGTCCCAGCTCCAGCGTGACCCCCAACCCCTCCCCTCATCGGCCCAATGTTTCAGAGCCCACCCCGGCATCCAAAGCCCAGCAGCCCAACCCTACATCCAAAACCCAACCCACCCCAACACTCTCCCCACGGGTGGAACACCTAATGGACAACAGGCCATTGGAGGACTCGCCTGGCCGTCTGGCTAAATCAGGGCGGAGCACGTCTAACCTGGCCATTTCTGGCTCTCTGCTAAACCTGAACCACAAAGAGCCCACACCCAGCATAGCGTCTGACATCTCCAATCCCAGCACCACCCAGGAGCTCCAGAGGACAATGCAACTATTACAGAAGTATGTTTTAACATTTTTAACATATTTTGACTAGGAATGCACAGATGTATCGACCAATAATCGGTATCAGCCGAGGAAAGCAATTACTTTCACTATCGGCCACTGGCCGATGGTTTAAAAACAGCCGATGATCAGGACCGATTATATCCTGTCATTCAAAAGGGGGCAGAAAAACGTGCCAGACTGTCACTCATGCTGTATGTGGAAAAAAATATGTCTTGTGTTGAATTTAGGGCTGTCGAAGTTAATGTGACAATAACGTATTATTAACATTGTAAACAATAGTGACGTTAAAGCAGGCTCTAATTGACCCAATGAATCTCCCGTACATCAAGCCAGGGTTGCCAGGTCTGCAGTTTCTCTTGCACCAAACATTTGTAGCGAACATCCCATCCAGTAATCGCAGAGCTTTGTGCTTTGTTACTTCTAAAAAGAAAAAAAGTCTCAAATTTCAAATTCTGTCCATTTCATCACGAAACTCAAATAATAAATGGCGTTTTGATACTCTTGATACTCTAAAATTTTAACAATAATGTCACTTAACATTGCATTTACTTCAGGAAAGTTATCCAGTGTTCACAGTTCTTTAGTTAGCTATAGTAAGTAACACTTGAGAGCAGCTTATTTACTGTTAATTATATATGTATATTGAAAATAAATCTGTGTTTATGTGCAACTGAGTTGTATACAAATATTTGAGTTGAGTGTAATTATTATATCTGAAAATAATTAGCAGTTGAATATAATATTTTGGGCTTTGTTGTTCATTTTAACCTCTAATATTACAGTAATATATCAAATGAGAGGGTTCCCTGTATAGTTAACAGTATGAGTTGGGAGAGATTTTTTTTTTTTCCTTAAGAAAATCGGCTATCACATCAGCTGAGAAATTTTGTATCGGTGCATCTCTAATTTTGACCTTTTTGTCTGGGTTAAGCGGAGGATATGAATTATTGTTTCATTCATGTTTTCACGGCAACTCCACAACTACAGTTTAATCCGTCTATGTGTTTACAGTGGCGCCTCACCTGGTTTCGCTCCTTTGGGGGAAATTCAGTTAACCATCAGGCATAGTCCCCAAAGAAACAAACTAATTGTCGTGGTGCACAGCTGCAGGTAAGTTACATATGATTTTTGATGCATCTGAGATATGCCTCTGAAAGACATTTTTAATATTAAAGTATTCATATTTCTGTGTTTGTGTATGTGTTTGTTTGCAGGAATCTGATCTCTTCTTCTGAAAGTGGTTCTGATCCATACGTCCGGTTGTATTTGCTGCCTGATAAACGACGCTCTGGACGCAGAAAAACAAACACGATAAAGAAAACGGTGAACCCGATCTACGATCAAACGTCAGTTTCTTTCTCCCCCCAGCATTTTCTTCTTCCAGTCTGCTCTCGCATTTCAATAAATCAAGCATTATAATTTTGCATCACATAAAACACTGTTTGTGTCTGTTTGTGCATGCACGTGTTTGTGCAGGTTTGAATTCAGCGTGTCACTCGTGGAGTTGCACAGAAGAATTTTAGATGTGGCTGTGAAGAATGGAGGAGGAATCCTGTCAAAACACAGAGGGCTGCTGGGAAAGGTGACATCCATCCCATTAATAACAGTCCTCATGCCATTTATACCATAAATAACCTCCCACACAGTGTTCATAACACTTATACAATGTATATTATTGAATATTCGTTTCTAGTTTGTTGTTGTGCCTCAAGAACAAATTACTCTTATCTAAAATTTGGATTGTGTGTGTTTCTCAGGTGTTAGTTGACTTGACTTCTGAGGAAATATCAAAGAGCTCAACGCAATGGTAATCTTTTTTATTATCATTTACAAAGATTAAGTTGATGATATTGATTACTGTATTTAAGTAATATGAATATTGGATATTCACTACTTATAATTGCACGTTACAAAGATTATTTACAATTTAACCCTCTGATGCACGTTGTGCCATATGAAAATGCATTATTTTGGGGATGAAAATTGTGATTATAATAATGATTATATTCTTGTTTCA
The DNA here is from genome assembly GCF_963993115.1 of Abramis brama. NCBI lineage: Eukaryota > Metazoa > Chordata > Actinopteri > Cypriniformes > Leuciscidae > Abramis > Abramis brama. The sequence continues at coordinate 11,126,031 of NC_139969.1, forward strand.
AAGTGAAAAAGAAACATTAAAATAGAGTAGTATTTTTATTTACTTTTTGATTGAATTTTTCTGCTTCAGAAGGCTAAATTCTACTTTATTTGTTCTTATATATATATATATATATATGTATATGTATATATATATATATATATATATATATGTATGTATATATATATATATATATATATATATGTATATATGTGTGTGTGTGTGTGTGTGTGTGTGTGTATATATATGTGTGTGTATATATATATATATGTATATATGTGTGTGTATATGACCCATACATTTCTTGACAGTTTTTGTGAAAATGCCACAATAAAATAAATGACATGAATATCATTTATATTTAGCAAAATGTGCATGATCGTGACACCTGAAATTTTTATATATATATGTGTGTGTGTGTTTGTCAGGTATGAGCTTACAGTGGACGGACAGAGGCGAACATCCCCTTAATCAAAGGAACCAACCTTTTTCCGCCTACACATATTAAAAAAACTACAAATCCCTACGCAAGACTCCAAACCTCAGCCATATTTAAGCCATGTGTTAAGCCTGTGGGCAAAATCAGTTGGTTCTTCAGTTTTAATCACTTTTAACAGATTTATAGTGTGTAAAAAAAAAAAAACTCTATTGATGTTATATGTGCACTGACTTAGCAAGAGTGAATGAGAAGAGTGACAGAGAATGAGAGTGTTTAGAGATATTTTTAAAGGGATACGGTTCAGCAGTATCTGTTGGATTGGTTAGTTGACTTTTAAACCAAGAGTGGCTAACTCTAACGACATCCACCATTCACATTAATGGTGGAGAGATTATATATATAATTAAGATCAGACTGTAAATAAATATACATGGAATGTTAAAATCGTATTTGGAAAAGTTTATAAATATTAACCTAAGAGTTCTTGTTAAACAAGCACCGAACTCGCGCTTGCTTTGAAAGTGTTAGAATCTCTGTTAATGTCTACAGATGACATCTACCAAAGTGCTTTGCTCATTACAAAGTGTGTGATTAAACCAAAAATGCACCTAAATGTTTTGCACAACCAAGTGTTCATATATGTATATGTGTTTCTATGTTCTCTGGTGTGGTTCAGCGTCCACCATCGCAGCACTAGCTGTCACATGACCCTGGATATCTGACGCTGCCATATCTCTGATTCTTGTTTGGCTTTTCTATAGTACTCAGTCACATGTTCAGTCCTTTTCCAAACACACTTGTTCACTACTCGCCCACCTCATCCCAGCTGTGCTTCCTTCAGAGTTATATAAAATGTCTTGTGTTAGGTCTGATCTTAAGTGAAGGTTGTGGTTTAATCTACTGCAGTGTCACTGAGCTGAGCTTATGGTATGCAGATGGTCAAACCTTTATTCCTTTCAGCAAGAATGTGTTTTTATTATATAAATTATTGTGTATATTATGAAAGATTTTATTGCTTATTATTATTATTATTATTATTATTATAAATAATACTTATCACAAAAAGCAAACGTATGCAGTCAGAGCACCCCTTTGTGCTGAGCTTGCCTTATTGATGTATATATATTTCTTGTGCCTTATGACCAACAATATACTTACCTTAGAGGATATTTGCCATCAGATATAGGATTGTAAAGTCTCTGTATTTGATTATTTCCACCATTTTCTTTTAATAAACAATTTATTCTGTACCAGTACATAGCCTGATAGTGTTTTGTCATCTACAGCATGTCATGTTTTAAAGGTGCCATAGAATGTGAAATTGAATTTATCTTGGCATAGTTAAATAACAAGAGTTCAGTACATGGACATGACATACAGTGAGTCTCAAACACCATAGTTTTCTCTTTCTTATTTAAATCTCGTTTTTGAAAAACACCCCTGAAAAACGGGCGAATCTCCACATAACACCAACTGTGACGAAACCGATGGGATCATTAATATGTACGCCTCTAAAAATTTGCATATGCCAGCCCATGCTCAGTGCCAGGCGAAACTGCACAGCCGAATCATCAGAAGTTCTGCAGGTGAAGAAACAAGCGAGGATCATAGGGAAAATGGCAGATCTATCTATAATCTATCCATCTATCTATCTATCTATCTATCTATCTATCTATCTATCTATCTATCTATCTATCTATCTATCTATCTATCTATCTATCTATCTTTAATCCGATACCGCTACAGTTTAATTCGAAGTTGTTTAGTTGCTCTGCCCATTTCACCACGGACTGTTACAACAATATCAAGCAGCCAGGCTTCTCTCGGCGTCTCAAACGGACGAAGGGGGCAATTTCAACTAACGTTATATTCCCGCAAGCGGCAAGTAGGGATTTTATTAACGATAATTTACATTGTGTTATCTAGATCCAGCGCGATATTGTTTTTTCCTCGAGAGACATCATGGCTTGCAAACGAGCGAACGAAGCATGGCAGTTGCTCAGTGTTTGGTTGTACAAATGAACACAAAAATATTTTTTTGCTCCTTCATCCGAGCCTCTGGAGAACCAGTGGGTTATGTGAATTTCTGATGTGTAATTGTTCAAATTCAGACAGATAATCTTTCTTTCAAAGTCGTTCAACACTGTTTATGCATCAGTAGGCTATATCGCGTTGCAGTGATAAGATCTTCATTCACGCGATCAACAGGCTGTCATCTGCTCAGTGCTCATCACTGAAACCTTTTATGTGATGGGAATAGATCTAAATACTTAAAAAAAAACTTCTCATGATTTGTTAATCCCGTTAGCTGTAATAGTAAAAACATATAAAAGCTGTAATAGTAAAAGTTTTCCAGATAGCTCTACATGTAATGCCAGATATTTCATATGCAAGCATGTCAGCCAATCACAGCAGTGGGCAACAACACTGAAGTCTCACAGCAGACACGCCCCTTCAAACAGAGTGTTCAAATCAATGGATGAAATCAGGCTAGGAAATATGCCTTTTATTTCTAAATAAAATTTTGATCTAAAAAACATACTAACATTATAAGGGCACCCCAGGAAACATTATAAAATAATAAAATAATCCATTCTATGGCACCTTTAAACACAAATGCAGTCAGATATCACTTGGAACATGAGATTTTAAATCAGAAATAACTTAATATAAAATATCTTAAATATTAAAATGATATAAAAAAGGATTTTTTTTTTAATTAATTCGTTTTTTTATTTTTATTTGGTTTTAGTAATTTTTGTGTGTTTTTGTCACTTATTTTTTGTATTATTTTTTAATTATTTTTTAATTAATGAAAAAATATATATATAATTTTTTGGTTGTTTTAGTACAAAAAATGGTAACTATCTGTAATAGAATCCAATTGTTAAATATTTTATACATTTTTATATTGTAGTTTATTTCACGTATTGATTTTGCATGTACGTTATCGAGAACCCACCGCTAGTGTATTCTTGTGCGCGTGTGTCCGTGACGTCAGTGGCGGGTTGCTGTTCAGTGCTGATTCTAGCGGCGCGCGGACTGCGGTGAGCGCTGACAGGTTTTGCGTACGATTGACGTCTCTTCCTCTCTTTTTTCGCTCTCTCCCATTAATCCCTCTATTTCCACACCGTCTCCATCCATTCCCCATCACATCAGACCTCGCGGAAACAAGGAAACGCACTGCTGGAAATGGATTAATAACGCGCAGGTGACATGGACGCGTGATCGGAAGGATGGAATCGTTTCACCTGTTTCTCGCCATCCTTGCGTTTCGGGCCAGTCTCGCCTCCGCGGCAGATCGAAAATTCGGTGAGTGTTTAATATAGTGTGTGTGTGTGCGCGCGCGTGCGTTTCCGTAGGGAAAGGGCGAGATGGAGCGCGCGCCATATCAATAATTGTCTTTTCCGCTGGTTTATACATTTCCCATGAGTGTTTTCTAGGCAGAAAAAGAGTTTATCTGGCGGGTGGATGCGCAGATGCTTGCATCTTCCAATACTGAACCAATAAAGAAATCGACGTGGAAGGGAATATCAAGCTTCATTCTGCAAAAAATACAGCACAGACTGATCGTCTATTTCCTCTAGTCTCTAAAATAGCGTAATTCTCCACATACAATGATTTCATGTCCCTTAATGTGAAGCGGAGAAGCTGTAGGACTTTCTACACTGGTCTTTCGCTCATTACATAACTGGGTCTGGAGCTGGAGAGGCGATATACACACGGCCTGTGTTTTTCACTTTTCTTGGCGAATGCATATTATGTATATTATTTAATCATCTGATCAGTCTGAACATCAGAGAATGGTTTGTGTGTTCAGCAGGGCCTGTGTCTGCAGCAGCACAGGAAATGAAGCATCACAGATTACAGCATAAGCCACTATAATAGAGTTTATACGGGGTCTGTCTGTGTGATTCATAAACCCAGCCCAGAAAAAGGTCATCCTGTCAGTCATTAGCAACTGTAACCATGGCAACAGATAGCAGCGTGTTGATTTCATATTGACTTGATCGCTCTAGACCGCATGAATGAGTAAAAGACAACCACACACATATACTCACTTTTGATTTCATTGCATTATAAACTGACACACACACACATGTACATGTATATATATATATATAGAGAGAGAGAGAGATAGACAGATGGATAGATGGATAGATATAAGATATAAGTCTATTATAGTCTATAGCCTATTATAATAGCCCACTATAGTCAGTCAAAAGGTTAGGGCTCAAACAGTCAAACAGAAGGAGATCAGGGGAGTTCCTTTTCAAACATTTAAAAAAAACAAAAAACATTTTAAACCTTTATTTAACCAGGAGAATCCCACTGAGATTAAGAACCTCTTTTGCAAGGCAGCGGCATATAAAAAATAATACAAACACATAGGTACAGACAAATAACACAGAGAGCTAAAACTAACACTTCATAAAATCATTTTAAATCATTTTTACGATCTAAAAACATTTACATATTAAGGCATCTGCCTCAACGTCTTTCATGAAGTGAAATATATCCTTGCAGAACTGTTTAAGTCTAATGTGAGATGACTACAAATAGTGAGCCAAAAATTAGGAAACCTTGATTTTGAGATTAAATGCTTTAATATATAAATTTATACTTAATTTACTGTGGATACACACAGGTTTGTCAGTTCAAAGACAGACAGTTAATGCAGAAGCATTTGAAATAATGTTTTCAATGCTGGTAAAAGTTAGAGTGATATTGTGGTTACAGATAAAACTAACATATTGATTATATAAAACTAAACGGGCAAATTTAATACCTGAGTATCTACATACAAAATCATTACACAAAATGCTGCTTTAACAGGTCAATTTAACAGTAAAATTCCAGATTTTTGTTGTTTGTTTATGCCAGCATTCTAAATGACATTATATGCTTTATGCCATTTTTATTATATTTTAGTTTTAATTTGATCAATTTTATTTCCTTGTCTGTGGTGGATTAAGAATAAAGCTTTGATTTAAACAAAAGTACTGGCAGCAGTTGTATAATAATACAATAAAGTGATCTAGGGTGCAAGTTTATATTGTGAAATGAAATTAAGCACTTTAACCTTTTGGAAATATCAATAAAAAAGGAAGTTAGTGAGTTATTACAGGAAGTTACAATTCATAATGAATGCCGTTTCAGTGTTAACAGATTTTATTATCTGTCCATCCATTCGCTGTTAATTATGGGAACACATCTGCCATAAAGCTATGGACACTACTAAACACTAAACAGCATCTGCACTCAAATCTCAGACATTGCCTCATGCAGAAGCTGACATCATGGTCACACAGGACTCTTTGGCTCATAATTTGAGTAGATGAGTGTCTGTGGATTCATCTGAGAGGATGTCAGTGAGGAGACAGTCTGTCCACTGTCATTCTCATGATCTGTGACTGCGGCGTCACAACGCCTCCCCCGAAAATGAGCGTGCAAACTGCTCTCCATAGTAACAGAGAGGGTTTAATAGAAATATAACAAGGGAAACATGCATTATATATATATGTGGATGACCTACAAAGAACGCTAATGGCCTGGCAACTGTTGTTACTCTTTGTTACTCATTATATTGGCCGAACTATATTTAATTAAGAAGATCCTCTCATGCTATCAACAAAATCTGACCACTGCTTTGCAATTGAAATTCTACAGTGACTGTAATTTTTCTTGATCACAAAACATGTGAATTGTTTGAAACGGGCCAATTGTAATCGATTCGTTTTTTTAAGGAGTACTCGAATTTTACTGCGTTTATCAGGACAGTCTTTACGCTGAGATGATGTGAGGAAGAATTAGATGAAGGCCATTCACGGTTTGTTAATCATACATGAGTAAATGAGGACACATACTGCTAAACCCCACACACAGATTTTCTGAGGCTGAGAATTTGCTATTTTCTGCTGAGACACTTGGTGTGTGGGGGTTTGTGTGAGAATAATTTACTATGAATGATGTGTGAATGTGAATGTCAAACACACTGCAGTAAGTCCCATAATACCTCATAACAGCAACACACTTTTGTGATGTTTTTGGTTGGTCAGTTTGTGGTCCATATGCAGGTGAGATGAGATTGAGTTCTGTCTCAGCTGGTTTGATTACGAAAATAGTGACAACAAATCACAGCAGTTAGCATGAGGAGTTTAATGCAAGCACTGGAGCAATTAAAAAGGATGTTAGCCATTATTTTGTCAGGCTTACCCACTAAATTAGCCACGCCCCTATTCTAAACCCTGAATTAGCCACGCCCCTGTTCTAAACCCTGAATTAGCCACACCCCTATTCTTAGACCACACAAAGATACCATTGTATTACTGAGACCGAGCAAACCAGAGGAAAGTTTTATTGCTCAGATGTGCTCTTTTATAGCTCAGGAGGGTTAGTGTAGTTCTCAGTTGTATTTCTTCACACTATAAACGTTGTCTCGAATATTTCTGCTAAAATAGTTGAAATACAGTAATAGGAGAGATCTATGAAATTAATGTGGGCAGCATAATTCAGATACATAGAATTTGTTCATATTGAGCTCTCCTTCTTTTGATTTCAGATTTTGGTATCAAATTGGAGCAGTTTCAGACATTGTTGAGATCTCTAAAAAACTAGAGGAGTGTTATTTAAGGACACCTATTTCAAGGATATTTGTCAGCTAACAGGGATATTTTGATCTGAGTGTCATTCCCCAAAAAATTCAAAAGTAAAACTGAATCATTTTTTAAGGCCAATTCACATCAAGATTGACATCTATAAAGATATCCATAAGCATATCAATATTGTTGTCCACACCAACACTAGATTTAAATGCTCAAGCTCTTTAAATTTGGACGGATTCTGATTAGCTGTCAGTGTTTTTTTTTCCCAATGTTATTCCAACAGTATTGTTTCTATCGTTATAGCTGTGGTCTGGACTTTGCTATTCTCATAGAATAAGAATGAATGTTAAAACTGATTGTTATCATTGTAATTATCGTCCTTGGTGTGAACTGCCCTTTATTTCTAATTCTTAAAATTCTCTTTCTCTCTTTCTGTCAGGCTGCCTGTTTGAGGATGGTCTGTGTCTGAACTATGAAGTATGTCTTAATGGTGAGTCAGTCACACACATTCGATACCTGTAGTCTCTGTGAATCTCATGCCGTTTGATTAATGCCGTCTATCATCATTTTGAATACAATGCATTTTAACTCTTTGGGTTTGACTCTCACCCTAACAAACACACACATGCTGTTTTAAATATAGTTTTTGTGTTGCTTAGCAACCATTCCGAATTCACCTCCACATGGGTTGAAAGTTAATAGTTTTTTGTTGGCACAATATGTTCCCACACTCAATTTGCAGTTGCAGTCAATGAGAGGGTAATATTGTGAAGAGGTTGAGGGCCGTGGGAGGACGGCGCGAGGCCGGTGGCGTGATTAATAATGAGCGACACCTGCGCGACGCACCGGTCTCGTACGGCCCTCGACCTCGTCCTGCTCGCCACAAATACGAATGAAATTTTACACATCACATTTTCAGGCTACGTTTACACGTGGATGGCTATTTTCATAAACGGACATTTCACCCCTCTTCGTTTTCAAAAATAACATTGTGCACACGAACCTGTGTATATGCTGTCAAGAGCATGCCAAACCTGTAGGTGGCAGTGTAACGAGAAGCTCAAGCCCACCTTAGCCAATCAGAATCCCGAAAATAGTCACATTCTGTGACGTCGCTGCCTAAAACTCTGTTTTTTTCAGTTTACATGCAAACGGGCAAACGAAGATTTTCAAAATCTCCACTCTGGCCGGAGTTTTTAGAAAGAATCGGTTTCATTGGCGAATCCTCCGTTTGCGTGTAAACGAAGGGCGCAAACGAAGAGAAATGTCTCTGTTTTTCAAAATAACCATGTACGTGTAAACGGGGCCTCAGGCAGAATCAGCCGATCAGACTTAACCTACTTTCTTACTCGTATTTGGTGCGAGTGTGTGTTTCTTTTAAATTTATATATATAATTATAACTCATATAACTATGAGGCTAAGATTCCTCAGAAACGCTGCCAGAAGCTGGTGTCTGGTTATACATCTTGTTTGCAACAGGCCATAAAAGTAAAAGGGTGTTCTACCAAGTGCTAAAGATACTTGCGATGTAGGAGTTGAATAATTATTTAATTGATATTTTACCTGAATCTCACTTCAAATTTTAATATAAAATTATTGCACTAAAGTAGTAAGTAGTTGGCAGGTGCTGTGTAGGCTGTAGTAAGCGCTTGTGTAGACTGTGTAAGCGCACAATCACAAAGGATAACAAAAGGAGTCTTTAATAGCAAATTCCACTAGGAACACATAGGAGAATCACAGGGAAGAAGCTCAGGAAAGAACCATGCTTAACATAAACAATACCAGACAATGAAACAAAGGAAACTGAGGGCTTAAATACAAGGGAGAGTAATCAACTGAACAGAAACAGGTGCGTAGAACTAACTAACAATCAAGGAGGGAAAACTAGGGAGCACAAGCAAACTAGAACAGGGAAACAGAGCCAAAACACAATGAAACTAAACCAAATCAGAACATACATGTTATAGTAGTGGTACATAATATATTTTTACCTCTACTTTCTTCCCTCTTTCTCACCCTTAGAATTAAACAGACTTTTTTTCTACTCTATTGATAAGAATTAATACAGTCACTCATTACATACTCACAGAGGTTAACCAATCAAAAAAAATGTCATTTACATATAGAAATTACCTCTGTTATGATTGGCTAACCTCTGTGCGTATGTAATGAATGACAAATTGACAGCACAGAGAAATGCTTTTTTTTTCTCCCTTGTGGGTGTAAAATAGAGATGCAAATGTAATCTCTCATGGTGTGAGCCTACTATCAGGCAAGTGTCGGCGACTGTCTCAGTCGCCCCTAGCTACTGTCTCTAATAAGCTGAGACTCTTAATGGATCTAAAAATATACACACACACACACACACCATGAAGTGTGCACATAATTGTCAGTCTGAAGAGGTTGTTGATTTGATTTTCTCTGTAGATGGCATGTTAGGCCGCTGCGAGGCTGCTCCATTAACAGAAGTCTACACGTACGACGTCACGCCAGCAACGGTACAGAGATTCCGCATACTCCTTCAGAGACTGGCACACAGAGGTAAGTGCAATAATGTCACCATAGCAACTGCACACATCACTGTCGCCATGGTTATAAAGGCTCCTCCTAGAGCTCCTCAGCATTCGAGGATCCAATCAGAAGCTCAGTGTGTGTGACGGTTGATGTAAGATGTGCGTGTGGAGTTTTACACAGAGTTCATTTCACATGTCAATATCTCCTGCTTTGATTCTGTTCCTGCAGGGCTGTCTTGGGAAGATGACGTCACTCAACAGGTTTTAACGAACGAGTTCTCCAAACTACGCAAAGTTTCCCTTCCATTACCAGAGCCCAGGTAAAACACTAACATTTGCCAGTTAGTTTGTTCACTTATAGCCAGAGGAAAGAAAAATCACAAATAGGATTTTTTATCCTATTGTCATGAAATGAAAATTGCGATAATCTTTTCTTCCCTATTGCTATGTACATTATGAGAAATTTAAAGAATGCAAAATGTAGTTACCTTTGATAATTACCCATGGCCATGATTCCTCTAGTCTAGTGATTTCTGCAGTCGTGGTTCATATCTTGATATTCTGACAGGCTGCAGGGTTATGGACCTGCTGTTGGAGACAGGAGAATGAAATCACCAGAGGCTGAGGTTAGGAAGACTCTGAAATACCTGCAGCACCTGGGACTGCTACCAAAAACATCACACAAGGTGAGTCAGGTGTGTGTGTGTGTGTGTGTGTCCGATGGCCGTGGCTCTGCCTCAGGATTGATATTTACATTGGACATAGAAAATTTTTCAATATAAAAGAGAACAAAAATCTTTGAGATCAAATATGAAATTAATATGAATAGGCCCAATAACGTGCAAAATTATTAACATGGCAGGCTGAATAGGAACATTTACAATTTGGTATATTCATAAACATCAGCAAGTGTGATTTACCAATCTATTAGTTTTAAGCTGTTTTAAATGTTTATCCTGCGTAGGGGGCGGAGCTTCAGTATTATCGCCCTGGAGAACCACGCCCTGTCGCTGACTCCTCCCCTCCTGAGTTCATTCCAGAGATGCCCTATCAATCACAGTCTTACCCCGACCTCAGCCGATACCAGAGCGATGCGGCACACGCTCCACAGCAGGGAGTGGGGTTAGACCTGCTCAGGGCCGCACTTCAGAACTATCTTTCCAAGAACAAACCGCCTCTGGGGGAAAGATCCAGAGCGGACCGGCTCTTCTTAAAAGACTCTCTTACACCCGTGGATGGTATAATCTCATCTCATCTCATCTCATCTCATCTCATCTCATCTCTTCTCTTCTCTTCTCTTCTCTTCTCTTCTCTTCTCTTCTCTTCTCTTCTCTTCTCTTCTCTTCTCTTCTCTTCTCTTCTCTTCTCTTCTCTTCTCTTCTCTTCTCTTCTCTTCTCTTCTCTTCTCTCCTCTCCTCTCCTCTCCTCTCCTCTCCTCTCCTCTCCTCTCCTCTCCTCTCCTCTCCTCTCCTCTCCTCTCCTCTCCTCTCCATTTACTAATGTCATCTGAAAGCTGTACGACTTTCTGTGAAACGCAAAACGAGATATCGAGATAGCAGAATATCAAAGCTTTTCTTTTCAACAGTAGCCAGTAACCCGAGTCTGTCAAGCTTAGTCAAGCCCAGTTTAATGTGAAGAGAGAGCTATAAGTAATAAGTATAAGTTTTTTCTGGCAATTTTACTAGTGGAACAACAAGTGAACCCTTAACCTTCTATTTCATGATATTTCCTCACTGTAATGCAGTAAGTCATTTGAAAATCTTTTTTTATAAAACGGATAATCCCGTGCCTTTATTATGATTGGACACCACTGCGTCTGTGTGTTGCAGCATCTGTGATTTGTTTTTCAACCATTCCGCTTTTAAAGAACTCCGCTCTGCAGCGTGCTTTATATACATATATATATATACACTCACCTAAAGGATTATTAGGAACACCTGTTCAATTTCTCATTAATGCAATTATCTAATCAACCAATCACATGGCAGTTGCTTCAGTGCATTTAGGGGTGTGGTCCTGGTCAAGACAATCTCCTGAACCTCCAAACTGAATGTCAGAATGGGAAAGAAAGGTGATTTAAGCAATTTTGAGCGTGGCATGGTTGTTGGTGCCAGACGGACCGGTCTGAGTATTTCACAATCTGCTCAGTTACTGGGATTTTCACGCACAACCATTTCTAGGGTTTACAAAGAATGGTGTGAAAAGGGAAAAACATCCAGTATGCGGCAGTCCTGTGGGCGAAAATGCCTTGTTGATGCTAGAGGTCAGAGGAGAATGGGCCGACTGATTCAAGCTGATAGAAGAGCAACTTTGACTGAAATAACCACTCGTTACAACCGAGGTATGCAGCAAAGCATTTGTGAAGCCACAACACGCACAACCTTGAGGCGGATGGGCTACAACAGCAGAAGACCCCACCGGGTACCACTCATCTCCACTACAAATAGGAAAAAGAGGCTACAATTTGCACGAGCTCACCAAAATTGGACAGTTGAAGACTGGAAAAATGTTGCCTGGTCTGATGAGTCTCGATTTCTGTTGAGACATTCAGATGGTAGAGTCAGAATTTGGCGTAAACAGAATGAGAACATGGATCCATCATGCCTTGTTACCACTGTGCAGGCTGGTGGTGGTGGTGGTGTAATGGTGTGGGGATGTTTTCTTGGCACACTTTAGGCCCCTTAGTGCCAATTGGGCATCGTTTAAATGCCACGGCCTACCTGAGCATTGTTTCTGACCATGTCCATCCCTTTATGACCACCATGTACCCATCCTCTGATGGCTACTTCCAGCAGGATAATGCACCATGTCACAAAGCTCGAATCATTTCAAATTGGTTTCTTGAACATGACAATGAGTTCACTGTACTAAAATGGCCCCCACAGTCACCAGATCTCAACCCAATAGAGCATCTTTGGGATGTGGTGGAACGGGAGCTTCGTGCCCTGGATGTGCATCCCACAAATCTCCATCAACTGCAAGATGCTATCCTATCAATATGGGCCAACATTTCTAAAGAATGCTTTCAGCACCTTGTTGAATCAATGCCACGTAGAATTAAGGCAGTTCTGAAGGCGAAAGGGGGTCAAACACAGTATTAGTATAGTGTTCCTAATAATCCTTAAGGTGAGTGTATATATATATATATATATATATATATATATATATATATATATATATATATACTGTATATATATTAAAAATATATATTTTTTTAACCTATATTATTTTTATGCAGTTTCTTGATTTTAGTAATGAGGTCCCTTTTATCCAAGACATTAAACATTTCCTTAATATTTCTATGCAGTAGAGGGTTAAGTCGTTATTCACTGCAAATTTGCCTTAAAAATTATGTTAAAAAACTTTCTCACAGAATCCTTCATCTGGAAAGTTCTGCGGAATGTGGGAAGACACAGTGTGGATGTGAAGAGTCTAAAGACAACAGATCTGGATAAGCTTGCTGTTCTTATCGCAGACGCTCTGCAGGTGGTGGAACAGCAGGCCGGTCCGGGAGAGACGCCCAGAGACCTGGAGACACAGTGGCGTCCTGAGGACGAGGCAGAAGACATGCAGTATGAGGACCAGCATCCTGAGAGCGATGCAATGGAACAGACCCCTAAAGACAGTGCTCAGAAGCAGACGGAGGTGGATGAGGAAAGTTCATCTGTCACTCAAAAGACAGTCCAAACCATCATGCCTGTGACAGGTAACATCATCTGAAGCAAAACCAAGTCTTTCATCACTCATACGTAGACAAACATTTATAACAATCATGATGTTTCTCTTTCAGAGGGACAGACAGTAGAGGAGGAGAAGAGAACCATGGACAACAAGGTAGTACTTGTGTTGGTTGAAGGTCAGAAACATACTTCACGCAAGAACACAAAGCAGACGTTTTCTGTCCACTCTTAGGTCACATTTACATTACATTGTTCAAGTGACCCAATTCCGAGCTCGGATATGACCCACGAACGTGTAAGCAGGGAAAAAGCATATGGATTTCGGTATTCTCCGAAGATTCTCAGATCGGTTTAAGGCCTCATTCATATCTGGATATAAATCTGATATGAATTAAATTCATGCATTTGCGTCTGCCACGTAAGCAGACAGATCGGATATTCCCCTGTCAATGCGATTTGTACGTCACGGAAAAATCGACTCGCCACCATGATCACATGACTCTTTTCAATGGCGTAATGAAGGACGAAGGCTCAACCCAATGTTTTGCTGACCTTTAAAGATGGTGCAGAAAGCAAAAGCTGTTTTTACTTCCTTTTCGGCCTGTTCACTTTTAAAAGAAGATGTAAGCTTGTCATAAAAAACAAATCTAATATAGTCAACAAATCAAAATTGGTTGTCAAGACCTGCATGCGCCCTTAATGTCAAAACTGTAAACCTACGGCTACATAAAATGTGTTCAGTTTAAAAAAAATTGTTTGCATTTCACTTAAATAATATGCCTAACATGTTTACAAAGCAGCTTAACAGAGAATATTGCCATCAGTAAAATTGATCTAGTTTAAAGCAACAACATGGAACTTTTCCTCTGCGGTCGCCCTACAGGTTGGAAGCGGAATTGTCCATTACCGCTGTCGTAAAATGATTTACGGTTACTGTATATGAAGCATGCAGGTTTTTTTCATATGGGCAATGATAATATTATTAATCTTCCCCCTTTCATAATTTATACATGTTTAGTAGACTAAACATTTTAACTCAAACATTTGCGATTTGCATGTCGATTGCAATGCTCAAATCTGAACGAGAATGATAGCGATAGCATCCTAACCATCTAAAACTACCATGTTAGTGTTTACTAGCTACCAGATTGATAATTCGCTCATCTACTAGCTGATTCATGAAGATAAATAAATGGAGGACCAGATAGTTTCCGTAACGTAGCCAGGCAGACAACAGATTAGAAAAACTAAAGATAGTATGCAAGCAATTTACAGTTACTTACTAGTTCAACAGCATGACGGCCAAGTCAGCATCGGTCTGGTAACTCTCCTCCTCCATAAGCTAACGCCAGCGAGCAAACGCTCGACCAATATTGATCCTCGTCCTGCCTTTCAGTTTATCACTCTCCCTTTTCCTCTTCCGACTCTACTCCGACAAAACCTTGGACTTCTTACGTTTCGCTGCTGCTTCAGCCATGACGAAAACAGACGTACGAAAACAAACGCGCTGGTTGGCCACATTTGAGGAAGTGGTGGGCAAAGTGACGTATGCCGTAAAGCAGTCGAATTTTGTAGTTCTTTTTGAGCGCTGGTTACTACCCGCACCCCGAAGTTACATAGTGCCAGTAAAAGCGATACAGACCCCGTCAGGCTCTGGCAGACGTCTCATTCAACCTATTGTAAGTCGATGTACTATCACAAGGGTCTTGGAAATATATTATGAAGGTTGAAAAGTTACATGTTGTTACTTTAATGTTTCAAAAATCAGTGTACCAGATTTTCAGACTTCCCTGAAATAAAAATTATATAAATATAAAACAAATATTGTGCATGGAATTTTCCTTCAAGTATGGATTTACATTCTGCTTGTGTTTATTTCCTGTTTTAGCAGGAAGTGGGCTTTTTGGGAAAGCTGCTGGAGTACCTGGATAAAAGCTCCAGCTCAGATCCAGAGTCTGTTGATAAGGGACCGGGCGTATCTGTAGAGAAGGTTCGTAGCAGAACAACACACCGGGAGGTGGGGATGCAGAAAAAGGCCATCGAGAGAGTGGAGGAGGTAGAGGGCTGGGTGCAGGCAGCAGCTATAGCGCCCTCCTCTGGCCTGAAGGAAAACCCTGCACCACACCGCAAGAACATGAAAACACAGGATCTTCAGTTGGATGTTCAGAGCAACGTTAAAAATGACATCTACGGATACATTATTACTGACACAGAGTAAGACCCTCTCTCTCCCTCTCTTTCTTTCTCTCTCAATTAAATTCTTTTATTGGCCTGTTCTCCACACATTAATGACAGATTTATTTGATCAATAATACAGCATGAACTGTAATACTGTGAAATATTGTTAAAATTTAAAATAACTGTTTTCTGTTTAAAATGTCATTTATTCTTGTGATGACAAAGCTGAATTTTCTCCAGTCTTCAGTGTCACATGATCCTGCAGAAATCATTCTAATATTCTAATTTGATGCTCAAATAACATGATTATTTTATTATTACACAGAGACGAACCGTTTTCAAAAGGCCGTTTGTGTTTTCAGGCCCCCAAAACGCCATTGTCATGTAAATGAACAGCCAAAACACTGTAAAAGTTTTCCATTTTTAGTTGTAAACGGTGTCGTGTAAACGGCCCCTTAATGTCAAACTCAAATCCAACAAGTCATAACCCTTCACAATAATGTGAGTGTATTATGATCAGAAACAAGTTTCTCTTTCTCTCTGGATCAGGAATCTTCCCACAGATAAGGGATTGTATCTTATGGAGTTGGTGGCTCGTAAAGCGAAGATTCAAATGACGGATTTCTCAGAGCTCTCGTGAGTCGTCATAGTGTGTGTTTGCATCTTGTGTTGTCCGCAATGCATGTATGTTAACAATTTCTCAAATTAGGATAACTTGCAAAAAGGAAAGCCACAATGGGTTTAAAATATATTGCAAGCTTAGAAAGTAAAGTATTTCTGTTTTTACGTATATCTATATGTATCTTATTGCGAACGATTCATGTTTTATTTTATTTTTTACATTTTGACTGCATAATTTTTTCATTAAAATATGAATTGATCTTCTCCAATTATTTAGTTCGCTTAAACCCGCCCACTCAGATCTGCCCCATCCAATCAACGACCAATGGATAGAACCAAGTCCCCGCATTACACTTTTGTCTTTTTCTTTTTATGCATTATCTATTTCACTTGGATGTATATCAGTCGTGACCTAAATGTTCAGACAGGTCTAAGAATAATTTAATGGATGACTGTTTGGTTTTCAATGTGCCATTTGTTGTATTTATTATTTGTATGGTTAAAACACTAACTGAGGGTATATTTCTTGTTTTTGGACACCAACATGATTCCTCAAAATATGTTGTTGTGTGTTTGTGTATTTGTATAGTGTTGTTAGTCCAGCTGTGACGTTTCAGGTCCGTCCGAACGCTCAGAACATCACTACAACAGATGTGGCGAATGTAGCAGGTTAGTTTAGTAAGAGTTAACTAATTACATGATATACAAGAGACAAGAAACTCTTCCATGAATGTCTCTGTTCAGACTTATGAGTACTCTGAGCTCCTCCGATTCTGATTCTTCTCTTGTATCAGTCCATCGAAAGGATGAACTGGAAAAAGAAGCGAAAGTCAAGATTGTGGAGGCTGGAGTCACTGATGTAAGATTCTTTCTAGTTTTTTCCATCTCATTGTCACCTCAAACAGAATCAAATACATTTTAATGTATCATATACTGCATAAAAACTGTTGTTAATCAAATCACTGTAAAAATGAAAATTGAGGCACCATTTGAGGTTCCTCAGATCCCCACACTGGTAGAACCGTATATGGAGAACTATAAAACATGCCAGTTCTCTAAAGAACTTGCAAAATGAAGCCCCATAAGTCCTGCAAGAACTTGGAAGACTGCCAATGGTTTATCTAATAAATCATAAGAAGGTTTTGAGGCACTTAAACATATAAAATGAAGCTGCCCATATTTACAACAGGATCTGAGTCACCTTCAAAATGCCTAGAGATTCTCAAGAAGGTTCTGCCAGTGTCTGAAGAATAAGTAAAGAACAAAACAGATAACACATTTTGACTCTGACAGCAGCTACAGCATCCTTTTCTTTATATATATCTGAGACTCAGACTTTAGAAAATAAAAAAAATTTGAAAGATTCCTTGTCTTTCTCTTTCTCTATAGAGGAGTAAACTGAATCAGATTCCCACCAAGTACAGCCGCTCTGAGTCTCTGAAGTTTCTGATTCTGACTGTGATTTCCATCATCTGCATCGCTGGAGTGTTGCTGGCGTCCAGCGTGGTTTACTGTCTGCGTCACCGCTCTCATCACAAACTCAAAGAGAAGCTCACCAACCTCGGCTCAGAGCCCACCACTGATTCCACTGCTACCTACCAGGTACAAACGTGTGTGTGTGTGTGTGTGTTTGTAGAGCTGTTCGTTTGAGATTTTCTTTGATGTATGAAATATCCATCTCTCTCTAGGAACTGTGCAGGCAGCGAATGGCAGTGAAGCCTCCTGTTGAGAAGTCGGATCCTATTCACTCTTCTCGTATAAATAGCGTGTCCTCTCAGCTGAGTGAGGGCCCGATGCCGAGTCCCTCTGCTCGCACCAGCACCTCCTCCTGGAGCGAAGAGCCCGTCCACTCCAACATGGACATCTCTACTGGTCACATGATACTGGTACACACGCAAACACACACACACTAGGAAAGTTTAAAAATGTAACACAGATGCATTTATTCAATGCCACTGGAAAAGCTAAAACCTTCACTTGCAAATATAAACGTAAAAATTATATTAAAACTTAGTAATTTTTTGGGGGATAATTTAATTAACATTTCATTTAAAAATTCATAATATTTTATTTTTGTAATTTATTAAACAATTTTTTTTTAAATAAGTCTCACCAAAGCTGCATTTATTTGATCAAAAATACAGAAAAACAATAATATTGTGAAATATTATTAGTTTTCTATTTTAATACATTTTAAAATCTAAATTTTCAGTATCATTACTCCCGTCTTTAGTGTCACATGATCCTTCAGAAATCATTATAATATGCTGATTTGATGCTCAAAAAACATTTCTTATTATTATCAATGTTGAAAACAAGCCGTGCTGCTTAATATCTTTGTGGATAGCATACTTTTTTCAGGGTTCTTTGATGAATAGAAAGTTCAAAAGAACAGCATATATAAAAATATAATTCATTTGCAACATTGTTAACTGTCACTTTTGAACAATTTAATGCACCTTTAATAAAAGTATGAATTATAAAAAATAAAAATAAACTTACAGACCCCAAAACTTGTGAACGGTAGGGTCATTTTCCATTTCATAAGAGCAAAAGACATGCAAAAACATCCTGTATGTTCTTCTATGTACACTTGTAGGCATATATGGAAGACCACCTGAAAAACAAGAATCGTTTGGAGTCCGAGTGGGAGGCTCTCTGTGCGTACCAGGCCGAGCCCAACGCCACCACCATCGGACACAGAGACGGCAACGTCAAGAAAAACCGCACAAGCACAGTCATAGCTTGTGAGTCAAACACACAAATTTGTTTATTTATGTCCTACCATTGGTGTGTTAATGAATTCCCATGCTTTAATTGAGCTTTTCAAATGGGAAAATAAAATGTGTTTTTTGTTTAGATGATCATTGCAGAATAACTCTGAAGTTGGAGAACAATCAAGGCAACTCGGACTACATCAATGCCAGCCCAATCGTGAGCCCAAACTACATCTGCAAAAAGCATCAAACTACTCAAACTGCACACTACAAACTACAGTGCAAACTGGATAAAACACTAGGTGTAGGAAACTTCAACCCTGGTTGCTCCAGGGTGACTTCACATGTAGAAAATACTCCGCGTAAATTACTTCGGATAGAAGGCATTGATTAACTGTCTGTGGACCAGTTAAGGCAAACAACTGAGACCTGCTTTATTACCACTGTGCCCTTAAGGAAGACACTTAACCCATAGGTTACTCAGCGCTATTTGCCATCAGTTAACGCAACTGATGCCGTAGGTCACATGACAATGACAACATGGTGATGTAGAATTTCACTAATACTACCCACATTCATACTATATAGATTACATACTTTTTTTGAAACAGTTGAGAAGTAAGTTCTAAACCAATGTAGTACGTACTACAGTATGAGATTTTGGACACAGCATTAGTATTATCAACAGAAAATTGGGCAATCAGCCTAACACTCAGAACTAATGTGCAATATGTGAAATTGCATCGTGCGCATTGTGTGCAGTAGAGATATTATGGGCTGCATTAGCTGATTTGCATAAGTGAATTGGGTACTATAACGATGCAGACTGTGCATGCAAATAAATGGCACAATTCATTCTTTGTATTTTGATTGCTCATTCTGTAGTATAATTTACATATATATCATTTAAACCATTTACAGCCAGACTGCATGTGATGCAGAAGGGTTTATTGTGCGTTTTCTCTCTCTCAGATGGATCATGACCCCCGTAACCCCGCGTACATCGCCACTCAGGGCCCGTTGCCCTCCACCGTGGCTGACTTCTGGCAGGTAAACTGCATTATTTGTTTGTAATCTGACATAGATGGTCAGAGAGTGTGGTCATGTGAGTTCTCTAGCACAAGGTCTGGGAGAGCCTGTGTGTGTGTGTTACAGATGGTCAGGAAGAGTGTGTAGAGTACATGTTTGTGTAATGTGTGTTCTCTTGCAGATGGTCATGCAGTGTGTGTGTAACATTGTGTGTGTTCTCTTGCAGATGGTCTGGGAGAGCGGGTGTGTGGTGATTGTCATGTTGACTCCTCTCACTGAGAACGGTGTGAAACAGTGTTACCACTACTGGCCCGATGAAGGCTCCAACCTCTATCACATTTATGAGGTACCGTACGCACAAATATTCTCCTTGCAGAGTAGAGGGACGACTCTACTTGTGTAAGGGCGACTGCTTGTGGGTTTTTGTTCTGCTGTTTTGGTGGTAGAATATCTAACAAAAGAATCAGGAGTAGAGTAAACCTCATCCCCCTGGCCTCAAGAGGCGCGCTAGCGACTGATGCTAGAGGCTGCGGCCTTTAGTGCCCTTGTTAGTGTGTGCGCCTGCCTTCCATGCTGGAGACACTGCTTTGAGTCCCGCTCAGAGTGGTGCGAGTAGGACCGGTTACACTTAGACAGAGTTTTATGTCATATTTAGACACATTTGTTCTGCTCTACTGATAGGATTTCATTCAATCACCCTGCGTTTGACACAGTACAGCAGTTCCATTCAGCTTCAACTACCTTTTGTTTCAGTCACATGACTTTTACAGCACATCCACCATATTTATGACCATCAGCAGGGCAAAGTGGACATTTATGAATGTATTTTATTCCTCAATTCATCTCAGTATACTGGCACTATAAACAGAGATGGATTGTGGATTAAATATACACAGTATAAATGCCTTGTGCTAACTTGCTAAAATGACAACAACAAAAAAATCTGGGACTTGGTATTGATCAAATCCAGTGATCTTTTTTTTCTTGCTATTTCTGTCCATATGTTTTTGTATTCACTTTCTTTGCCTTGCGGATGATTATAAATATGGCATATGACGGAAAAAAGTTAATATACAAGTACAAAATATATTGAAGAAGAATAACAAATGTATTGTAAGTAAAACGTAAGTAATTTAACATAATTGCATCAATACTAGTGGGAGACGGTTGAAATTATAGGCTATGAATAAAACAAAATTGTTTTAAAATGTTTATTGTTGTTTTCTTAAATGCAAACTGCCACTGGTTAGCACACTAAAGTTTGCAATTTATTGTCGAGTAAATGCATATTGTAAAATGAACGTGTGATTATATGACATATATGCACATTTATTATTAAAAAAAAAAACAGGAAACAGGCGGTTTTCACATTGTGTCTCATCTTGTGTGTGTTTCTAGTAGAGGCATAAGGCTTCATATTGCTTGCTTTCAAAATGTTCAGATTGTTTTAATGTTAAGAATTTAATATACAAAGTGTAATTTTTAGATTGAGAATTTTAATTTAGTTTCTTCATTCTGTCGAACATAAAAGAAGATATTTTGAGAAATATGAATATAAGATCAAATATCAGACAAATATCTCAGATTTTCAGATTTTTGAGTTGAGTATCCCTTTAAGGTCTTATGTAATAATAGCTGCAATTTTGTGTAAATGCAGAACACTACAATGAGACAGACACAAAACAGTGACTATATTTTTGGTTTGGTTTTCTATATCATCATTCATCCCTCTGTATCTAGTGATATTTGCACTGCTGTGTGTGGTGTTGTTAGGTATAATAACGTGACTAGTTTTTTTCTCATATGTGTGTTGATTTAGGTGAATCTAGTTTCTGAGCATGTGTGGTGTGAGGACTTCCTGGTTCGGAGCTTTTACTTGAAGAACATGCAGACTAATGAGACTCGTACGGTCACACAGTTTCATTATCACACCTGGCTGAACGACCGAACGCCCGAAATCAGCCAAACCCTGCTCGACTTCCGCAGGTGCGAGAGTGTGCGCATGTGTTGTGCGAGCGTCTGTGTGTGTGCGTGCGTGTGTGTGTGTCAGCTCCTGAGCGGTTGCCAGTGTCATTTTTGTGGTCGTGCAGCTAGTTCACTGGCTCCAGTTGCATAGTCACAAAAGTGATCATTGACAACTGCGACTCTGCATCCAACTGCACCCTGGGATACCAGCCCACTCCCTCAACCTCTCTCCTCCCTCAATCTTTGATCAACCTTTCTGCCTGCTAACCTCTAAGCTCTGACCTATGATTTCCTCCTTTTCTTTGCCTCTTCCCACAGTTCTCTGTGTACCTCTGTTCTCTCTGTCTTTCTTATATTTTCTTATTTTTCTTCAGTCAGAATTGTTGTTTGGTTGCTCCTGGCCCCACCCATGTTATTGCTGATCTGCACAAAACCACCAGAAGTGTTTATAAGTCCAAACCAGTAACATGGCAGAAGCTAATGTGGCTGTGTGTGTGTTTGTGTGGGTCAGGTTTTGTCTACATTGTGCTGATCAAAATAGATAAGTAAATAGAATTTATTAATAAAAATGAATTAATTAATAGAATAATATTCAAATGGAAAACAAAAGAATGCAGACAGGTTTGTATCAGAGTTAGGTTTAGGGTTGGGATAGAAAATATTGTTAGCTTAGGACAGTATAAAAACAATGGAAGACAATGGAAAGTCCTCAACCTGACAGATTGACACGTGTGTGATTTTGTCCTGCATAATTAATGTTATTTCATCCCCAAATCTTTTATAATAATCTTTACGTCAAAACGTACATTTTTTATACACTACTGTTCAAAAGTTTGGGGTCAGTAAGATTTTTTTAACAAACACTTTTATTCAGCAAGGATGCAAAAGTGACTGTAAAGACATTTATAATGTTACAAAAGATTTCAATTTCAAATAAATGCTGTTCTTTTTTTAAACTTTCTATTCATCAAAGAATCCTGAAACGATGAATCATGGTTTACACAAAAATATTAAGCAGCATAATGTTGATAGTGTAATAGAATGATTTCTGAAGGATCATGTGACTCTGAAGACTGGAGTAATGATGCTGAAAATTCAGCTTTGTACAGTAATATATTGAAATAATATTTCACAATATTGCCTTTTGACTTGCAGCCTTGGTGAGCATCAGAGACTCTTAAGCATACGAGAAATCTTACCGACCATAAACTGTTGAACAGTAGTGTAGATTTCATTTTTTAAAATTAATTTATCATTTTTTATTATATGAAATGGATTTAGAACTCCATCTCTTCTGTAGAATTTAGCTGCATCTGAAATCTCTTTACAAGTTTCATATATCTGTGTGTATGTGTGTGTCTGTGTGTTTATGATTGTATGTATGTCTTCTTTCTAATAGGAAAGTAAACAAATGCTACCGTGGAAGGTCCTGTCCTGTCATTGTTCACTGCAGGCAAGTAAAAAAAACGTTCACACACACACACACACGCATACACGCACACATACAAATATTGCGCTTTCTGATATATATATATTGATATTCGTGCCCTTTGTCAGTCAGAAAAGCCTTACAACAGCCACTGTGGTCAACTAGATTTCAATATTTAATGCAAGAAGTAAAATATAGTAAATAAAACATGTATTCAACACAAATGTTCACTAAATGAACAAAAGCAAGCATGATAATGATATTAGGAAACAGGGTTTTAAGAGGGTGACAGCTGAAACCGCACCTACTCACCATCTCTATGTTTGCTACACTAATTTCATGTGCTGGCCGCAACTAGCAAAAGACAGACGGTTGGAAGAAAACACGTTTGGCTGTTTTCCATGCTCATGCTGTCATGATGACGTCAGCGGGAAAGCAAAGTCGTGTGAGAGGCAGAACAAGTTGTTACATTTTGACCAATGGTTAAAAGCTTGTTTTTAGTCAACACTATAAAATCTGAAAACAGTTCTGCGACAGATCAGTCTGACAGCGCTAACAGAAACTTCCTGTTCAAAAGTTCCTGTAATATGTCATGGTGTGTTTCAGTATTTTGGCTTTTTATTGATTTTTTTATGTTGCTGTTTTCTTTTATCCTTCAGTGACGGAGCTGGACGGACTGGGACGTACATTTTGATTGACATGGTGTTGAATAAAATGGCCAAAGGTAAAGACAAAGAAAGCAGAGGATCAGATATCAGTGGGTGTTAAGTGATGCTTTGCACATTGTGGACAGTCAGTGTAAATACTGATATAAATATTGATTCTGTGCTTTACAGGTGCAAAAGAGATAGATATTGCTGCTACGCTGGAACACCTGAGAGACCAGAGACCCGGCATGGTTCAGACCAAGGTATGTGAATACATAAAGACATTTGTACACTGAAAAAGACTCAATATCTTTCATACTGAAACATACTCTGTGTCCTCCTCAGGATCAGTTTGAGTTTGCACTGACGACTGTAGCCGAGGAAGTGAACGCTATGCTCAAAGTCCTGCCACAGTGATACTTCCTTTCTGTTTCTCTCTCTTGGTTGTATATAAACTATGATCCCATGTCTGAGAAGATCTATGTTCTAAAGAAACTATTTTGTCTGTAAAATGATTGGACTATATTCAGTAGTAATTAGGAATTGTGTACTGTTTTAGTTCTGTGTGAATATGAAAACACATTATATTTTTCTTCAACATTTTCTTAATTACTCTCTTATCATTGCTGTTTGCATATCGTACAGACATTTCAACTAAGGCCTGATTGGTTTTAAATGTATACTTAATTGGACCTGAATTTATTGAATTAATCTGTATGTGTTTTGTTATTTAAGATTTAGAACTGTGTTCTACAGGTTATGTGTGACAACTACAGTTTTTTTCTGATTATCAGAGACCCACACAAGAACATGAGGAGACAATTTCTGCCTTTCCAAGCCAATGAAACGTTTAAATCGTTCATAAATCAAAACATTAAATCATGATGTTCAACTTGACCTGAACTTGTATTATAAGACTAAAACTCTTAAGAAGCACTACCACTTTAATTTGGTATTAAAATTTAATCTGTGCACACAAAAAGTGTGGATAGCAAGTAGAAATGCATGCAAGACTTGTGCAGTTGTGCTTTATGAACTTACAGCAAACTTGTGCATAGAAAATGTAAACAAATAAAGGCTGAGTTGTTATTGTCTGATTCTGGCCAATTACAGTCTGATCTCCATGCTGTTATTGAGAAGTTTCATGAGCATAAGGAGGAGTTCAAATCAGTGAACATCTACAAGAGCAATAAACAATCACTCATTTTAATAAGAAGCATCAAAAGAAATTAGATTCTACATATCCTGGCGCTCTATGTGGATATGCAATTAATCTATTAATACAGATATTAATGTAGCCTCACCCAAATAGCAGCTCATACATCAACAAGTTAACGTATAGGAGGCTGTTCTAGAGCTATCTGCTGTGATCCTAAAGATTAATTAGGGGATATGCTGTAAAAGTGATATGATAAAAAACATATTCTGTGTGATGGGTCGGTTTCTCTGTAACATGTCTGTTTTGACTATACGAGTAATCGTTGTTAAATCCCCATTGATAAGATTGATCAATACTAACAAGTTCATCTGTATGACCAAGTTTAGTCTGTGCATATTTAAATTCAACATTAACAGACTATCGGTGTGTATTGCGACTGAATAACCAAAGCTGTTTTGATCCTGTGCAGCTCCATAATAAAGTTTCATGTATCTGTGAAGTAAAGGACAAATTCCTGAGTGTCCTGAGTGTTTAAACATGCCTATGCACATTTATTCTCACGACTCAATCATGTGGGCACACACAATTTATCAATACACATAATCATGTAACCAATCTTTATGTTTTTAATTTGGTATTGGTGAACAGGCTAGTTGCAGCATTTGTTATTTACAGTTTTAGCAAGTGCTAATAGCACTAGAAAAGAAAATTTGTATTTCTTAGAAAATCCAGTAGGCCTAACTCTAGAGATTACACTTTAACCTTATATACTGCCTTTTTGTAGAAAGGCACACAGTTTTTGTGTTCATGACAGGAACAAAACTAAGTTTGAAAATAATTTCTGCACGTTGCATGCTGATATTATGCATTGATGATTAGACATTCAATTTATATATTTTTATAATGCATATATTGCTTGTTTTCCTTATTCCACTTATATAGAAATCATTGGTGTTTCATTACAGCACATTGTTGCCCTAAGGCAACAAACCAATATCTGGTTCAGGGGTGGGGGCACATTTTATGATGGATATATCATCAGGGACCTCCAAGCTCCCAAAAAATTCGTGAATTTTTTCCCCCCTAAAATAAACATTTCTGTATAAAATCAAAAGAAACGTCCATACCTTGAGCCGCCTCAGATACTTTTATTTTGTAAAGTGTGACTTTTTTAAACAGGAAGTTTCTGTTTAAAGTGCTGTCAGTCTGATCGGTCGCAGGAGCGTTTACAGGGGTCATTTAAAGTTCGTGCTGAGTGCTGGAGAAAATGTCCGCGGTGATTCCTCGTATCGAGCAGCTGTCATCGAGAGTGGTGCGTGTTTTGGGCTGTAACCCGGGGCCCATGACACTGCAGGGCACCAACACATACCTGGTCGGGACGGGCAGAAGGTACAAGTATTTGACATGTACAACCTATTTATTGAATGTAATAAGTATGTGAATGTGTATTAAATGTTCCTGTGTATCTATCTGTGTCTGTCAGGCGAGTGTTAATTGATGCAGGGGAGCGCGCGATACCGGAGTATATTGTCAATCTGCGCGAGGCTCTGAAGCAGCACGAGACGTCCATACAGCACATTATAGTCACACACTGGCATCATGACCACACTGGAGGAGTGCAGGACATACTCACACACTTTCACAAAGGTGAACAGGTTTTGACATTTTTGCCCCAAATGTCATTTAAAATAGCGCAACATTTTAAGTGCCTCTCACTATTTGAAAAGCTGTCAGCCAAATCATGTTTTAATAATGTAAAAGTAAATATCATTATCTTAGTATAAAAACCATTGGGTTTATGAGAAATCCTCTAATATAATATAGTACTAATACTAATATAGCTGCATGTGTTATGCAGAAGCAGAGCTGAGGGTCAGTAAACTCCCTCGGTGTCCTCCACAGGAAGAAGCGATTGGAGACGAGAAGAAGAAATATGAATATCTCAGTGATGGTGATGTGATAAAGACTGAAGGGGCAACATTACGGTAAACACTCACACACATATTCTTTACATTATAGTCTTTGGGCATGTTTACATGCTCATATTTATACACTAAAGTTTGAGGTCGGTAGTATTTTCATTATTATATATATTTTTTTAAAGTCTCTTTAGCTTACAAAAGTCCATATTTGTTTGATTAAAAATACAGTAAAACATTATTACTGTGAAATATTATTGCATTTGTTTTTCTATTTTAATATATTTTAAACTGTAATTTATTCCTGTGATGCACAACTGAATTTTCAGCATTACTCCAATCTTCAGTGACACCTGATCCTTCAGAAATCATATGTTGATGTGGTGTTATTTTTGTGTAAACCGAGGAAGTTTAAAATAACAGCATTTATTTGAAATAGAAATCTTTTGTAACATTATAAATGTATTTACTGTCATTTTTGATCAATTTAATAGGACCTTGCTGAATACAAGTATTGCCCAAGCTTTAGTTTTGAATATATATTTTTTTATGATTTTTATTTATTTATTTACTTGCATGCTGGGTTTGTATATAAATGCATTGGGAAAATTAGTGTGCAAGTTTCTAAATGCAAAAACATTAGTTGTTTCTTTTGAACAAGTTTGTTGTTATATTGTTTGTGCTGCATGTAGGGTGCTATTTACTCCCGGACACACAGATGATCACATGGCATTATTCCTGGAAGAGGAGCAGGCTGTGTTTTCAGGTGACTGTATTTTGGGAGAGGGCACGGCCGTGTTTGAGGACCTCCATGATTACATGAAATCACTGCAGAAGCTCCTCAGCGTGAAGGCCGACCTCATATATCCAGGTAAGTCCAAGTCTGTGTGCGTGTTAATGTTACAGTCTCTTTTTTCTTTTTCAAAGTGCTTTCTACATAAGATTTTCGGTGACACTAAGAAATGCTTGTTTTCTGTTATTTTGGTGTGTCAGGTCATGGGCCAGTGGTCCGCAACGCAGCTTCTAAGATCTGTGAGTATATAACTCACCGGAACGCAAGAGAACAGCAGATCCTAAATGTTTTGGAGGAGAATCGAGGAACTGCATTCACCTCCAGCGAACTGGTTAAAGTGGTGTACAAGGTTCAACTCCTTTCTGAATTATCTTATCCTTAACTCTTTAAAGTCACCATGAAATCAAAATGAACAATTTCTATTTTTTATGGAATATTGCAGTGTTTATTATAAATGATTTATCCATGCACATTATTATTTTTTTTTAATTCTTGCCCCCTTAAAATCTTTAGTCAAAATAACTTCCTGTCGCTCTTGCAGTGACACTCTTCTCTTCTCTGATGATGTGTTTACTGGTGTGAGGGCGGGGCAACATGCTGTCACATGACATCACAGCACTAGCAAACCACAAACAGTCCCGCCCTATATTTTTTTTTTTCTTTTTCGAGAAGCCTTCACTTGGAAATATGTCACAATAGGGAACAAAAGACTATCACAACTTCTGTTTCATGATGACTTTAATTAGACTAAATCCAAAAACATGTTTAATACATTTTGACAGCGTCAAACCTGCAGTCCACAAGGAGAGAAAGAAAATGACAGATGTAAAGTGGGGGCCAAAATCAGAGACATTGAAACCTTTAACAACTAAAAACTAAGAAGAAAAAAAATATTTTAATTTACTGCTAGGTAATAATCATATAAGCATATGTGTGACTGTACAAATAAGGGACTAACCAAATTCTAAGATGACAATCTGAAAGTTCAGTTCATTTTTCATTTAAACTTTTCCTCAATTTGTTATACATACACAGGCGTAATTTCCTATTATGGGGACAGGGCCTGTCAGGGACATGTCCCCCCCCCCCACTTCTCAAACCAAAGTTACACCCTTGTATACATATAATACAAATTGTAATGAAATCCTAATATTGCAAATGTTTTTGTTTTCTATACTGTGTACATGACATGATTTTCATGTGTGTGTTTTTTTTTCATATTGTCTGTATGCCAGGAGACCCCTGAACACCTGCACAGAGCAGCAGAGTTTAACTTGTTGCACCATTTAAAGAAACTCCACAAGGAAGGAAAGATCTGCCTTGGTGTGTGTGTGTGTGTGTGTGTGTGTGTGTGCACTTGTGTTTGTACGTGTGTGCACGCAGGTGTTTGCGCATGTCTGTGTGTGCACATGTGATGGTGTATGAACACTCATTTGTTTGTTTGTTTTTTAAATATACAGTTATTGTCTGTCTTAACTTTCTTTCTGTTTTTCTTTTCTAGCTGAAGGCCCAAATGAAAAGCAGTGGAAGAGCAATTTGTGAATGTTTTTTTTTTTTTTACCCAACACACTCATTGCCCACAATGTCTAATAAAAAGTTCCCGGTGGACTGAGATGGATTTATTTTGATTTTGTCAATATTTCTTAATTCTGGAAACACTTTAGAGGAGTCTGGGGCTAGTTGTCACTTTTTTCCCTCTCAGGGAAGGTGTGTTTTTGTTGGTCTTTTTTTTTTTTTTTTTTTTTGTATAGGCACATTATGCACATACCATTGCTGTAAATCAGCTATTTAACATTTCTACATTTAATTTACAGGAAAAAAACAAAATTGACCTTTTGTGACATGCCCCAATAGCAGGCTATGTACATTTATTTCGCAGACACATTTTTCCAAAAAGCCTTAAAAATGAGAACAGTAAAACAGTAAAATAAATTATGTAACATAAAGGTTCTTAAAATGGAAAACATCTAAAAGGTAACAACCCTTGTCTCAATGTAATCTGATTATAAATGGAATTGTATGCGCTGTTCACGGTCAACAATTATTCAATTATTCCATGAGACACTGTCCAATAATATGGAAGTAAATGTAAAATAAAGCAGCTTTTATTAGGCTAATAACAAAACTGGATTCTTATGGTAATATACATGATTATAAACAGAACACATGTATATGTGTGTGTGTGTGTGTGTGTGTGTGTGTATATATATATATATATATATATATATATATATATATATATATATATGTATAAATTTTTCAATTTTTTTGTAACATTTATTTATCAGTAACTATTTAATTAGGGAAAAATAATGAGTAATACTTTTAGTGTTACTAATACTTGAGTATAATATAATATCAATATTTTCTAAAAACAAAAATATTGCAATGGCCTACTACAGAGATGTTTAATGGTTGAAACATGTCATTCATATATTATGTTTGCTAGACCACTGTTAATCAAAAAATGTGCTCATATCTTAAAAAAAACAACGGTATTTGCACATGCCCTCACTGCAAGGAGTTAAAATACGGTCTGGGCTGGTGCAGCCTTAGTGCACCCCCATTTTTTGACAGAGGAACCGGAAGTTAACGGTTATCTGTTTGTAACCAGCTGCGGTACAGACCAACTGCGCTTGGAGGAGATACTGCTTACAACGATACCGTGAATAGCGGACAGTCCGTTCTACCCTTCCCGTCCAAGGACAAGGATATTTTGATCACACGGCGAAGATCTTATGTTGTGTCGGAGCCGTGTGCAGAGGAAGGCGATCGATTACCGTTTAATGTCGCCGATGGATTTAAACGGGATTATTAATCTAGCGCAGATAACCGGGCAGAATGCGCGTGTGTGATGCGGCCGAGGGCGCGCGCTGCTCCGCTGCAGTATCCGCGCAGAGGCGCGTGAGCCCCCGGCGGCCGGTCGACCGTCGATTCACTGTGTTGTTTTGGTAAATATGTGCCGAATCGAAAATGGTGCGGTAAACGAACAAAGTGCGCATTTATATATAGTCGTAATAAAACGTATCTATTTACAAGTAACGTTATCTGTTAAGGTGTTTTGTTGACATGAGCCAGGGCATAATGTCTGCGTCTCTATCGCGCTTATAAACGGGTCGGAGAGCCGGTGTGGTCCGTTATCTGAAGCTCTTAGTATCGGGGACAGTATTTTCGCACTGAAAGGATAGGATTTGTCAACGATAAGCCGCGGCTGGTTTATCCGAGAGCCTGTAATGTTCGTGTGTCAGTGTGTGTCTGTGTACTAGACGCGCTGAGCTCACGCTGCCCGTCAGGATGGAATCCGGTGTTGTTGGGGAGGCCGGGGGAGGGGGCCTCGCACCCGTGAAACCGTTTCCGTACTTGTGTGAGGAATCTACTCAGGGTTTGAAATCTAAAAGCCTCCCCGTGCTCAGTGGTAGTCAGGACGCGGATCAAACTCTGCTCTCTGCCCCGCACAGCTCGCCCCGGTGCGGCTCCCCCGTCAGGACAGAGTGTCGTGAGCCGGAGGGTCGCGGCAGCGCGGCGGCGCTCTTGAGGTTCCGCATGTTACGGGTGCCGGTGAGGCGCTATGTGGACGGGATCCTTTCAGACTCTCGCTGCTTCCTGTTCTGCATGTGTTACCTAACCTTTATTCAGTCTCTGATGGTCTCCGGCTATCTCAGCAGCGTCATCACCACCATAGGTACCAAAACTGATTCTCTTCTTTTATTTTCTTCTCTTTTATTTTCTTCTCTTTTATTTTCTTCTCTTTTATTTTCTTCTCTTTTATTTTCTTCTCTTCCATTCTCAGCTCTTTAATTAAGGTCTCATGTTGTCTCGTCTCATCTTTCACCAATCTCCATCCATCCCAATTTCTTAATTTCACCATCTCATCTTTTCCCAGTTATCAGTATTTTCATTCAATATTAGAGTTTAAGAATTTCAGACTAAATGAACCCTGTGTTTTTCAGAAAAGCGGTACAGTCTGCGGAGCTCGGAGTCAGGTTTGCTGGTCAGCTGTTTTGACATCGGTAGTCTCCTGGTTGTGGTTTTCATCAGCTACTTCGGTGGGCGGAGTCAGAGGCCACGCTGGCTGGCCGTAGGGGGCGTGTTAATTGCAGTGGGTGCCGCCCTCTTCTCCCTACCTCACTTTATCTCTCCGCCCTATCAGCTGGAGGAGCTGAACAGCACAGTGGGGGGAGAGGGGCTCTGTGCCAGCGGTAATGGCAGTGGGCAGGAGAGACCCACACTGTCCAGGTGCCAGCGGGACCGGGAGGAGAGTGAGCATGCCCTGTACGTGGCGCTGTTCATCTGTGCTCAGATCCTCGTGGGAATGGGATCGACTCCCATATACACACTTGGACCAACTTACCTGGATGACAATGTGAAGAAGGAGAACGCTTCCCTGTACCTAGGTGAGTTTTGTTGGAGTGTAGTTTGTGTGTTGGTGGTGGCAGGGTCCAGGGGCAGATTAACGCATAGGTTAACCTCGACTGTAGCCTTGGGGCCCACGTGATCAGAGGGCCTGTGTTCACCGTTTTTTTGCAAATACTTTTTTGATTAATCTATTTCTACAGTACAAGTAGTTGCTTGTGTTACTGGACAGAGGTTTTAAAATAACAGACAATTGACGAGCACAGGCGTTTGTAGGATAAATGTTACACATCACCCCGCCCTACATCAGTTTCAGATGTAAACACACACACACTACACTGATGTGAAGAGCGCTCGTTTAGAAGAATAGGTACTGTTAATCTGACAATGCCCAACGCCGCTGTCAATCACTGCCTTATTTGCTGCCCATTGTTGCCTGTAAATTTGACAATGCTGAACACAATTGGATCAGAGCCCTGTCAATGCTTTGGCAATGTAAAGCCATTTTCCATGCCAATAAAGCCACTTGAATCTGAATTTGTCAATCGCTGACTGATCAAACAGGGGGAGACACCACAATCCAGATCTCTATTCATGGAATGTAAACACTCAGTAATATATTTTTAAATAAAGCCAATGTCAAGTAGAGTCAATGTTCTGATTACTTTCATGTGACTGATCAAGCTTATGTTGCTAGTATAAGTAACAATGCTTTCTCTGTGTCCAGATTTGACTGTAACAATAATGCAAAAACTGACTTCAAATGAACAAAAAAAAATCTCAACTTTGACAAAAAGTAGTCTTTAATATGTCTAAATATATATCCAATTGCAAAACCAAATACAAGTAAATGATTATGTCTGAAAACAATGTTCTCAGCAACTAGGGAATACACAGCCATGTTTATATATTTATATCTGGGGCCCCTCTGTGCCACCCCACTTTAAAAATCCAGCAGAGATTGAATCACCTCATTCGAATAGCCATTACTAGTGATATTTTATCACTGATATTTATGATGATTATTATTAGTGATACAACATTTGAACCATATGCATATGTTTGTATTGTGTGTGCATGTGGGTTGTCTTGGGAAGTGGGGCCTCTAGAAATCCCTGACCCTTGGGGCCTTTGTTGACCTTAATCTGCCCCTGGCTGGGTAAGTCTCTGTCAAATCAGTCAGGCAAAATGTTTTGCTTGGGGCAAATTTCCATGCCACTTTTCAGTATTCTCCTTGGTAGTCAACTATCATGAAAGTCCCTCCAAAATTGCACTACCTTTTTGAACATGTTAGAGACTCTAACCAAAAATCTGACAGAAAACCCAATAATGGCTTATTTTTTAAGATGAATGTTTTAAGATTTATTAGTACCCATGGTGTTTTTATGGGTAAACGAGCCAATTATGAAATTATCTGTACCCTGAAGAGACACTGAACTATTTGGATTTAAAGTAAACCAGTTTGTCTATGTATCTATATAGCTACTCATTCTTGAGATATCATTCTTTGCTTCGCAGATAAGATGTTTTGGCCTGGAAATAATGAATACCTCAGGTGACTTAAAAAATTGAATATGTTATCTGCAAGAAATTGTAAATTATTAAGATTTTTACTTGGCTTTTATTTTTATTTTTTCAATTTTAATTTAAGTTTAAGTTTTTGCTTTTTGTATTGTTAAATATTTCTATTTAGCTTAAAATGTATGGAGCTAGAATTGTGTCTTTATTACATGCGAGAAAATAAATGATCTGAGAGTGAAAAAAAAGTTTGAGAGAAAAAGTTATCACACTGATAGCAAAAAAGCATTTCATGAGAGAAAAAATAATATTTGAGAGACACAGTTTTCATACCATTAGCAAAAAATAATAATATTTGAGACTAAAAAAAGTTTTGAGAGAAAGTATTTTCTCATAGAACATAAAAAAATATAAATTTGAAATTTTTAAAATAATTTCTCTATCAAAATACTTTGAAAAAAAACTCTCAAATATATATTTTTTGCTATCAGTGTGAAAACATTTAAAAAAAAAAAAAAAAAGTGTTTCTCTCAAAACGCTTTTCTTTGCTCTCGATGCAATTTCTTGCTCTCGTGTCAGGATTTTGCTTTTGCTGTGAAAATTGTGTCATGGGCGGGGCCACGTTCCTATTACCCATTCGGGTGAGCATCGTCTTGTCTTGGGAGTCGAACTGAAAAATTACACCATTGTTTACCGGCATAGATGCCGCCTATTTTTTTTTTTGAGTTTCTCTCAAACTTTTTTTTTTCTCTCAGATCATTTATTTTCTCGCATGTAATAAAGACACAATTCTAGCTCCATAAAAATGCAACATATTTTATTTAATTTTAGTCAGTAATTCAAAATTTTAGGAGTGACTTCTATATTCTCTACATGCACTGAAAAATAATTTAGGGGATTTACTTCAGGTATCACACCCAAAACTTTTAATGTGTTTTTATATTTATTCAGATATTTTCTCAGAATTATTTTTAAACAAAATCAACATTTGGGACTGACAATCTTCTATTTTTTAGCAAGTGAGCATGGTAACAGTCCATGCCAATATTCTCAAAATTGCAAATATCAACTATTTATACTAGTCGAACATAAGAGTGTATAATGCATGTGTGAGTAATGACGTAAATGCATGTGTTCAGGAATCCAAACCAACTGACTTTTTTTAGCCTGTTGGTTAACAAGTTATTTTTTGCTGTAAGTCTGTAACTGCTTCTCACTGATGTGAGAAGATACCTACAGGAGCATGTGACTGCTAAAGAAAGTCCACTGTTTTCTTTGTGTGTGTGTTTAGCTATCATGTATGTAATGGGAGCTCTTGGACCAGCCGCTGGGTACCTGCTGGGTGGGATTCTGATCGGATTCTATGTCGATCCTGGTACCGCTGTCAATATTGACCAGAGTGACCCACGGTTTGTTGGAAACTGGTGAGGAAAATCTCGTCTCTTGTTTGCTTTTCATCAATGAACTTGCAGTAAACTTAACACTGTAACCGTCTCTCTGTCTCAGGTGGAGTGGGTTTCTACTGTGTGCCGTGGCAATGCTGTTGGTGATCTTTCCCATGTTCTCCTTCCCTAAAAAACTTCCGCCACGCCACAAGAAAAGTAAAAGACGTGTAAAAAAGAGTGCAGGTGATGTGTCCAGCGATGATGATGAGATGATGAAGGAAAAGAGCCAGGCTGTCTCGTCCTCCATGGGTTTTGGCAAAAATTTCAAAGGTGAACCTTAATATCAGATCTAAAGGCAGATTCTGATCAGATCTAAAATCCCACATCTAACTTGCTAGTTATCTAAACAGGGGTGCGTTACCTAAAGCCAAATATGGTCGCAAGTTCCGTCGTTACCAATAGAATTCAATGGAACTTGCGACCATGGTTGGCTAACGGTGCTTTTGGGAAACATAGCCCAGATTTGTAATGGTTTAAAAAAAAAAACTCACAACACTCTTTTGGTCATCTTTGGAGAAAAATGTCACTCTAGATATTGGCACAACTAGGATTTCCACAGATTTGCTTTGTAGAGATGGCTAGCAAGTTGGACATGGTAGTATTTTATTTTATTTTATTGAATACATGGGTATTTGTATGCATACTTTTATTTAAAACAATATTCCTTTAACTTGGTGGCCCTGAACTGTCTGTTTTTTTTTTTATCTTAAATTTGTTATTTATTTATTTGTTATTCCCAGTGTTATTTTAGAATTATTTATATACTATTATAGTATTAATATGTAATTTTGAATTACATTTTATATTTTCAGTTTTTATTTTAGTTTTAGTAATTTTATGTGCTTTTGTTTTCATACATTTTTCTTTGTTTAATATTTCTTTTTAGCTGTAATTAATTTTTATTTCAGTTTTAGTTTGAATAATTTTAGTACTTCAACTTACATTTTTGTTTATGTTAGTTTTCAAGGCCACATTTCTAATAGTTTAAGTTTTATTTTTTTCATCTAATTTTTGTATTTTATTTTATTTCAGCTTAAATTCAATTAACAAAAACTATTTCTAATAGTTTCAGTTTTAGTTAATAACAACACTGATTATAAGTATGAGCACATTTTGGATGACTCATTTTATAAATCTGTCTGTTTATCTCTCTGTCTCTTTCTATCTCTCTCCAGATTTGCCAAAAGCAGCAGTGCGTATATTGAGTAATGTGACGTTTTTGTTTGTGAGTTTGTCGTATACGGCGGAGTGTGCCATCGTCACAGCCTTCATCACTTTCATTCCCAAATTCATTGAATCTCAATTTGGTGTTCCAGCATCTAATGCCAGTATATACACAGGTACAACACACACGCACAGACACAAATGTGTCGATCTGATCACAGAACTTACTGTGGGTTTTTATTAATTGTGTGTTTGTGTGTGTGTGTCCAGGTCTGATCATTGTACCCAGTGCAGGTGTTGGTATAGTTTTAGGAGGGTACATAATTAAGAAGCTGAAACTGGGCGAAAGAGAAGCAGCAAAGCTGGCCATGATCTGCAGTGGAGTGTCTTTGCTCTGCTTTTCCACTCTCTTCATCGTCGGCTGTGAGAGCATCAACCTTGGTGGAATCAATATCCCTTACACCACTGGGTAATGGAGAACCCCCTGTAGACACGCACATAAATATCACCTGCAAACATGAGCTGCACTGAATGATGTTCGATCTGTGTTCTGCAGGCCCACGCTGACTCTGTCTCACCGAAACCTAACAGGAAGCTGTAACGTCAACTGTGGCTGCAGGATTCATGAGTATGCACCCGTCTGCGGCTCTGATGGAATCACCTACTTTAACCCATGTCTGGCGGGCTGCAGCAACATCGCCAACCACACCTCAGGAGTGAGTTGGTTCACATCTGTCTACTGACCTCGTTTCACAAACCGTGAATTAATATCAATGCAAATGTAGATTAAAAATGGTGAATCCAATGCATGACAAAACCAAAAATGTTTAGGACTCAACAAAAAAAGGACTGAGTTGAAAATATTGATTTCCCGATTTTTAACCATTTCTCATTTCGATTAGCTGATATTGATTCTTCAAGATCTTAAGAATTGATCTTTTAGTCTATGCTGTTTTTAGATGATGCTTGAAAAACTTCACTTAGCATTATTCGTAGCGCACCTCCCATCCAATGAATCACAATAAACTCAAAAAAGATTTTTTACGAAATTCAAACAATAAATGGCGTTTTGGCTGTCTTTAATGTGATGTGATGGATCACTGTAGCTGCCTCAGTTCAAGCAAAGCGCCAGTGCATGTGAACTGTTACTTAACCCGTTCTTCAATATTTAATGTAATGTAAGTGAATAAATCATTCATGAAAACAAGTTGTTATTAATGCCACTATTTAAATGTTTTTATTTCAAAAATCTAATTTGAGTAGAAACATAATTATATAGTTAAAAAGTTATTATTAGAACATTATTTGAATTGCCTTCCATTGCATATCTTTGATACAAATCAGTTGTTAATTTTAACCTTTAATTTTATAGTAATATACCAGCTGACAGGGTTCCTTGTATAGTTAACAGCATTAGTTGAGAGATTTTTTTTCCTTGAGGAAACAGACATGTACTGTACCTATATCAAAATTAATCAATATTGAATCAAATTGAGTTGAATCGCAAGCTTGTGAAACAAAATTGCATCAAAAAAAATTGTGCCCAGACAAATATGTTTGTTTTGCTATAATGATTGGCTGATTGTTGTATTATTATTATTTATTTTTTTATTTACTTTTAAAAATAATTTAATACGTTTTTGTTGTAAAAGAATCCTAATGTTGCTTAAGACAACATTTTTCATATTTGCCTTAGGATAAGTAAAAATGTAACTAGCAGAAAAATTGTTGTTGAGACATTGTCTATGTCAATATTGTTGACATTTTTCGTGTGTGTTTTCTCCCGCTCAGATCAGAAACTATTCTGACTGCGCATGCGTTCAGAGCAGACAGGTGATCACGCCATCAGGAGGAAACCATGAGCTCCAGGTGGTGATCGTGAAGACGTACCTGAACGAGAATGGTTATGCACTGGCAGGAAAGTGTGAGCGCACCTGTGGAACACTCATCACCTTCCTCATCTTTCTCTTCATCGTCACTCTCATAACCGCCTGCGGTCAGCCGTCGGTCATCATCGTTACGCTCAGGTCTGCCTTTCTCCACGTCCTCGGATATCATTTCTCTTTTGCTCTTTGTTTCGCTCATCTCTCGCTCTTATTTTCTGAGCAGGTCAGTGGATGAAGAGGACAGGCCGTTTGCTCTGGGAATGCAGTTCGTTCTTCTCAGGACTCTTGGTAGGATTGGATAGATTTTACAGAACTCCCTCTTTTATTTCTGTGACTGTCAACTAGAGCTGGACAATTTATCAGTATTAAAGTGCCCCTATTATGCCATTTTAAAGTTTCCTAATGTTGTTTTGGAGTCTCCTACAACATGTTTACATGCATCAAAGGTCAAAAACTGTTTAATTTTCTCATAATATACATTTGCACATCACCACATTTTCAATGATTCTCAAACGACTCGTCAGATGAATCAATCTCTCTAAATCCCGCCTTTCCGCGAGCTACTCTGCTCTGATTGGCCAGACAGCTCAGTCTCTTGTGATTGGTCTACCTTGTACAGAGGCGTGTCGATAACAAAAAACGTAAACTAAACACAGAAAAACACAGTAAACTAAACACAGAAACGAACAGTGACGTAGATTTATTTTACCATATCAATCTGAGCGCTAGTCTGATGATGAAACACTGGAAGAACTAGTTATTGAACCCGAACCTCCATCGCAAGGACGACTCGAGCAGGACTCAGTGTTTCTTAGTGATATGCTACTCAGTTTGAGGTACATTATGAGATGTTGCAACTGTA
The DNA here is from genome assembly GCF_963993115.1 of Abramis brama. Classification (NCBI taxonomy): domain Eukaryota; kingdom Metazoa; phylum Chordata; class Actinopteri; order Cypriniformes; family Leuciscidae; genus Abramis; species Abramis brama. The sequence goes on from NC_139969.1 coordinate 11,164,933, forward strand.
ATTCCTCACCATCAGCATTAACACCAAGTGCATGTCCATCAACAAACCGATTATATTACTTTTACTTATTTATTTACTGAGTATTTTTCTAATATATTGCGGTGAATACGTGGAAACTGTATCAATAACAGTGTATACATTAGCCGAGCTCTAGCGTGAATGACTGATGTAACAAACGCTGGTAAAACAAATCTTGTTCCATGCTTAATCTTTCCTCAAAGTAGTGAGAACGACAGACAATCTGCATTAATAGACGCAGTTTTAGGTAATAGTGGCCCACAACTGATCAGCAGAAGTATTTCAGTTAGACCAGGGGTGCCCAATCCTGCTCCTGCCGATTGACTGTCCTGCACAGTTTATCTCCAACCCTAATCAAACACACCTGAAGCAACCAATTAAGGTCTTTAGGATCACTTGAAAATGGAAGGCAGGTGTGTTTGATGAGGGTTGGAGATGAACTGTGCAGGACAGTCGATCGGCAGGAGCAGGATTGGGCACCCCTGAGTTAGACAGTAATAATGTGAGTTAGCCAGTTAGCGAGAGACCTACACAATATCAAACTCAAAACTAAGTTTTTTTGTACACCATTTTTCAAGAGCAAGCAGTTTGCGCATCCTGCATTGAAGTCCGAGATTTGAGAAGCAGTCTTCAGTAAAATAAAGGGAACACATCAAAAGTTTAGGATTATACTGCTGTGGTATTGTGGTAAAGGTGAATATTAACCACTGATTCTTCACACTTGTCCTTGGGCAGTGAAAAAAAATAACTGGCTTTACCTTCACATTATAGAGCACAGTGCCGTCTTCTCGACATGATGCTATCCAGCATCCACAGGAATCAGCTGCTGGTTTGAGGGGATTCAAGTTTTCCCTGGTGTCTGTGCGCGCAATAAGTGGGCGGGCAATATGCTAATGTTTCGTCTTGACATCACAACGAAACGGCTTATGACTCGTTTGAAAAACGATTCATTTCATTGAATCAGAGTCGACTCTTACTTTTTAAAGACAATAACTTTATATACGGTGCACTTTCAGATTTAAAAATTTGCAGGATGTTTTCATTCACTTAGAGCTATGTTACACACTACATGAAAGGTAATTTTCAAAAATCCAAAATAGGGACACTTTAATATATTAATATGCTTTTTATCTGACCAGAAGACCATAATCAGTAGACTCATTTTTGTGATCAATTAAAAAAAGTTTTTGAAAGAGGTCTCTTATGCTCAACAAAGGCTGTATTTATTTGATCAAATATATAGTAAAACAGTAATATTGTGATATATTATTGCAATTTTAATAGATTTTAAAATGTTATTTATTCCTGTGGTCAAAATTTGAATTTTCTCCAGCTTTCAGTGTCACATGATCCTTCAGAAACCATTGTAGTATGCTGATTTGGTGCTCAAGAAACACACTTATTATTCTTATTATCAATGTTGAAAACAGTTTGCTTTATATTTTTGTGTAAACTATGGTGTCTTATGTTTAATTTAATGTCCTTGCTGAAAAAAATATGAATTTCTTTCAAAAAATAAAAAATCTTACTGACCCCAAACCATTGAATTGTAGAATACTGCTAACTACCAATGTGTTTTAATGAATTGCTTGCTAATTAGTGAATATAAATTTTTTGATATATTCCCTCTTTCTTTCTTTCTCTCCAGCCTATATCCCCACTCCTATCTATTTTGGAGCTGTGATTGACACCACCTGTATGCTGTGGCAGCAGGATTGTGGTTTCCATGGGTCCTGCTGGGAGTATGATGTCACTTCCCTCCGCTTTGTTTACTTTGGTCTGGCGGCGAGCTTGAAGTTCCTGGGCTTCCTGTTTATCTTCCTCACTTGGTATTCGCTGAAGCGGCGTGAGGAGCAGACGCACACGCACACACACTCGCACACGCTTTCCCCGCTGGACACGGTGAGCAACCTCATCTGCCATGCCGGAGGTCACAAAGGTCACGCACGCACACGCTCCTGTCCTGTCTTCCTGCCCCGGCCACCTGAACACTCCCATGTTGCCATGACAACTGGACACGCTCTTAGCCGTGGTAACAGTTGCCCTGGGAATGGCCTGAAAGCAATAACTCCGCCCATACGGTCTCTCGAAAAAGTGGCAGTGTGAGTGTTGGAGCCATGCACACACACATTGCTCAATCACATGCATGCAAACATCATACAGTTAAGAGGGCCGATTATTAAGTAAATGAAAACACGCCACACTGCTTATAGCCATTGCTGGTGCCTTTTAAAAAAAAACACACAAACACAAATACACGTCAAACACACAATATTGCAATTAGTAATAAAACAATTTTGACACAATACCTCAGCAGGACAAATACCTCTGGTAATCATCACATACAAATACACACATTCAAACACATTTACTGTAGTTATCTCATCTAGTTACCTATAGTGTTAGTTGTGCTCATACTCTTCTGCTTCGCCTGTACAGTAGATAAATACATGTACTTGTTTACCTCATTGATTCATCTATTCATGTTTCAACAGTGAAGGGAAAGAGACTGCAAATTTTACTATGCAAACTCCTCCCACAGCACTGACTCATCAGGTGTGCTCGACTTGAAGCAGACCGATCGGTGTATGGCATCAAAGTACCATGAGAGCGATTCGAAAGCATTTAGATACGTCTATACTCTTAATCGCTCTTCGAATCGGTGCTTCGATGTCATGCACCAATCAGTCTGCGCAGAGCCGCTTCAAGTCGAACACACCTCTTGTGAATCACATTAGCCCCTCCCAATCTTTAAACTCCTCCCCTAAAACATCCTCCCTACCAACTATATTTGCCATGCACAGACTAAACTCCTCCCAAAGGATTGACTCTACACAAGCAGTGGCTCCTCCCACACTTTAAACTCCGCCCACCGTATTTACTCCACTTTGTTCCATTTCTTTTTCAGATGTTCTGTTGTGTGTTGTATTAAATGTTTAGCTTTTTAGTACTACAATTACAGTGTGTGCAGCGGTGCAGTGCACACATCTGTTAAGTCTTTCTGTGGTTTTTTTTTCATTACCTTTGACTTTTGTGCATCATATCAGTATTAATAATGTTTTCTTCTGTTGCTGATTGTATGTTGGTGGTCAACGGTCATCTCGGTAAATAACACGACTCATATATAGGAGATACGTCATCTCATGTTCAGACAAACATTATGTATACTCTTGAAAACATGCTCTCACCCCCTTGAAGATGGTGTTCTGTTTGCGCTGCAATTGAGCCAGTATTTGTGGTGTTGATGGTAACACGCGTGATGATTGTCATCTCTAGCTCTGAGTGGAAATCAGCTTAATTCCTGATCACTGCTGGACTTTGGTAGAAACAGAGCATGATAAACATTGAACTACTGCTGAGGAAATCGTACGTTTCATTTTCCTCTCCCTCTTTTTCCCCCAACCCTTCCTATGTTACTTTGCTCTGTTTGCAAACAGAAGACACGTTAATACAATTATTTATTTGAAGTTACTTGAAGGCTTGTCTAATCGGGGGCAAACCTTCAGAAATTCTTTATTAACTGTTTTGTTTTACTTGTACAAATAAATGATGTGTCAATAAATTGTCTAAATAAAATTATTTTGATTTTGTGCTGTGATTTAGTGTCGTTTGGAATGTTACTTTAACAGTTTTACAACAGAAATGTAATCATTTTAGTTAAACATATAACACTGCTTTGGACACTTTCAGTTACGCTGGCAAATCAAAGCTCTATTTCAAAATTACCATTGTGCCACATTTGCTGCTGAACCCAGAGTGCGCCATTAGGACTAAACCTGCTTGTAAATTGCTCGTTATGTTATATTAGCACCAAATATTGGATTCAATCTTTTTGTCAACTTGTTTTCTTTCAATTAGGACAGGTTTTGTATTTCTTTTTGAAACTGATTGATCGTAGGCCTCATTGATCTGAGGATAAACTTCATCTCTATGAAAACATGCTCTGTAACCTGTAGCCTGTGATACTCCAAATAGTTTGTGTGTGTGCATGAACGTGTGTTTGCGGTAGCGTGAGTGTTCGTGTATCCATGCATGCACAGGTCTGAGGCCTTCATCTTTGCAAGCACACATATGAACATGATGAACACTAAATGTTTCTCTTATTTTCAATCTCCCACCTTCATTTATGATGGTCATTTTTGACCAATACAAGCTCAGATCGATGAAGCCTACAATCAGTCAGTTTCAAAAAGAAATACAAGACCTGTCCTAATTGAAAGAAAACAAGTTGACAAAAAGATTGAATCCAATATTGTGTTTTGATATAGCAATACAACAGATTTATACACATTTTATTTTTTTGTAGGCCGATAATTTTTTGACCTGGAACACAAGTGTGACTTTGAGCCATTTTTTACAAGATAAAAGCATTTCAAAACAAACTTCCTGGTTAAACATTGTGGTAAGCACAGTGTGGTAAACTGCATGTTTTCATATTTTATTGAATACTGACAAAATTATCCACATAACTGCTTTTTTTCACTGAGGTGCATGAGCTCAGATCGATGAGGCCTTTGATCAATCATCTCCAAAAAAAAATTTCTAAATGAAAGAAAACAAGTTGACAAAAAGATTGAATCCAATATTTGTTGATGGTGATGCCGTGATAATATAGCATAACGAGATACTATAAGAGATTTTTTTGTAGGCTGGTCATTTTTGACTGGGAACACCATAAGTGTAACAAATCCCCCAAAAAGTACGAAAATTGTGGGAAGTAGTACCCTGTGTGAGCAAAGCCAGTAAGTTTAAGTCCGATGCGATAACATTGATTCAAAATGGCCCGAACGAAACATAAGTCTTAAAACTGTGCTTCTGCTATCTTTATTATCGATGCGATTTGGTGGTTCTGTAGTTGCTGTAGCAGGTGTGGCTCCTCCCTCCGGTAGGTGACGCTGTGATCACGTCAGTTGCGGTACCACGTGTGTTGCTCTTCGTGACACGCGTCCGCTGCGTGTTTCGGCCCTTCCGCGTGCTCTGCTGAGGACTCGCGTGCGCTGCAATCATGGCTCTGTACAACTTTAAAAAGATTATGGTGGTTCCCACCGCTAAGGTAGGTTATTAACGACGTGTTTTGACACTCATATGCGGGGTTAAATGCCATAGAAAGTGCTGATGGTGTTGCCATTAATAACGGACGTTGACAGTGTGCGGCTCGCGCTTAACACACGTGTGCGCGTTGTTCAGCCATTTAACTTTTCATGTGTTGTAATTTTATTTATTCCATTACTGTCAACATGCTTTTACTGGAGTCATAATATGTGAAATTGAAGAACGAGTGGTTCTGCGTTTATAACATCTGGGGAGGGATGATATTAATGCGATTGAGATCTTTGGTTGGTTAAAAAGGCAATAAAGTTTAGATCAAATCAATAACTTAGCCTGTAATTACTTTACTTTTTTGTGTCCATTTGTTGTCAGTTGTTGAATTAAACCACTAGCCCCAAATGTGTGCAAAGGTCCCTATGGTCATGTAAACATAAGCATTTTTAAAGGTTTTAAAAATAATATTTCCATTCCTGTTAAATGAATGCAAATTTAGTGGGTATAAGCTTTTCTAGTTGTATTTCATTGGCTCATTGATATGCGAGTGCAGCCTTTTATACAATTATTTATTATAATTTGGTTATTATATAAAATCCTTAAGTAATCACTCATATTTGGAAAAAATCATAGTCATGGAAAGTCATTTGCCAAAATATGTGGGAACCCTGGTGTGCTTAAATAATGTTACTCAAAGCTTTTTTTATTATAAGAAAACATAAACCATTTCTTTGTTTGATTCTCTTCATGCAGGACTTCATAGATCTGACTTTATCCAAAACCCAGCGAAAAACTCCCACTGTTGTACACAAACACTACCAGATCCATCGAATAAGGCATTTCTACATGCGCAAAGTCAAATTCACCCAGCAGAACTACCATGATCGGCTGTCACAGATCCTCACTGACTTCCCCAAACTGGATGTAAGTGTCGCCCAAACTTCACAACACACATGGGACAAATGTTACACATGCTGATCCTTCTTAATCATCCCTTCTTTAGTAGATAAATGACTTCCTATTTATCTCTCTCAGGATATCCACCCCTTCTACGCTGATCTGATGAATGTGCTGTATGATAAAGATCATTATAAACTGGCTCTTGGTCAGATCAACATCGCCAAGAACCTCATTGATAAGTGAGTCTCTTGGGTTTATCATCATCATGCACATATACTCTAACATTATTTGTGGTTGATTTAAAGATAAATATGTTGGCTGATACATGAGATTATTTACATACTTTATTTGTTTGATTTTTAAATGTATCCCGTATGAGGTCTGCTCATATCTGTGGGTCTGTGAAATTCATTTAACTGAGTAAAACTGTGTGTCTGCATTTGTAGTGTTGCTAAAGATTATGTGCGACTCATGAAATATGGAGATTCGCTGTATCGCTGCAAGCAGCTGAAACGGGCCGCACTGGGTCGGATGTGCACCATATTAAAGAGACAGAAACAGAGCCTGGAGTATTTAGAACAAGGTACAAACACTTACACGCATCCACAGATGCTTTCCTTAATACCAGACGGTTTTCTGGTAAACAAACACAAACTTCTGTGTTCAGTTACTGAATCATTGCTACTGGTATAAAGTTTGGGGTCCTTAAAGGGATACTTCACCTCTGGAAAGATGAATGTGTATTTAAAATGGGTCATTTATGTAGAAGAAATGTGAAATTATTTTTGAATTTGGAGCTTTCTAGACTGAGAAAAGCCAGAAAATGTATTGTGAATGCTTATGTGGATGAAAGACAACAACTCCCAGAATGCACTTGCTTCGCTGCCCTAGGAGGCCACTCCCAAGCCACACCGGTAAGAGAGCGCAGTAAACAACAAGACTAGGCTACTAGTGAGTCTCCGTGACGAGTCTGCCCGGGATTTCGAGATCGCCCAAAATGTCCAGGATTCGGCTTTTGCGTTCTACAGTCGCCATTCATTATGTTTACTGTGGCGAGCAGTGATTACTGATGAGCGACAGCTGTGAGACGCACCGGTCTTGTATCTCTCACGGAGGAGTGGGAATTTTCTTAGCAATGGTAAAACACACATCAACCGATCACTTGTTTAGCGTTCATGTAAACACTACATTCAGATTCACCAATTGGAATGAATTCAGTTAGATTGAAACAAAAGGTGTGCATCATGTAAACAATGAATGGCGACTGCAGAAAGCAAAAGCCGAATCCCGGACATTTTGGACGATCTCGACGGCCGGACATGTCCGGGAAAAAGAGGATGGTAACCCCTACTACTCAGCTTTCTCCTACTACTCAGCGTTCTACACAGAACAAGAGCCTGCTAGCTTAGCTTCCAAAAAAAGTTGGCTGACACTATGTGTAGATTCTGTGAGTGAGATCCCACCCTTTATGGGCGGGTTGAAAACATGCGGGACAGCTCCTACTACTGGCTGTAGTCTTTAGCCTCTTGCCAAAAAATCCAAAATGACGATTTTTGCGTCATTGGAGGATTTTTTCCAGACAAAAAATACATAAATCTCTCGTCTCAGGGGGATATGAGGGTGGAAAGCACGGTAATTCGAAAATACTACAGGTTTTCTACTAATACAAAGCTTAATGCTAAATCCTGAAGTATCCCTTTAAGATTTTTTAAAATGTTTTTAAAGAAGTGTCTGGTGCTCTGCTCACCAAGACTGCATTTATTTGTATTTTAATACAGTAAAATTGTCAAAAACTTTTTTCTATTTTAATATATTTTAAATTGTATTTTATTCCTGTGATGGCAAAGCTGAATTTTCAGCATCATTCTTCAGTGTGACATGATCCTTCAAAAATCATTCTAATATGCTGGACTGATGCTCCAAAACCATTTCTTATCAATGTTGAAAATCTTCCTTTTGTGTGTGTGTAAATATATATATACTTTATATACATGTATGTTTTTATATACATATTTTCAAGTTTTTTTGATTAATGGAAAGTTCAAAAGATCTGCATTTATTTGAAATAGACATCTTTTGTATCAGTTTTTACTGTAACTTTTGATCAACTTTTGAATGGGAGTGTATACTTTTGGAGTAATGTTTGGCTTCACCCATTAAAGCATAAATGTTAAACAAAAATAAGCATGAAGTTTTACATCTGATGCACATATTAAATGCATATTTATTTTATCGTAGTGCGGCAGCATCTGTCCCGTTTACCCACTATTGACCCAAACACCAGAACCCTCCTGTTGTGTGGTTACCCCAACGTCGGCAAGTCCAGCTTTATCAACAAGGTTTGTTTGTGCATGTGAATGTAGGTTAAATGTGAAATCTGTGTGCACTGTAGGGTTGTACCGATAGACGATTATATTGACGATAGCCAGAGATATTGTCAAAAGCATCAGCTATCGGCAATATCAAGAGGATTTGTCATTTCCAATTAAACTATTACATTTATTATTATTAGGCTACTATTATTTATTAAATTATTGTTACAATTATACAATTTGCCCTGCCATAATTTCATAGCTCATCACCGCATAACTGACACACTGCGAGGATATAGATTAGCTTACTACTCATTAAAAATGTTTTAAAAACATTTACGTCCAGGCCCGGCTGCAGGATGAAATGACTGAGGGGGCATGTGAAATTGTTAAGGGGGCTTAACTTTATACCATCAATGAACAATACACACTGATAACTTGCTTAGTAAAAAAGATAAGCCAGCGTCATTTATTATGCATATATTAACCCTTTCACGCTTAATTTTAATATTCTAACTGACTCCCCATAGTGTGTTTTTTCAAGGCGACTGTTATTTTAGAACGTTCCCCCTTAATGTTTCCATGGCGACGCGTCATATTTGTCACGTGACACACCGCAGCCACAAACTGTTGACAGCATAGACAGTATATAAACATGACAGATGGATCGCTTTTATTTCCTTTTCCCTTTTTATTCAAAATATTCACAAACTTGCTTACCATGTCATCAACTATCTGATCTCAAAATATCTCTTCTCAAAAATGTGTATGTGAGTGTGTTTGGTCATTTAAAAACCTTTATAAATAATCTTAATCTAATCTTGAGATGGCTGTTTCTTTGCGCCGCAGTTCAGAGAATCCTGTGAGTCATCAGTTTCTCCCGAAATACATGAAACGTTATAGTTACTTCCACTGTGTTTGTCTGATATGAATAACCCACGTCGGCAAATTATATTTGAATAGATTGTTATTGCTGCTTCCACAGACATCAGTGTGTATTTTACAAACTCCAAATGTATTGTTTTACTAGTGCTTATGCGTATTTAAATGTCTGAAACCTAAAACAAACATTGTGAGGTTGAAAACACCGCATAGTTGTGATATATGACAGCGCTGAGCACGTCCGTCTCTGGCTCAGCGCCAAACAACGCGTGAATCTGGCAGTTATGTCGTCACTGAACATTCTAAATCCCATATGTGGGACCGTCACCGTACTCTCAGGGGCACTGAAATAAAAATCCCATATATGGGACTGGACCGCTCAAAAGGTTAAACATTTCATTTGTAACCATGAATACAAAAATGAAACTGAGGGGGCACAAATCAGATCTGAGGGGGCAATGCCCCCTTTTGCCCCCTCGTGGCGCCGGGCCTGTTTACGTCTATTATACAATGAATTATATCATGGGCGTCGGAACCATTGTATATGGGTTCATTGTATTCTAACCCACCCACTTTTTAAGACCAATGATATTGGACCCACTCACTTTTACCATCTCTAATTCTGTGCATGTCTGTTCACTTTTCAGAGTGCCATCAGTCAAGTCTATAATAGGTCTGAACAATGCAATAATCAGTCATCAATGAAAATCAAGAGCAGCTTTATTTCAAACACTGACTTTCAAAAACACAAAATACTTCTCTTCTCATTTTTTCACTAACACAAGAAATTAAAGACTAAATTAAAACAGTTATATACCGTTATCAGCGTATGTTGAAGTAGATTCATATCTCGTAACTCTCGCACAAAGTTTCACATTGCTCGCCTTCATGATTTAAAACTGATATATTTGCAATATTGCGATATGATATTTTTCTTTATCACTGCTCGCAAAATGAAGGACAATGATTCACTTTCGTCATTTCACCCAACACTAATGCAATGTTTTTTAAATTAAGTTTTAATGTGTGTACAGGTGACCCGTGCTGATGTTGAGGTCCAGCCGTATGCGTTTACCACCAAATCTTTGTTTGTGGGTCACATGGATTACAAATACCTGCGCTGGCAGGTGAGTGGTAGAAAAATATAGGGTTCCCGGACAACATTTAACTGAACTGATTTTAATTTTAAACAAATATTCTACAATTTTGTATAATAAAAATGTTCCTAACCTGTTATTTACGGGTCTGTGTTTATAGGTGGTAGATACCCCAGGTATTCTGGATCACCCTCTTGAGGAAAGGAACACCATAGAAATGCAGGCCATCACCGCTCTGGCTCACCTGCGTTCGGCTGTCCTCTACGTCATGGATGTGTCAGAGCAGTGCGGACACACACTCTCACAACAACTAGAGCTGTTCAACAATATACGGCCATTGTTTGCCAACAAGGTACGCACACATACAAAGATGTAAGTGCAGTGAAACAATGTGGTTTTGTTGGGCTGAATGATAGCAGTGATTGTTATTTGTGTGATGCAGCCTCTGATCGTGATGGCCAATAAGTGTGATGTGAGGAAGATCAGTGAACTGTCGGAGGAGAATCAGGTAAATTACATTCTGAATCCTCTTATACAGTGCAGGAATTCCTGGAGCTGAAAAAAACTTCAAGGGATTAATGAATTCAATAATTTACTACTGATTTCTGAAAGATCATGTGACACTGAAGACTGGAGTAATGATGCTGAAAATTAAGCATTTCCATCAGTGGAATAAATTACATTTTATATTATATTTAAATATATTCAAATAAAAAAGTTATTTTAAACTGTTATTATAGTTTTACTGTATTTTTGATCAAATAAATGCAGCATTTGTGAGCCTTTTTGTTCTTTTATGAACTTTTGATGTGACGATTTTCCTTTTATGTTCCACAGACAAAATAACAGCATACCGATTTAAAGACCATTTCTGTTTCAATTTAACAAGTTTTATAATAATCAGGGTTTTTTCCCACTGTGTCACTATTTCAGCCTTTATCTAAGATCTATGCTAGATTTAACCTCAAACCGTTTAGAGTTTGATAGACGTTATAAGAGACTGTACCTGCAACTTGAGACTTTCTGCAATGACACTAAACTGAGCTCTGTGTGTGTGTGTAGAAAGTGTTTGCGGATCTCACTGCTGAGGGGGTCACAGTGATTGAGACGAGCGCTCTGACAGACGAGGGAGTGATGCAGGTGAAGACTGAGGTAAGACCAACCAATCAGCTTCACTCTCACATATGCTTACTGAAATCAGCCAATTAGCTTCATGTACCAGTTTTTAGAGAAAAAGACTATTGTAGGCTGATGTAGATTGGTGGTTTAGATTTTTTTTTTTTTTTTTACAGGCATGTGATCGGCTGTTGGCTCACCGTGTGGACACAAAAATGAAAAGCAAGAAGGTCCATGATGTTTTGAACAGACTCCACCTGGCAGTGCCAGCCAAGAGGGATCAAAAGGTACACGCTCTTCGCACTTCTTAAACCATTGTCCGCTTGGTTGTAAGCTTATTTCTTCCTAAATGCTTCTAGCAAACATAGTGTGTTTGTAAAAGTTTTTGATTTGGTTTGTGCAGGAAAGGCCTCCGTTTATTCCCGAAGGTGCTCTGATACGTAGGAAGGCAATGGAGACGGATACTCCCAAACGCAAACTGGAGAGAGACCTGGAGGTTGAGCTGGGAGACGATTACACACTTGATCTACAGAGTAAGATATAAACACACACATACACATGTACATAAAATATACAATCCAGACGTGTCTGAAAAATTCAAAAGTAAAATTTTTTTGGTCTTTAGACAATTTAAAAATTAAAAAATGTTGTCTTGTGTGTTCAGAATACTGGGATTTGATGAATCCAGAAGAAAAGGAGGATAAGATTCCTGAGATTTGGGAGGGTCACAATATTGCTGACTATGTCGACCCGGAGATCATGAAGGTATTAAAACAAATGCTATAGCTTTAATCTGTAACCCATGATATCTCATTTTATGACTGTAACCTCACTGGTGCTCACTGTGTTTTTAATTTTTTATGACAATGTTTATTTGGTTACATTCTTTTCTCAGATGACATGTTCTGAATTTCTGTCCTTTCTCTTATTCTCAGAGGCTGGAGGAATTGGAGCAGGAAGAGGAGCTGCGTGAGAAGGCCGGAGAGTACGACTCTGACGAGGAGAGCGAGGATGAAGAGATGAAGGAGATCCGGCAGCTGGCCAGTCAGATTCGCGAGAAGCGGAAGCTAAAGATTCTCGCGTCCAAAGAAAAAGACAAACAGGGACCCAGATTACCCCGCACGGCCAAGAAGGTCTGTCCAGCAGGCTTATTTTTGTAGATGTTTAAATTATAGCAAGTAGTTTAATATTGATTATTACTTGCATATTTTAGGTAACGTATGTAATTATTCAGATTAAGCACTTTTTAGTTTTTCTGGAATATTTGTTGTTCAACAACCTATTAGATCACATTGTTTTGTTTGCAATTGATTTGTTAGCTGGTTAAAGATGGGTTAATTTGAATGGTCTATGTGAGAATGCAGGTGGAGAGAGCGACTCTGGAGAAGGAGATGGGTGATCTGGGTTTGGACATGACTGATAAAGATGATGTAAGAACCTGTTTACTTGAAGCTTTTCCATTCTCTGCATCTCTGTTGGGAACACGCTTGATTTTGTATACCATTTGGTCATGGTGATCTGTTTGTGTGTACACTGAACATGTTTGTGTTCACCTTTTGTCCCTCTAGAGCCACTATGCTCAAAGATCTCGCTCTCTGGTTCGAAAGAGGAAGAGGGAAGTCTCCGCACCACCGACGTCACGTACTCGCAGTCAGAGCGCCTCAAGACCACCAAGGGACCAATCGGGAGTCAGAGATGCCAAGGTCAGATTCAGAAACCGCCTGTATTCATTTTCGTTTGAAATGAAGTTGTGTATGACAGTTGTTTAGTCATATAGTAGGTTATAGAAAAAGATCTTGCCAATGTTGCTCAAAGGACAAACATGTTCATTGGACTGACTGACTCTCATTTCTTCCAGATGTTGAAGAAGGTGAAGACCATGATGAAGAGCTCACAGAAGGACATGAACAGGCAGGGAAGGAAGGGTGAATCTGATCGACATGTATTTGATCTCAAACCTAAACATCTCCTTGCTGGGAAGAGGAAATCTGGTACCACCAGCCGCAGATAAATGCAGCCTTATTCACGTACATCTTACTTGTGTACTCGTACCTGTCCTTATGCCATGATTAATAAATTTGTTATATTCTGTACTTTTTACCAGTACTTTCTGATACAGGTGAGAATACACCTGTAAACACGAAAAAATAATTACTTATTGAAATGTATGAAGTCACATCATTCTAAGTGTCTGATATCATGCAGAATGATAATGAAATCTACAGGATCATGATTTAGAACTCATCCTTTACAAAACAATTTATCTGAAGCCAATGTTTGCAGTTGGAGTCAAATAAACCAACCAAAGTGTTGAACCTTTAATTCATGTGTGAAATTTATTTCCCTAAATTTAAATAATGGTAGTCTCTTGGTAGCTTGCCCTTAAGTGTGGGATGGAATGTCCAGAATATGTCTGTGTATGCTGTCACTATATATATATATAAATTATTATTGTTATTTTTTTGCCTGCTCCAGTGTAAACAAATAGGCAATTTGCAGCATCCACAATGTTCTGTCTGTCCTTATTAAGTTGTTGTTAACGATTTATGAAGAAAACTGTTTTCAGCAAGTACAATTGTTTAAATATATTTTAATAATAATAACACTGTTAAAATAAATAATTATAATAAATACATTGTTATTTATTAGCAGTTTACAGTTTCTGATTAAGTTTGAACAGTACAAAAATAGTCTACATGTGACTTTTATTTTGACAACATCTGAGCGAAGCCCCCGGAAACGACATCAGCCTCCACTAGCAACAGTCTCGGAGCGTTTACACCGTTTCAGGCAGAAAATAAAAACAACACAGGACAGTCTCACCTTACGGACAACGAAAGCAGCTGTCACCGTAACCTAAAGTTGTATTGCAACACACACACTTGTCCGCGGGACCTACAGGCGGCCCAAACGCAGAGGAGCGCGAAGGATGGCGAATTACCGGGCGTTTCACACCCAGCTCGCGACCATCATGGAGACCCTGACTCGTGCGGCGGTGGCAGAAATCTGCGAGCTTGTGGACGACGGTTACGCCGTTTTACACATCGAGATCTCACGCCATCAGAAGGAGAACGAGGAGCTCCGACGGAAACTGCAACTCATAGAGTCTATCGTTGCGGCGCGGGGGTTCAGCGACGAGACAACCGTAGCGCGAGACGGTCGGTGTGACAGTAGTGCACGCGAGTCGCTAGTGAGCAGAAAAACGTCCGGAGGCGGAGAGTCCACCAGCCGGGGTGCAGTGTCAGAGGTTAGATTACCATTTATTTTGTGTGTGCGTTTTTGTGAATAAAGTGGAAGCAATGTATATCTGTGTGTAAAAGCGATTATTATTTGTTATTTATCGGATTACAGGCGCGTGAGTTTCGTGATGGAGGAGGTCTGATCCAAATGCAAATCAAAGAGGAAGGTCTCGAGCAGCCGCCACTGGTTGGTGAGTACTTCTATGCATGATCTAACTTTAAAAATGAATATTTATATGCATGTGTTGAAAAAAATGCTTCACCAGATTTTGACAAAGCTCAGAACTAAAAATCTAAACAAATGCCACGGTTCACACAAGGATTTGAGGCAATTCAATAATTTCAACGTTCATAATTTTAAGATTATTTTACTTCTAAAGTATGCACATTGCCTTGTTAAATAGACATTTTTACATTATATTTTTTCTGTATTTCACACTTTTTGATTTTAAAAACATTGAACCTTATTAAAAAACAATTACTAACTAATTATGATAAAAATCTATGATGGGAATATGAAAATGTACTGCATACTAGGAATGAGCCTGAATGTCCATGTCTACTCCTTCAAAATTAGTGTGACGAATTCATATTGTCAACTTCAAGTCACATTTATTCAAGTCTTCATTTCAAAGCAGCTTCATGGTAATAAAGAGGAGAATAACAGCATTAATGTCGCAAAGTTCATCAATTATGAAACAACTTCAATTTCAGCTATACAGAAGACAATAGTGCCGTTGTTCAGTTATATTCAGGTCAATGTTGATTCAATTCAGTTCAGTAAGTGTCAGTTTTGCAGTTCATTAATTATGAAACAATGTCAATTTCAGCTATAAAGCAGCTGTGCAGAAGACAATAATGTCACTATTCAGCTCAATTCGGTTCAGTGTTGATTCAATTCAGTTCAGTAGCCGTGTCGATGTGGCAGAGTTTATGAATCAATTATGAAACGACTTCAATTTCAGCTATAAAGCAGCTCTGCAAAAGACAATGGTTTCATTATTAAGCTCAGTTCAGGTTTTTGTGTTCGATCTGATCCCGTCAGTACAGTTAGATCGATAATATTTTTGATAATATGAATTGTCTTTTATGCCCCAACTGAGCAGGCCAAAGGTGTCAAAGCAGCTCCATGGTAATAAACAGGAAAATAACAGTATTAATGTTGCAAAGTTCATAATGTATGACACAACCTTGATTTCAGCTATAAAGTAGATCTACAGAAGACTATAGTGTCTTTATTCAGATCAGTTCACTTCAACAACAGTGTCATTGTTGCCAAGTTCATAAATTATGAAACAACTTGAATTTCAGCTATAAAGCTGCTCTTCAAAACAATAGCATCATTATTCAGTTCAATGTTAATTCAATTTAGTTCAGTAATAGTTTGAGTGATGCAGTGTACCAATTATGAAACGACTTCAATTTCCGCTATAAAGCAGCTCTACAGAAGACAATAGCATCATTATTCAGCTCAGTTAAGATTTTTGTGTTCTTATCTGATCGTGTTAGGTAATATTTTCTGAATAATAATTGTCTTTTAAGCCCCAACTGAGCAAGCCAAAGCTGACTTTTATTGCTTTCAAATTATTATTTTCACTTTTTAGTAATTCATACTTTTTTTCTTTTTTTTTTTTACAAACTTTTACTTTGTAAAAAATAATAATATGGTAATAATAATAATAATAAAAGCCCCGTGAACAGTTTTTTACTTTATCAATTTTACTCAAAATGATCTAATATATCAGTGCATGTATGATGGGGACATGAAAATGTACCCGGAATGACCCTGAAAGTCCATGCAGACCCTTTTAGAAAATGAGTGTGGTGTGTTCACACTGTTTGTTTCTTAACAGATGACGATGACGATGAGGACGAAGGTGAAAGTGTCTCTGCGGTAGCTCACGACTCTCCTAAACTAGATGTTGCTGAGCTCTCGGGACAGGACTCTCACACACTCTCACACTCCCCTGACCATGACACACACTCCCATACGCTCACGTTTGCAGACACGCACTCCGGCGCCGATGAGTCGCAGCACTCCAGCGTCGACTTGTCTGTTTCGGATAACGCTTCCTTCTCCCTTGCTCAAACCATGTCGGATACTCGCGCTTCCCATCTCCATCGAGTGTTTCAGGAAGACTTGTGTGCGAAGACTGATCTGGACCCGGTATCCGATTGGGCCGCACACTCTGTCCGTAGCACACTCACACACTTGCAGACCTCACCACAGAGGATTGGTGGGTCAGACTCTTTTGTATCCCATAATTCTCCCTTGTTTGCCGCACAGCGGCTCGTTGCTCTGGGTAACGTCTCAGGGCTGGGTCTCTATGGGCGGTTGGGCGCTCTACGGGGGGGTGGAGTCGGCAAGCGACACTTCATCTGCTCAATCTGCGGGAAGAGTTTCACCACATCGCAGAGTTTGGACACGCACATGCGCATTCACACTGGAGAACGGCCGTATCGCTGTGAGCAGTGCGGGAAGCGTTTCACGCAGTCGGGACACCTCACGGCTCACCAGACTGTCCACACCGGAGAGAGGCCGTACGAGTGCACCCGCTGTGGAAAACGATTCGCAGGCAAACAGTACCTGCGCATACACACCAAGAAACACCACCCTGACTTACACGCACTCTCTCATATACAGACTAACACACAGCAGGACACGTTGCCCTGAAAGATGCACACACTCACAACAGAGAATGCAGGACATCATTTTTGTAGCTTTTTGTTGTTGTTTGGAAGTGTCCTGCAACCACTCAGAAGAATTGATAAAGACATTCAGTATGCCAATTCCAAGTGTAATTTTGCAGTGTTCAGGCCCTTTTTACTGGTCATTATTTTGCAAAAACTAAAGCAGTGAGATGCATTATACATTATATACACACTGCAGGGAAACTACATGGACCCAACAAGCGTACACTAGAAAGTCGGTGTTAGCACAGGTTTTTAATACCTTTAACATGAAATACGCAATTTCACCTGAATTGCAGATGTACCTAAAATGTACAGGATATGTTGTTTAAAGAGTTTGTTATGATCTAAATTAGATATAATTATAGATTATACATATATATTTGCAGCTAGTCACAGCAGAAACACTAACTGGATTTGTCTGTGTTGTATTTAATAGAAATAAATGGTTATTTCAGGAATTTGTCTTGAAAAATTTCCAAATTCTTTTATTTGTAGCATCAATGTTGTTGATGTGTTTGAAAAGAAATAGATTATTCTGTGTCATATGACAGTATACTATTGTGTTGTACCTATTAGGATCATGATTAAGTAGTATCATAACTATTTATACCGTTAAAATGAAGGATAAACTGAAATTCACAGCATTTCAACAACTTTGTCGCACGTATTTGAAGGCTGCTATTGGAATATTGAGGGTAAAGGTCATATTATGCCACTATGCATTACTTGTTTACTGAGAGTACAAAAGTAGATATTTTATTGGTAACTAAACAGGTGATGGGCCCTATCGATTTCCATACTATAGAAGTCAGTGTTTGGTTACCAAAATTCTTCAGAATATCTTCTTTTGTGTTCAGCAGAAGAGAGAAATTCATACAGGGTTGGAACAACTTCATAGTGAGTAAATTATGACAGAATTTTCATTTTTGGCGTAAGTTACAAACTAGCTAGTATTTACTAAGCCATTAGTGTGGACTTTACGTTCCAATTAAAGTGATAAATTACGAATGGCTGGTGCAACCCTACCCAGGAACTTGAAGAACTTCACGGCGGCCACAGTGCTGTTCATGATGATGAGTGGGGGAGTGCTGGGGTGTTCCTCCTCAAGTCTACTACCATCTCCACTGGTTTGAGTATGTTCCACTCCAGGTTGTTGTGACTGCACCAGATAGTCAGCTGGATCTATCTTCTGTACGCAGATTCATCGCCATCCTGGATAAGGCCAATTACTGTGGTGTCGTCTGCACGCTTCAGGAGTTGAACAGAGGGGTCTGTAGAGGTGCAGTCATTTGTGTAGTGGGGAGAGAGCACACATTCTTGTGGAGCACCCGTGCTGTTTGTGCAGGACGAACTAAAGTCCACGAACAGGATTCCTTAAGTAATTTGTTTGTCTAGATGTTGCTGGATGTAGTGCGTCATCCATGGATCTGTTTGCTCAATAAGCAAACTACAGTGTGTCTAGAAGGTTCCAGTGATGTCCTGCAGGTGGGCTAGCGCCAGTCTCTCAAATGACTTCATGACCACAGATATTTAAGCAACAGGTCTGTAGTCATTCAGTCTTGGGTTTCTTTGGAATGGGGATGATGGTGGAGCAATTGAAGCAGAAAAAAAACTAAGCATAACTACACGACCCATTCATTCAACCTAATAAAGATGTATTACCAACATTCAATCAAGAGAACAATGATGGTCATATGGTATGTCAATTAAATAATTAATATAGTCTTACATATTGTTACTGTCAATGAATATTCTTCTAAATCAATTCTCTCACTTTTCATATTTTATTTACACAAGAGATTGTTACTCTAAAATTACAATTCTTAAAATGACAATGAATAATTTAGTGTTTAGAAAATAGAACCTATAAAACTTTTACTACCTTACCTTGGTGACAAGTTGGCATCTATGAATACTCTAGGTACACATTGGAACGAGCGCGCCATGGATAATTACAGATAAAAATAACAGGAAAACATTTGCAGACTAGCAACAAATTACATTTATTGACATAATATTATACAAATCATATATTTTTAACTAGTTAGCTAGCGTAATGTCGCTTAAGAATAAGGCATGTAGAAAATTAATTTCATGTAGGCTAATATACCATCAGTACATTACTACAGGCATTCCACCAGCACAGCTGAGCATGTGCAGGGAAATCCTGAACAAAAGCGGTTTGTAATCACACCGTGCTTAAGTGGAGATGCAACCAATCCTCACAGTATTCAGAACTGTTTGACCTGATAGTGAAAAAGCACTGAATGTGTGAAAGGTCTATAATTATTATGCTGAATCACACAATTTCACTTGTGCATTAGAGCCAACCCGAATCCCAGGATAGAGAGGCTGAGTGAATGTGGTGTGGACTCTGTGAATGAGGGTCATTGTGTCAGAGACGCTGTAGAAGGACAGAGTTCCTGCACTGTGATCCACATACACTCCTATTCTAGAGGAGCTGGAGACTACAGGGAGTTCAGTCTTTTCGTTATTATGCCAGAATGAGCAACTGGAGTCATTGGAATCACAGTACAAACACCAGGACTGGTCATTAATTCCAAACTCACACTCATCTCCCTCTCCCTTCCTGCTGATGCTCTTATATGACACTGATATATCCACTTTACCACTCCACTCAACCTCCCAGTAACAGAGTCCACACACACTCTCTCGACACAACACCTGACACAAATGAGTAAATCTGTCTGGATGATCAGGATACCGCTGGGCTTTGTTTATGTTAGTAACCACTCTGTTCAACTCAGAGAGCCTGAGGCATTTATGGGCTGAGTCTGAATTGAGAGTGAACCGCTGGTAATCTGAAAACCAAACACATTTCAATCAGTAAATCTTAGTGATAATCATTAATCACAGCAAATAAACCTGTTGTTTCATGTTTTAATCAATGAAATGTGATTGATGATGTCATGAATAACACTGACACAAATATTTTAGAGACCAAGATTGTATGTAAAAAAAAAATGGTTAAATCTTTAACCTTTAGCAAATGTACCACATATAAAAGTATTAGTTAGAATAGTTTTTATTTGTTTGAATAAAACAACCGTTTTGGCTTTCTCTCCATCCCCTCTTTCTGTGTGTGTGCGCGCTCATGTTTATACAGTATATATGAAAATACTTACATTGTAGGAACTCATTCCTGCTCTCATATTCAGGGGTGGGAATCACCTCGATGTATCTCACTGTGCAAACCAACAGTACATCTTCAATGTAAAAATATTTAAATTCCATCCTGTATTTTAATGCATTGTGTTGAAGGATTATATTGTTTTTATGATGTTCATTATATTGATGTTATATTGACAAGAGTAAAGGCAAATGCACAGTGGAAACCATCAGACTTCTTCAATGTAAAAATATACATTTTTATCCACCTGTATTTTAATGCAGTGTGTTGTAGGATTACATTACATTCATTATATTGACATTACTGGGAGTAAATGCATGAATACTTTACCTATTCTACATAAGTTTTCTTTCTCTTCTTCAAAAGTATGCTGCAGTTTCTCTTCCAACTGAGAGACAAAAGTTCTTAAATCATCAAAAGAAAGACGAGAACTGACAGTGACGCTGGACGAGTCTGTAGATCCAGGAGGGACAGAGAGAGACTGGAAACTCTACACAGACACAAAGACAAACAGAAGGAAAATCAGATTCCTGCTTCTTAAAACACAACATTCTGCTTGTCAGATCTCTGTTACCTGGAGGAAATGGATGTGATCATCTGTGTGTGAAAGCTGCTCCAGCTCAGTGTCTCTCCTCCTCAGATCCTCAATCTCCTGCTCCAGTCTCTTCAAGAGTCCTTCAGTTTGACTTATAAGAATCTTTTCCTGGTCTCTGATCAGCTGTGTCACCTCAGAGCGGCTTCTCTCAATGAAGCGGATCAGCTCAGTAAAGATCCTCTCACTGTCCTCCACTGCTGCCTGTGCAGAGCGCTGTTAGGACACACAGAGACGCATTAGAACCAGTCCATTCACTCAGCTCTTACTGGTCCCTCACACAGCCTGTTCCCCACAGTGGGCTTCAGTGGGACTGGAAGAGCTCCAGCACTGGCTCCTCACGGACTGACTGGAGGAGAGTCCTAACTGAGTCTGAAACAGCTCTTCCAGCAGTTCTTCTGCTCTAAACTCACCTTGTGAGACTCTACAGCCTCTCTCAGCTCCTCAAGCTCCTTCTGTCTCTCCTGGAGTCTCTGCTGGAAATTTATCTTGGTCTCTTCCAAGTGATCCTGTATGGGAAAAAATGACAGTAACACTGTCTGACTGTCTGTTGTGGACATATGGGATTTTTTTAATTCTAAATTTGAAATCTAGTTCCTATTTATCCATTCATCTACACTGCAAAGGTAGATATATTGCAATGGCACTTTTTTGGGGATGGGGATGGGGAGGCATATCATTAAGGAGGAAATAAGTTTACTCTTTGCTCTTACTTCATACCTGTTTCTCAGTCCTCTCTTCAGCAGGCGATACAGTATCATGGGTTTTGTGTTCATTCGCCATACACAGCATGCACACACAGATCTGGTCAGTACGACAGAACATTTCCAGCAGTCTGTCATGTAGAGGGCAGATCATCTCCTGCAGTCTATCAATGGCATCAGTCATTTTATGTCGCTTTCTTGAGTGAAATTCCTCGTGACGTTCAAAATGAGTCTGACAGTAAGATTCCAGACACACCAGACAGGACTTGATGGCTTTGTTTTTGTCCCCAGTACAGACGTCACACTCCACGTCTCCAGATTCAGTGTAACACTGAGCAGGAGCTTGTAGTTTTGTCTTCTTGAGTTTCTCCACCACTTCAGCCAGCATGGTGTTTTTACCTAAAACAGGTCTTGTAGTGAAGGTCTGTCTGCACTGAGGGCAGCTGTAGACTCCCTTCTGATCATCCTGATCCCAGCAGCCGGTGATACAGATCATACAGTAACTGTGTCCACAGGGAATGCCCACTGGATCCTTCAGTAGATCCAGACAGATTGAACAACTGAACTGATCCTGAGCCAAATAAACACTGGATCCTGCCATTTTATTGCATGCGCTCACAGACAGAGACAATTGCCTACAACAGCTAAACGACAAATAAATTACGTTCCCCTGTGCTGGTTTTCTGTAATAGTTTCCTGGTTCCGTGTTTGAGGGCGTTTACACGTCAACTAAAAAACTATGATGTTACGCATGCGTCGACGAGTCCGACATAGCGTCTAACAAAAAGCCTACAAGTAAACGTGGAGCTTAGGTCTTTTTCTGGACGAAAAGCACAATAACGTTTACATTTCTCAACAGATTTATGATCTGCGTCTCAAATTAGACTACTCAGAATCTCGCTATAGAACTTGAAACGTATTCATTGTCATAAGGAATTGTGAAAACTCACGCTTGTCAAGCATAAATTTGGTTAAAAGTTCTTGGTTAATAATTGTGGAGACGTCCCTACGTTTTTCAAAGAGGAAATGTTTTTTTCTTTTAGCTTTTTCTGTGCTTGAATCACGCCATAGGATGCCACATAGTTTCAAATGAATGTGAAGATAATTTGCAGATCACAACTTTAGTTATCTAAAGCATTTATCTTAAGGCCCTTTTCATTTTTACAATTTATTTCTGTGTTGTTGCCCCCTAACCTTATGCTTACAGATTAAAACACACGTTTATTTTATTATTCAAAACAACACAACTTTAGGTATAGATCTAATCGTAAAAAACATAAAATTGTCTCTTCATTTTAAATGGACTGCATTATGTTTACTTCTGTCTGGCTACTTAAAAATGTGTTTAATTAAAAAAAAAAAATGTAATGATCTATTAGCATTTTACATATTTCTATGTATACTAATTATATAAAACTACACTATCATCAGTACACCTTATACAAATGAATTGGATCAATGCATTTATGTCCAAATTGAGAAAGATTGGGCTTAAAATATTATCCTGTGGTGTCCTCTAGTGGACAACATGAATATCACAGCTTGGACCCCTAATTATAAAATAATCCTTAATGGATCCAGTAAAACATTTCCCCCCAGGTTTCACAGGCAAGGTTTAAGATAGTCCCAGACTAAAATGCATGTTTGAGCTGTTTAACTGAAAGCAACTTGCACTGATATATCTCTAAATATGTCAGTGTCATTGTTTTGTCTCAAGATTCACATCACTGTGTTTATAGGGCACGTTAATAAAAGCTACTAAAATGCCCTAATTGAACTAAGGCCTAATCCTAGTTTATTCTAAGCCCTGTCTGTGAAACCGGGCCTTACAGTTACGAATTGCCTCCCCCTTTCCAGCTCTGGCTCGACTAACTTACAAATACACTTCATATGGAACATAGGCCTATGGCTCTTTCTAAAGAATAAGGGGAGCCAGTATTCTAAAGCCTTTATAAAGCATTCAGAGGCAGAGGAGACTTGGAGGAAAGGGAAGCAGACCTTAGATCCATTCCATCATTGGCTGTTCCTCTAGCGTTCTTCCCCATGTGAGGCGCATCAGACAGACATTAGTATACTTACAGTAACTGCACAAGAAACTGTAACTTTTATATTTGTTGGATTGTGGTATATACTGTATAAGAAAAACAAAGAGGATCTTATGATTTGATCTCTGCTAAGTTTATTTGTACTATACTATATTTCTCCAATAAAACACATGAACTGACAAGTTATGTGTTTTAACACATAACTTGTACACAAAACTAACAAAACAAACTAACACAAAACAAACTAACTGACAAGATGTTAAATTAGAATTGAATTATGTTATGTTAAATGCCATGTTAAATTAGAATTAAATTTAATTAAATTAGAAAGGATAAGTCTGGATCTGTGACCAATTAAAAATAACAAAATTAGTGTTTTTCATGCGCAAATAGCAGCATAAACAACACAAGGATTCATCGTCACGCAGCACGCAGCAGGTGCTTGGGTGTTGACTTTGTAGATTAAAATAATCATGCACATAAATGGAAATACATTAAACCATTTCTATAATATTGTGGGAGCTGTGTATGAGGCTAGTAGACCATATTTTGTACGCACTGATAAGAAATTTAATAGTAAGCCAGGGTGGAAAAAGTATGTGTCTGGATGCCATACTGAAGCTAAGAAAGCATTTAAGGCATGGAACTTAGCAGGTATAGGCCCAGACAGGGGCCTCTTCTGGAACAATTTTTTTTTTACTAATGCTAGGTATAAATATGCAGTTCAATATGTCTGTAAACATGAACACATGATGAGAGCCGACTCAATGGCAGAAAATTTGTTACATAATAATAAATGGTTTCTGGAAAGATGTCAGGAATGATATGATATGGTTTGATAAAACATGGGCTGTTGCCAGAGTCTATGTTGTCGGTACCATTACCTGTTAAACATAAGGCTGGCAAGCTGGGAAGTCTGGACAACTATAGACCAAGTGCGTTGGCCAGTGTGTTATCAAAAGTTCTGGAAAGAATTCTATTAGATCGATTATTAGGTGAATAATATCTTGTTACCACAGATAATCAGTTTGGCTTTAAGGCACAGCACTGACTTGTGTATATATGCATTGAAAGAAATAGTAGAGTTAAATAAAAGACAAAATTCCTCTGTTATAATTGGATTTATTGACGCCTCTAAGGCATTTGATAGAGTTAATTATCAAAAGTTATCAGAAGGGGTGTGCCTAATAGAATAATTGAATAATTACAGTTTTTCTCAGTCGCTTTGGTGCTTTTCTCACATTACTACATTTGCACAACAGTTAGTTCAACCTCCACAACATTTAGTCATTTGTGCACATCATAGTAGCAGTTTCTCATTCCTTCCAACAAATTGCAAATGCTTTTGGACATGCATCAATTGCTTTCATACAACTCTCTGCTGTTTTATAACATTAAAACTAATAGTCCTCATTTCATTGCTTGAGTCATTACATACAAAAATGTTGAACTACTTGTCAAAATCTGTCAAGCAAATTTTACCATGTAAAAAAAGCTGCATTGCAAGAGATGATATTCGCTGTGATGTAGATGAAATTATGTGGCCAGACAGAGAGGAACGTCTGGATGTGCATGAATGATTACAGTACTATGTATGTTGTATGTTCAGTTCCAATATGTACTGCAATATTGTTTACAGTTGTGCACAGCTCTACCCAAAGGGAGTTTATGTTTGTTGTAAATAAGGGTGTATTTTTTCTTTTGCACAATGCTGTGAACAAACTAGAATTGCAAAGAGCATATACAGTAAAAATGTGAAACATACATATTCAGTGTCTTGTACTCAGTTACCTCACTAAATACAGTAATGTGTAACTTTACTGTATTTTTCAAATGGCTGTGCAAATAGTATATAGTGCTGTCTTGAGCATTTTAGTGTCACCAAGATCTGACTTTTTTGCATTGGAAAACATTTACAGAGTAAACTGTCATAATGAAAACATGACAAAGTCTTGTTCATAAACAATGGTGTCAGGACTTTTCATCTTGATGACACTGACACTTTCATTGACATGAATACTTGCTTTTGAGGAATGAGCTATCCATTTTGAGCAAGTGACACGCTTTTGCAGGTTATCAACTAGGTTTTGCAGTTTGTACTAATTGTTTTGAGAACTGCATTAACTGTTGTGCAAATGTAAATAGTGATGTGAGAAATGCACCAAAGCGACTTGAGAAAAACTGTAATATGGCTTACATATTGTTACTGTCAATGAATATTCTTCTAAATTAATTCTCCCACTTTTCATTATTTATTTACACAATAGTTTGTTACAATTCTTAAAGTGGCAATGAAGAATTTAGTGTTTAGAAAATAGAACCTATAAAACTTTTACTGTTACTACGTTACCTTGGTGACAAGTTGGCATCTATGAATACTCTAGGTACACACTGGAACGAGCGTGCCATGGATGATAACAGATAAAAATAACAGGAAAACGTTTGAAGACTAGCAACAGATAATATTTATTGACATAATATTATACAAATAATATATTGATATTTTTAACTAGTTAGCTAGCATAATGTCACTTAAGAATAAGGCATGTAGAAAATTAATTTCATGTAGGCTAATATACCATCAGTACATTACTACAGGCATTCCACCAGCACAGCTGAGCATGTGCAGGGAAATCCTGAACAAAAGCGGTTTGTAATCACACCGTGCTTAAGTGGAGATGCAACCAATCCTCACAGTATTCAGAACTGTTTGAATAGTGAAAAGTGATAGTGAAAAAGCACTGAATGTGTGAAAGGTCTATAATCTATTATGCTGAATCACACAATTTCACTTGTGCATTAGAGCCAGCCCAAATCCCAGGATAGAGAGGCTGAGTGAATGTGGTGTGGACTCTGTGAATGAGGGTCATTGTGTCAGAGACGCTGTAGAAGGACAGAGTTCCTGCACCGTGATCCACATACACTCCTATTCTAGAGGAGCTGGAGAGTAGAGGGAGTTCAGTCTCTGTGCCATCGTGCCAGAATGAGCAACTGGAGTCATTGGAATAGCAGCACAAACACCAGGACTGATCATTACATCTAAAGTCACACTCATCTCCCTCTCCCTCCCTGCTGATGCTCTTATATGACACTGATATTTCCACCTCACCACTCCACTCAACCTCCCAGTAACAGCGTCCACACACACTCTCTCTGCACAACACCTGAGTCAAATGAGTAAATCTGTCTGGATGATCAGGATACTGCTGGACTTTGTTTATGTTAGTGACCACTCTGTTCAACTCAGAGAGCCTGAGGTATGTACTGGCTGAATCTGAATCCAGAGTGAACCGCTGGTAATCTGAAAACCAAACACATTTCAATCAGTAAATCTCAGTGATAATCATTAATCACAGCAAATAAACCTGTTGTTTCATGTTTTAATCAATGAAATGTGATTGATGATGTGCAACAATGCAATCATGAATAACACTGACACAAATACAATAAAAATTCACTCTTCAGGTTAACCTATATATCAAATAGATTTTTTTATATTTTAGAGACCAAGATTGTATGTAAAAAAAAAAAAAAGTTAAATCTTTAACCTTTAGCAAATGTACCACATATAAAAGTATTAGTTAGAATAGTTTTTATTTTTTTGAATAAAACAACTGTTTTGGCTTTCTCTCCATCCCCTCTTTCTGTGTGTGTGCGCGCTCATGTTTATATATATGAAAATACTTACATTGTAGGAACTCATTCCTGCTCTCATATTCAGGGGTGGGAATCACCTCGATGTATCTCACTGTGCAAAGCAACAGTACATCTTCAATGTAAAAATATTTAAATTCCATCCTGTATTTTAACGCATTGTGTTGAAGGATTATATTGTTTTTATGATGTTCATTATATTGATGTTATATTGACGAGAGTAAAGGCAAATGCACTGTGGAAACCATCAGACATCTTCAATGTAAAAATATACATTTTTATCCACCTGTATTTTAATGCAGTGTGTTGTAGGATTACATTACATTCATTATATTGACATTACTGGGAGTAAATGCATGAAAACTTTACCTATTCTACATAAGTTTTCTTTCTCTTCTTCAAAAGTATGCTGCAGTTTCTCTTGCAACTGAGAGACAAAAGTTCTTAAATCATCAAAAGAAAGACGAGAACTGACAGTGATGCTGGACGAGTCTGTAGATCCAGGAGGGACAGAGAGAGACTGGAAACTCTACACAGACACAAAGACAAACAGAAGGAAAATCAGATTCCTGCTTCTTAAAACACAACATTCTGTTTTTCAGATCTCTGTTACCTGGAGGAAATGGATGTGATCATCTGTGTGTGAAAGCTGCTCCAGCTCAGTGTCTCTCCTCCTCAGATCCTCAATCTCCTGCTCCAGTCGCTCCAGTCGTTCTTCAGCTCGACTCACTGCAGTCTTTTCCTGGTCTCTGATCAGCTGTGTCACCTCAGAGCGGCTTCTCTCAATAGAGCGGATCAGCTCAGTAAAGATCCTCTCACTGTCCTCCACTGCTGCCTGTGCAGAGCGCTGTTAGGACACACAGAGACGCATTAGAACCAGTCCATTCACTCAGCTCTTACTGGTCCCTCACACAGCCTGTTCCCCACAGTGGGCTTCAGTGGGACTGAAAGAGCTCCAGCACTGGCTCCTCACGGACTGACTGGAGGAGAGTCCTAATTGAGTCTGAAACAGCTCTTCCAGCAGTTCTTCTGCTCTAAACTCACCTTGTGAG
Organism: Abramis brama; assembly: GCF_963993115.1. NCBI lineage: Eukaryota > Metazoa > Chordata > Actinopteri > Cypriniformes > Leuciscidae > Abramis > Abramis brama. The sequence goes on from NC_139969.1 coordinate 11,193,432, forward strand.
ACTCTACAGCCTCTCTCAGCTCCTCAAGCTCCTTCTGTCTCTCCTGGAGTCTCTGCTGGAAATTTTTCTTGGTCTCTTCCAAGTGATTCTGTAGGGGAAAAAAATGACAGTAACACTGTCTGACTGTCTGTTGTGGACATATGGAATTTATTAATTCTAAATTTGAAATCTAGTTCCTATTTATCCATTCATCTACACTGATATCTACACTGCAAAGGTAGATATATTGCAATGGCACTTTTTTGGGGATGGGGAGGCATATCATTAAGGAGGAAATAATTATTTGCTCTTGCTTCATACCTGTTTCTCAGTCCTCTCTTCAGCAGGCGATACAGTATCATGGGTTTTGTGTTCATTCGCCATACACAGCATGCACACACAGATCTGGTCAGTACGACAGAACATTTCCAGCAGTCTGTCATGTTGAGGGCAGATCATCTCCTGCAGTCTTTCAATGGCATCAGTCATTTTATGTCGCTTTCTTGAGTGAAATTCCTTGTGACGTTCAAAATGAGTCTGACAGTAAGATTCCAGACACACCAGACAGGACTTGATGGCTTTGTTTTTGTCCCCAGTACAGACATCACACTCCACATCTCCAGGTTCAGCGTAATAGTGATCAAGTTGATCGTTTTGTAGTTTTCTCTTCCTCAAATTCTCCACCACTTCAGCCAGCATGGTGTTTTTAGCTAAAACAGGTCTTGTAGTGAAGGTCTGTCTGCACTGAGGGCAGCTGTAGACTCCCTTCTGATCATCCTGATCCCAGCAGCCTGTGATACAGATCATACAGTAACTGTGTCCACAGGGAATGGTCACTGGATCCTTCAGTAGATCCAGACAGATTGAACAACTGAACTGATCTTGAGCCAAAGAAACACTGGATTCTGCCATTTTATTGCATGCGCTCACAGACAGAGACAATTGCCTACAACAGCTAAACGACAAATAAATTACGTTCCCCTGTGCTGGTTTTCTGTAATAGTTTCCTGGTTCCGTGTTTGAGGGCGTTTACACCTTTACACGTCAACTAAAAAACTAGTGATGTTACGCATGCGTCGACGAGTCCGACATACCGGTAGCCTATTAAACAAAAAGCCTACAAGTAAACGTGGAGCTTCGTTTTTTTCTGGACGAAAAGCACAATAACGTTTACATTTATCAACAGATTTATGATCTGCGTCTCAAATTAGGCTACTCACAATCTCGCTATAGAACTTGAAAATTATTCATTGTCATAAGAAATTGTGAAAACTCACGCTTGTCAAGCATAAATTTAGTTAAAAGTTCTTGGTTAAGTTTTTCATTGAGGAAATGTTTTTTTTCTTTCTTTTAGCTTTTTCTGTTCTTGAATCACGCCATAGGATGCCACATAGTTTCATATGAATGTAAAGATAATTTGCAGATCAAAACTTTAATCTAGAGCATTTATCTTAAGGCCCTTTTCATTTTTACAATTTATTTCTGTGTTGTTGCCCCCTAACCTTATGCTTACAGTTTAAAACACACGTTTATTTTATTATTCAAAACAACACAACTTTAGGTATAGATCTAATCGTAAAAAACATAAAATTGTCTCTTCATTTTAAATGGACTGCATTATGTTTACTTCTGTCTGGCTACTTAAAAATGTGTTTAATTTAAAAATAAAATAAAATGTAATGATCTATTAGCATTTTACATATTTCTATGTATACTAATTATATAAAACTACACTATCATCAGTACACCTTATACAAATGAATTGGATCAATGCATCGATGTCCAAATTGAGAAAGATTGGGCTTAAAATATTATCCTGTGGTGGCCTCTAGTGGACAACATGAATATCACAGCTTGGACCCCTAATTATAAAATAATCCTTAATGGATCCAGTAAAACATTTCCCCCCAGGTTTCACAGGCAAGGTTTAAGATAGTCCCAGACTAAAATGCATGTTTGAGCTGTTTAACTGAAAGCAACTTGCACTGATATATCTCTAAATATGTCAGTGTCATTGTTTTGTCTCAAGATTCACATCACTGTGTTTATAGGGCACGTTAATAAAAGCTACTAAAATGCCCTAATTGAACTAAGGCCTAATCCTAGTTTATTCTAAGCCCTGTCTGTGAAACCGGGCCTTACAGTTACGAATTGCCTCCCCCTTTCCAGCTCTGGCTCGACTAACTTACAAATACACTTCATCTGGAACATATGGCTCTTTCTAAAGAATAAGGGGAGCCAGTATTCTAAAGCCTTTATAAAGCATTCAGAGGCAGAGGAGACTTGGAGGAAAGGGAAGCAGACCTTAGATCCATTCCATCATTGGCTGTTCTTCTAGTGTTCTTCCCCATGCGAGGCGTATCAGACAGACATTAGTATACTTACAGTAACTGCACAAGAAACTGTAACTTTTATATTTGTTGGATTGTGGTATATACTGTATAAGAAAAACAAAGAGGATCTTATGATTTGATCTCTGCTAAGTTTATTTGTACTATACTATATTTCTCCAATAAAACACATGAACTGACAAGTTATGTGTTTTAACACATAACTTGTACACAAAACTAACAAAACAAACTAACACAAAACAAACTAACTGACAAGATGTTAAATTAGAATTGAATTATGTTATGTTAAATGCCATGTTAAATTAGAATTAAATAAAATTAGAAAGGATAAGTCTGGATCTGTGACCAATTAAAAATAACAAAATTAGTGTTTTTCATGCGCAAATAGCAGCATAAACAACACAAGGATTCATCGTCACGCAGCACGCAGCAGGTGCTTGGGTGTTGACTTTGTAGATTAAAATAATCATTCACATAAATGGAAATACATTAAACCATTTCTATAATATTGTGGGTATCAGGCTAGACCATATTTTGTACGCACTGATAAGAAATTTAATAGTAAGCCAGGGTGGAAAAAGTATGTGTCTGGATGCCATACTGAAGCTAAGAAAGCATTTAAGGCATGGAACTTAGCAGGTATAGGCCCAGACAGGGGCCTCTTCTGGAACAATTTTTTTTTTTACTAATGCTAGGTATAAATATGCAGTTCGATATGTCTGTAAACATGAACACATGATAAGAGCCGACTCAATGGCAGAAAATCTGTTACATAATAATATAAACGGTTTCTGGGAAGATGTAAGAGCATCAAATAGGAATGATGTGATATTACCAAGCTCTATAGATGGTGTCTCTGGATCAGAGAATATAGCTGAACTGTGGAGATGTTGGGCATTACAACTAATGAAGTTTATAAAGCAATAATGCAGCTCACAGACAGGAAAGCCAGTGGCTTGGATCAAATTACTTCTGAACACCTAAAGTTTGCGAGCCCTATAGGGTTGCGGTTCTTGCCATTTGCTTTAATGGTTTGATAAAACATGGACTGTTGCCAGAGTCTATGTTGTCAGTAGCATTAGTACCTGTTGTTAAGGATAAGGCTGGCAAGCTGGGAAGTCTGGATAGCTAGACCAGTTGCGCTGGCTAGTGTGTTATCAAAAGTTCTGGAAAGAATTCTATTAGATTGATTAGGTGTATATCTAGTTACCACAGATAATCAATTTGGCTTTAAGGCACAGCACTGACTTGTGTATACATTGAAAGAAATTGTATAAAAGACAAAATTCCTCTGTTATAATTGGGTTTATTGACGCCTCTAGGCTTTTGATAGAGTTAATCATCAAAAGTTATCAAAAGGGGTGTGCCTAATAGCATACTAAGAATTTTGGTATATTGGAATGCTAATCAGACTATGACAATAAAATGGGGTAATAGTGTCTCAGCACCTTTTGGGGTTGGTAATGGTGTGCGGCAGGGAGGTCTACTTTCACTAGCCCTTTTTAATGTTTATATGAATGAATTGTCCGAACAATTAAGTGATTGTAAGACTTGATGCATGCTGAGTAATATTTTAATCAATCATCTTATGTATGCTGGCGATCTATTTTTTTCTCCCAAGTAGTGCTGGCTTTCAACAGCTGCTAAATGTATGCTCTGATTATGGGATTAAATATGATGTGCAATATAATGCAAAGAAGAGTGTTGCCATGATATGTAGAACAAAAAGGGGATAAGGACCTTAATTTTCCTGATTTTTATTTGTCAGGGCAAATACTAAATATATGCACTAAAACGAAATATTTGGGACATATCATTAATGATGAAATGTATGATGATGACGATATGTCATACTGTACTTCTTTTTAGGTTCATTTAAAAGGTTTTAGGTTCATTTTTTAGGTTCATTTGTACTCCTTTGTGGGTTCATTTAAAAAAAAAGTAAGCATATGTAAGCTTAAAGTTGCCTACAATGATTGTATGAGGATTATATAAAAAAAACCCAAGGTGGAGCAGTGCAAGTAATCTATTTTGTATGTCAAGAGTAAAAACCTTTATGGCTTTACTGAGAAATTTGATGTATAAATGTATTTGTCGGCTGGATAATTCACAAGATGCTTATGCTGTTGTCAAACCCTAAGCTAAGTGAGTAGTGACCCTAAGCGACTTATGCTTTTCCTGCCTGTGTAACTGCCTGCCCTAACTATTGTTTAGGCTATAAGTATAAAACCTATATGGAAAGGTTAAAGGGATAGTTCACCCAAAAATGAAAATTCTGTCATCATTTACTCACCCTTAAGCTGTTCCAACCCTGTATGAGTTTCTTTCTTCTGAAGAACACAAAAGAAGATATGATTCAATTAAATTTGAAGAATGTTGGTAACCAAACAGTCGATGGGCCCTATTGACTTCCATAGTATTATTATTTTTTCCATACTATAATGGGAGTCAATGGGGCCTTGGGCCTGTTTCGTTGCCCAAATTCTTCAAAATATCTTCTTTTGTGTTCAAGAGAAGAACGAAACTCATACGGGGTTGGAACAACTTAAGGGTGAGTAAATGATGACAGAATTTTCATTTTTGGGTGAAAAATGAACAGACCAAAACTGTAGGCTACTGTGAAAGTGATCGCACAAATAAATCAGAATAGTGGAGTTAAGGAAGGTTTAAAAGACCAATCCGCGTCACCTGAATTCACAAATCATGAAGAATGACATCCCAGACAGCAAGCCAACATTGAATAAACATTGTTTTTCCATCTGAATCATCATTATGGTTGATATTGAAATTTCAATGTAAAATAAATGTTGAATCACCATTACCATATCGATGAAAACCTGATGTTATTAATGTTGATGGCAACAATATTGGAACAACATTGATCATATGAGATATGTCTACGACATCGCACTGCTGATAGAGCCAAAAGAAATCTGAATTTTAAACCGTAAATTAGCTTGGGGGACTGCGGTCATTTAAACCCTGCCCACTTGGATCTGGTTCGACCTCCGCTTAAACTTGCACACAACAATCCAGGAAGTGTCAGTCATGGACCTGTTGCATCTTTACGAGTGGATCGATATCAAAAGTATTTTGATATTTTCGTGTGTGTTTTTATTGCTGAGTGATTATATCAGAAATAAAGCGCCGAAGAACTTTCCTCCTGGACCATGGTCTTTGCCGATTATTGGAGACCTTCATCATATCGAGCCTAGTAAGATTCATCTTCAGCTTGCAAAGGTAAATACAATTCCAGTTAAATCTATCTAAATGTATTGTGTGAAAATCTGTGAAAACGCAAAGCCTAGCGGTTAAAAGATTACAGTGGCTGCTGCAAACGTTAATCTCGTCTGACGAAAATGATAGGCTCATGGCTGAGTGTTTAATTTAACAAAGACACTTTGTGACGCATCATGACGATAATTCAGCTATTTTAATTAAACATAATTTTATATATAAATTAAAATATGACAAGAAAAAATAACACTGAAATGTGTTCCCATATGTTCTGTGTTCCCCATATAGTAGGCAATTTGCAAATAATGAACGCATGACAATGGGTGCTATGTTCACTGGGCCAGAGATCAAGTGCAAGTGCTGTGCACACATATTTCAGCTCCACCTCTCTGCACGTCTAACGGGTGGAGGGATAGAGTTTGGGGTATGGTTAGGGTGTGGTTGGATATTCTAGCTCCACCTATTAGGGCCCAAATAACATTCAGAGATGGGGAGCTAGACCTCCAGCGAGGAGCGGCGAATGTAATTTGGGCCTATAATGGGTGGAGCTAGAATATCTAACCACACCCTAACCCAACCCATAACTCAATCCCTCCACCCATCAGACGTCCAGAGAGTTGGAGCTGGACGTCATTTGACTGCAGTGAGCACCACTTGTACAAATATGCTCCCACTAATGAGCTATGTAGTGGAATATCCCAAACATGTAAAAGTCAGTATGAATCATGAAAAATGAATTTCTAAAATAGAAGATAATACTTCAGTATACTTATTATTAGTTCTGACAACATTATTTTTAGCTAGTCAGGCTGGGTCTGAAACAGTCTGGCTAAAACTAGTTAAACCAGCAAGCCAGGGTTTAAATGAATAAATCTTAAACTTATAAACATGTCTGAATTAATGAATGTTTAGAATTTACAGAATGTTGGAATTTTGGGCTAAATGTGGCTAAAACTTGATTTTCAAATAATATTTTACAGTTTGCAGAAAAATATGGCAAGGTTTTCAGCCTTAGAATTATTGGACCAAGAATTGTTGTGTTGAATGGATATAAACTAGTGAAGGAGGTCTATACACAACAGGGTGATAACCTCGCTGATCGACCCTCACTACCTTTATTTTATGACATCATTGGAGACAAAGGTCAGTTTAATATCAGAATTTTAAATTGGTGGTTTAACATTTCACCATAAATTGTCAGTAATCTATTAACTGGGTTTGTTTTGTGTACAGGTTTAGTTGTTGCCAGTGGCTATAAATGGAAGCATCAGAGGAGATTTGCACTCTCAACTCTTCGAAACTTCGGATTGGGAAAGAAAAGTTTAGAGCCATCCATCAGTCTTGAGTGTTGCTTTCTGAATGAAGCCATTTCAAATGAACAAGGTATTTACTGAGGCTTGTTGACTGAAAATAATTGACAATTGCATTTGAAATTGCAAGCACAGTGTGATTTACAACAACTACTGTTCCAGGTCGACCATTTGACCCTCGCTTTCTGATGAACAATGCTGTCTCAAATGTGATCTGTGTCCTTGTGTTTGGTAATCGATTTGAATACAGTGACCATGACTTCCAGTCTCTGTTGAAGAACATCAATGAAGTTATTTATCTGGAAGGAGGGGTCTTTGCTCAAGTAAACATTTTCTCATTTTACCAAGTTAACTTTGCTTTCTTTCACTGCTCATGTACTTTTTGTTTTGATTTCTTTAGCTTTATAATATGTTCCCATGGCTCATGCGGCGACTGCCTGGACCGCACAAGAAAATTATTGCTCTGTGGAAAGAAGTGATTGGCTTTGTTCGAGAGAAGGTGAATGTACACAGAGCGGATTATGATCCATCAAATCCTCGAGACTACATCGACTGCTTTCTTGCCGAGATGGAAAAAGTAAGACCCTTTTTGGGGGGGGGGGGGCCTCAGTAAGTGAGCTGGTTATGGGTAATAATGTAATAATAATATATATGGCTATTGAATTGAAATGCCTCTCATTCATGTTGTTTAGCTTAAGGACGACACAGCCACTGGGTTTGATGTGGAGAACTTGTGCATCTGTACTCTGGATCTGTTTGTAGCGGGAACTGAGACCACCTCTACCACTCTGCACTGGGGTCTTCTCTACATGATAAAATATCCTGAGATACAGGGTGAGTGCTTACTGTGAGAAATGACATTCATATGCACATTAAAAGTAATACGTACTCAAACTCTCTCTAAATTTGGTATCTTCAGCCAAAGTTCAGGAGGAGATCGATCGTGTTGTGGGAGGGTCACGGCAGCCATCTTTATCAGACAAGGACAGCATGCCCTACACCTGTGCTGTCATTCATGAGATACAGAGGATTGGAAATATTATCCCAATAAATGTGGCCCGGGCTACTGTGGAAGATACTCAGATAGGAAAATACTCTATCCCAAAGGTGCATGGGCCTAGTAATGTTTAAAGCATTGTGAGAATGTGAACTTGAGCAGAACCTATTAGTTTAAGCACATTAAGAGTAGTGTGTATAATTTTACTCTTGTTAAGTCTCTTGTGGTTCTGTAGGGCACAATAGTGACCGGCAGTTTGACATCAGTGCTGTTTGATGAGTCCGAGTGGGAGACGCCTCACTCTTTTAACCCGGGTCACTTCTTGGATGCCGAGGGCAATTTCAGGAAGAGAGATGCCTTTTTACCTTTTTCTCTAGGTATAGGCCACAAAAGTAATCCAAATGTATATACATTGATGAACAGAGAACCCCCCCCCCCATCCCCCCATTATAATTACCCATCATTTTCTCTGATTTTTAGGAAAGAGAGTGTGTCTTGGGGAGCAGCTGGCACGGATGGAGTTGTTCCTGTTTTTCTCCTCTCTGCTGCAGCGCTTCATTTTCTCTTCACCAGCGGGTGTGGAGCCCAAATTGGATTTTAAACTGGGGGCCACGCTCTGTCCCCAGCCATATGAATTGTGTGCAGTGCCACGCTAAAACAAGCAACACACACATAATTTGATACATTTCAGTAATTAAAAAAAAAAATCTGATTTTAAAATAGAACCCAATATGTGTAACTCTAAAGGTTGCTGGGTGCTTACATGATGGTCTGTTTTAGATCTTTCTTGGTTGGTTGGATGCAAACTGGCTAGTTGGTTAGTTATACAAGTTATATGATACAAAAATGTTTTACAAATAAATCACTATTAGAAACAAAAAGAATAATTACCATAAGTCATCTAAATCTAGGTTCTGCACATCAAATGGTAACTTTTCTTAGGGTCCCTGGGGGTCCTTAAAAAGTGTTAAATTCACTTGTATAAAATGTAAGTGTAAAAATGTAAAAGTCTTAAATGGTATAACAAAGATATTGATTATCCATTTTAAGTTGCGTTAAATTTGGGGACGGAAAAAAACAGGAATAATGGCGTGAAATGATTATTGGCATGGCGATTATTAAACTTCTAAAGACAATGATTTAATTAAATAAATGTGATTGTGAGTAATAAATAAATAATGAATAATACATAAAAGTGTTGAATATTTCTCTAAAGTGCAAAAATTAAGTTTAGTAACTGAGTGTGCAAGCCAGCTGGTTGTCTATGATCTGAGCTATTATGATGACATTCTTGTTATGTACATATGTATTTCTTCCATAAATACACCCATGAATATGCAAATTAGCCCCATCTCCACTCACACAGGCTCAGAATACTTGATCCACTCGCTCAACTTTATTGCAGTAAATGCTGCACAATGGCAAGTGGAAATACTGGTTTAATTCAGCCATGAACTAGAACTTGAACTTTGAACTAGAAACTGATTCTGAAGAAGATGTGGAAGAGTGAATTATACAGGCTCGTCTACAAGTCCAATCGCAATGTGATACAGATATATAGCTTCCCTATATACCAGGATAACCAGGATAAGAGACGCCCCTGCTTCGCAGCATAGTTAATGATATGCTAAAGCCAGCCTGCACATTGATGTGATTGGTTACAACGTAGTTTGTGACGTAGAGACCACTGGCGATTTCAAACTGCATTTTTTCACTTCAGTTTTAAAGATAAAATACTCAGCAATGGTGCTGACTTATGAATTTGCACATAGTTTGACTCAAAGCATATTAAAAACACCCTGCTCTGGGTACACACTGGAACAAATGTGTTATGGATGATGATCACATAAAACTAGGAAAAGGAAAAAAGTAGATTTATTTTGAAGTTTATTGACTTTTATCACTGATGAATACGGCGTGTAGAAAGATCAAATAGGCTACTATACTAGAAAGTATCATTACATCACTACAGGGGTTTCACCAGCACTTGCAGAGAAATCCGGATCGTGAAAATTTTGCAATCGAATCTAAACATGCCGAACCGTGGTTAAGAGGAGATGCAACCTATCCGCACATTTCTCAGAACACAATAGTGGAAAAACACTGAATGTGTTAAAAGGTCTGTAATCATTAGGTTGAATCACAAAATTTCACTTCTGAATTATAGCAAATCAAAAAAGCAGGATAGAGAGGCTGAGTGAATGTGGTGTGGACTCTGTGAATGAGGGTCATTGTGTCAGAGACGCTGTAGTAGGACAGAGTTCCTGCACTGTGATCCACATACACTCCTATTCTAGAGGAGATGGGGTCTGCAGGGAGTTCAGTCAGTTTGTAATTGTGACCAAATGAGCAACCGGAGTCAGAGCAGATTAAACACCAGGACTGATTGTTACAGCCAAACTCATAGTCATCTCCCCATCCCTTCCTTTTAATGCTCTTATATGACACTGTTATATCCACGATACCACTCCACTCCACCTCCCAGTAACAGCGTCCACACACACTCTCTCTGCACAACACCTGACACAAATGAGTAAATCTGTCTGGATGATCAGGATACTGCTGGGCTTTTTTTATGTTAGTAACCACTCTGTTCAACTCAGAGAGCCTGAGGTATTTATGGGCTGAGTCTGAATTGAGAGTGAACCGCTGGTAATCTGAAAACCAAACACATTTCAATCAGTAAATCTGAATGGCAATCATTAATCACAGCAAATAAGCTTTTTTCATGTTTTCATCAATGTCATGTGATTGATGATGTGAAATAATGCAATCAAGAAAACACTGAAATAAACAATAAAAAAAAACTTTTTATTTGTTATAAATTAAGCAGTGTTATTGGGTTAACCTAAATATTACACTAATTTTACTATATTTAAGAGACTTAGATTGTATTGTCTGTAAAGTTTTTTAAAACTTTAATCTTTAGCAAGTGTACCACATGTAAAATGTATTTTAGATATTTATTCAGAAAGAATTGTTTTTTATGCTTTTTAATAAAACAACTGTTTTGGCTTTCTCTCCATCCCCTCTTTCTGTGTGTGTGCGCGCTCATGTTTATATATAAATAAAAAAACTTACATTGTAGGAACTCATTCCTGCTCTCGTATTCAGGGGTGGGAATCACCTCGATGTATCTCACTGTGCAAACCAACAGACAATGTACATCTTCAATGTAAAAATATTTAATTTCCATCCTGTATTTTAATGCATTGTGTTGAAGGATTATATTGTTTTTATGATGTTCATTATATTGATGTTATATTGATTAGAGTAAAGGCAAATGCACTGTGGAAACCATCAGACATCTTCAATGTAAAAATATACATTTTTATCCACCTGTATTTTAATGCAGTGTGTTGTAGGATTACATTACATTCATTATATTGACATTACTGGGAGTAAATGCATGAATACTTTACCTATTCTACATAAGTTTTCTTTCTCTTCTTCAAAAGTATGCTGCAGTTTCTCTTGCAACTGAGAGACAAAAGTTCTTAAATCATCAAAAGAGAGACGAGAACTGACAGTGACGCTGGACGAGTCTGTAGATCCAGGAGGGACAGAGAGAGACTGGAAACTCTACACAGACACAAAGACAAACAGAAGGAAAATCAGATTCCTGCTTCCTAAACACAACATTCTGTTTGTCAGATCTCTGTTACCTGGAGGAAATGGATGTGATCATCTGTGTGTGAAAGCTGCTCCAGCTCAGTGTCTCTCCTCCTCAGATCCTCAATCTCCTGCTCCAGTCTCTTCAAGAGTTCTTCAGTTTGACTTATAAGAATCTTTTCCTGGTCTCTGATCAGCTGTGTCACCTCAGAGCGGCTTCTCTCAATGGAGCGGATCAGCTCAGTAAAGATCCTCTCACTGTCCTCCACTGCTGCCTGTGCAGAGCGCTGTTAGGACACACAGAGACGCATTAGAACCAGTCCATTCACTCAGCTCTTACTGGTCCCTCACACAGCCTGTTCCCCACAGTGGGCTTCAGTGGGACTGAAAGAGCTCCAGCACTGGCTCCTCACGAACTGACTGGAGGAGAGTCCTAATTGAGTCTGAAACAGCTCTTCCAGCAGTTCTTCTGCTCTAAACTCACCTTGTGAGACTCTACAGCCTCTCTCAGCTCCTCAAGCTCCTTCAGTTTCTCCTGGACTCTCTGCTGGAAATTTATCTTGGTCTCTTCCAAGTGATCCTGTACGGGAAAAAATGACAGTAACACTGTCTGACTGTATGTTGTGGACATATGGGATTTCTTAATTCTAAATTTGAAATCTAGTTCCTATTTATCCATTCATCTACACTGATATCTACACTGCAAAGGTAGATATATTGCAATGGCACTTTTTTGGGGGATGGGGAGGCATATCATTAAGGAGGAAATAAGTTTACTCTTTGCTCTTACTTCATACCTGTTTCTCAGTCCTCTCTTCAGCAGGTGATACAGTATCATGGGTTTTGTGTTCATTCGCCATACACAGCATGCACACACAGATCTGGTCAGTACGACAGAACATTTCCAGCAGTCTGTCATGTTGAGGGCAGATCATCTCCTGCAGTCTTTCAATGGCATCAGTCATTTTATGTCGCTTTCTTGAGTGAAATTCCTCGTGACGTTCAAAATGAGTCTGACAGTAAGATTCCAGACACACCAGACAGGACTTGATGGCTTTGTTTTTGTCCCCAGTACAGACGTCACACTCCACATCTCCAGGTTCAGCGTAATAGTGATCAAGTTGATCGTTTTGTAGTTTTCTCTTCCTCAAATTCTCCACCACTTCAGCCAGCATGGTGTTTTTACCTAAAACAGGTCTTGTAGTGAAGGTCTGTCTGCACTGAGGGCAGCTGTAGACTCCCTTCTGATCATCCTGATCCCAGTAGCCTGTGATACAGATCATACAGTAACTGTGTCCACAGGGAATGGTCACTGGATCCTTCAGTAGATCCAGACAGACTGAACAGTTGAACTGATCCTCAGCCACTGAAATACTGGATTCTGCCATTGTATTGAAAGCCAACACAGACAGAGATAAGCCTACAATAACCGAAAGACAAATACGTGTCGTTTTCCTGATCTAAAAAGACATATGTAGTTCGTTGGTCGAATCTGTTTTGAACAACCGTCTTCTTCTTTTGTTTACTAGCGGTTGGCAAACTTTAGGTGCATTTCCGCCACCTACTGGGAAGGAGTGTAAAGCCCAGAAGAAGAAGTAAAAGACAACTAAATCCTTCTAATCAAATCTGTATCGCAAATATTTTAACAGAATATCATACAGCCTTAACGGTTTCTGTGCATTCTGAAATATAATGCTGTTTTCTGTCCATAATATGGAGCCAAATTAGTCTCATTAATAATTCACGCAAAAAACTTGATTCACACATGCATAGACAATTTCACATGCATAAAAACAAATTCACGTGCACAAAAAAACATTTCAACTTCATACATCATCTGTCTCGGAAATCTGAAACACAAAACTACATAATATATGCAGCTTAAAACAAAACATAGATGTCTCCTTTGTATGCACATCATTACATACATTATGATCATCATCAGTTGAATGTGTGGTGGACAGGACATGAAAATCCATCAATACTAAAAATACATGTTTATGTTCACACGTGGACTAAACAGTTAATAAACTATTGCTTCAACTGATTCAACTATTGCTAAACCTTCTTTAACTTCAGTAAATACAAAGAAATGAATCGATCAACTGCACATCTCTGCTTAGCCATGAACTGTGGTCGAAAGCTGATGACGTAACATGCAGGTAGGCACATTGCAAGGCAAGTTTATTTATATACCAAATTTCATACACAATGACTCTGGCACGGACACCACTTTCTCCGGCACGGACACCAACGTCTCCGGAACGGACACCAACAACTCCGTCACAGACACCACCGCCTCTGGCACGGACACCACCGTCTCCGGCACGGACACCAACATCTCTGTCACGGACACCGGCACAAACACCACCGTCTCCGGCACAGACACAACGTCTCCGGCACGGACACCAACGGCTCCGTCACAGACACCACCGCCTCCAGCACAAACACCACCGTCTCTGGCACGGACACCACCATCTCCGGCACGACACCAGCGCCTCTGGAATGGACACCGGCACGGACACCACCGTCTCCGGAACGGACACGACCGTCTCCGGCACGGACACCAATGTCTCCGGAACGGACACCACCGTCTCGAATTATGAAAATCGAATTATTGATATAAAAAATTAACATTGTTACTAGTAGCAATTCAATTGTTGATATCAAGAATAGACATTTCAACTAGTGACATTTGAATTCTTGATATCGAAAATAAAGGATTTACTAGTAAGAATTGTATTTCTGATATGTGAAACTGGAATTTCAACTAGTAAGAAATCAATTGTTGATATCAACAATTGAATTTGAATGGCAGCCTATGGTGACATTTCACTAATGAAAATACAATTACAGATATCAAGAATTATAGTTTTTACTAGTTGAAATTCAATTGTTGATATCAAGAATTAGCATTTTTACTAGTGGAAATCTAATTCCTGATATAAAAAATTGCCACTGTTACTAGTAGAAATCCAATTCCAGTTATCAATAATTATTATTTTAACTAGTGACAATTTAATTGTTGATATCAAGAATTCATATCCTGAAAATGAATAAAAGTTAAAACGGCTTGCCATACCATCGCGCGCCACTCATGCTTATAAAGGCTCCGATTGCGTGATGTATACAATTAATTAATAGCCTGATTTTATGTTTCTCTCAGAGTACTAGCAACATGCGAGAAGTGCCGGTGTCACGGCACGCAAGAAAAAGTGAGGGTATAGGCTATACAGCAGAAACACTAACTGGGTTTGTCTGTGGTCTATAGAAACAAATGGTTAATCAAATAATTTTTGTGTCTCATAGTCTTTCAGTTGTAACTCTGAGGAGTTATTTATGAATAGATGTGTTGGAAAAAAAAAAAACCCTGATTATTCTGTATAGTATGACTGTATAGTAGGGCCTAATGTAATGTTACTGTGAGGGAAAATCTAATGATTCAACTTCACTAATTAACAGAGACTTATTTAAAAAATGACAGTTTTATTGGAAATAAACATTGCATAGAACAAAGGAGAGGAAAAAAAAGAAATTCATTAGTTTAGTGCACTTAAAAAGCTAAATTCACACAAACGCAAAGCTACATTCTTTCTTTAAAAACAGGCTACATGTGCATTGTTTCTTGGATTTACACCTTGCAATGTGCATGTGGCCTATTCACAGCCATAATTAATTTGTTCTGTGCACACCGCCAAGCGAAATAGGGTCTTGCGCAACCAACACCCAGACTGCAATGACATAATTTTTGCCATGCGCACGTGCAGACGCGGCGAGTATAAACCTAGCTTGAGTCTCTCCATCATTCCAATTTAAACATAAAAGGCAGAACAGTTTCTGACATTTTAGTGCTTGTCTGTTTGAGGTAATTGGAGCTGCTAATACACACTCCCAATATTAAGCTCTTGAAGCTCCACCCTCTGTGCCGGGAGCAGCAGCTCATTTGCATTTAAAGGGACACACACGAAATGACAGTTTTAACATGCTGTAAAAAAGTATCTGTGGGGTATTTTGTCCTAAAACTTCACATACACACTCTGGGGACAACAGAGTCTTATTTTACATATTGTAAAAAGGGGCATTATACCACCCCTTTAACATGCTAATAAACAGCTGACCTTTCCATTTGTTGACATGACATGGTTAGATTCAGATGGTAAATATCATATTTTAAGTTGGATGTCCATCTTAGAGATAATCACCATATTTATAATGAAACTGTCATATTAAAAAATATATTAATAATATATATTAAAATATTGTTAATTGTTACTACAGTAAATATATATTTTGTTATATTATGGGATCTCCTTCAATCCTTTCAGAATCTTTACTTTTAAAATAATTTTGTTGCTGTATTTTTAAAATATATTTTTTATATCAACATGTTTTAATGACAGTATATTTATTGAACAAAAAAAATTTATTTTATTAATCAAAATAAACAGAAAATATAGTGCAGACTTTGCTAAAGTGATTGTTTTGAAATAAACATCAAAACGTTTTTTAAAGTAAACATATTGACCACTGTAATGTTTTTTGTTTGTTTAATTTTCTGCAGCAGACAAAAAAACAAACGTTTTTTTCCACAAAATCATGTACAAACACTTTCCACATAGACATCTAGGGAATGTATTTGAACAAATTATTTAAAAAAAGAAGAAGAAGAAGAAGAAAGAAAAAAGGTTAAATAACTTCAAGCTAATTATAAAAAATAAAAAAAGAAGAAGAAGAAGAAGAAAGAAAAAAGGTTAAATAACTTCAAGCATTGCAGAGCGACAGTGACGAGGCTGCATTTTGCACTGAAGAGCAACGCAACTGTTGCTCCAAAGGTCACAATAACAATACATTGAGTGGAAAAATGGGACTAAAGCAGAAGTCTCCATTTTATTTTATTTATAATCTCATTATAGGAGAAACAGTAAGTGATCTCTTTTGTGATATTTCTTTTTTTACCATCAAGATTTATTTGTGAGACATTAAGAAAACTAAACCACACTGTCACATAGTCCTCCCTTTGAATGTTTTGTCTTGAATTTTTCT
This sequence comes from Abramis brama, assembly GCF_963993115.1. Lineage (NCBI taxonomy): Eukaryota > Metazoa > Chordata > Actinopteri > Cypriniformes > Leuciscidae > Abramis > Abramis brama. The sequence continues at coordinate 11,209,961 of NC_139969.1, forward strand.
GCAGGGTATGTGGACAGTGGTCCAGAACAAGGTCAGGTGTATAGGGGGTGTATTTGCACATTGCTCTGACAAACACAAAAACAACCATTACAAGAATATATAACAAACAGAGTAAGGCTAACAAATCGGGGTGAAAGTCCCCTCGAGCACTGTATTAAAACATCTCCGTCTAAGCATCCGTCAGTTAGAAGACATCAGCATTCGTTGTGTATCGTGCATCGCATTCATTGACGCAGCCATGCTTATGAGCACATTATACGGTGCCTTCGGCTCACTAATTGGTCTGTTTTATGCTGGGATGCAGGTCATGGTGCCATGTCTTCCTCCAGCCCCTCTCTCCACTTCTGTTTTTACTACTGATGAGGTAAGAGGATTTAAAGCAAACATTTTTACTTCATGCTTGTACTATATAGTGAATTCACAACCTTGAAGATTATTTTCTAAGCTGAAAATCTGGTAAATATTGTGCCGTCTGTTTCACAGGCCTCATCTTTGCCTAAATGCCTGCTTCAGTTTCCAGATGTTCTGTAAATTCATTCATGTAGAAAAAAAGTTTAGTGACTGGTTATATAAAATGTCTGAATTTTGCGTGTTGAACGCTCATGACCTTGCAGCACATTAATGTCACCAAAGTCAGTCTTGGCTTTGTGGCAGGGTTATTGTCATTAACTAAAACTATTAAAAACATTTCCGTTAATTGAAATACAGCTGAAATCAAATAAAATCTAAATATTGATAAATGAAAATATAATAAATAAAACCTTAATAGTAATATTTTAACATGAAAAACATAAAATAAAAGCTAATTCAAAATATTAATAAAACTATAATAGCCTAAACCAAAATAAAAACTAAAATAACACTGCTGTGGAGGAATGTAGAGTTGTTTGTATATAGCCTAGATTTGTGTGATTATTAAGAATTTGACACATGAACTGAATTTATTCACATTAGCTTAAGTGGCAAAAAAAAAAAAGGTCATTATAGGCATATTGTTATTGTAGATATCACATATCCTACTTGCAATATTTGTTAAAATATTTATTTTTAAAAATCCTGTGCAGTATATGGGCTCTTGGCATTTTGTGGCAGTAGCTGTATGGGATGAAGACGATCTTAAATCATTCGAAACCACCGACAGCTCTGTGCTTCACATCCAGAAAGTCGATAACGCCACGCTGAGCGTGACTGAAAGCGCTCGCGTGTGAGTGGAAAACTGCACACACACACACACACACACACACACACAGACATATGGACTGTTCTATTGCTTTTCAAGTATATTAAAATAATTTTGTTTGTATCACCACAGTGGAGATCAGTGTCAGAAAAATAATTGGACCTACGTCACTGTGCCTGTGATGGAGCATATCCTGTTTAGAAGTGGTAGGAACGGATGTAACATACAACCTCATCAGACTGAAACATTAGTTCAACATTTATTATGTTTAACATCACATAAAGGGTTCATGCAATACAATCTCATAGTACTTTGTAATTATTTTGCGTGTTGGGTCTAATTTGTATGAATTCGTGAGATCTGTCTAAAAGCCAGTGGCGGTTAGGGGAGGAGGACCTTCGTGTTCGTGCTTAACTTTTTTCTAGAAATCGTTCATTTTCGTTAAGTTTACATATGAATTCATACAAAATCGCCACCTCATAAAATAAGCCAGTTGGCCTACGTTTTACCGTGAGATTGGGTTGATTCATATCAAGCTATTTCCTTCTCAGATATCCTTTTATAATCATGTCAATCATAATTTAGTTATGTTTATTTCAAAAGATTAATAATTTCTCATTTTCCACTTTAAAATGTGTCACTGTATGAGCAGATTACGATACTACTGCACTGGTCTGGGATGGCAAGTTCATAAACTGCGCTTCATGCATCATAATACTGTTTGTGGATGAAGACGGGGAAATAAGTGCTATGTTATTTGGTCAGTATCACCTTTGATCATTGTACCCCTCCACCTATGTGATAAAAGCAACATGTTAAACTGGACATTAATGAAGACAAAATGCACACGCATATAATTCAACATGCACCCACCTCTGAAACCTTTCAAGTATAACCTTTAATACTATGTGCTACATGTACAGTCACCACCAATGCAAAGGGATTCAGTTACACAACTGACTTTTATTCATAATGTCTCTCTGTTTGTCTGTCTTCCATTGCAGCTCGTAGTGAAAAAATACCAGATGAAGTGATAAAGGAATTTAAGTCAAAAATGGAGTGTGTATATATGGAAGATTTCGTACAGGCACCTCTGAAACAAGGTTGGCTAAAGTTTGTGTCTTACACATTTCATTCTTGACCATGTAACTTAAGTATTGCAAAACAAAGGCCGGCAATCTGATGATATTATGAGCATGTTGTTCCATAGTTTATGTAAAACTACATTTATCAGACATATATAATTTATTTCAGGTTATTGTTTACTTGATGAGGCAGCTTAAAAAAATGGGTAAGTGCAAACATTGTGTTTCTAAACTGACTTCTGTTTTCACTGAAAATTGCACATTTTATTTACTTTGCACAATTTCTCACTGCTAAAGGTCACGAGCAGCTGCAGAGATCTTCATAGTCCAGATCGACAATAAATGACTGCTTTGATGGACATTAGGATTCACTGTTACGGGCTTAGTGACTGATCTATTAATTGCATTTTCTGATTTGATATATTTTTCTGAATGAGATTTCTTCAAAATAAATTAAATCAATATTTCAATGAAACAGTTTGTGTTTTGAGTTTGTAAAACAACAGCAAAAAAAAAAAAAAAAAAAAAAAAAAAAAAAACTGATGGTATTAAAATTCATAATTGTGTTTTAGATTCATGAGGTATCACTTTTCCACCCTGGTCTCACAATTACCACCCTGGTTAATTTATCATCCTGCCACCATTACATGAATTATTTTTATGGTACCCAATCTGTTAACAATAAACCAAACTGTAAATTTCAGTCCATCAGCATTACATTACATATTAATATAAATATATTAGTAAGAACAATCAATTGCAGTGATTATATCTGGTTAAAAGAGTCTAATATATCTAATATATCTGGCTAAAAGAGTATGCATTTGTTAAAAAAAATAGCAGTATAACTTGATTAAAGAAATAAACAAAACTATTTTGTTTGTATATAAAACTTTATTGATGAAAATGGGTAATCCCCCCCCCCCCCTCCAAAACAAAATACACTGTAAAACTATAAACCTTAAAAAACACATCTGTTTTAAAGCCTATTCATTTAATACTTTCTAACATGGCAAATTATCTTTGTGCAAATTATATAAATGCATTTCCTTTAAGATTATATTTTACAGTGTATACATGAAACATACTATTCACATTTTACATGCAGTGGAATAATACACAGTAACTAAAGGTTTTACTATTTACAGTAATCTTCAGTTTTCTTGTGACACAGATTGTTAAATGCAGTTATGGGTTCACTACAGTCATCAAAGCTCAAAGGCAGGGAAACAATTTTATATTTAATATATTAATTTGCCTCACTGAATTCTGTAACAGATCAGTGATGAGGCCATTTTAGTACAAACTTTCTGTTACACAGCAGAAGATGCATTTCTTGCACTTCCATTTTACAGCATGCTTTGGCATGAAATTACATCCAAACACAATTTGTCAATGGTTTAAAGCCATCGTATTGGAATCACCTTGCCTTTTAACTATGTACCAAGTGACTTATTTATTAAATAATTTGTAAGGTAATAATAAATAAAGTTTAAAAAATACACAATCTTTTTTGTATTTTTTTCAACATTTTTTATATGATCTCTCATGGGACATAAAGGATTAATTGCTTATCTTCCTCATCTAACAATTATTATTATTATAAATATAGCTGCAAGCAGCAATTACAGGACCAGGCACAGCGGCAAAAACATCATGTAAATGTTATTCAAGTCAGACTGGACATAGAATTTCTGGTGAGGAGTTTAGGACTTCAAGCTAAAGTCCATAAATAGAATTACTCATAACTTTTGACCAACAGGTGGCGCTGTCAGCCTTTTAATATGGGATTGTGCTAACGGCATACATTTTTTCTGAGATACAGCCTCAAATCCTTTTTAGCATCCTCACCTTTGAACCCTTTGTGCTTGGCCCTTAATAATGATACACACAGAATACTTAAAGGGATAGTTCACTTTGAAATACATTTTTTGTATGTTTTAGCTTACCTCAAGGGCATCCAAGATGTAGGTGTCTTTTTTCCGCAGTAGTTTCAATTTTGATATTTTTAGGTCAAACCGTTTTTGTCTGTCAGTCATATAATGCAGGTCTATGGTCACTGTCTCAAAGAGCATGCACAGAGTCCAAATTAAAACAATTCCCCGTCGTCCAAATTAAACAATTCCCCATCGTAAGTACACATTGATGGCCTAAGACACGAAACGAGCGGTTTGTGTGAGAAAACGAACAGTATTTATATCGTTTTTACCTCTTATACACAGCCACGTCCAAGTGATCTGAGGGCGTGCGCACATCCTGGTGTGTGACGTGTACGCAGACTGGTGCATAGATATATACACTAGATGTCGCCTTAAAGACATTCGTTCCAATGAACTGCCGTAGACAAGGCGACATCTAGTGTATATCTATGCACCAGTCTGCGTACAGGTCAGATCAGATCACTTGGACGTGGCTGTGTATATCTGTGCATGCTCTTTGAGACAGTGACCATAGACCTGCATTATATGACTGACAGACAAGAACGGTTTGACCTAAAAATATCAAAATTGAAACTACTATGGAAAAAAAGACACCTACATCTTGGATGCCCTTGAGGTAAGCTAAAACATACCAAAATTTAATTTCAAAGTGAACTATCCCTTTAATAGCTATTTTATAGAGCGATATTCATTCAGTCGTGCACTTACATGTTTCTTTGCTCATGGGCACTACAAAACATTTATACAAACACTGAAGACAATTCTATTCATTTAAACACATTAGATATATATTGGCTACAATATAAATGCATTTGAATGATGCACTTATTCACCTTGGCTTGGTCTCAAACATGTTTGATTTCTGATTTTTAGGATACTTTTGAACATATGAACACTTCATTTTATCCTTGCTTTGCTTGTTTCCTCATGAATGTCTTTGTTCTCTTCAAAACTGAGCTGCCTTTAAAAAAACTCCATCTCCTATAAACTCTGAGACTTGGTAAGAAATGTTTTATCATACTAATAAAGACAAGTTAAACAACATTCCCTCCAAAGTATAGTTCAGTTGCACATTTTGGTCATGTTGTACAGACACAGCTTTTTACTCACAGTTTACCCTTAAATTTCTTGTGAGATCAGATGCCTCGTATGAACGAGACAAAATAATGCACATATTATACAGTAAATCGAGAACATGTTCTCTTTTGGCAGCACTAATTCCCTGCAAACAGGGTTTAATTGTCTTAGAAATCTAGAGAAAGCCCCTGTGCATTAAATCCTGTTTTAAGTGCAATACCGTTATAATAAATCTAATTATTGCGCTCATATTAGCATTTAAAAATAGCATATTAAAATTTCAGCCCTCTTGAGTCACACAGCAGCACAGATGTGTGACTCTAACCCTGGCAAATGGCAATAACACTCCTGTTTTGTATAACAAAGGCACTTGACAAATATGAGGCATCTGTGTAAAGCTAAACGGGCACTTCTTTAGCTACAACCTCTCAAAAATTAAAGCTACACTGTGTAATTTTTTAAGTTGATTCTTTGCAAAAAACACTTTGTTCTTTCAAAATGATATGTACTCATTAATGTGTAATTACTTATACCAACTAATCACGTATTCTCGTAAGCGTCGTAATCTGCCATTTAGAGTACATGCGAGCGAGTCGCTCGAATGGCGGCAGCCATGTTGCGCCTCCATCTTAAAAAAAATACATTAGCCAAAGAGGGACATACCTGGAAATTCAAGCTTCGCCTTTCGCGTTTTTACACTCAGTGGCACCGTGACAAATGCAAGGAGGAGATTACTCGCGACTGCCGTCAGATTTGAAATAATACGGCCACCGTAGGAGTTAAAACGCCCTCGGAATGCGAGGGGCTAGAAAGTAATATTCAGTTGGTAGTCATAAACAATTTCACCGCTAGATGGGAGAAAATCCTACACAGTGTAGCTTTAAAGATTTTCTGCAAAGCCATTATATTAAACTGGGTGTTGCAGCAAAATATTTTGGAAATCAGTATCTGATAATCTGACTAAACAAGCTGAGCAATAACACATGATGCCCTGGTCACCATGTTTAAGAGCCCAACCAAGCCAAGCTGATGCATTTTACAAACACGACTGACACATTTTACTTCTACGTTCTGTAATGCAGGGAATCTCCACTGACTCGCAGAGAATCCCTCAGAATGCAATCCAGTCTTTCATTTAGGAAAATCCATCAAATTCTTAAACTTTCACTCAATGATCGTTCTGATATGTCTGTCCATCTATTTAAAATCGCACACTTATTTTCCTGTGACAGTAATTTGCCATCATTGGTCCTGTTAAACTTACTCTTCTATAATTGTTATTCAGAACTCTTTAGCTGATCAGTGAAAATACCACTACAAAAACTGATATATAACTAATATTTAACGCTGATGCAGGATGTGTGTCCACACACTCACTTCCTCTGGACAGGCTTCACACAGATGTGTGTATGGTTCCTCCTCACTCGTTTCTGGAGGTGATGTCCTGATGTAGAGACACAAAATGGATGTTAGATTCTTTATTTAATCTCATGTTTGTCTTGAGTACAGAAGCTGCATACAGTCGGGAGTCGCAGACGCAGATTCTCACCTCAGTCTTTGCTCTCCTCCAGCGCACTGCGCTCCCAGGTTTAGACATACCTGAGAATGAGAAAATAATTTTACTATATTTTACTCCTAAAATAATAGAGAAATAAGGTGTATTGATTAAATAAATGTCGACCAGCCCGCCCTAAGTCTGATTCATGGTTTATATCTGTGTTATCATGTTGTTCAACAAGGATGTTGATTCAGAAATCAACATGTAATGTTTTTTTTACTTGAAAAATATTGTTCCTGGTCTTATTGTGCATGAATCATTCGAGCACATTATTTGTCCTTGTCATTTTGAAAATGTAATAACTTGGCTCATTCTGGTAACTCAAAAAAAAAATTCATCAAAGTGTATTTTTCCACTAAAGAATATGTCAGAATTACAGAAGAATAATAGTGACTAAGCTTGCTATTTTACTTGATTTGGTTACTCACATATAGATGAAAGCAGAACCATGAACGCCATGGCTGCAGAAACACTTCCCAGCAGCCACCTGTGAGGATTATGATGTCATTAATCTATGTGAAGAAAAGCTCCGCTCCTTTTTCACGACTAATGAGCCACACAGACAGAAATCTCTTTCTCTCTCTCTCTCTCACACACACACACACACACACACTTTCATTACCCAGAGGAGATGGCAATGCAGAGGCACAGAGTGAGGATGAGGAGAAGGACTTTCCAGAGCACAGTTTCTGAAACAAATACAATAACAATCTGTTTCTTATTTTCCATATTCATCAAAAACTCACTGTAGGCAAGGATGGGAGCTGTAGTTCTTTCATTCGCCCTTTTTTCTTACCTGACGATGTCTTGCTGGATGAGCTATAACTACTGAGGTGACAGACAGATGGGGGAGGAACATCCAGGAGGCCGCTCACTGATTGGCTGAATTGTTCATGGGCGGAGCAAGACTCGCACGGCGGCTCCTCCTCTTCTTCAAGCTGAGTCTGAGGAGGCACTTTATCGGAAGAGGAAACAGGATCTATGGGATCTATAAAGGAACACACACACATGTTTACAAAAAGTGAACAGGCAACTATTTTAAGCTATTTCTTTAACTCCAAAACTAGAATCCCCCAAACCGTAGGTGAAGCTGATAGGTGAATCTTTCTCATAGCTGTGGTCCAGCTCCTCCCATGATGATGACTGGATTGGGGTGATCGGGTCAGATCTTCTAAAAACACTTCCTTCCAGCCAGGACTGGCATGATTGGCTCATATCACTCAGAAGGCTGGCCAGTGACCTTTTTGCCCGGCGCCTTCGTCTGAATATGCTAACACACACACACAAACAAACACGTTGGGTGTCCATGTTTCATGGGGACTTTTCATAGACATAATGATTTTTATACTTTACAAACTGTATATTCTATCCCCTATCCCTACCCCTCACAGAAAAACTTTCTGCATTTTTACATTTTCAAAAAACTTCATTAAAATGTATAAGCTGTTTTCCTCGTGGAGCCCGACCAAATGGACGCACAATGTCAGAATTTTACTATCTTTCTGGGGACATTTGGTCCTTACAATGTAGGTTAAACACACACACACACACTTTTCACTAAATTTAGTTTAGGCAAATTTGCGTCGGGGTAAAATGAGTAAAAATGCTGAAAAATTGCAACATTTAGGGTTGCAAAATGTTACCATTATTTTTTGATACAGTAAGTAAAAGTTTTGAATTCACAATGTATTTGAAATATAATATATTTGAACCAGTAAAGATACAGTCATGAAAAGTTTAAAACCATTTAAATGTTGCAATAAATATTCATTTCAAAGCATATTTTAAATATAATATAGTACTTTTAATACCACCTAATTCAAAAATAATAGATGCTATTATATAGGCCTAAATGGGACAATAATGACAATACATCTAAGAAATCACCTGAAAATTATTATTTATTTTTTTCATTCATCGAATAGGCTCAATTTGAGTGATAACAATAGAAAAAGTTTGACCCATGGCCAGTGTTGCATTTTTACTACACTCAGAAAATTCAAGAACGTTCAAAATGTCATTGCATGTAAGCCTTTTCTTATCACTAGACATAGGCTAGAAATATATATATTTTTAAATATTTGATGTCAAATACTAAATAGATGATAAATAAAAAAATGATAAAGTAAACAAATAAATTTGTTCTAAATGAGTTTTTTATAAACAAATGTGTTTTTTATTAAACAAATGAATTTGTTCTAAATGTGTAAATTGATTCAAATTAAACACTGTGTCAACTGACTGGCACCATATTGTGTAACTTTAGCAAGCTGTGTGGCATTTAAACTATTGTTGTGATAAATTTCAGAGTGTCATGTAATGTTATATGTAGTTTTTACCAATATTTTTTGAAAGCAAGGTATTAAATAATTGCTTTTAAAGAAACATTGCAATTCTGCTTTACTGGCTCTCTGAGGGTTAATTAAGAAATCAAGTACGAGAGCCAACACTATATTGTGAAAATACTGTAAATGTGTAATGTATTTTAGCATAGGTGGAACGAAATCCATTTCATTAACTTCAGTATAACTGCACCTGAACATGGATGAATAAAGCAAAGAGAAACAAACATTTAACGTTTTAAAAGAGAGTCTGAAATCCAGCTCATTCATACTCGCAGCACACACAACAAAAACGAACACTGTCATGAATCTCACCGGACAAGATTCTCTTTGTATGAGACGCTGGTGTGTGAGGGAGTCAGGGTGACGTTACCCTCGTCGTCTGTGCTAAAACTGTCCTCTGTCAGTACGTAATAACCGTTGGCTAGTAGGCGGGGGCTTCGGCGACACGCACACACGGAGCCTGTCAGCGGATTGGTGGAAAAACACTCATAGGAGGAATCAGAGAAGTGGGAGACGTCAAGACTGAAAAGAGAAACAGCATTATACTTAAAGAAAATAGCAAGGCAGAACCTATAAAGATGTGTTGCTGCTGCTTGTCTACATGCTCGTACCTGTGACAAATATGTTCAGCCTCCTGCCTCCTGGTCTTAATCGGAGAACCTATGACAAACACCAGGTCAGCATTACAACAGTCTTATCAATGAATGTGCACAAGATAGAGGGAGAATAAGAGAGAGAGAGAGAGATGTGATATGAGGGCACACATACTTGTAACCGCTCCTCTGAAGAAGAAAGCCATGGCTTATGCTGCAGCCAAACCTGTAATACACAAAATAATATTCAGCTCAAATGGATGGTACATAATCTACAGAATGCACACATATTGGTTTTGAATTATTTATCTTTCTATTATTTCTTTTTTTGTTCTTTACATGGATATTCACATGAATAATTCTTACATCAAACAAAAACATTCTAAAACGAAGATCAAATCAAAGCAATAAATACATATAAATGCAAATTATTATATATGGATATGAATAAACCAGTACTGATGAATGGTGATTGTAAAGAATGAAAAAGACAAAATAATACAAGGTCACTAACACAAGTCCATATTTGCTTTCTGGAAACAAGATCAAATGAACAAATTTTTACAGATCCATCACTGTAATATATATAACTGTATAAGTGTACTTCTTTAAATCCTTAAAATTATTCTAAAATTATTCTTAAACAGAATGTTAATTTTTTTTCTAAATAAAATAAAAATCACAGAAATATTAAAAACACAAAAAATAAATGGTTACGGATTAAATATGTAGTAAAATAAAATATAATGTATATCAATTTAAAATTATGACATGGAAATAGAATTACAGGCCTGTTTTTTTTTTTTTTTTGTAATGGATTTCTAAAGAAATTAGGTCAAATGAGAGGAAAGACTATAATTTATTAGCCTGGCTAACGTCAGACCAAGTCTCATTTGAATAAAAATAAAATCGCGCTGCGAGCAAGGCAGTATGGGGAAACCCAGGCTAATAATTTATGGTGTATTTAAGTTTTTGTTGTTGTTTTTTCTAGATAATATTTGTAGATCAAATGTACAAAAATGCATGTATTTCATAAAATAAAATGAATCATTGAATGAAAAATGGGGAGAGGTGTCTGACAGGATGGAAAGGGAGTGGGATGGGGAGGGGGAATCAGGAAGCCATGATGATCCAAAAGGGGATGATGCTGGCAAAGTAGGTGGAGACCAGTTACTGTACTTCCTGTTAACTACTTCCTGCCTGGAGATAAACGATTGGCTGATCAGAGTGTCATGCATGTGTGTTCTGCTGCAGCTGCTATCAGAGAAGCTGAGGAGACCAACGGCAACAAATGAGGGAGCACAATAACCCATGCTCTCTCTCTCTCCCTCTCTCTCTCTCTCTCTCTCTCACACACACACACACAAAGCAGCTTGTTTGTTTTCTCAAAAATCAGTTCCCAGAGTGATCACATGACACACTTCTTTAACCTATGTTTGCGGTTGAACAAGAAAGTCCTCAAAACCCTCACATGCATTTCATGTAGTCTCTGTGAGTTAGAAACACAAGGACTACAAGATTAACATTACAACATCCTTAGTATAATGGAAAGTTGCAAATACATTAAAAACAAGGAAAACAAACTATGAGGAAATGTTGATATTGCAGCAGAGTGTTTAGTGAAATGAGTAGCTGCAATATCAAAGCATTACTGAAATGCATGCCAACCACACATGCACACAAACAGAGCTTCATAGATAAGCTCTGAATGACAATTGATTTATGTTGGCTTTACTTCCATTCTTATATACTTAATTATTTAATGAGAAATTGTCATTTAACCCATAAAAGACTTTAGAGAAAAAATATGTTGATGTTTCTAATATTAATATTTGATGCATTGTCTATTTCTCAGTTCTTTTAGTTCTTTTATGTTTTCTGAGATTTATTTGTTTACTTGTTTTTACTTCTAAAAATAATCTTAATGTAGCCTACAGCACTTTGGTGTACCTTTCTTAATAAATAAAATGGTCTACCTTACAGTTTTCATAAATAATTTGACTTAATATTAATAATAATTAAGAATAATTACTGTTATTTAACTCAGAATAAAAAAAGAATAAAAAAGACATCTGGCGTCCTCATTATCTTAATGCCCTGTCTGTTTAATTCTGCATTCAGACGCTCCTCGAGTCTTTGTTGCGCGGCCTGCAGCAGTTACGATGCGCGAGACACATTTACACACATATCGAGCTAAGAGTTTATATTGTACATGGTAAAAATACAAATCCATAAATCTAAAACCTCAGTGTATAAAAATAATATATAAGGTGATTGTGCTGAAGCGTAATGTGATACTAACATCCGGTTTCTTCTCGCCACATTATTTAGCGCTGAATCTGCCTTGTTTCTAACGTAACTGCACAACACATACAGAAGAAATACGATTAAAAAAGAATAGAAAAACAACACTTACATAAACCACGGAGAATGCGGATAGCGGTGCTGTCTGTCCGCTTACTTACAAACATTGGCATGCATGAAGAACCACGCCTTCAGTCTGAGAGAGAGAGAGAGAGAGAGAGAGAGAGAGAGAGAGAGAGAGAGAGAGAGAGAGATCAAAACAAAACAAAAACTTTTCTGTTCGAAACAAAACTTATCTGAAGTATATAGTGCATTATGTACCAGTAATGCAAAAATATTTGACCAAATTAATTGTATTTATAAATTAATTATGCATTTATATATCACTTTGGACAAGATTCACCCAAAAATGAAAATCATTTACTTACCCTTATGTCATTCAAAACCATAGGCTGTCAAAAAAAGAAACCTGTATGTCTTTCTTCTGCTGAACACAAAAGATATTTTGAAGAATGTGGGAAATAACCGTTTTGTTTACCATAGTATGGAAGCCCATATCTGCCAAAAAAATTAAATAAAAATAATAATAATTATATTATCTATACTGTACTGTACATTTCTGACTTATGGATATTACTTTGACAAAGTCACCTCTTATAACAGATTACTCTAAATTGTAATGTAGAAACATGCATTTTCTACTTTGAAACAAAATGTATTGTGAAAAGCGCTATACAAATAAATGTCAATTATGAAAAAATCAATTATAACAAATATATTATATATCTTTTTGTCTTATATTATAAGATAAAAAGTGACATAAAAAGTCATACTGGCATATTTACTTTTTATCGCATAATTATGAATTAGTATGACATAATTTTCTACTTTTTGTCTCAGAATTATGACTTAGTATATCATGATTTATACATTTTGTCATAATGGCTTTGCATCATGAATATGATTTATCAAAGTTTTGTGGCAGAAATGGGCTTCCATTGTATGGACAAAAATATTCTTCAAAAAAGACATGAGGGTGAAAAGATGATTAATGAACTATCCCTTTAAATGTAAATGTCCGAGCTTTTGGAGCACCAGATATTCAGGCTCAGAATCTCAAAATTACAAAGACTGATACAGTTCTGTAACTGTATTTCTGATTTTATTTCAACTTTTAGAGTGTGTATCAGACAAAAGACAAGTTATAAGTTTGTAGATGGTTCCTGGGATTAATTATTCATCATTTAAATTCCCAGTTAGGAATCTTCAGTTGAATAGTTGATTATTACACCATTTATAGTTGCTGTTACTACTCTTTTTTTACTTGAGAATTCCTATAAATATTACAATTCAAAAGAGAGAATTTCAACAAGTATTGTTCTTAGGCTGAACACAGACTCAACAAATGTTTCCCGGGGATGTGGACTGATAAACTGAGTTTGTGCAAATGAACTAAAGTAGACCAGAATAATCTCTAGTGTTTCTCTGCAATGTGTGAGGATGACATCATGGAACAGTTACATGTGTGTGTAATGCTGAACTCAGGGGCCTCTACTTCCAACACCATTCTCTGGGGACGGTTACGCAAGATAAAACTCTGAGAGTGAAGGTTCTAGTGAGAATATTTATTTTATTGTTCAATACTATATATTTTGTTATTTACACGTAAAAACACATTTAAACCCAACAACATATTTATATAAAATATAACCAACACATACAACATCACCAGCTCTGAGTTTGGCTCAGTAAGTCTGTGCGTTGGGCTCTAATAGGTGTGTAGCATGCATGTCTCTGGTCATGTTGTTTTTCTCTCTGAGTTTGGATTGCAGTAACGTGTGCTCCACCACTCCCATCCGAACATCCATCTGCTCAATCTCCTGCTTCAGCTTGGTCAGACTCTGACGGATCTTCACCACTGGAGCTGCATCACAAAACACATGGACAAGCATAAACTCCAGCTCACATAATCAAACTGCACCATCAGTAGGGTGAAAGTGTTTGTTGTGCGTGTGGATTACCTCCATCAGACATGCTGCTGCCTTTCTCTTCCATTTCCTGTTTTACTTTCTCTAGCTCCTCACTGATCTGAAGCACAAATACGTTATTATTTGAATATTGTGTGGCTACGTGGACATAGTAAGGCTGTGTACACTCATTTATTAAAAACACAATGCTTTTTAATTGTTACTGTGTTGTAACCAAAAGATGGTCAAATCATTGTAACGCTAATATTCTGTGACCCTTGCGATGTTTTTTTAGACTCACCTCAGCCAGAATCCTGGTTCTCTCTGTGACGCCTCCACTGGCCTGCTGATAAAGCTCTTTTACCTGACCAACAAAAACACACGCGCTTGACCATCCTGTGTTTTGACAGGTTGAGGGTAAGTAATGCATTTTTGGGAATTGATTGGTCAAGATGTTCACCTTGTTGAGCTGTGCTTGTGCTTGGCGGTATTCTGAAATGAGATGCTCGAGCTGAGTATTGAGATATTTCTCACGACTGCTTACTTTCTCCAGAGTTTTACTGATGTCCTCCCTCAGCTTAAACAGACAACCCTGAACACACACATATATATACATACTTAGGTTTAATATTTCACATTATTATCTATGGATGGATGGATGGATGACCTTGGCGTCGTGCAAGGACGTGTTGATGCCATCTTGATGTTGATGCATTTGATCAAGGTGAACCCTCCAATCCTGAAACACAGTAACCTGTTACTCAGTATTCAGCCAATCAGAGTCTCTCCATCACCATGCAGGTGAGATACAGCGATTAAAGGTTGCAGAATTTGAGACCTTGTTGTCGGTGCGGATGGTGACTTTAAGTTGTGGAAGAACTCGCTCCACCTCTAGATTCCACTCAGCAGCATCAACATCTGACTCCAGAACCACTGCAGGCCTTGAACCACTGAGCTCCTAAACACACATATATCTACCAGTTGACTTTTACTGTACATACTGGGTAAAATGTTATGTACTAGTTCTTTAAGTTATTAATAAACATCCCTCCTAACTAGTATAAAAGATTGGGCTATTCATGCTTTGTAGCACACACACAAATATCACCTCTCATATGGAACAACTCACAATCTCCAGAGAAAGACAGTAATTACTCCTTTCATGTTTATATTAAAGGGATACTTCAAGTGCTATTCCGCCATACATTATAGTTATCCTTTTTACCTGCTTAGAAAAGCGCCACGTTTTATTTTGTGTCACCATACTTGGTCGTGTAACTACTCGTGTAACTGTATTTAAATAGGGAAAACGTGGAGGTGTTTGGTCGCTTCTAACTTCATCTCTGTTTGGTCCCTAATGAATGAACTGGGCTAAGCTAAGTGCTATCAAAGTGTTGCCGCGCGCCAGAGCGATTGAGTGCACGCACTGAGACGAGAGAGGTATGTATCAACTCGTCTTAGTTAAGGGAATAACATAGTTTAATATGAAAAAACGGTGAAGTATCCCTTTAAGGGATAATCCACAGCTAGCTGTGCATTAAATGATTTTAATGCACGACGCAGAGTCTATTCAAATCTTTTAATGCACAGCTAGCCGTGGATTTCCTGCTTATACCATGGTCATTTGCCAGCATTGACAAGTTAAAGATGTTAATGATGTTTGTAACACAATATTATATTAATATTATAGGAGTAAAAATGACAGTTATTTTTGTGTTACGGCTCATTATATCTAGCATTCTGCTTGCTTTAAATATGATAGAGATGAAGCAGTGTTGTAAGATCAAATCAAAATGAATAAATTAGTATTTATTTAAATTAATTATCGAGAGAGAGAGAGAGAAATTTAAATGCTGAGAAATATAATGTAGTGATTTTAATTTTAATTTTAATTTTAATTTTAATTAAAATTTTAATTTTAATAATAAAAAAGCTCCACTACTGAGCTTTTTTATTATTAAAATTAAAATTTGCGGGCAGCGACACATTTCTGTGTGTGTAGCGCGATCTCCGATCTCAGTGTGCAAGTGATTGTGTGTGTGCTACAATGAAAACAGCGCATTGATATAGAACGGTAATTAAACTGACTGGAATTAGCTGTGCATTAAACTGTTTTAATGCACACCTTCCAGCCAATCAGAATTGAGTATTCAGAAAGACCATACAGTATAATACTATATAAAATGCACATGCCAATATTTAAAATAAAACTCACACTCTGATTGGTTCTGGTCTTCAGTGCATCTAAATCAAGTCCGTCCTCTTCCTCATACTCCTCATCCTCCTGCTGAAGAGCCACATTTATGAGTGTATGTGTGATTCACTTTACACATGAGTCTGCGTGTGTGTGATTCACTGTCATGTCTTCCTCCTGTGTGAATTAGGAGTGGGCGATAGTAGCAAACATTTATATTATGATGAAAATGAAAATATATCACCCATCTGATTTTTATATGTTTCATTGCTTTGATGCAAAACAATATGCAAAATAAAAGTAAGGTATCACATTTGTATACTAATTTTTTTAAGTCACATAAATTGCAAAAAAACAAAAAAAACAATTTATCTTAAAAACAAATATATAAAAATGGCATTTATATCTTTTTTTTTTTTTTCTATTTTTTTAATACAAACAAACAGCTGAGCTAGATTACTCAATCCAATTTACAACAGTGCAAAAAATCTGCTAATAGGAACTCAGGAAGGGGAAGCTTAGCTTAGAATAAAGTTTAAGTGTGACTCACTGTCATCTCTTCTTCCACTTTACTGAGTGTGAGCTCAGCATCATCTTCCTGCACACAATCATCTTCCACCTCCACAGACGGGTACAGAGGCCTGATAAAGAGAAAATACCTGTGTTATTGTGTGTGTAATGTATAGTGGGAACAGAAAGTTTGTGAACCCTGGTGAAATTTGTGGTTCTACTACAACAAGATTGATATTAAAACTAAAGTAGCAAAGAACATCATCCCAACCTGCATTCAGCTCATGGTGTGTGCCGTTATGTATATGTGTACCTGTTCCAGATGAATCCTTTACTCTTTAGTGCTTTTTCTACCAGCTGGTCTAGAACATTACAGACATGCTCTCCAGATCCAGACTTCAGCTTAGATGGGGGGAAATCAACCTGGCCACCCTATAAACACACACACATACAGTGATAAACCCAAATGCATCTACACACAGTTGTGAGGATGTCATCACTTTGATAATGTCTGACCAGGGCACGCAGCTCAGACAGGATGTTGGAGACGGTGGCGTTGGGGTCGTCGTACTCCTGCGGTGCATCAAACGGCCGTCCACACAGGGAAATCAACCAGGCGGCGATTACACTGAACATATAGAACTGCTCTCCGGGATTCGACAACACGTGAGGGCTAGAGACAAAATAATGCCTGAAAAACACAGAAAACATGTATTTGAACAAATCTCTGTTTGAGAAGAAACACTGAACCAGTATACAGATTTAATTGATTTTAAATCGATTCCTAGAATTTTAGTTTAAAGTAACCCATGTCATGTTTTTCACAATTGCTTGAGATTGCAATTGCTTCAAATGTTCAAAAGTTTTTTTTTTACTCTTTATAAGTTATAGGCTAAGTTTATAAGTCTCTTTGAGGACAAGATTAAAATATATAACGTGATTTGGATTTTATAAGATGATTCTTCAAAGATAGCAAATTAGCATTGGGCCGATTCTGGTTGAATTTCGGCTGTGAGTTTGGACCACATGGAATTATGGCCCAAGACTGGCCCAAAAGCTACATGCTATAAGTAAACCAGATCCATGCCAGAAGGAGACCAAAACTCACCCACAACTTCTTCCATGTCCCCAGAAATCAGCCATAACTGGCCCACAACAGTGCCAGAATCACCAGATGTCAGCCAGAAAAGAGCCAAACACCACCTTTACCCCCCCAACTGGAGCAATATTATGCCAGAATCCCCAAAACTGAGCCAGAAATGATATTCATATATTGTGAAATGTAGGCATATATATAAAAACAGAAACCAAGCAAATGCAAAGTAGCCTATGACGTGTTTTAATGATGCTGCCAAAAAAAACCCCCTCAAATCTCAAGCAGATAAAAGCAAAAAAAAAAAAAAAAAAAAAAAAAGTGAGAATGTGTCAAGAATAAATACACAAAATAATGCACAAATAGCATAAACCAAAATAAATTTGTTAAATAAGTGAAAATGAAAAAAAGCATATACTATTACTGCCTTTACGTGCTATCGGAAATTTCCTAATTCCCCAGATGTGATTATTACGAGCTCATCGCATTCACATTTTGACTTGAGAGTGCATTCATGTCCAATTTTTAAACTAGGAAACTAACATTAGTATTCACGATAATTCCGATAGCACGTGAAGGCAGCATATAAAACATGATCATCATGCCTTATAATCTACATATAAAGTAGCGATTCTGAGTCTCTCACCTGGACAGAGGTTTGATGTTGTGTTTGTCCAGAACCTGCTGCTCATAATCCAGAACTTTGAGTTTATCCAGCAGATCCTCCATTAGCACGAACGTCTGATGGACCGAGCCGGGTCCGCGCTCTTCCTCCTCCGCCATCCCTCTCTCTCTCACTGTTCACATTCAAAAAGCTTTATTGGAAAGGCAAAAGGTGTTTAAAGCTTAATTACACATTATAGATATGTATACACACATATTTCTCCTACTCTCTGTGTATTTTTGTCAGGTCGTTTCCCGCAGGCGGCAGGCTAACGTTACATTAGGGGACTCAGGATGTTGTAGTTACTGTCGCCAAGAATGACGTCAGACACGATGATGGCCATGATAGGAAACAAAATAATAGTACTCAACAGTGACGGATGATAATAAACAATGAGCAATAATGAATGATATAACATGTGACTTGTAAATAAAACGGCGATAGCAAGCCAAGACTCTTAATATGACTGTTTGACTGAACGTTTTGTGCAAGAATCTCATAGTGCTGCCACGCGCTGGAGCGGAGAAGAAACGGTACATTCCTGTCTGATCCATGAATAGACACATAGTCAAAGTTTAAGAAATGCTTATCTATTTATTTTATTTATTTTTATCATACATTATCGTTCAAAAGTTTTTTAATGTTAAAATAAGTCTCTTCTGCTCACCAACGCTGTATTTATTTGATCCAAAATACAGCAAAACTAGCAATATTCGGAAATATTTTAATTTAAAATAACTGTTTTCTATTTGATTATATTTTAAAATGCAATTTATTAATGTGATGGCAAAGCATCATTACTCCAGCCTTCAGTGTCACATGATTCTTCAGAATTTGTGTTTCTGGTGTTTCTAACGTCAAAAACTACCTTGTAACCAGAGCCATATGTAACCAATCATGTCAAAGTGTGATCATCAAGGAGTATGGCAAGCCATTTAAACTTTTATTCATTTGCAGGATATGAATTCTTGATATCAACAATTAAATTGTCACAAGTTAAAGGGATACTCCACTTTTTTTGTAAATAGGCTCATTTTACAACTCCCCCAGAGTTAAACAGTTGAGTTTTATCGTTTTCGAATCCATTCAGCCGATCTCCGGGTCTGGCGGTACCACTTTTAGCATAGCTTAGCATAGATCATTGAATCGGACAGGACCATTAGCATCTCTCTCAAAAAAATGACCAAAGAGTTTCGATATTTTTCCTATTTAAAACTTGACTCTTCTGTAGTTACATCGTGTACTAAGACCGACGGAAAATGTAAAGTTGCGATTTTCTAGGCTGATATGGCTAGGAACTATACTCTCATTCCTGCGTAATAATCAAGAAACGTTGCTGCCGTACCATGAGTCCAGCAGGCGTAATGATATTACGCAGCGCAGCGGAGATGGTGGTGTCCGTGCCAGTGTCTGTTCCGAAGAAGTTGGTGTCCATTCCAGAGACGGTGTTGTCCGTGCCGGAGACGGTGGTGTCCGTGCCGGAGACATTGGTGTCTGTGCCGGAGATGGTGGTGTCCGTGCCGGAGATGGTGGTGTCCTTTCCGGAGACGGTGGTGTGCGTTCTGGAGATGGTGGTGTCCGTGACTGTGTCCTTGCCGGAGACGGTGGTGTCCTTTCGTGGTGTGCGTTCTGGAGATGGTGGTGTCCGTGACTGTGTCCTTGCCGGAGACGGTGGTGTCCTTTCCGGAGAAGATGGTGTCCGTGCCGGAGACATTGGTGTCCTTTCCGGAGACATTGGTGTCCGTGCCGGAGACGGTGGTGTCCGTGCCGGAGTCGTTGGTGTCTGTTCCGGAGACGTTGTTGTCCTTGCCTGAGACGGTGGTGTCCGTGCCGGAGACATTTGTGTCCGTGCCGGAGACGGTGGTGTCCGTGCTGGAGTCGTTGGTGTCCGTTCCGGAGACGTTGGTGTCCCTTCCGGAGACATTGTTATCCATGCCAGAGACGGTGGTGTCCGTGCCGGAGATGGTGGTGTCCGTGCCGGAGGCGGTGGTGTCTGTGTCGGTGTCCGTGCCGGAGACGTTGTTGTCTGTGCCGGAGACAATGGTGTCTGTGCCGGAGACGGTTGTCAGGGTGGTGTCCATGCCGGAGACGGTGGTGTCCATGCCAGAGGCGGTGGTGTCTGTGTCGGTGTCCGTGCCGGAGACGTTGTTGTCCATGCCGGAGACAATGGTGTCTGTGCCGGAGACAATGGTGTCTGTGCCGAAGACAATGGTGTCTGTGCCGGAGACGGTGGTGTCCGTTCCGGAGACGGTTGTCACGGTGGTGTCCATGCCGGAGACGGTGGTGTCCCTGCCAGTGACGGTGGTGTCTCTCAGTCTTTATTCACCTTTTTCTCATGTTTTCTCAATAGAATTCATAAAAGTATGGAATAGAATAGCATAGTTCTAATAGGGGCACTTTGTGCATTGTTACAACATGCCCCACCTGCACAATTTGGATTAAAACCCTGCTAGTGTCTTCTTGCTAGTTAGCGAAGCATTAAAGAACCATATCAACTGTTAAATAACATATTGGAGATTCAAATAATATCAGATTTGTCTAATTTAAAATAAACACTAAAAATAGAGATGAAAAATTAACATAAGTAAGACATTTACTTTTGCAATGGTTAGATAAATGTTCAGTGATATCTTCCAAAGATTTCTGAATTTTGGCGCAATTTTTTCTCTATAGAGTGTTGATATGGCAACTAGTAAAACATCCAGATGTATTTATTTTGTCTATGCGTTGAACACCCTGTTCTGATGACGCAAGAGTTGCAACTATGGCAGCTGAGAGGGCCATTCTTTGTATTCTTTTTGAAGAATTTTTGGAGCCTGATGAAATCGGTATAAATATGTGTTTATTAATACTGCAAAATAAAATCCAGAATAAAAGAGAACATCCCAATCGAGTGAAGGGATTTGTGGAAACTGTAGTTCCTAATTATTGTGATCCAACATTTGCCTCACATTTCAGACTGAAAACACATCTGTTTAGCCTCACATTCTACTGACTAATTATGTGCACCCCATTTAATTATCTTTTTTATCTCCTGCTAATCAATTCTAATTTAAATTATTTTATTTCTGGTTCTTACTTTTTGAATACCTTGTATTTCTTTCTCATTTTTATGTAAAGCACTTAATTACCATTGTGTATGAAATTTGGTAGGCCATATAAATAAACTTGCCTTGCAATGAAGGCTTCATTCAAATATATTCAAATAAAAAAGGTCAATATCACTGTTTTTGCTGTATTTTTGATCAAATAAATGCAGCCTTGGTAAGCATAAAACACTTCTTTAAAAAAAACAAAAAAACCTGAATACATCTTAATGTAAAACTTTGGATGGTAGTGTAGCCTATATATTTATTATGAAGAATAAAAATGAATAGCTACATCCTGTTCAAATGTTTGGGCTCAGTAAGGTTTTTGAAAAAAGTAAAAAATAGTAATATTGTGAATTATTATTGGAATTTCAAATAACTTTCTATTTGAATATAGAATATGAATAGAAAGTTTGAAAATAGTTTTTTTTATATTATAAAAGTCTTTACTGTCACTTCTGATTAATTTAATGCCTCATTGCTACATAAAGATGAATACAATTTCTTAAAAAAATCTTATTGATTATGTGTATATATTGACATATATTGACCTATATATATATATATATATATATATATATATATATATATTTACATCAGAAAAACTATTTGAGTGAAAAGCTGAACTGAAAAATTTGAATGCTTGTGTTCTGTTTCCGAGATAACCCGTGAGTCAGAGTATGCTTTATTATGTTGGGTTACTATGAGCTGGGCAGAGCCGCTCAGCTGTTGAGATTAATTCCAAGAGATCTTTTTTTGGCTGATGGGTCAATCTTTCTTTCACTCTGCCAGTCTCTGTCTCTGTGATGTTTGTGTGTGTATGAACATGAATGTTTGGAGATTCAAATGTTCTCTGGCCTTCTGAGGTTCAGTCCCCAGCGTAACTACCAGTGTTTTGGACAGTCATCTGCTCTTTACATGGTAATCAAAACACAAATGCAGAGTAAGAGGACACATTAGACAGGATATGTTTTCACATTTTAATACATTTCACATGTGGCTTATTGTAACAGAAATGACACAAACATTAATAGTGCTAGCACTATTAATTAATTTGGCTACCCAACACACATACTCATATACACTCTCACATTTTAGAGCACATTTTATGGACAATTCTCCTCTTTCTTCCACTTTCTTCCATTTCCAATTATTTCCTCTGCATTTTATATGTTTTGTTCCATCCATTTCTCCACAGTTTCTGTGGTGAATTTCCTTTTTCAGTCCTCTTGAATACGAGTCGCCCCCTCTTCTGATACTGGACCCTCCCTCTTGATCTCGGTAACCACCTCTGTGTATGTCACATCTGGGCTGGGCTTCCTGCCTTTGGGAGGAGTCACAGCTGGCTCGCCCTCTGCACCTTCCTGGCCCTCAGCGACAGTGCGTTCCTTCTTCAGTTTGATTTTGAACGATTCTTTAGTGGGTGCTTTCTTAGCAATGTTTTCCTTCAGCCTCTCGCTGCTCTGACGCATCTTCTCTCGCTGCTCGGGGGGCACGATCTTCTCACCCAAGGTGTTGAATTTGGTTCCAAGCGTTTGGCCCGTCTTACTCAGGCTCTCCTTGGTCTTGCTTAGGTTTTCCCGCGTCTTATCGCGGGTCTTGCTCATGTTCTCTTTGGAGAACGCAGCTTTGATGTTCTCAATGCCTTTCAAGCCGCTCTGTTTCAGACGTGCGCCCCGGGATGACTCCCCCTCCTCTACCACCATGTACTCCTCATCAGATGATAGGTCAGCAGGGATGTCATACTCATCTGGCTCCACCTCCAAGTTAGCAAGCCCTGCCCCCTTGGGAGTCTTGGTGACAGCAACAGAGGGAACTTCAGTTTCACCCTGCGGTGACACAGGAGACACTATTATTCACTGGAAAACACACTCTGACTTTACCCACTCCCAGAAGGTCATGGAGAAGAACTCAGATGTGTTATGCTTTCTTGCAACAATGTCAAACTCAACAAGATGCAAGGGTCATTGTGCTGATTACCAAACATCAATTTAGATTTAAAGGAGTCATGACCTGTAATTTTCACTTTTCCACGAGAAAAAATGTATGTTATGATTTCCTAACGATTATACACTGGCCGGGAAGCCGATATTTAAAAGTGAAGCGTTTGTTTACCCCTGGGTTCGTCAACCAGCCCACGTGCACGCGCACTCAAATACGTGATGTTAATTTCAGGATATACCATATATGGACACCACAGACCTATGCTGCAGGAAGCCCGCCCTGCCCCTCTCCCCCTCATATTCAGTCGAGCGCCGCCATTACTGAATTCCGATTCGAAGTACGCACTCGACCGTGAAGGATACAGAAACGTTCACAACTTGCGCCATGATGTCATTTTGGAATGATATGCTGAAGCGTTACCTGCGGTGTCAACCCCCCTCCTTCCTGCCACCAATCAACGCGCCCCTCATTTGCATTATTACAATGACCGTCCATGACAGCCAAAATATCGCATCAGATCTCGCGAGACAATAATGCCTTCAGAAATAAGGGTCAGAGGAGCTCTGTGTTTATTTTTTTTCCACTTTTCTTTTTTAGAAGGGCCTGAAAGACTATAATAGAGCGTGGGTATCCAAGGTAATACTAGGTTATGACTCCTTTAATTATTTATTAAAGAGTTAGTTCACCCAAAAATGCAAATTCTGTCATGAATCACTCAGTTTTGAATCACTCAAGTCTTTCGTTCATCTCTGGAACACAAATTAACACAAAATGAAATCTGAGACCTTTCTGTCCTTCCATTGACAGCCTTCGCAACTACCACTTTCAAGCCCCAGAAAGATAAGGCATCATAAAAGTATTCCATGTGACCCAAGTAGTTTAACCTCAGTTTTATGAAGTGATGCGAGTGCTTTGTTTGTGCAAAAAAACCCCCATAATTTACCTCTTTATTTACAAAGTATTAATATCTAACATGCGTTCATGAGAGCACCACGACACATGCATGTTGTATGGATTCATAAAGTGGTAAACAAGTGTTTTTTTAGCGCAAACAATGCACTCGTTTCGCTTCATAAAATTGAGGTTAAACCACTGAATTCACATGGATTACTTTAATGATGTCTTTACTACCTTTCTGGGGCTTGAACGTGGTGGATGCGTAGGCTGTCAATGGAGGGACAGAAAGCTCTCAGATTTCATTTCGTGTCCATTTGTGTTCTGAAGATGAACGAAAGTCTTATGGTTTTGGAACGACATGAGGGTGAGTGATTGATGACAGAATTTGCATTTTTGGGGAAACCCTTTAAGATTTAAATGCAAATTTCTATTTAGATGTATTACATTAAAGCATAAATATGAATGTTGAGCTTTAGCTCTTGCTCTTACCAAAACAAAAACAGACAGCCTACATTTTAGGTGCTATGTTGGGTGTAAAATGTTGGTTCAGTTACAGAATACAACTCATATACTTAAAGGGATTGTTCACTTAAAAATGTAAAATTGTGTCATCAATTACTAGAAGAATATTTTAGTTTTAAGAATATTTTTATCTGTTTTATCCATATAATGAAAGTCAGTGTAGTCCAAAACAACATTAGACCCCAATGACTTTCATTGTAAGGAGTAAAAAAATCTTCTTGGAACGACATGAGGGTTAGTAAATGATGACAGAATTTTAATTTTTTGTCTGAACTATCTCGTTAGGTAAAATTTACTGATATAGTTTGTGTTTTTTTTGTTTTTTTAAATCATGATGATGCAAATAAGATGATATGTCTGATGCACATTGAACATGAAAAATTGAAAACTAGTTAAAATCACCATAATATTAAGACAAAGCTGTTGGTCACTTTTTATAAAACGGATAGTTCCGGTCCTTGATTCTGATTAGTTAAGCCGCGTTTAAATCTGTTGTAAATTACAAACCTACACCTCCACTCCACATCGTGCCTAACAACATCGCTTAGCTGTTCTAAATTCACTGTGAACCACTTCAATGTCAGTCAGACAATCTGATCCTGTTTAAGTGGGTGGTTCTTGGCCATCACAAGCAAAGTGGACTACATTTTATGTCAGTCTAATGTCTGGTTACTTGAGACTACCCTTCCCTTGAGGACATTTTTTCAGTCTGTAAGAATGGATGTCTATGTACAGTATGTGTATGAATAAACTCCCTATTCAGGGAATAGCCTTAAAGAGTCTCTTCAGCTGTGTTCAGCAGCTCTATATTAGGAAAGCCCAGAATAACTACTCACAAACACACTCTCATACACACACACACACACACACACTAACAGCCTAATTTAGACTAATTTGTAACACATTTTCTCTAATTATTTATTCTGTATATTGAAGGAGGAGTGAGGAGTCGAATAGACAATTTGCCAGCATTTGCTCTATGCCAATAAGAAGAATTGAACATAGTTTGTGTCCATCCCTAACAGCACGTTTAGGATTGGGGGTACCAAATGTAATTGTTTAAGAATAGATCATTGATAAACCACATTGGACTACAACTACTAATCTGTATCTGTGGTGGTTGAGGTCCAGTGTCACTCTTGAATGAACATATCAAAAATATCTTTATTGTCATCTGACACACAAACATAAATAGGTAGCCAATCAGCTCTAGAAAGGAAATTCTCAAGTGTGCATACAGCAGGTGTCATTGTGAGATTACAGAGCCAACTTGCTGTTAAATGCCAAAAGGATAGAGCTTCACCATCAATCACCCACATTTACAGTTTGGTGAATTTTCACGAGTGAAATCCAATCACTTCAATAGGAATTTACGCAATCAGGAATTTTGTGTGAAGACGAAAGATTTCACAACAGGTTCAAGTTGTTGACCAATAAAAAGCTGTTTTTTTTTAAAGTGACTTCTGTGTGAGCTGTGCTTCATAAAGTGCTAAATTATTGACAATAGACAATGGACCTTTTTTGCCTGTGGAATCTCACCAAAATGTCGCTAATGTGACCGCACCTTAACACGCATGCAGTGGTTAGCAATGGGTTTACCTGGTAGATAACAACCCTGAACTTGTTGCGTGTGAGAAGCTCATCCTGTGTAGTTTCCACCTTCTTCACACGCACGTTCTGTTTCTCCACACGTGAACGTACTTCTTTAACGTGCGTGCTCACGCGACGGGCTTTCTGCAGCAGTTTGTCAACGGTTGTTGCTGTGGCGCCATGGTCACGAGCCAGTTTAATAAGCTCGGATTGGACAGCGTTTACAGAGCTTTCGAGCTGCTGCTGTCGCTCCTCCATGCGCTGCTGGCTCGCCTGGACGCCATCGATGATCGTGGACACGCGTTCCAGCAGAGAGAGAATCGACAGGGCCGAGATGGGCTGCCCGGATTCATCCTCGACCCCCAACATGACATCTCCTCTCTTTTCCATCTCTGATTCTCCTTTTCACCGTCCCTGAAAGTAAAGCTACCGGGCCAGAGATGGGTAAGGGGCCAGGCGGAATCAAACACACAGTAGAGAGAAACTGACACTCCAAGAGAGAGACTCCAATGGAATCTGACAAACTCCACCCCTGTTCACACAAAGATATAAATGCATGGATATAAATACAACTGTAAGAGGATACTAAGACAGTTTTGGAAGCTGTATCACAGAAGCGTTGGAAAGCCCCATTAATTCATACATTCCAGTATTGTGTGCATGTGTCATGGTGGCTTGTGATATGCATAATATGTGTTGCTTTCTCAGCTCTGAAAAATCTAAAATGACAGTGGCATTGATCTAGAGCGCAGATGTGTGTGTTTGTGTGGTGAGGTGGACTTACTTTTATAAATCTGCCCCCCTGTGGCATACCGTCAACTCAACTGAAGCCAACAGCTGAGGAACGCACACACACAGTGTAAACTGACCTTGGAGGGGTTTCACATTGGCGTTTTGACCTCTGACCTCACATTAAGGCATACGAAAACTGCATCTCCCAGCATGCACTTTGAGTCACTGAGGAAAATACACTAGTACTTTAAGAAAAACACTCAAGACATGACATTTTCCTTAAAACTCACTTTATACATTTTTACTGAGTTTAAACAGATTTGACATGCAAACTTTCACAGGCCATCACATAATATCAAGTCACTGATTCACAAACCGATTTATAAGACTGATAAACACACAGCCTCTCACAGTCACATGATGGCCTTCTTTATGAAAATTCAGTTGTAAGAGGTTTGGATTGCTTGGTTTTGAATTGTGCTAAAACACAGCTGCTATTATCTCCTTTTTGCCAGCTTTATCCATCGTATTTTTCTATGTGGAAGTAAATTATTTCCTGTGGATGTGCGAGACTTTGGATTCATTAGCTACTGTACTGTAGGTAAACAAATAGAAAATAATAGCAAATACCGGTTTGTAACATCAAGCAGCATAACAGACTTTTTTGTACAGCTAAAATAATTGACACCGGAAGCCTAACACATTCAAGTTAAAAATGATTACACCTTCTCTTACATTAAAAATGAGGAGGATAGAAGGTAAAATATAAAGAGAAAACAACAGATTCTGGCAGGAGTAGGCTTTACAAACATTCTCTGATATATATATTTAACCTGTGGCCCACACTGTAAATCTCTTATGGAGAGTTTGGACTCTAAAAACAACTATATTTTTCCTGTCCTTTTCTTTTTTTTAAAGAATATCTGAGTGATCCATGCCAAAGTCACAAAGCTATTGTGCTGTGGGTGGTTGCCAGGGCATTGCTATGTAGTTGCTAAGGCTTTCAGGGAGTTTTTTTTGCATGTTTCTATGTGGTTGCTAGGGTGTTCTGAGCGGTTGCTTACTGGCCAAAGATAAAAGAGTGTCAGTAATATTCTGGTCCCAATAAATGGCTTGGGTAATGTTCTGCAACTGAAGAAAACGCATGCAAATAGAAAAAACACCAACAAATTAAGAAAACGCTTTTGTTTGACAACATGTGCTGCAAATCCTCACAACACAACCAAATACAGAAACGCGCTGCAAATACTCGCAACGCAACCAAATACAGAAACGCACTGCAAATACTCGCAACGCAACCAAATAGAGAAACGCGCTGCAAGTACTCATAATACAAGCATATGTAGGAAATGCACTGCAAATATTAACAACGCAACCAAATACAGAAATGCGCTGCAAATATTTACAATGCAACCAAATACAGAAACGCGCTGCAAGTACTCACAATAGAACCAAATACAGAAACGCGCTGCAAATACAATACTGAGTATTTGCAGCGCGTTTCTGTATTTGGTTGCGTTATGAGTATTTGCAGCGCATTTCTATATTTGGTTGTGTTGTGAGTATTTGCAGCGCATTTCTATATTTGGTTGTGTTGTGAGTATTTGCAGCACATCTGTTGTCAAACTGATGAAGATGTTTTCAAATTTGCTGGTGTTTTTTCTATTTGTGTGTTTTCTTCAGTTGCAGCGCGTTGAGCTCTCTCGGTCACCCTATCTTAGTCAGTATAAATATAAATATTGGATTTGTATGCCCGTTATATTGTCCTCCAAGTGAAAATCATCTTATAGCTTTTGAAAGTAATAGCACACATTCTCCTTGACAATATGCCATCACTCTTGAATCATGCTAGCACGTTTTGCGTGGCAAGCGTCACTCCAATATTGTTCAGAAAATGTAGAAATCGACTTGTAATGTAAACATTTCTGCATTACTGCATTTAGACTAGAAAGAAAGTGAGGGAGAGAGATGAAAAAGGCAAAACTGTGAAGGGGAGAGAACACTGGGAATGTAGAGATTTTAAAATAAAAAAAACTCCTGGTGACAAGGTGGAATAAGGCCACTGAAATATCAATGTTGAAAGGTAGAATTCTTTCCAAAATGCTTCAGTGAGAGTGTAATAGTGTAGATGAGTAGTATGTGTGGTTAGTGACAAAACAAGAGTTTTAAGGGAGTACAGTTTGTGCGTTTCTGTTTAAGTTATCAGCAGCTATACAATCCTGCGTCCTCCATCTTTGGGTGAGTGACCTAGGTTCTGTTTCTGAAGATGGGCTCGTGGGTTTTTTGGATGAATCCTAAAGGCAACAGTTTTGAGATTTGGTGAGTGTGTGATATTTGTGCTTTTTTTCTATATTAGAATTTATTTGGAGCATACTACTGTGCATGAGAAGAGTTTTACCTTGTGATGCATATTATGATAGCGATAATTATGCTGATCTGTACAGCAGCAATAATCACAGCAATCAGGGCGTATTGTAGCTTCTGTCCATTGGGCACCACGTACAACTCACTGAAGTCTCTCTGCTCACAGTGCACACCGGAGAACCCCACATCACACCTAAACAATACAACCATGATTGACCAAAACACATCAACCTCTTTATTTTTACATCCAATTGAGATTTACTACAATAGATGACTTGTGCATGTGTTGCGGATCATACCTGCATGTTGCCAGATCATTTTTCATCTCACAGGTTCCATGCACACAAAAGCTGCTGTTGATTTCAGCACAGGGCATTGCTCCGCCCACACTGACTCCGCCCACTAATACCACTGAATCTATAGGATGAATCAAACATGTCAAATCTGAAAAATGTTACATATTTGTCTCTACATGTGTTTGCTGATTGTGTGATTTATGTGTGTGTGTTTACCTGGACATTGCCCAAGATGTTTGACATTAATCTGAGCTTGTTTCAAGCAGGACGCTTCTCTGACCTGACATGGATTACTGTAAGACTGGCCATCTGATCCACAAACTGGATTCATATTAAATCCACTGCAGTCTATATTACATACACACCTGCACAGAAAATGCATGTTACTTGCAGGTTCGCCTCTATAGAAGGGTTTCCCAAATGGGCTTTTGGGAAGGAACTGCAGGGGGTTTGTGAGATGAAAAGCTAATATATAATTAAGTCATGAGAAGTTCAAGGGTTTAAATGTTTTAAAATGAAGAATTTAAGACAAATATTAGTTTTGTAACTTGTAAAGTAAAAATAATATTATTATCAAATATTTGTCTATTTTATTTTACAGTACAATTGTAATTTGCAACATATATATATAGCGGGGGAAATAAGTATTGAACACGTCATAATTTTCTCAGTAAATATATTTCCAAAGGTGCTATTGACATGAACTTTTCACCAGATGTTGGTAACAACCCAAGTAAGCCATACATACAAAGAAACAAACAAAAATAAGTTCAGAAATTAAGTTATGTGTAATAATGTGAAATGACACAGGGAAAAAGTATTGATCACATGAAGAAAGGGAGGTGCAAAAAGGCATTGAAAGCCAAGACAACTGCTGAAAACTTATAGTAATAAAAAAGCAATCCAAAACCCCTTGCCAAGGTGTCACACAAGACACATCTCATGATGGGTAAAAGCAAAGAGCTGTCTCAAGACCTTCGCAACCTAATTGTTGCAAAACATAATGATGGCATTGGTTATAGGCGCCATTCTAAGCTTCTGAATGGTCCAGTGAGCACTTTTGGGGCCATAATACGGAAGTGGAAAGACAATAATTTCACCATAAATTTGCCTCGACCAGTCCTCCTCGCAAGATTTCTGATAGAGGAGTGAAAAGAATAATCAGAAGAGTTATATATAATTTCAATCCTTCAATTTTTACAAGTTAACACTACTACAATATTTAATAATAGTTATAATAATAGGAGAACTATGAACATGCAAATTTGATGTTAAATTATTGAAATATTAACTTAAAATCTCAGGGTAAATATCAAGCAAATATTTTACTTTAATGGGTTCGGCTGAAAAAAAAAGTTTGGAAACTCCTGCTCTATACAAACGCGCACACGCATACACACACACACACACACGTTGGTGCACCTATAATTATGGGGACATTCCATAGGCATTGTAAGGATAACCAGCTGGAGTGCCCTTGAGAGCCACCAGAGGGCACTCCACACCTGACTCTCATGTTCACTCACAGACTACATCTCCCATCATTTTCTGCCTGGACTCATCAGCACTCATTATCACATTCACCTGTATCTCATCTTCTTGTTTAGTTCACCCCATATAAGCCTGGTTCACCCCATCACTCACGGCGAAGTTTTGTATGTTGTTGTACTGTTAGTCTGCATTTCTGAGCGTTTTCCCTGGTTTCTTGTCTTTTGGTTTATTTGGATTTCTTGCCCCGTTCCCTGGATTACTCTTTTGCCTCTGGTCCCTGCCTGTTTTGTTTGTTTCTTTGTTGGTTTGTTTGGACTGCCTACCTGTGTTTTGACCTTTTGCCTGTACACTGGATTACGCCTCTGGATTGCCCTCAAATAAAGCTGCATTTGGATCTTACCCTTGTGTCTCGGAGCAGTTCGTGACAGGCATAATGGTTTTTATACTGTACAAACTGTATATTCTATTCCATTACTCTAACCATACCCCTAAACCCACCCATCACAGAAAACTTTCTTACATTTTTAATAAAACATTGTTTATTTAGTATGTTTTTAAAGCCATTTTAATTACTAGGATTCAATAAATGTCCTCATAAACCATGTTTATATTGTAATACCAGTGTAATACCCATGTCATTATAAAAATTTGTATCCTCATAAATAATATAAACAAGCACACACACACACACACACACACACACACACACACACGTTGACCAACCAAATGCCTTCAGAGTCCTCATCACACTCCGCTCCAAACTTGCAGCTAGAACACTTAGAGTATCTGCTGGGCTCTAGTCCTGAACTCTCCAGATCTACACACAAACATACACACATGGTTTACGTAAGGTCTAATATTGCATTGAAAGTCACATATCATTTTTTATTTTGGTGGCCTTAATATCATACAGCAATGAAGATCACATTCCCTAGACCATTAAACAGCTCAAAACTTTAGATGTTGGCTCTGACAGCAAATAAATAAAATAAAAATACCTGTATCTCCTGATGCCGATTCAGCATCTGAGAAAAAGGATAAATACCATGTAAAACAGCATGTCTGCTTAATAGTTTTAAATATATGTATTACATAGTTTTACATAGTATTACATATTATACATACAGCAAGAAATATTGTATATTATTAAGTGTCTTGCACTGATTTTGCATTTAATTGCTAAGTGCTTTGAAAAGGCTTTTACTGTTTTTACTAACCGGAATGGCAGTGTCCTTCCGTAATTACAGTGATTCTGGTCTGCTGTTCACAGGCAGCTTGCCTTAGGAAACATTCACTATGATATGTGTCACCATCAGACCCACATACTGGAGCAAACATCTGTGGACACTGAAAGAAACAAACACCTGAGTCCTGAAACCTGCCTCAGACATTAATTATGTCACAGGGCAATAATCTAGACACTGTTCTCAGCATCATTAGCTGTAACAAGCCGTGTTTAATTTCATAATGTGCAGAGCTTATTGTGGCAGGACAAAAACAAACCTGAAACTGACAAAGACACTCCAGGTGTGATCCGTTGTCCCTGCAGATTCCTCCGAAAGAACAACTATATTCATCACAAACATGATGGTCACTTTTCTTCTCGGACATACCTAAAACCAACACACACCTTTGTCAAAGGCATCACGTGTAAGTGTGTGCATGTATGTGTTTGTCCACACAAAGATAGTACAAAACCTAGCTCAGCAGGAAGAAGCCTTAGAAAGGGATTAAACCACCTGTTCTGACAAGTATACACATGCAAAAATGTATGAGGGACCATGACATCCAAATGTCACCACAAAGATAGTAAAACCTGAAAAAACTAAACCCTGCTGAAAAAAACAAAAAACAAACAAAAAAAGCGCCTTTTGGTTTTAGAGCGCCTTTTGGAAACTGGAAACTGCTTAAACTGGGGAACCAATTGAAAGCAATCCACTGCTGCTTCAATGTATATCTGATGAGTGATTATCATCAAGGTATTAATCAATAGTTTTCCTTCTAAATATCAAATGAGTTGAATGACTTCTCTGGGCTTATGAGATTTTACTTTGTTATAGAAGTTACCAGTGTGATTACTGAAATGTTCTTTTCATGTGTTCTTTAATGTTTGTATTAAATATCTGAGAGGTGACTGAAGGGTCTAGCCCATGCTAGAAATGCAGTAACAGCGCTTGCTCATTTAGCCTGGCTTCCAGAAATGAAATATGGAAAGATGTTTTGTTTGAGAAAGGTCTTCAACATGTGTTAAAACATATCTGTTCTTCTAGCTCACCATGATGACTATAGGTCACAAGGGTCATTGGAACCTATAGTTGAGGGACCATTTCTTTACTTTATTGTGTTATATTAAAGTGTATATTAAAGAATGTTATATTTTGAAGACTCTCCAGTTTATAGTTAGAGCCTGGCCAAATCCAACCTTGAAAAAGCTGTGTGTCGGGGTGTGTGTTAGTCTTTTTGGTTGCAGGTTAAGGAACCACTGGCATTATTGGAGATTGACTGACTTGTTGTTCAAGACAGGCTGGCACACAGCAACCCAGATCTGCAAACTGGAGGGTCACAACGTGCCTAAATTCAGGGTCCAAGTGTCAGCTGCATAATCGATGGAGATATGCTTCAGTCTATCTGTATATGTGTGGAAAATTATTATGTTTATCTATTTCTATAGCCAATGAGAATAATTCAACCTGAAGCAAGGACGTAGCTTAGACCTTGAAGGGTATAACTGCTGTGATCTTTGTAACTGTAAGCGGGGCGGCCTACAAACTCCTGTGTGAGTCTTGAAGCTGACTTCTGCTGATGAAACTGCAAACTATCTTCAGTAAAACTTTTCTTCAATTTATTATAATTCTGACTCCGGGTCTTCATTCATCACATTTTAATATTTTATTTTGTGGTGTTTATTTTTTTAAACAGGACATTTTCACAAACTGCTAAATCTAAAAGCTTCCTAACATAAAGAGACTACGTTTAAAAAAAAAGAAAAATGCCAATGCACTTCATTTTAAAAACAGTTGTCAATGGAAGGTACGCACCATCAGAAGACTGTGTGTGTGTGTGTGTGTGTGTGTGTGCGCGCACCTTCACATCCTTTGTCATCTTCAGTCAAACAGTCGCTCTCCGTGTTGGACGTCAGGGCCCCGGGCGTCTGCACGAGGACCAGCAGCCCGAACATCGCGAGACAGCGTCCAGCACCTGCAGCGCACGAGCCACCGGACATAATGCGGCTGAACACGACGATTCCGCGCGACTGATAGCCTACGGCTGTGTGAACCAGGTGACGCGGAAATGTTGGTTCACACATGAAAGCTGATGCTGCACTTACTATGGCTCATTTCTTCTTGTCATCGGCCGGGATGAAAGAAGGGCCAGTGACCCGATACCTTTAGACGCATCACACCAGCTCACGCGCTCTAATTATCGTGTCGCACGCGCAGAGACGGCATCAGTTTCCTTCACTTCCCTTCATCTTCGCTAGACGGACACAGAACAGGGAATACAGGGAAGAGATAGACTCCACAGCCACAACATGAGACGGACCTGAATATGGTCACGTGAAACCCTTTAAAGACTAATGGTTTGAGGGGAAAAATACTTTTAATAAAGTCAATATTTTTTCAGGTTAAAGCCTATTGTGAAAATTAGCTTTGCTTTAGTACAATAATAGCCTAGGCTATAAAATAATTTAATTGCAATACAATTTTGTCTTTAACATCATATTATAGGTTCATATAGCCTACTTTTCATCATATACTTTTTCTTACGCAGTAGGCTATTTATAGGCTATACATAATTAGCCTAGCCTATTTGTATTTACTTTTAGGAAGAGATCTCTCGCGAGGAGATCATCATATCTGAGTTCAATCAAAAAGTTAGAACATTTCAGAAATAACGAGGTCTGTTAAGTTTTTTCTTACTCTATTTTATAAATCCATCACAAATATGATGATCTCCTTTCGTGAGACCCCCTTCCTTAAATATAAAGATAAATTTACACAGTGTAACAAAAATATTATAAAGACCTAGGCCTATGATATGGAAGTCTTCATGGTTTTAAGATATGGTAGGCTATATTTTCTCTTAACACTAGGGTATTATTTATGTACCTATACATTTTTAAATTCGAAATAGGTTTTCACTGTAATATTGGAGACAGTTAACCTTGACAGCCCTAAAAATACATAATAATATATAATAATAATAATAATATATAAATATACACCTCTTAGTGCCCCTATAGAAAACCCCTTTACAGAGCACATCTGTTGCCCTTTTAACTATAAAAATGCAAAAGTTTTCCTTTTTGGGCTAGTTTGTAGGCCTATGTCTTATAGTTAAATAAACACGTCTGTGTGTTTGAGATTTTTTGCTGGGCGTGTGTGTGTAAAAGGGTTATGTTTAGCCACATTATGAGTCCAATTTGTATATATTAAATATATTAAACTTACATCTGTCTGCTAATTACCCATACCATTTAAAGATGATTATATATGACATATCGTTCACAGCATTTATTTGAATGGAAGAAGCCAGATGTTGCAACCCAGGGGACAGTTGCAACACAACCCAGGGACGGTTGCAACATGTTCAAAATTAACTTTAGCTTTTTGTCTCAATGAGCAGTTCTGAAAATATTAACTGTTTTAGGCCTGCTATAATATTATAGTATTATTTATTTATACAATAATATTATTGTAGCCTATTATTTATTTATTTAGTGATATTTATCAAATAACAGTTATTGAGTTTTGTTTGTATATGTGTAGAACATAGGCCTACATAGATTCAGTGTGCAGGTGTTACAGATGCTATTCAATCTCTCCATATTTCAGTGTCAAACAGAAAGAAGTTAACAATTTGCAATGCAACAAACTTTTATTAAACATGCAATTTATAACTTGTTGCAACTGTCCCCAACCCTATCAGCCATGACAGAACATCATGTGCCTGCTAGACACACTGACTGCTTAACCATGTCACTTAGAAGTCAACAAAACAATAATTCAAACTAAGTTTTGATTAATTCATACAAAATGTCAGGACAGTATAACAAAAATACATCTCATGAAAAAAATTACTTTCATACCTCCAAAACAAGTTTTGTTCAATAAATGCAGCAGTCTAGCTTGTTTCTGACTGAAGAAAAATTACATGTTGCAACCATCCCCTGTTGCAACTGTTCCCGGTCTCCCTACAACATGTAAAAACTTTATCTGCATCTGGATGTAGGCGAGCTGTTGTAATGTGGCCTTTTAAACTACTAGTCTAGGTCACCCTAGGTCACATAAGTAGCCTAGGGTCATGTTTTCAGAATAATTCACAAGGTTAAAGTAAGTAAAAAATGAAGTCCTCCCTTTACAAATATTTACCATAAATGTTGGTTTGTGTGCGGAATGTGGATGTATGACTAGGGATGAATCAGTCAACAGCGTGGTCATGTGACTACACCTAAACCAATGACATCGCTTCTGACTCTTCTCTAAAATCATCAGGCTCTATCACGGAGCGCCCCGTTTCTTTCCGCATAAAGAGGTCTACAATCACATCAAATCGGTAAGACTGCTGTTTGTTTTGTATTGTTAGTCGCCGACTCGCCGTTAGATCTGGGATGGAAGGGAAGAGATGTGGCCGCGCGCTCCCCTCTTGAAACAAAAGATACTCGCTCTGTTTCCGGTTTTACGATGACGTTTTTTTTGCACACGGTCTGGTTGAGGTGCTCGTGGTGTTGTGTGCAGAATCGCCGTCTAGAACGCGCTTACATTCGAGCGTGGTGCGCGTGTGGACTCCCGGTAAGCAGTAAATAGTGTTGATGTATGGTCAGTGCGTTACGCGTGAAAAATACAGTTAGGACGGGAGAAATTCGTTGTGCACGTTGCAGGAAAGTACCAACTAGGCCGCGTGACGCCTGTTGTTCTTCCACATCAGTGTTATTTCTGTTAAATTTTATTCATAACATAGTGGTTTCATAGATCTGAAAATATAAACGAAATGCAATCCAGTAAAGAAACGCCATTGTTATTGTCAAAACCATTGACATTGTTATTATTGTTGTCGCAGTGTGTGTAAACAGGTGTTAGTGATGCCTGTTTAGATACAGAAAAAACAGGGATGAAATGCATTAGTGCAAAATTCACCAGATTCTTATGCGTGTTACTTTTTCTTAAAAGTCTTACAGGTGAACACTATGCATATGGAGTCACATATGGAATAAGTTACTATGCTTGCACTTTGCACTAAGCATATGGAGTCGTTTGCTATGGCGTATTTTATGCGGTGTCCCACTATTACTCGTTTTTTTTTTTTTTACTTTGCAGTATCACAGTCACAAATATTTGTGTTTTTTATGTGAGCTATTTTAAAATACCATGTATTTTATGTAGATAGTTTTACTTCTATATGTATTTTCCTTCAAAATGATTTTGGACTCTTCTAACTCAGAGGTCTTGACCTTCTGTATCTAACAAAAGTCATTTATCAATAATTGCGTGTTTTGTTTTCGTTTTGAATTTGTTCTTAATCTCGTTATAATGTTAATGAATTTGGAGTTTTTACATAAGATGCCTACCCAAGTTTAGTAATTTGCATTAACAAGCCCACCTATATCCATATAAGGGTCTTCTATGCAACCTTTCTTTTACAGCCCTCCTGCCTTTGACGAAATATGCATTTATGCAAAATTTATTCTTAACACGTTTACATGGCCACCCAAAGTTTGAGTTTTGCATGTGTGTGATATCAGTTGTTTCTATATTTTTCCTGTAAATTTAGAATACATTTTGGTACAGATGTTAGTGATGACTCATGATTTGTTTGTGCATTCTTAGTGAGTGAGATTCACTATTGAATTTGTTTTCAATTAATTGCAGTTCAAAAATGAATTATTTTTATCTACTTGTTTTTTGGTCCTTAAAATGAGTCTTTCCATTTTCCCACACTGTAAATGGAAGGTAAGAATATAGGTTTATGTTTTGCTTTTGTTTTCATTCTCTGTTTCAGAATTGTAATGTTACAGCATTGTGACAATAACCAGATTATTTTTCTGTTTTAGGATGCCAGTATGATTGACTGGTGCCCACGCCTCTTTCCAGTGGTGTCACTGACATTACTGTGGGCGTGTTTAGTGGGGGCAGGTTCAGACTGCACATCTATGCCCATTGAGACTGATGGTCGAGTAGCAGAACAGGCACAGCAGCGCCACCTACATGCTCTGTTTGACAAGTATGGCCAGAACGGGAGTATCTCCTTAGAAGGCCTGTTCAACCTACTAAAGGGGGTGGGGCTAGACCGCATCCAGAAAGTGATGGTGCATCATCGTGAAAACGAACATAATCATACACACTCGCATGCTCACGAGCACGCTCATGTGGACAAACTCACCACACACACACATCCTGTCACCAAGAAGGGGGGTATTGATCACATCGTGGAGAAGACTGACCCCATCCCAAAAGTGCAGCCTGATCCTGCCTCTGGGAAGAAAAGCCAGTCGGATGCTCACCACAATCTCTACATGAAGATGAATCAGGAACCGACCACACATTTGACTAC
Source organism: Abramis brama (assembly GCF_963993115.1). Taxonomy (NCBI): domain Eukaryota; kingdom Metazoa; phylum Chordata; class Actinopteri; order Cypriniformes; family Leuciscidae; genus Abramis; species Abramis brama. The sequence continues at coordinate 11,248,947 of NC_139969.1, forward strand.
GCCTTCCTACGTCACAAAATCACGGCGGACGAATCGTAGCGCTGACTATGATTTAACGCAAGACCACGACTCCTATAACCACGCCCAGCCCAATTTAACACACACTAACCACACCCACCATCCTGAGGACACCCATGTGCACGATGACCATGAGCATGGACACAGCCATACCAGTCTAGAGGTACACAAACAGTTACATTATTTACTTGTTTAATTTTTATTATATATTTTAATCTATGTATTTTAAATTGTATTTATTGAATTTTATTTTAATCAATATTTTTATTTAACCTTTTTTATTTATTTAATTTTTACATTTGTTACACTGTTTTTCTCTAAACTTTTCCATGGATCTGATAGTGCTCCCTTGAAAATCCCTGACATATCCCACTCACTTAAGTCCTGCCCTTTTCTCTTTCAGTGTCAAAATGCCTCCACAATCCTGCAGTCACATGGCATGACAAAGGAAATGGGTCTCTCTGTCAAGGACTTCAGTTACCTGTGCCCTGCCCTTCTCATGCAGATTGATTCCAAGTCTTGCCTCGTGCACAAGGACGACCATCCAGGTGAGCTTTTGTGCCTGTAATTTACATACAGTTGTATTTTTGAGTCACAGTTGATTTGCAGAATCTGTTTAACAATTCGCTCCCTCCCCCCGCCAGATCATTCCCATCATCACAACCACCATCATCATCACCATCATTTGCATAATCACACCGATGGCAGAAGCCCAAGGAATGCTTCAATTACTATTGGTAAGTATTGTTACTTATGGTTATTGTATATACTTATGGTATATATATATATATATATATATATATATATATATATATATATATATATATATATATATATAACAAGGCTAAGTTGCATGTTCATTATATTTGTTATGGTCCATTTATACAAATTACATGTTACATTAGATAAACGGCCAGCCTCCTTAGTGAGTAAGTTCAACCAATGAAACCATTGCGTTATACAGGTGAAAATCGAAAAATTAGAATATCGTGCAAAAGTTTGTGTATTTCAGTAATTCAAATTAAAAGGTGAAACTAATATATTTAGTATAATTAACTATATACATATGCATGATTATACTTTTCAGAGGGCCGCCACTTCTGTATTTAAAATCCTTTTTTTAAAATTGATTTCATGTAATATTCTAATTTTCTGAGATTTAGAATTTGGGGTTTTCATAAGCTGTAAGCCATAATCATAAAAATTATAACTTTTGCACGATATTCACATTTTTTGAGTTTCGCCTGTATCTGTGGAGGTCCTTTTGGTTTATAATACATAAACTTGGGAGTGAAAAGCTGATCGTTTTCATTTTGTGGTTGATAACCTATACATGGCCCATATTAAAATTCTATTTACTATTTGACTAAATAAATAAACTAAACACAAAAAAATACAATTAATTAGTATTAAATATTGCAAATAAATTCACAACATAATTAATTATGAGATTTGCTAGTGTTATTAAATTATTAGTGTTTTTAAAGTTGGACTTTAAGTGAGCTTTAGATGGCGGCAGAAGTAATCTAAATGTAAAAACAAAAAAACATACTTCTAATAAGTGTGTATGTTTGTGTTACAGCATGGGTAGGAGGGTTTCTCTCCATCACTTTGATCAGTTTACTGGCATTAGTTGGTGTGGTTTTGATCCCACTCATGAACAGAGTTTGCTTCAACTTCCTGCTGAGTTTCCTGGTGGCCCTTGCAGTGGGAACTCTCAGCGGAGACGCTTTCCTTCACCTCATTCCACATGTAAGACAAAGACAAATACTGTCATAAAGACACAAACTGGCATTTGAATTTAGTACTGTTGTTTTTAAGCTCTTATTTTGTATTTTTATAAGAGCTTAAAATGGTTTTACTTGATACTGATATGATATCAAGGTTTTATGGTTTTACTTGATACTGATATGATATAATCGTCACCGGTGCTTGCTTACATACTTACAAATACACTGCCACGTACACTACCACTTAAAAGTTTAGGGTGATTTCTTTTGAAAGTTTGTGAGATTTCTCATTGACTTCTGATTGGTGTCTGTCAGTCTCTGGGTCATCACCAGCATAGCCACTCGGAGCACCATCACCACGATGAAGAGATTGAAGAGGATTCACTTCGGCCTGTGTGGACAGGGCTCACGGCTTTGAGTGGAGTCTACATCATGTTTCTCATTGAACACTTCCTGACCCTCGGCAAAATGTACAAAGACAAAAAACAGAAGGTCAGCAAAATGTACAAACACACAAAATACAAGGTTAAGATCTCATATTTCATGTTAAAGTCATGCGCTACACATTCTTTTAGCCATTTTGCTAAAAGTCATAGTATTAATTCCCCGAACATTGTAACATAACAACAACATGGATGTTGCACGGAGTTGTTCCTTGAGTATTATCTCTGTTTGTAGGTGCAGAAAAGGGTTGATCTCAACACAGAAGTTTTGGAATCTGAGAAAATGCCGTCATTACAAGACAATGATGTCAAAACACTTGATTGTATGTAACTTTATGCAACTCTTTTTGATGCTTGTTAATGTTTATGAGGTCAAAATGAAACTCTTACATGGTATTTCTATAACATCAGCTGCTGAAACGAATGGTGGAAGTGCATGTGGGCGTGGCGTGGCAGAGGAAGAAGAGGTGATGTTGGGGGCGGAGCTCTACTCCGACTTGGACTGTGAGAACAAATGCCACTCCCACTTCCATGACACTGTTGGCCAGTCAGATGAGCAGCATCATCATCACCATGACTACCACCACATACTGCATCACCACCACTCCCAGAACCACCACCCACACACACACTCACACAGACACACACACTCCTATTCGCTACAGCACTTCCAGCAGGCCGGCGTGGCCACACTCGCTTGGATGGTCATCATGGGAGACGGACTTCACAACTTCAGTGACGGTCTTGCCATAGGTAAGTTTTACACATACACACACACATAACAAATTAAACCTCGGACTTACAATAAAAGTGTACAAAAGTTTATGCATACTACAGTCTCTATTAGACAGTCTTGGGATAAACTTGTTGCAATTTTGAAACCATCTGTTTTTGCATAATTTAGCAAATCATTTAGCAAACAGGCCTTCATAATGTATGTGTGTTTGATATAGAGATCCATAAATATGAATGTATGTTACAGTGCATATCAACATTTTTCTTTAGCGATCAACATTGCATACTAAGGCTTTTAGCATCCGTGTTTTAGGAACAGCATTTACAGATTATGTGCCATTTTGTATTTCAGGGGCGGCATTCACTGAAGGTTTGTCCAGCGGTCTTAGTACCTCAGTTGCTGTGTTCTGCCACGAGCTTCCTCACGAGCTGGGTAAGACATTGTTTCTGTCAACATGCTGGCAGTTTTTTTAAATTAGAAATGTGTCAGAATAAGGAAGGAACCAGAAATAAGGTTGTTGTCTATTGCATCACTATGAAATGTTTTTTTTCTATTCTCACTCCCTTCTTATCTTCTTGCAGGAGATTTTGCAGTCTTGCTGAAGGCGGGTATGTCAGTACGACAGGCCATTTTATACAATCTGTTGTCGGCCCTGATGGGATATTTGGGCATGATCACAGGCATTCTGATCGGACATTATGCCGAGAATGTTGCCATGTGGATCTTTGCTCTCACAGCTGGGTTATTCATGTACGTCGCTCTCGTGGACATGGTGAGTAACACAGAAAAAGAAATGCTGTGATTGAAGAGGGCAGATTCAAAAGCCTGTCTACTAGAAATACTACATCCTCAGCAGGGTTATCATTAACTAAAAAGAAAAACCTTTTTGTTAATTTAAATAAAGCTGAAATAACAAAATATTGGTTAATGTATCTGGAAAGATTATATTGTAAATGGTTAATTGTTGAGGAATTATAATTGTAAGTTGATGCTTTGTGATTTTAAACCTGTTTAATATTTACCATCGATTTAACTTGCTGGTAGACGGCAACGTCAATATAAAAGTAGTTGTTTAAATAGTGGGTGGAGATATGATATATGTGAGACAAAACGTTTGTGTATTTTTCCACTTGTGTAAAATAAATAACGCTTAATTCTGAGTGCGAATCAATTCTCATTGCTCATGATAACTTCTGTTAACTCTACAACAAGTAAATCCACTTCACCAGCTAATTACGCTTCGACAATGAAATCATAGAAATATACAGGTCTACCGCAAAAACGTAAGTTCAAAGACAAAAAAAAGTGACATCGCCAACTACTGGCCTGGCATGTAAGTGTTTTCAGTCGTTTTTGTGGATCTGTGTGAACAAGGATCTTTATAACAACATTGCCATCTGTACGTGCAAAACGCAAAGGAGAAACGTTTCTGTTTTTAGTGCATCGCTGTCGTGTAAACGTACCCTATAACAAATAAAAATAAATTAAACCTAAAGTAATATTAAAATGGATACAGAAATATAACAAAAGCCAATTCAAAATATGAATGAAATACTATTGTAGTTATAAATACTAAAATAACACTGATCCTCTGTATCTTCAACATATACAGTTTATCTAACTATATGCATTTCTAAGAAAATAATAATTTCAGTGTGGATAAAAACATGGTTATTTCCACCATATTCTTTGTGATTGTGTTTATCTAACTGAAACTGATCTCTAAAATTGTTCTTTTTTTGTGTGTTTTGTAGGTACCTGAGATGTTACACAATGATGCTAGTGAAGCAGGCTTCAGTCACTATGGCTTCTTCCTCCTGCAGAATGCTGGGATACTCCTGGGCTTTGGCATCATGCTTGTCATCGCTGTTTTTGAGCACAAGATACAACTTGACTTTGGCTTCTGATCCATGCAATACTAATCTAAAGGATGTCACTCCACAAAAACATCTGCTAACATTGCTCTTTGACCGATGACCCTTGAATGAATCTTGTTCACCTGGTGTCTACCTGTTGACATGCCTGAGATATAATTTAGTCTGTGGAAAAGTGGCATCTTAATATGCAAGAATAATTGTCGTCGTCTTTGTTCTATGTGGGAGAAAAAAATATAAATGTTGACTGTTACAATTTCAGTATAAAAGAGAAACTTGAGCCACATTGAGAATGTGGAGATTTTTTTATTTGTTTGTTATAGTGTTGTTCAGTAGCTGTTGAAGCAAGTTACATTGTTCATTTTGCACATGCTGTCCCTCCAACATTCCAGTAAAGTATTAAGTGTCCCATGATGCCTTTGTCTGATTTCTGTGTCTGAACTGTATTTGATCTTAATGTGTGTATCAGTGGAGTTTATAGAATAGAATCTATTGATATTATTGGGTTGGGTTACTGAGAAACCATTCCTATGGATGAGACTATATTTCACGAGTTCACACTTACAAATGATTAGATTTACATTTACGTTTAATCATTTAGCAGACGCTTTTATCCCAAAGCGACTTGCAACAGGAGAACAATAGAAGCAATCAGACCAGGAAGAGGGCAACAGTATAGATATAGATATAAATATAGAATAGGCAAGTGCTAGTATTAATTGGCCAGGGGCTGGCGAAAAAGATGCGTCTTTAGACATTTGCACAAATTGAGATAGGCAGGTCATTCCACCAACAGGAAAAGGTCCGCGAGAGTGATTTTGTGCCTCTTTGGGATGGCACCACAAGGCGTCATTCACTTGCAGAACGCAAGCTTCTGGAGGGCGTATCAGTCTCAACTAGTGAGTTAAGGTATATTGGTGCAGACCCAGTGGTTGTCTTGCAGGCAAACATCAGTGCCTTGAATTTGATGCGAGCGGCTATTGGCAGCCAGTGCAAACTGATGAAGAGAGGTGTGACGTGGGCTTTCTTTGGAGATGGTCCTCACTGCAGAACACGAAATCCAGGGGGGGGGAGTTGGATCCAGATCCAACTCCTCCCACCTTACATATACCTAAACCTACCCATCTCCACCCCCTGATCCCTAAACCCACCCCTAAACCTACCCATCTCCAGCCCTTATATCTGGATCCAACTCAGCCCCCTGGATCTCATGTACTGCAGTGAGGTGCTAATGTTTCTTTGGCTCCTTGAAGACCACCCTCGCTGCTGCATTCTGGATCAGTTGCAAAGGCTTTGTAGTAGTAGTAGCCGGAAGGCCCGCTAAGAGAGCATTACAATACTCCAGTCTGGATAGAACAAGAGCTTGGACAAGGAGTTGTGTGGCCTGCTCTGACAGGAAGGGTCTGACCTTCCTGATGTTGTATAAAGCAAATCTGCAGGACCAGGCCGTTGTAATAATATGGTCTATGCTGATCATCAATCACAACTCCAAGATTCCTGGCTGTCCTGGAAGGAGTTATGGTTGACGAACCCAGCTGAATAGAGTAAAAGAGTAGGCTATGTGTATTTCGCGTGCTGTCCGTAACTCCGTATATCTCTGGATAGGATAGGAACCAGGCGAGTGTGAGGAGACGGGGTAGTGGAGCGGAGGGATGTAGAAAAAACTGTCGATGAACATGTGAGTCGGCTACGTATTTATAGACCTCCTCTCGTGGAGATCATTTGAACGTTCTCCTCCC